>NC_083350.1:78094523-78719523 GCF_030254825.1 Meriones unguiculatus | reverse complement strand
CAGACAAAAGGGAGGCAGAAATACATACTTCATTGAATTTCTGTGACAAGCAGACAAACTAATGTGAAATATATAGCTCAGGGAACAACCCAGAAAAATGCTCAATAAATTTTAAGTAGCCATCATGTTAGGGATTTTGTGGTATACCTTTATGCATGGATAGAAACAAAAGCCTTTCATTTTCTTGATGCTTATACATTTGTAAGTGTAATATAGCTTTATAAAGATGTCTCACAATGGGTAAAATTCCATCGTGGCTTCTGACTTGCCAGAACTGTTCTTTTATACGATCTGGTAAAATTCACTTAATCATTACTGAATTCAAGTATCTTGTCAGTGTAATATGAAGTTGTGGTCAACAGCTCAACAGCTCTATCTTCCTGACCTCTAGGATCATTTAATCCCTATGATAAAAAACAGGATAAATTGTTTATGAAGCCATAGCCTAAACTGAGCAAATGTATCCATCATTCTTTCTGCAGATAGGTGAAGTTTAAATAAGTATTTCCTCTGTCTATATATAAATTTTTTAAATATACCCATAGATCAGTGTCTTGTCCAGTCTTCATTAGAGAGGCTTCTTCTCACTGCAGATGGGAGGGATAGGAGTGGGTGCAGAGACCCACACACAGCCAGACATTATGCCTAGAGAGAGACTAAATTGAAAGTCTCCATCTGCTCCCTTCTCTAAGTTGGGAACCCCACAGAAGAAGGAGTGAAGAAACTCCAGGAGTCAGAGGGATGAAAAACACCAGGAGAACAAGGTCCACCAAATAAACTAAGCAGTACTCCCATGGGCTCACAGAAACAAAAAAGGCAAGGATAGGGCCTGAATGTGTCTTCACCAGGCCCTCTGTGTGTATGTAATGGCTGTTAGCTTGGTGTTCTTGTGAGACTCTTATCAGTGGGAGAAGTTGTATCTCTGACTGTTTTGCACTCTTGAAACTCTTCCTCCTATTGGGTTGCCTTGTCCAGCTTTGACGCGAGGGCTTTCACCTTGTCTTATTGTATCTTGTTTTGTCCTGTCTGGCAGTTGTCTCCTGAAGACCTGTTCTTTTCTGAAAAGTAAATGAAAGGGAAATATATCTGGGGGAAAAGGGAGGTATGGTGGGGTAGTTAGGAGGAGTGGAGAGAGGGGAAACTGTAGTTAGGATGTATTGTATGGGCAAAGAATCTATTTCAATATTTTTAAATGTGGTCATGGTATCACCAGACAAATGTTAAAACATGCTAGCAATGGCACCCATATCAACAGTAACCTCTACAAGAATAAAGTCCATCAATAATACATATATTGAATATCTCTTCATATTTGATACAAAAACAGTCCAAGTTGCCAATCCTGTATTTTAATCCAGAAACTTCCCTTTATCTGGTACATTATTGAACAAAATGATAAACTATAATATATATATATATATATATATATATATATATATATACAACTGATTACCTGTACCCTTCTTCTTTCATAAATAATCCTAAGTGTGTCAATATTTCTCCAAGAATGGGGGAGAGGTTTACATGAAGTTCCACTCCTAAATGAGACACTATTTAACAGATGTCTGTTTAGGTAGTAGGAGTCATTTTGAATCAGCTGTAAATTGTCCATCCTCAATTACACACCCCCACCATGATTACACAATAAATTGTAATTAAACCCAAAAAATCATATAAACAAATACATTTAAATAAATGATAATGTAGAAAGACATTAAAAAGTAGGGAAAGTTTGTAGAAGAAAGGACTCAAAAGATGACGAGAAAGTATAATGGGGTAATCTTGATCAAAATAATTGCACACAAGGGCTTCTGAATTTTTGAGTTAATTTTGTATCCAGCCACTTTGCTGAAGGTGTTTATCAGCTGAAGGAGTTCTTGCTGGAGAGGTTGTGGAGAAAGGGGAGCCCTCCTCCATTGCTGATGGGAATGTAAACTAGTAGAACCACTATGGAAATCAATCTGGCACTTTCTCAGACAACCAGGTATACTGCTACCTCAAATACAGCTATACCATTCCTAGGCATATATCCAAAAGATGTTCAAGTACACAACAAGGACATTTGTTCAACCATGTTTGTAGCAGCTTTATTAGTAATAGCCAGAACCTGGAAACAACCCAGATGTCCATCAACAGAGGAATGGATACAGAAATTGTGGTACATTTACACAATGGAATACTACTCAGCAATTAAAAACAAGGAAATCGTGAATCTTGCAGGCAAATGGTGGGATCTACAAAAAATCATCCTGAGTGAGTTATCCCACTCAGAAAGAGCAGAAAGAGACACACGGTATATACTCACTTATAAGTGGGTACTAGATCTATAAGATAGGATAAACATACTAAAATATGTATACCTAAAGAAGATAAACAATAAAGAGGACCAGGGGTAAGATGATCAATCCTCACCTAGAAAGCAAAGGGGATGGACATTGGAAGTAGGAGAAAACAAGTAACAGGACAGAAGCCTACCACAGAAGGCACCTGAAAGACTCTACCTACCAGTGTATCAAAGCAGATGCTGAGACCCAAAACCAAGCCTTCGGCAGAGTGTAAGGAATCATATGAAGGAAGGAGGAGTTAGTATGACCTAGAGGGGACAGGATCCCCACAGGGTCCAAATATATCTGGGCACAGGGGTTTTCTCTGAGACTGTTTTTCCAACCAAGGAACATGCATGGATATAACCTATAACCCCTGCTCAGACATAGCCTATGGTAGGTCAGTATCCAAGTGGGTTCCCAAGTAAGGGAGACAGGAATTGTTTCTGACATGAACTCAATGTATGGTTCATTGAGCTTCCCCTCCCCTGTCTGAGGGAGGAGCAGCCTTGCTATCCCACAGATAAGGACATTGCAACCATCCTGAAGACACTTGATAAGCTAGGGCCAGATGAAAGGAGAGAAGGACATCCCCTCTCAGTGGACTCGGAAGGAGACAGGGAGGAGATGAGGGAAGGAGGAGAGGATTGGGAGGGAAAGAGGGAGAGGGCTACAGCTGGGATACAAATGAATTATAACATTATTTAAAAATAAAAAATATTTTAAAAAATTGCACACATAAATTAAATTATCAAAAAAATTAAAAATATTTTTAGAACTCTAAGAAAGTCCCTAAAACAGACTATCATCTCATAGATCCAATAATTACTGGAAAATTTATTTTATAATATTTTTAATGTTTTTTTATTTTTTATTTTTAAATTAATGACAGTTTATTCACTTTGTATCCCAGCTGTATCCCTTATTCTCTCCCAGTCTCACCCTCCCATACCCCTCTCCAAGTCCACTGATAGGGGAGGTCCTTCTCCCATTCCATTTAACCTTAGCCTATCAGGTTTCATCAGGACTGGCTGCATTGTCTTTCTCTGTGGCCTGGTAAGGCTGATCCCCTCCTAAGGGGGAGGTGATCAAAGAGCCAACCACTGAGTTCATATTAGAGACAGTTTCTGTTCCCCTTACTAGGGAACACACTTTCATACTGAGCTTCCATGGGCTACATGTGTGAAAGGGTTCTAGATTATCTCCATGCATAGTCCTTGGTTAGAGTATCAGTCTCAGAAAAGATCCCTGTGCCCAGATTTCTTGGTTCTGTTGCTCTCCTTATGGAGCTCCTGTCCTATCCAGGTCTTTCTATCTCCCCCTTTTTTCATGAGAATCCCTACACTCTGCCAAAATTTTGGCTATGAGCCTCAACATCTGCTTTGATGCCTTGCTGGGTAAAGCCTTTCAGAGACTGTTTGTAACAGAAGAAGACAAAGTATCACTATTTGCAGATGATATGATAGTATACATGAGGGACCCCAAAAATTCAACCAGAGAACTCCTTCAGCTAATAAACACCTTCAGCAAAGTGGCTGGATACAAAATTAACTCAAAAAAATCAGAAGCCCTCCTGTATACCAAAGATAAAAGGGGCAAGAAAGAAATTAGGGAAACAACACCCTTCACAAAAACCACAAAGGACATATAGTACCTTGGTGTAACTCTAACCAAAATTCAAGTCTCTGAAGAAAGAAATTGAAGAAGATATCAGAAGATGGAAAGATCTCCCATGCTCATGGATCTGTAGGATTAACATAGTGAAAACAGCCATCCTGACAAAATCAATCTACTGATTCAATGCAATCCCCATAAAAATACCAACACAATTCTTTACAGAACTTGAAAGAACAATTCTCAAGTTCATATAGAAAAACAAAAAAACCCAGAATTGCTAAAATAATCCTATACAACAACATCATCTGAAGGTATTTCTATCCCTGATCTCAATCTGTACTACAGAGCAATAGTAATAAATACTGCATGGTACTGATATAGAAACAGAATAATAGATCAATGGAATCATATAGGAGATCCAGAAATACACCCACACACCTAAAGATACTTGATTTTTGACAAAGCCAAAACTATACAATGAAAAAAAGACAGCATCTTCAACAAATGGTGCTAGTCTAACTGGATGTCTACATGTAGAAAAATGCAAATAGATCCATATTTATCACCATGCGCAAAACTAAAGTACAAGAGGATCAATGATCTCAACATAAAACCAGACACACTAAATCTGTTAGAAGAAAAACTGAGGAAGAGCCTTGAACTCATTGATAGAAGAGACAACTTCCTGAACTGAACACCAACAGCACAGGCTCTAAAATCAATAAATGGGACCTCATGAAACTGTAAAGCAAAGGACACTGTCATCAGAACAAAACGACAGCCTACAGACTGGGAAAGGATCTTCACCAACCCTATATCTGACAGAGGGCTAATATATAAAGAACTAAAGAAGTTAAAAAACAATAAATCAAGTAATCCAATTATTTTGTAATTTTGCAAACAAAATATCAATTTGTGACCCATGAAGAGAAGTTTGATAACTGGTATAGAAGTCTCTTCAACATCTCTTAAATCTTGTACTTCTCCCTATAATTTCAATTTGTCATAGAATAATGTGAAAAGGCCACTTACATCAGTATGTCTTGATGCAACACAGCTTCCTGTGCTAGAAATGTCAGTTTCCTTGGGAGCTGCTAAGCTCATAGGAGTATTGAATGCCACAGTGCTTCCATAGAATCAATTTGTTGTGATCTTAACTTTACCTGGACAAAAGACTAGGAGTTAGGCTATGATTTATAAGTTGTTCATCAGTGGTATCACCTCATCTACTATATGGACCTATAGGACACCACCCGAGGATGACCCTGGGCATGATCCAGTAAAGTGAGTGGGGTGGGAGCTGATTCAGTCCTGGGCCTGAGGCTCTCTAATATCATTCGTAATCTGTTTCTCTGCTTTGCTACCAAGAATAAATATTATGAAGAAGTGCTACTATATTGTCAATGCTTCTCTTAGAGTTTTCTGTTTCACTCTGTCTCCCCCTACCTGTGTGTGTGTGTGTGTGTGTGTGTATGTGTGTGTGTGTGTGTGTTCAGATAGTCTCAGTGGCCTCATTTTCCACAGCATATTTCAGAAATAAAGTTTCCAGTGTATCAGAGCAGATCAGAGATCAGTCACAAACACGATGCAGGTCTCAGCAGTCAACGTACAGTATTTATGGGAGAAACAGAACCTGAATAAGACAACAATGAGCCACTAAGGGAAGGTTTCTCATGTCTTGTGGGTGACAGAGAAAGTGAAGAAAGACTAATTCCATTACCAGAAGTTATGCTTCAATCACTCCAATTTTGTTCATTTTGCTTTTGTTTCTGATATGCAGAGGATGTTCAATGAATTCCCTTCTGGTGACAGGCAAGTATTGAGAAAATATGCATGAAAAAGTTTTGAAAATTCCATAATTTATTAAGCCTAACTCATTACTGGAAGCTTTAGCATAGAATTCATGTAATAAGAATCATTGGTGGAGAAAATGACTATTGTTCCGATCTGATCACATAAGCTATGGCATAATTATTCATGTCTGCAGTGATTTACTTCATCTTGAACAACACAAATACTCACACTTGATTTGCTGTGGGGAAACACATGCATGTGTTTTGTCATTTATTAATGGCAGTGGCTTTACATTTTCATTATGTTCTGTATCATAAAAATTATAAATTTTCAGTGGAATGGTTCAAAAATTAAACACAGAAGTTATAGTATAAGTTCATACTAACAGAAAAGGTTTATAAAGAGGTTCACTCAAGAGTATAAGTTGGTGGCCATTGCTATGAGAAATCCTGTCTATCTCTATCCCTCATTTCAAGCTGTACTTTAGAGCAACAGTAACATGGAACTGGCAGAGAAACAGACTTGTGGATCAATGGAATTGAATAAAAGATCTAGAAATAAACCCATACAGTTATGGACACCTGATTTTTGACAAAGATGCCAAAACCATACAATGAAAAAAAGGTTACATCATCAACAAATGGTGCTGGTCCAACTGGATGTCTACATGTAGAAAAAATGCAAATAAATCCATATTTATCACCATGCACAAACCTAAAGTCCAAGAGGATCAATGACCTCAACATAAAACCAGACACACTAAATCTGTTAGAAGAAAACGTGGGGAAGAGCCTAGAACTCATTGACACAGGAGACAACTTCCTGAACAGAACACCAACAGCACAGGCTCTAAAATCAACATGCAATAAATGGGAGCTCATGAAACTGAAAAGCTTCTGTAAAGCAAAGGACACTGTCATCAGAACAAAACGACAGCCTACAGACTGGGAAAGGATCTTCACCAACCCTATACCTGACAGAGAGCTAATATCCGGAATATATAAAGAACTAAAGAAGTTAAAAAGCAACAAATCAAGTAATCCAATTAAGAAATGGGGTGCATGGATGGGGGAGGTCCTCCTCCCCTTCCATCTGACCCTAGCTTATCCTGTCTTATCAGAACTGATTAAATTGTTCTCCTCTGTGGACTGGCTTGGAGAGGGGCATAGGAGGATATTAGGAAGGGAGGGGATTGGGAGGGGAGGTGGAAAGGGGCTACAGCTAGGATACAAAGTGAATGAAGTGTAATTAATATAAAAAAATAAAACTTTAATTTAAAAAATATATAGGATACAGAGTTAAACAGAGAATTATCAATAGAGGAATATTGAATGGCAGAGAAACACTTAAAGAAATGCTCTGCATCCTTAGTCAGCAGGGAAATGCAAATCTAAACAACCCTGAGATTTCACCTTATAGACATCAGAATGGCTAAGATAAAATCTAAAGTGATAACACATGCTGGAGAGGGTGTGGAGAAAGAGGAACCCTCCTCCATTGCTGGTGGGAATGTAAACTTGTACAACCACTTTGGAAATCAAACTGGGGCTTTCTCAGACAATTGGGAATAGTATGTCCTCAAGATCCAGCCATACCACTCCTATACATATATCCAAAGGATGCTCAAGTACACAACAAGGACATTTGCTCAACCATATTTGTAGCAGTTTTATTCATAATAGCCAGAATTTGGAAACAACCCACATATCCCTCAACACTGATATGGATGCAAAACTTGTGGTACATTTACACAATGGAATACTACTCAGCATTACAAACAAGGAAGTCATGAAATTTGCAGGCAAATGGTGGGATCTAGAAAAGATCATCCTGAGTGAGTTATCCCAAAAAGCAGAAAGACACACATGGTATATATTCACTTATAAGTGGATATTAGACATATAAAATAGGCTTATCAAACTAAAATCTGTACACCTAAGAAAACTAATCAAGAAGAAGGATCCTGGGTAAGATGTTCAATCCTCTCTCAGGAAGGTAAATGGGATGGACATTGGAAGAGGGAAGAAACAGGGAACAGGACAGGAGTCTACCTCAGAGGGTCTCTGCAAGACTCTACCCAGCAGGGTATTAAAGAAATGCTGAGACTCATTGACAGACTTTGGGCAGAGTGCAGGGAATCTTATGAAAAAAGGGGGAGATAGAAAGACCTGGAGGAGACAGGAGCTCCACAAGGAGAGAAACAGAACCAAAAAACCTGGGCACAGGGGTCTTTTCTGAGACTAATACTCCAACCAAGGACCATGCATGGAAATAACCTAGAACACAGAAGTAGGCCATGGCAGCTCAGTATCCAAGTCAGTGTCCTAGTAAGGAGAATGGGACTGTCTCTGACATGAACTCATTGTCTGGCTCTTTTTTCACCTCCCCCTGAGGAGGGAGCAGCCTTACCAGGCCACAGAGGAAGACAATCCAGCCAGTCCTGATGAGACTTGATAGGCTAGGGTCAGAAGGAAGGGGAGGAAGACCTCCCCTATCAGTGAGAGGAGAGGGGCATGGGAGGAGATGAGGGAGGGAAGGTGGGATTGGGAAAGAATTAGGAAGGGGGCTACAGCTGGGATACAAAGTGAATAAAGTGTAATAAATTAAATAATTTTTAAAAAAATCAGTGGCTACTTCTATGTGAAATCTTGTCTATATTGAAAAGGGAAATGAAAATAATTAGAAAGATTGGGCAGTCTACATGTTCCTCCCAAATAATAAAAGAACATTGTGAAGAAGAGTATAGAGGACAGGTTAAATACATGAACCTAGCTCACTGTAGATAGAAGGCAATCTATCATAAAATAATTAAAGGCACAAATACTAGAAAAGGCGAAACTTCAGTCATATGAAATGCTCCAGGCTTTGTTAGGCAGGCTTTGTTTCATATAATATCTTTACTTTTCCAAGTCAAATGTTACCAAACTCTTTTAATCACCAAAGAAATCCAAATGATATGTTGAGATTTATTAACTGCTATCCAGTTTGGGCTACAGAAACATCTTTTGAGATCTTTAGTTTTTCCCACTGCAAACATCCTTCAGTCTTAGAGCAATTTTCTTTTTACCTCTAAAGGACAGAGCCCCAGACACAGAAGAGCTGCTCTAATGGGTCTGTGTGGTTTTGTTCTAAATACATTGTCATATAATGTTACAAATAGGATTCATGTTCAGCTCTCTGACAAGAAGATCTGATTAACCTTTTCCTCATTACCAGTTATTTCTTTCATTTTTCCCCATTGGATGAATAGGAAATAAATCATGTTTTATTTGTTTTCATTACACATATAAGGATTTCACATTCTATAGGATCAGTTACAGGTTTCTATTTTAAGTTACATTACCCCTAGGCAGATTTTTTAAAAATATAAATTCATTTCTGTTGCTGAGTAAATACTGTATATAATTGAACAGGGGCAAAAAAAAAGCATATTCACATCTTACAAAAGAACTAAGGTGTATATAAAAAAACACAAATGTAATAACTCATACATGCTACAACATAAACATGGTCAAGAAATTTTCTTTCAAAGAAGATGACATGACCTTGACTTTGAATGAGTGGTATTGTTATGTGTTAAAAATGGAAATTCATGTAGAAATAATAAACCAAGGGGAGTTGATCTAAGAACTATGAACTTACAATATTTCAATTAAATGTCTTATAATAGTATAATGTGTGAAAGCCTATTGTAAGTCTAGTTTATAAGAATAAAATATAACACATTAGAGCTATTCAAAATTTCTATACTTACTAAGAAATTAAAAAGATTTAATTCTCTCTAGAGTTTACAATTTTAACAATTAGTTGTTGTTAAAACATGCTATTGTTACTATTAAACTGGATTATTAAAATATCTAAAGGTCAATTTTAATGCTTCGCTTCCTTCAGAACACAGAATTACTAGTAATAGATAGAATATGAAATACAAAAATTGATACAATTTTATAAGTTTTATACTTTGAAATGAAGTATAATTAGACTCAACATAAGTTTGGCTTTATTTGATTTTTAACATTAATATTTACTCTCTATACTATCCACATGATGAGACCCACATATAATTCATATCTATAAAAACATTATCAAATACATGCAGCCCAGTAACTAACACCAGAAATTTACTTGCAGATTTTTTTTTTCTTCTTCACTTGCAAATCTGAATGTATAGCTGTTCAAAGTCTCTCAAAATCAACACAGAAGTTCTGGGAACCTACTCTCAAATTCAATGTGCCATCCCCTGATGCTTTGCTTCAAACTGGCATGGCTGCTTCTCCCCTGTGGAGGCATCATTATCCCTGGATTTGCCTGGATTCTTTTCATGTCACTGCTGCTTCCATAATAACAACTGGGTGAACTGGTTGCAAGAATAGTCCATTTTGCCATCAAAACTGTCACTGTCTCCTGTCTGTTAAAGTGTTGTAAACATGGTGGGGGAATCCACAGTTCTGATCCTTTTAGAAGGGATGAATTTCTTAGAGGCAGACTTTAAGCATAAGTTTGTGTAGCAATCTGGCAGATTAAATATTAAGCAAAGCACTTCAAAAAGAGGTTCTACTGGGCTGCCCCAAAGTGTCGAATAACAACAGGTTCTACATGGTGTATTTTAAATAATTCTTATGAATATTTATAAGGTAAATATTTATAAGGTAAAATACTGTTGAGGTAAGGTGTCGTTTTTCTATCCTAAGCCATGTTCATTGGCTCTTTAATTTTAGAGTACTTCCTCTTGTGATGTCTACAAAATAGGAAGCATGTTAAAATCACAATGCAATTGATATATGATATCAGGTCTTATAAGGAACACCATGTTTGTATACATGTGTGGGCTGCTTTGGCAGAAACAACCTGCTGCTTTAAGGATGTCTAGCTACACAAGAGCATTCTGACTCCTGTGAAGCACAACTGCCAAGATATAACCACCAACCTTGGATACTTCATATATAATTCTTTGTCTATGTATGTTTGAAATGACACAGATAGAATGATGCCTCCCTGGAACAGGTCTCTATTCCTGGACACTTTCTTAGAATCTATTCCTACTATCTGTGCTTTAGAATTAAGGTTTTACAATTAAGAGTATATGAAAGGATGACCATGCCTTTATCATGCTCCACAGAGCTTCCTGAGAGCCAGTGAGAGCTCTGTTCTTCCTCTTCTTTGGCCAGCTTGAATGTTTTATATCCAGTTATAAGACCTTTCATTCCTCTGTTCTAATATTAACAACATTATTATTTTAACATCTATTTAACACTTATCATCCATTTAACCCTATCATTTGTTTACACTGCAGCAACAACAAAAAAAAAGTTAGATTTCATATCTATTATCAGACTCTTGATCTTCTTTCAGACAGCATTGCTTTCTGGAAGACACTAGTGCCAAAGCACTGGAGGCCAAGAGATACCAAGGCTGTCCAACTGTCCTTAATAAGAATGGAAGCATGCTCTTTGATCACCTCCCCCTGAGTGGAGAGCAGCCTTGCCAGGCCACAGTAGAAGACAATGCAGGCTGTCCTGATGAGACCTGATAGGCTAGGGTCAGATGGAAAGGAAGGAGGACCTCCCCTATCAGTGGACTTGGAGAGAGGCACGGAAGATGAGGGAGGGAGGGTGGTATTGGGAGGGAATGAGTGAGGGGGATACAGCTGGGATACAAAGTAAATAAACTGTAATTAATATAAAAATTAAAAATAAAATGGGAACTCCTGCACTCTGCCCAAAATAATAATAATAATAATAATAATAATAATAATAACTTTTTGGTTTTTTAAGTTTTTATTTATTTTTTCTTCTGTTTTTTTTAAGATTTATTTCTTATGCATATAATGTTCTGTCTGCAAGAGGCCACCAGATCTCACTATAGATGGTTGTGAGGCACCATGTGGTTGCTGGGAATTGAACTCAGGACCTCTGGAAGAGCAGTCATCACTCTTATTAACCTCTGTGCCATCTCTCCAGCCCTAATAATAACTTTTAAAAAAGAATGTAAGCACGCTTCCCATTGTGCTGTGTGACTGTTAGAAGAGTCTCTAACCATCTACCTCCTGTCACTGTGAATCTGGCTGCTATTAATTTAAATCCTGTTTTGTTTTGTTTTTTTTGTTTGTTTGTTTGTTTGTTTTTTCCAGGGGCTCATACAGAATGAGGGCCACAAAGTGAAGACATGTTGTTATAATGCCCTCCATATTGATTGAATCATACCAGTCTGCTATGGTGTTAAAAGAGTAAAGTGTTTCTATAATCGATCAGCTAGGGCTCTGTTAAAGGAGATCTAAGTTAAAAGTCCTGAATGGACAAAGTGGATACCTTAGTAAGCTTCTGGTTTTCAGGAAGGTTGGAAACACCAAGGAGGTAGGAGTACAGCAGGCCTCTGACTTAGTCAAAGTTTCTATTGCTGAGATGAAACACCAAGACCAAAAAGAAACTCCTAGAGAAAAGAGTTTATTTGACTTATGCTTCTATATCACTGTTAATCACTGAAGGAAGTCAGACAAAAATCCAGATAGGGCTGGAACCTGGAGGCAGGAGTTGATACAGAGTCAGTAAGCAGCTTTGATGGCTGGTGCTTACTGACTTGCTCCTCAACCCACAATGGCCTGGGCCTTCCACCATTATCTCTAGTTAAGAAAATCTTTACAATCCTGCCTAAAACCGTACCTTATAAAAGATTTTTCTTAATTAAGGTTCCTTCCTCTCATAGGACTTCAGCTTGTGTCAAGTTGAAATAAAACTATCCAGCAGAACTTCCATATCCAAGTTCATGAAGCCTATAGCACAATGCTCCAGGCAGGCTGCTTCTGAAAGCCAACACAAGTGCTCCCCAGAAAAATAAATTAGATCTGAACAGTCACAAATCCAGAAATATCCAAAACCAAGTAATACGAGATCACCTAGCTATGACATTGGCCCATGTTAGTTCTGTTAACTCGCCCTTCATAATTCCGTACCTCCAAACCTCGACTCAAGAGCAATGGGGAACACTGGAGTGCTCAGAAAATTCAAGGAATGCAAACAGTAGTAGAGGTCCCATCATGGACTTCAAGCCTGAGTTTGGCCAGAGCTGGAAAATGTACAAACTGTACCTGTAGTATTTATGAAACACTTATTTTCTCAAAATGAGATTCCTTGGCTAAAATTGCTAGAGAGTTCTTTGAATCATTATAAAGCAATCACAAGCACAACTGGTAAAAATTACCAGTTAAACATGGCAAATTAAAATTAGAATTTTCCTCTTGAAAACCACTATATCTTGTGAGTTCATGTCAATGAAATGATTATTGAATTTTCACTACATACTGGGCATTCTTCATAGCTACAATGATAAAAAAAAAAAGTGTGTGGCTGAGCCTAATCTTTGATATAAGTCTTGGAGATGAACACTGTTATTATCTACCTCATTTTGGAGATACGGATATTTAAATACAGAAAGCTGAGTTTTTACTCAAAACTTACTCAAAAATTACTCAAAGAGGGAAAGGAGATTTTTCGCTATAAAAAATGAGTAAAAGTGGAAGAACTATAGGCCAAACACTAATTCTGAATCTCAGGGAAAATAATCTTCCTGATAAAAATTTTCAGTTGTTCCCTTTTGAAGTAGACTGAAGTAAATAGGAAATATGTTATAAATATTACCTTTACTTTTGTGCATTTAATACACATAAATCATTAGTAAAGTGAAAAATAAATAACAAATATATCCATTTTCTAAACTATACTCTCTGAACTTGAACTTTAGAAAATCAAATTAGGAATTCAGAAGAACATGTGAGACACTTGTGAAACATAAAAAGAAGCAATAAAATAATTTAAAATGAGAAAATAAAATAAGGCTCATGGGAAACAAATTCCACGAGCTTAATTTAACTATGTAGAAAAAAAATGAATCTTAACAATTGGTAAAATTTTTGATATAAGAAAATCTCGGGAGAGCCAAGATGGCAGTGCCGTGAGAGCACTGTGTCTGAGAAGCAGGACAGCACTCTCCCTGCAGTGACCAGGAGACTGAACTCTGGGCCCTAAAATTGCAGTGATCGTGTTTCCCAGGTGAGGGGAGGCTCCCACGGCGTGGGAATCGGTCGGATCCACTCTCGGCTGCCCAGCCAGAACCCGGAAGAAATCCCGGGTAACGCAGGCTTTGGGTCTCCGGGCTGGAGCCGCAAGCCTGCGTGTCCGGGTCACTTTCCCAGGCTGATTGGTGGGCACAAGGGTGCCTGAGACTGGGAGTCCCAGTCGCAAGAAAACCCCACGAGGAAGCAAAGTTGCAAGTCTGATCACGGGTCACCCAGTCTTTCCCTGGAAGGTCTCGCAGACCGCAGGCACCCGCCGCCATCACAAATGAGCTCCCACCGCGCGGAGAGTGGCTGCGCGTGCCCAGCTCACCAGTACAGACAAGCTGTGCACCCCAGAGCAACAGGGACTGGGAACCCCTGCCCGGAGAGGGCCACACAGGGAAGGAAGAAACTGTGCTGCTGGGGTCACCTAGGCTGTGCCTGGTGAAAGTCTAGCAGACTGCAGATCGCAAACAGGCAAGTACACCCAGCCATCATAGATCTAGGCCCAAGCAGGGAGCACAGAGGTATTGGGAACCCAGCTTCCACAGACTAGCAGGCGGGCGCACCCTCCGCCAGCCCAGAGGCCTGCTTTGTACCAACTGCTCCTTACAGATAGAACTGTGTGCCCCAAGGCACCAGAGTCTTAGAGTCACTGTCTGGAGAAACCCTCACAAGAAACATGGAACGAAGCAAAGGGGATGGACTTAGGCAACCCAGTATATCCCCGGAAAAGGTCCCACAGACTGGCCCAACCCAGGGAACTGCTGTGCCCCAGATAGCCTGATGTAACCAGGAGAGCAGTAATCACCTGCCACAGATTACCTCTTGGGTTCTGGGACACAGAGCCCCAACCTCAGACCTACAAAAGACCAGGAACCCTGAGATCAACCCCCAGATACTGCTCCAAGGGGCAACCAGTTATCCCTAACAAAACCGACCAAACCACAGGACACATAGGTTACAGCAGCTGAACACTAAATTTACAGCAAGAAACCCAGAAGGAGGGCAGCTGTCTCCAGGACTTCTCCCGGTGAGAGGAGAGCCCTCTTGACTAATCAGGACCACAGTTACCACCCTGGTCTCTAGGCCTGAGGTGAGCTGTAGCAACTCATGAAAAACACCAGCCATCCAGTGACTATACCCAAAAAGCTGAGAAGGCTTCCTTCAGGAAAAACCATCTTCCTGCCAAAGGGATTCTCTCCACTACAAGAGTCCAGGAACAACCAGAAACTAAGATCAAACAACTAAGATAGCCCAATGGGTAGAGGACAGTGTAAAAGTTCAACCAACAAAAGCCAGAGCAATATGGCATCTCCAGAACGAAGTTATCCAGGGGCAAATAGCCCTAGACACCCCAGCATAATTGAAATTCAAGGAGATGACCTAACATCTATGCTCATGAAGAAGATAACAGAGGAAACAAATAAAATACGAAAAGAAATAGAGGAAGCTGCAGCCAAACAGTCTGTGGCCTTTAGAGAGGAAATGCTTAAATCACTGAATGAAATAAAAGAAACAGTGGATTGTTCAAACAAACAGCTGAAGGTATTGATGGGAAAACATGAAAATACAGTCAGACAGGTAAAGGAAACCAACAAAATAGCTCAAGACCTGAAGATAGAATTGGAAATTTAAAAAAAAAAACAATGGAAGAAATTGTGGAGAGAAAGAACTTAGGGAAGAAAGCAGGAACTACAGAGGTTAGCATAACCAATAGGCTACAAGAAATAGAAGAAAGAATCTCAGGTGTGGAAGATACAATGGACGAAATAGATGTATCTGTCAAAGAAAATGTTAAATCTAAAAAATTCCTGACACAGACCATCCAAGAAATTCAAGACAACATAAAAAGACAAAACCTAAGAATAATAGGAATAGAGGAAAAAGAAGATTCCCTGCACCAAGGCCCAGAAAATATCTTCAACAAAATCATTGAAGAAAATTTCCCCAACTTAAAGGAGAGGCCAATAAGAATACAAGAGGCCTATAGAACACCCAATAAATTAGACCAGAAAAGAAAATCCTCCTGCCACATAATAATCAAAACTGTAAGTATACAGAACAAAGAAAAAATAATAAAAGCTGCAAGAGAAAAAGGCCAAGTAACATTTAATGGCAAACCCAAAAGAATCACACCTGACTTTTCAACAGAGACTATGAAAGCCAGAAGGGCCTGGACGGATATCATGCAGACAATAAGAGAACACAGATGTCAGCCCAGGCTACTATACCCAGCAAAACTCTCAGTCCTCATAGACGGAGAAAACAAGATATTCAATGACAAAAACAAATTTCAACAATACCTACAAACGAATCCAGCATTACAGAAGACACTAGAAGGGAAAATACAACCCAAGAAAACTAGCTACATCCAAGAAAACACAGGAAATAAATAACTCCACTACAGTAAAACAAAAAGCAACCAAGCACACAACCATATGACCACAGCCAACATCAAAGTCAAAGGATTTAACAGCCACTGGTCATTAATCTCTCTCAATATCAATGGACTTAATTCTCCAATAAAAAGACACAGAATAACAGAATGGATGCGTAAACAAAACCCAGCAATCTGTTGTATACAAGAAACACACCTAAGTCACAAAGATAGACATTACCTGAGGGGAAAGGGATGGAAGACGGCTTTCCAAGCAAATCAATGCAAGAAGCAAGCAGGAGTAGCCATTCTAATATCTGATAAAATAGAATTTCAACCAAAATTAATCAAAAGAGATGGGGAAGGACACTTCATACTCATCAAGGGAAAATTCCACCAAGAAGACATCACAATCCTGAACATCTATGCCCCAATTACAAGGGCACCCACATTTGTGAAAGAAACATTGATAAAACTATAGATCCCCACACACTAATAGTGGAAGACTTCAACACCCCACTCTCAACAAAGGACAGGTCAACCAAACAGAAATTAAATAAAGAAACAATATCTCTAACAGAGGTCATGAATCAAATGGACCTAACAGACATTTACAGAACCTTACACCCAAAGAATTTCCCTTCTTCTCAGTACCTCATGGAACCTTCTCCAAAATAGAACACATAGTTGTCACAAAGCAAGCCTCAACAGATACAAGAAGATTGAAATAATCCCTTGTATCCTGTCTGATCACCATGGAATAAAGCTGGACCTCAATAACAACAGAAATAGCAAAAAGCCTACACATACATGGAAATTGAACAACTTGCTACTAAAAGACAGCTGGGTCAGGGAAAAAATAAAGAAAGAAATTAAAATCTTCCTAGAACTCAATGAAAATGAAGACACAACATACCCAAACTTGTGGGACATAATGAAAGCAGTGCTAAGAGGAAATTTCATAGCACTAAGTGCCTTCAAGAAGACATTTGAGACAATGCATTCAAGCAACTTAATGGCTCACTTAAAAACCCTAGAAAAAGAAGAAGCAGACACACCAAAAAGGTGTAGACAGGTGGAAATAATCAAACTCGGGGCTGAAATCAATCAATTAGAAACAAATAAAACAATTCAAAGAATCAATGAAACCAAGAGCTGGTTCTTTGAGAAAATCAACAGGATAGACAAACCCTTAGCCAAGCTAACTAAAAGGCAGAGAGACACCATCCAAATAAACAAAATCAGAAATGAAAAGGGGACATAACTACAGACACTGAGGAAATTCAAACAATAATTAGGACTTACTTCAAAAGTCTATATGCAACAAAATTTGAAAATTTAAATGAAATGGACAATTTTCTTGATCGATTCCACTTACCAAAGCTAAATCAGGACCAGGTAAATCAATTAAATAGTCCTATATCCCCCAAGGAAATAGAAGCAGTCATCGAAAGTCTCCCATCCAAAAAAAAGCCCAGGACCTGATGGTTTCAACGCAGAATTCTACCAGACATTCAAAAAAAAGCTAACTCCAACTCTCTTCAAACTATTCCACAAAATCGAAACAGAAGGAACATTACCAAACTCTTTCTATGAAGCCACAGTCACCTTGGTACCTAAACCTCACAAAGACCCCCCAAAAAAAGAGAACTTCAGGCCAATCTTCCTTATGAACATTGATGCAAAAATACTCAACAAAATACTCGCGAACCGAATACAAGAACACATCAAAGATATCATCCACCATGACCACGTAGGCTTCATCCCAGGTATGCAGGGGTGGTTCAATATATGGAAATCCATCAATGTGATCCACCATATTAACAAACTGAAAGAAAAAAAACACATGATAATCTCCCTAGATGCTGAAAAAGCATTTGACAAAATCCAACATCCATTCATGTTTAAAGTATTGGAGAGATCAGGGATACAAGGCACATATCTAAACATAGTAAAGACGATATACAGCAAGCCTATAGCCAACATCAAACTGAACGGAGAGAAACTTAAAGCAATCCCACTGAAATCAGGGACAAGCCCACTCTCTCCATATCTCTTCAACATAGTTCTGGAAGTCCTTGCTAGAGCAATAAGACAGTTGAAGGAGATCAAGGGCATACAAATTGGAAAGGAAGAAGTCAAATTATCACCATTTGCAGATGATATGATAGTATATGTGAGTGACCCCAAAAACTCTACCAGGGAACTCCTACACCTGATAAACACCTTTAGCAAAGTGGCTGGATACAAAATTAACTCAAAAAAATCAGTAGCCCTCTTGTATACAAAAGACAAAAGGGCTGAGAAAGAAATTAGGGGAACAACACCTTTCACAATAGCCACAAATGACATAAGGTACCTCGGAGTAACCCTAACCAAGGAAGTCAAAGACTTGTATGAAAAAAATTTCAAGTCTCTGAAGAAAGAATTAGAAGAAGATATGAGAAGATGAAAAGATCTCCCATGCTCATAGCTTGGCAGGATTAACATAGTAAAAATGGCCATCTTACCAAAAGCAATCTACAGACTCAATGCAATTCCCATCAAATTACCAACACAATTCTTTACAGACCTAGAAAGAAAAATTCTCAACTTCATATGGAATAACAAGAAACCTAGAATTGCTAAAACAATCCTCTACAATAAAAGATCTTCTGGAGGTATCTCCATCCCTGATCTTAAGTTGTACTATAGAGCAACAGTTTTAAAACTGCATGGTACTGGCATAGAAACAGAATGGTGGATCAATGGAACCGAACAGAGGACCCAGAAATCAACCCACACACTTATGGACACCTGATCTTTGACAAAGAGGGCAAAACCATACCATGGAAAAAAGATAGCATCTTCAACAAATGGTGCTGGTCCAACTGGATGTCTACATGTAGAAAAATGAAAATAGATCCATACTTATCACCCTGCACAAAACTGAAGTCCAAGTGGATCAAAGACCTCAACATAAAAACTGACACATTAAATCTGGTTGAAAAAAAAGTGGGGAAGAGCCTAGAACTCATTGGTACAGTAGAAAACTTCCTGAACAGAACACCAACAGCACAGGCTCTAAGAGCAACAATCAATAAATGGGACCTCGTGAAACTGAAGAGCTTCTGCAAAGCAAAGGACACCGTCATCAAAACAAAGCAACTGCCTACAAATTGGGAAAGAATCTTCACCAACCCTTTATCTGATAGAGGACTCATATCCAGTATATATAAAGAAGTAAAGAAGCTGAAAAGCAGCAAACCAAGTAATCCACTTAAAAAACGGGGAACAGAGCTAAACAGAGAATTCTCTGGAGAGGAATATCGAATGGCAGAGAAACACTTAAAGAAATGCTCAACCTCATTAGTCATTAGGGAAATGCAAATCAAAACAACCCTGAGATTTCACCTTACATCCATGAGAATGGCCAAGATCAAAAACTCAAGTGACAACAAATGCTGGAGAGGTTGTGGAGAAAGGGGAACCCTTCTCCACTGCTGGTGGCAATGTAAACTTGTACAACCACTCTGGAAATCAATCTGGTGCTTTCTCAGACAACTAGGAATAGTGCTTCCCCAAGATCCAGCCATACCACTCCTGGGCATATATCCAAAAGAAGCTCAAGTACACAAAAAGGACATTTGCTCAACCATGTTTGTAGCTGCTTTATTTGTAATAGGCAGAACCTGGAAACAGCCCAGATGCCCCTCAACTGAAGAATGGATGCAGAAACTGTGGTACATCTATACAATGGAGTATTTCAGCAATGAAAAATAAGGAAATCATGACATTTGCAGGTAAATGGTGGGACCTGGAAAGGATCATCCTGAGTGAGTTGTCCCAGAAGCAAAAAGACACACACAGTATATACTCACTCATATAGACATATAACATAGGACAAACCCACTAAAATCTGTGCATCTAAAGAAACTAAGCAAGAGAGAGGACCCTTACTAAAACGGTCAATCCCCATCCTGAAAGGCAAAGAGGATGGACATCAGAAGAAGAAGAAAACAGGAAACAACCTAGTAACCTGCTACAGAGGGCTTCTGAAAGCCAGAAGAAGAAAACAGGAAACAAACTAGGAACCTACCACAGAGGGCCTCTGAAAGCCTCTGCCCTACAGACTATCAAAGCAGATGCTGAGCCTGATGGGCAACTGTTGGGCAGAGTAAATGGAATTTTATGTAAGAAGTGGGAAATATTAAGAGCTGGAGAGGACAGGGTCTCCACAAGGAGAGCAACAGAACAAGAAAATTTGAACACAGGGAACTTCCCAGAGACTCCTACTCCAACCAAGGACTATTCATGGAGATAACCTAGAACCCCTGCACAGATGTAGCCCATGGCAGTTCAGTGTCCAAGTGGGTTCCATAGTAATGGAAAGAGGGACTGCCTCTGACATAATCTGATTGGCCTGCTCTTTGATCACCTCTCCCTGAGGGGGGAGCAGCCTTACCAGGCCACAGTAGAGGACAATGCAGCCACTTTTGATGTGAACTGATAGACTAAGATCATAAAGGAGAGGAGAACCTCCCCTATCAGTGGACTTGAGGAGTGGCATGCATGCAGAAAGGGGAGGGATGGTAGGGTCGTGAGGGGAGGAAGGTGGGGCTTATGGGGGATACAAAATGAATAAAGTGTGATTAATGAAATAAAATTTAAAAAAAAATGATCCTGAGGGTGGAAACTGAGTCTGAGAAACACAGTTCCTATGTGGGAACACTGACGGTGTTGGGCTGATGGCTGGCACAGGTATTCATGAGCTCTCATTCCACACAGAACACAGGCAAGGTAGCATAGAAGGAAGACAACATGACTAGGGTTTATGGTGGACTTGGGTAGTTAGGATTGAGTTTAGAAGTACATTTACAGATGCCATTACAAATCCAGAAGGGAATCATATTGCAAAACTGGGGTGCTGCCTGTACTCAGACATCCCTGGGAGCAGTGGAATGGAAGACCTGTGTCAATGTGTCTAGTTGTGCACCAGAGAAGTGGGAGGGGACCTAGGAGCCTTCTGAAAAGGCCCTGTGTGAAGAGGGAACAGTAAAGGGACACCCAGGAAGTGACTTCACTGCCTTGACAATGACCCAACAATGCAGAATCCTGGTAATCAGGCAGCCAACTCTTGTGAGCCAACCCAGCAGGCTCACTTGTCTGAGACCCTTGAGAAGACAAGATGTTCTCTTGCTGTTTTCGGACTTCTAGAGGCTCAAGCCTCAAAAAAGAGCGGAGTGAACGCCATGGTGGTGTCTGGAGACACAGGTTTTATTCTTGCCTCCGACGCTTCTGGCCATTTACCTGGAAAAAAAGAAACTTGAACCAGGGCAGCCAAGGACATGACTGCAACGACCAGGTAACCACTCTGAAATCCCAAAGTTTCCCCTAATTTCGCTTTGTGTGTGTGTTAGGGAAACTTGGAATGATAATAACCAATCAGAATGTTGCAGGCCTGTGCCTATTTGAACCTTCCACCTTGATCTCTCCTCAGGGTGAGCAGGAGTTTGCCACAGCCAACCTGGAGGAACACTGCAGAGAGCCCCACCTCAGTGCCGAAATAGTAGAAAAACTGGCGAGCCACCTGGTGCCTTCCCTGCAGATTGGGGACCCTTTTATTATCCCTACCTTCTTGTACATATATCAAATGTTTGCCAATACTCAACAGGTGCTTGACCTGCTGTTCAGACGGTATGACAACTTCCAACCTTACTGTGAAGTTGATGAAGAAGTAAGTAACATCATCTGCACCTTCCTGGACACATGGATGGACAAGAACCCTGCAGAGTTCTATCAGACCTCAGACCTAGCCATTCTGAAAAACCTGAAGACCTATTTGATTGTGAACTTGCCTTATCCTGACCTTCTTGTTCATGTCTATATGCTCCAGACACACTTGCTGAAAGAAGAGGTCAGTGATTCAGAGGCCAGTGATGATGAAGAACCACATCTGGGGAGCCACACATCCTCAGATTCAGAGATAGAAGTGTGATAGTCGTCAGTGAAAACAGCAACTCTGGAGCCAGAACCAGCTTGTGCATCAGAGAGGGACAGCACAAAAACAACCAGAAGGTTCTGTGACACCCCAGCTGTTGGAACCAGATGTGGCAGCGGCAGTCCAGCCACACACTTGATAGCTGCTGTGGAACCCATATCTAGGATTGTTGGCCAATACAGTGCGCCTTTCACATATCTCACCCTTGGTGCAGTAGGTCGACCTACTTAGAGAATGGCCCACAGCATTTCCAGCCCTATAGTTATCTTCCCCATCCCCTGAGAAGTAGCCTTTTATTCTCCTCTTTTTAATGTATTTTCTCTGTTTATTTTAATTGAATAATAATAACAATAAAATTTTAATTTAGTTTAATTTAATAACAATTTATTAAAAAAAAGAAAATCTCATTGTGAAATCTGAGTTTTATATTAAGATATCAATAAATTTAAATCAATAACTACATATATATGTTATAAATCAACATAAAATGATAATTGGATGTTAATTTCTCCTCAGAGAGAAAATTCAAGTGAACGGAAGAAGTATTTGGAGAAATTTTTACCAATTACAAAAATGTATTTTACTGTGGGTGATTAAGTGTGAATTATTTTAGCTTATAACAAATGGCCCAAAGAATAGACTATTGACATGTTGACAGGGCTTTCAGAGGAAATTTTAACTATTTACTCATATCCTAGTCTTATTTTTATTCATCTTGTTTCCTTAGGAGTACTCTGGCATGGCTTCTGGCAAAAAAAAAAAAAAAAATCTACTGAGGTATATATTACTGATGTTACATCAACTGACTTGAGAACTATGTGAGCCATGACTATAATCACATAAAATACAAATGGCCATAATGTCCTGGGTGCGGGGCTGAAAATAATAAATAACAGCTTTAAAGTTGTAGCAAATAGAAATAAAGTATCATTTTAATAAATTAACAAACAAGGCCCATTAGAATTATAAAAATGCAAAACACTAGACTCTTTGAATGAACTTAGTAAAAACAGATGGGACATAATTTATTAAGAAGCCATTAAAAAGGAGAAAACAATCTTCAGAAAACTGCATTGAAAACATGATCTGAGACTAAAATAGTAATAATAAAGGAGATTATCAGGATGACTGATAAAAAAGAGAAACTTTATTTTGACATTAATAGTACATTTTAATTAACATGTTTATTTTTTTAACACAGTCAACAAAAAAAAAACTTGTTATGGAAATGTATTACATTCTGAAATTTTGGCATGGCATTTTAGAAACCAACACACTGCAAAAACATGTTTGATAATCATTAGTGGTTAGTGGCTAACAAAGTGCTCTTAGCAAAAAGAGGTCCAAAGTAATCGCTTTTCACTTTTTCAGATCTGCTGGACTCCTGTGAGGTGCACAGTGCTGCTTATCTCCTCAAAACCAAGTAATTGTTTTGTGTGATTTAAAATGTACGACAGATGCTTTCAGATCCTACTGCCCTTGGTTCTACTGGAACCAGACCTACTTCTTTTTGCCTCCTTGGTGACTATCTTTGTATGTCTAGTACATCTTCCTGCTTTCTCTCTTTCCCAGAGAAGAAATTATGGCAAATTCCAAGGCTACAAATTGTTTCCACGGCACCAGCATCTGTGCCAGAGAAAAGACTCAGTTCTCCTTTCCAATCAAGTAAGGGGAGAAATGAACCACATCCCTTCTGTTTTGTGACTCTTCGGGTTATGGGTTGGGCTTGCTCTGTACTTTGGCTTGAAGAGCTGTGCTGTTCTCTATCAGTTTGTCAGGAACCTGTATCTATTCTCTCCTAGAATAAAACTGTTTGCTCAGGTGACATGATACGTGGACTAACTCCCCCATGACTTGGTCCATCCTCAGCCTATTTGGTATTAAATGATATCTGAGTTGGTTATGTATTCTGTCTTTATTTGTGTTGTAATTCCTTCTATTAACATGAGAGATATTGTATTACCTGCATCATGTTGGAACAACAAGAACAGAATGACTGCTTACATTATCTGCCTTCCTAATCCAAAATGAAACTATTTGTATGCTCTTACTTAAAACAGCAAAAACAGAATTTTACGTCTTCATTCCAGAGAACTTACTGAGATTTAGAAAGCCTGACCCATAATCTGTCTTAGATTCCCCTTCCGTTTTCCCTGCCCAGCTGGAGGGCATTCTTGAGCAAAACTGTCACCAAACCACCTTTCTCTGCAAGGATTTTCTAGCACTACTAGATAAGAAACACTTACTTCACTACTGGTCACTCAGGAATTCCCTGCCTAGTTAGGAAACTTCATTCCTCTATAAAGGAGACATGTCCCTTTATAGAGACAAGGATATTGGCTGAGGTGACTCTAAGCCTCTGTTTTCATATTATGCTTGATGAAAAGTTAGGACATTTATAGCCACAACTGATTTCTGTTTGATTCTGGTGGGGTGAATTTTCTCTGAAGTCTACAGGAAGGAAGAAAGGAAGAAACTCACAAATTACTGCAAATTCCACAACGTGTTATTGACAATAAGCTTATGTGGAGGATTGCTGGTTTAGTCTAAAGTTAAGATGAATAACGAATAAAAAGTAAGCAACTTAAGTAAATAAAAGAAAAACTTTCTATCTCAGTAAAAACTATAAAGGTGAATAAGAACTATCATTTCGTGAATGATACATGAGACCAATGTTCTTATTTTAAAGAAGTTTAAAATACAAAGAAATAAAAGTAAGTTCTATATAATGTTTTCTTGTTTTACCTCACTGTAATTACCGTTGTGTCTGTCTTACAAGACTACAAGCTTTTTCAATAGAGGAACTATACTGACAGTCTTTCTGGTGTATCCCTATCTTTAGCCAAGGAAGAACACAGAATTGATTAAAAGTAGTACAGAGTATCTGGTCTTATCCTGAGGTCCTTGGTCCATTTAGAGTGGAGTTTCTGGAGGTGATAATATGAATCTATGTTCAGTCTTATACATACAACTATTCACAATGTGTTGCTGATGCTATCTTTTCTCTGGGGTGCAGTTTTTTATTTCTAAATTATTTCTGGATCTATTTGCATTTTTTTCTATGTCTAGACATCCAGTTAGACAAGTACAGTTTGTTGAAGATGCTATCTTTTCTCATTGTATGGGTTTGGTTTCTTTGTCAAAACTCAAGTATTCATAGGTGTGTGGGTTAATTTCTGGGTCTTTGATTTGATTCTATTGATCTACCGGTCTGTTTCTCTACCAGTACCATGTTATTTTTTATTATTGTTGCTCTAAATTACAGCTTGAGATCAGGAATGTAAATACCTCCAGAAGATCTTTTATTATACAGGATTGTTTTAGCAATACTGTTTTTTTTTTATTATTTTTCCATATGAAATTGAGAATTGTTCTTTCAAGGTCTGTAAAAAAATGTGTTGGTAATTTGACAGGAATTGCATTGAACCTGTAGATTGCTTTTGGTAAAATGGCCATTTTCACTATGTTAATCCTACCAACCCATGAGCATGGAGATCTTTCCATCTTCTGATATCTTCTTCAATTTCTTTCTTCAGAGACTTGAGGTTTTTTCAAATAGCTCTTTCACTGGCTTGGTTACAGTCATACCAAGGTACTTAATGTTATTTGTGGCTATTGTGAAGGGTGCTGTTTTCCTAATTTCTTTCTCAGACCATTTGTCTTTTGTATACAGGGAGGGCTTCAGATTTTTTTTAGTTAATTTTATATCCAGACACTTTGCTGAAGGAGTTCTCTGCTAGAATTTGGGGGGGGGGAGGTGTCACTCATGTATACTATTATATCACCTGCTAATAGTGATACTTTCACTTCTTCCTTTCTGATTTATATCCCCTTCATTTCCTTTAGTTGTCTTATGCTTTCAAGTACTATGATGAAAAGATATGGAGAGAGTGGGCAGCCTTGCCTTGTCCCTGATTTCAGTGGGATTGATTTAAGTTTCTCTCCGTTGAGTTTGATGTTGGCTAAAGGCTTGCTGTATAATGCCTTTAGGTATGTGCCTTATATCCCTGATCTCTCCAAAACTTTAAACATGAATGGGTGTTGGATTTTATCAAATTTTTTTTTTGGTGTCTAAGGAGATGATCATGTGGTTTTTATTCTTTCAGTTTGATTATGTGGTGGATAACATTGAGGGATTTCTGTATGCATGCCTGGGATGAAGCCTACTTAATGAAATCTTTGATGTGATCTTGTATTTGATTTGTGAGTGTTTGATTGAGTATTTTTTGATATATTTTTTTATTTTTTATATTAATTACAATTTATTTACTTTGTGTCCCAGTTGTAGCCCACTCCTTCATTCCCTCCAATTCCACCCTCCCTCACTCATCTCCTCCTTGTCTCTCTCTAAGTCCAGTTATAGGGGAGGTCCTCCTCTCCTTCCATCTGACCCTAGCTTATCAGTACCAAATACTGAGTATTTTATCATCAAAATTCATAAGCAAGCCTGGTCAGAAGTTCTCTTTTTGTTAGGTCTTTGTGCAGTTTAAGTATCAAGGTGACTGTGGCCTCATAAAATGAGGTTGCTATTGTTTCTTCTGTTTCTATTTTGTGGAATAGTTTGAAGAGTATTTTTGTTAGCTCTTCTTTAAAGATCTAATAAAACCATCTGGCCCTGGGCTGTTTTTGTTTTGTTTTGTTTTTCAGATGGGAGACTTTTTGATGACAGCTTCTATTTCCCTAAGGGATATAGGATTATTTAATCAATTTACCTGTTCTTGATTCAGCTTTGGCAAATGGAATTGATCAAGAAAATTGTCATTTCATTTAGATTTTCAAATTTTGTGGTATATAGGCTTTTAAAGTAAGACTTAATGATTGTTTGGGTTTATTCAGTGTCTGTTGTTATTTCATTTCTGATTTTGTTGATTTGGATGGTGTCTGTCTGCCTTTTAATTAGTTTGGCTAAGGGTTTGTCTATCTTGTTGATTTTTCTCAAAGAACCAGCTCTTGGTTTCATTGATTCTTTGAATTGTTTTCTTTGTTTCTAATTCATTGATTTCAGCCCTAGGCTTGAATATTTCCAGCCATCTACTCATCTTGGGTATGTCTGCTTCTTTTTTTTTCTAGGGCTTTAAGTTGCTTGTATGAGATCTTTTAAATTTCTTCTTGAAGGCACTTAGTGCTATGAATTTTCCTCTTAGCACTGCTTTCATTGTGTCCCATAAGTTTGGCTTTGTTGTGCCTTCATTTTCATTGAATTCTACAAAGTCTTTATTTCTTTATTTCTCCCCTGACTCTGCTGCCATTGAGTAGCTAGATGTTCAGTTTCCACGTGTCTGTAGGCTTTTTTCTAATTCTGTTGTTGTTGAGTTCCAGCTTTAGTTCATGGTGATCAGATAGGATATAAGGGATTATTTCAGTCTTCTTGTATCTGTTGAGGCTTGCTTTGTGATCAATATGGTCTATTTTGAAGATTCCATGAGGTGCTGAGAAGAAGGTAAATTCTTTTGTGTTTGGGTGAAAGGTTCTGTGATGTCTGTTAGGTTCCTTTGATTCCTGACCTCTGTCAGACTTAATGTTTCTTTGTTTAATTTCTGTTTAGTTGACCTGTCCTTTGTTGAGAGTGGGGTGTTGAAGTCTCCCATTATTAATATGTGGGGATCTATGTGTGGTTTAAGTTTTATTAATGTTTCTTTTACAAATATGGGTGCTCTTGTATTTGGGGCATAGATGTACAAAACTGTGATCTCTACTTGGTGTAATTTTCCTTTGATGAGTATGAAATGACCCTCCCCACCTCTTTTGACTAATTTTGGTTGAAAATCTATTTTATTAGATATTAAAATGACAACTCCTGCTTGCTTCTTGGGTTCATTTGCTTAGAAAACTCTCTTCCAGCACTTCACTCTCAGGTAATGTCTATCCTTGTGACGTAGGTGTGTTTCTTGTATGCAGCAGATTGTTGGGTCTTGTTTATATAACCATTCTGTTAGTCTGTGTCTTTTTATTGGAGAGTTGAGTGCATTGATGTTCAGGGAGATAAATGACCAGTGGCTGTTATATGCTTTGATTTTGCTCTTGGTTGTGGTAGTTTGTTTGTGTGCTTGGCTACTTTTAGTTTTGCTGTAGTGAGCTTGTTCATTTCCTGTGTTTTCCTGAACATAGCTTTCCTGGGTTATATTTTTCTTTCTAGTATCTTCTGTAACTCGGGATTTGTGATTGTTGAAATTTGTCCTTATTGTGGAATATCTTCTTTCCTCCATCTACGATGACTAACAGTTTTGCTGGGTATAGTAGTCTGAGCAGACATCTGTGTTCTCTTAGGGTCTGCATGATATCTGTCCAGACCCTTCTGGCTTTCATAGTCTCTGTTGAGAAATCAGGTGTAATTCTAATGGGTTTGCCATTATATGTTACTTGGCCTTTTCCCCTTGCAGCTTTTAGTATTTTTTCTTTGTTCTATATACTTACTGTTTTGATTATTATGTGGTAGGAGAATTTTCTTTTCTGGTATAATTTATTAGGTGTTCTGTAGGTCTCTCATATTTTTATAGGCCTCTTCTTTGAGTTGGGGAAATTTTCTTCAGCGATTTTATTGAAAATATTTTCTGGACCTTGGAGGAGGGAATCTTCTTTTTCCTCTATTCCTATTTTTCTTAAGTTTTGTCTTTTCATGTTGTCTTGGATTTCTTGGATGGTCTGTGTCAGGAATTTTTTAGATTTAACATTTTCTTTGATGGATACATCGATTTTTTCCATTGTATCTTCCACACCTGAGATTCTTTCTTCTATCTCTTGTAATTTATTAGTTATGCTTACCTCTGTAGTTCCTGTTTTCTTCCCTAAGGTCTTCCTCTCCATGATATCCTCTGTTTGTGTTTTCTTTAATTTTTCCAATTCTATCTTCAGATCTTGAGCCATTTTGTTGATTTCCTTCATCTATCTGAATGTTTTCCTGTTTTTCCTTCAATTCCTTCACCTGTTTGTTTGAACATTCTTCTCTTTCTTTTATCTCTTTCAATGATTTAATTATTTCTTCTCTAAAGGCCACAAACCATTTGGCTGCATTTTCTGATATTTCTTTATGGATGGCCATAATTTTTTTGCTTTCATCTTCCTCCATTTCTTTAGAGATGGCCATAGTCTGTTTGACTTATCTTCCTCTAATTCTTTACTCATTTTATTTGTTTCCTTTATTATCCTCTTCATAAACATAAATGTAAGGTCCTCTTCCTGAATTTCATTTATGCTGGGCTATCCAGGGCTGTTTGCCCCTGTATAACTGGGTTCTGAAGATGTCATATTGCCCTGTCTTTTGTTGGTTGAGCTTTTACACTGGCCTCTACCCATTGGGCTATCTTGGATGTTGGCTGTAATCTGGTGCTTCCTGGAATCCTGTGGTGGAGAGAATACCTTGGCAGGAAAATGATTTTTTTCTGAAGGAGGCCTCCTCAGCTTTTTGGGTATGGTCACTGAATGGCCAGTGTTTCTCAGGAATTGTCACAGCTCCTTGGTCCTATATAACTGTGTGGTAGATGTGATCTTTGTTAGTCAGGGGGGCCCTCCTCTCACCCAGAGAAGTCCTGGAGACAGCTGCCCTGCTGTTGGGTTTCTTGCTCTGAATTTAGTGAGCTGCTGCTGTTGTTCTTATACTGTTTTCTATGCACAGCTCTCTTGAAGAACCTGGGAAACACAATCACTGGTGTTTTAGTTTGGTGTCTTGATCACTGTGCCATCACTGCTGTGCTCCTCCTCCTCAGACACAGTGTCCTCCCAGCACAACTATCTTGGATCCATATCCATTTCCACAATCCTAATCCTAATGTTTTATGAACATGGATGTGGAAGGGTCTTTCCATTTCCTATGGCTTCTTCAGTTATTTCCTTCAATGTCTTACATCATTTGTTACATGTTTCACTTGCTCAGCTAGAATTATTCTAAGAGAATTTTTGAGGTGATTGGGAAAGGTGCTATTTCACTGATTTCTTTCTCATTATTTTTGTAATTTATAGATAGGAAGGCCAGTGATTTGTGTATTAATTTTGATTCTGCTACTTGGCTGAAAGTGTTTGTCTACTACAGAAGTTTCCCAGTGAAATCATCAGGGTATTTTATACATAAAATTGTGTTGTCTGCAAACAAAGATCATGTGACTTCTCTCCTATTTGTATCGTCTTGCTCTGATTCAATTGTTTAGAACTTCAAGTACAACACTGAATAACTATGGAGTTAATGGACATGCTTGCCAATAAGATTGGTTACACTCCACAATCTGACCTATTTCTGAAAACAAAACTTATTTTATGTTATTTAACATGAGAAAACCTAGCTTGTGTCCAACCAGAAGTTTCACTCTTAGTGATCAACAGTCATAGTAATAGAAGGTATTATAGAAGTGGCCAGAGGAGAGAAGTAATCATCAATGTCACAACTCTATGAATTCTGTTATGGTTCCATGCTCTGCTTCCTCCCTCAGCATGTCCTGGCACTGCTGCACACAAGGCTGTGAAGGATAAAGGAAAGCCCGAACACGTATGTCTGTGATCCTGGTCCAGACAGATGAGCTCTAGGAAGAAGTCCTGCTCCTTCTGCTGCTGCTTTTCAGAGCATGCAAGCACTGTAGCATACAGACATCAGATGTCCGGTGGTGAATGCCAGGAGAGAGAACTCTTCTCCAAAGCAGCTCTTAAAGCTCTCTGGTGAGACAGCAACCTCAGACAATATTCAGTGATACAGCATGGCCCTTTTTTGGGGGGTGAACAGGGATATATGAACCTTGGAGGAGTGGGAAGGTTTTCCGAGGGTCGATTCATATCATTGTTTGTGACTGAGATGTTGGTGATGCTTTATTTACACAGAGAGAAATTCCAAGTGCCAGGCTATGTGACTACTCAAAGAATTGTGAAGGTGGGAGGTCAAGACTACCTGGACCAGGGCATGCTGGCACAGAACAGGAGGGAGCTATCTTTACTCATGGCAATCTCAAGAATGAGATTTCAAGGGTTTGTATATATCTCCACCTCACTCTAGCTCCATGCTGTATTCCCTGGTGGCACTCTCTACATGCCCCATATTCTATGAGCTATCATAGTGACATGTCTGCAGTATATACTGGTGCAATAAAAGCACAAATATTATAAATGTAACTGACCACTTTTTGAGCGTATTTAAGGGCTGCTTCAGGCGGCGAAATCCACATCTGATGCTGTTAATGATGTCAAATACATGAGACTAGGTCATGCTCTTTAGAGAAAACCCACCTGCTAATATTCTGCTAAATGGACATGATGACGTAACAACTCCTAATGGTATACTGCTTTGTCCAGTGCATTTCTCGACCCTCAGCAGAGAAGCTTTTTTCTTGCAGTAGGTGGTATTTAACATAAAGACTCACAACAAGACAATGTGCAGAGTGAGACACTTTGGAACACGCAATCCTAAATGGGCTGTATTTATCCCACTCCACGTTCATGGATCAGATCTATGTGGAAGAAGAAACTGGAAGACTGTGAGAGCCAGTGGTGGTAGATAACGCCAAGGAAACAGTGTCTTCTAGACATAATAGAGCTGATGCAAATATGAACTCACAGAGACAGTGGCAGCATGCATAAGAACTATACAAATTCAAGCCAGAAAAAAAAAATCCTAGCAAGGAGAAGAGGAAGTGAGTACAAAGTTCAACATCTATCCAAGAACTTTTTTGTATTTATCACCAGAGAAAGAAAATCAGTTTTCTTCAACAGAATGACACTGGGTATAGCAACCACACTCCAGGGCAAGAGTCATGCTCAGTTTCGGTCAACACAAAACATTGTCTGTGTTTATTTGTTTTATTGTTTGTTGTTTTGGTGTGTTTTTGTTTGGTTTTGTCTTTTATTTTGATTTCTTGAGAGACATACAGAAAGAGAGCGACAAATTGAGAGAGAGAGAGAGGTCCTAAAGCTGAATGGGTGGGGAGGTGGGGGTTATCGAAGGAAAAAAATAAAGAATATGATCAAAATATGTTGTATATAACAACAATACATAAATAAAAATGTACATGAAGAAAACTACTTTAGATTCTTACTGTCCTACAAGCATAAGACCAGGTCTCAGCAAATATTTGTAGAGGTGTCACCTGGATTCTTATTCTGGCTCAAATATAAATCCAGGCTTAGCCACATAACTCAATTATGGAGAGACTTTCTCTCCCTTTCATTCTGAATTAGAGTTTGCCAAAGCCAAATCTGCTTATATTTTCTTCCTCTCCGAACAGAGAAGCTTGCTCATGTAGGAACTGGAAGATTGTGATATACTTTCCTCTCTAAAATAGAGCAAGCAAGAATCTGGTTAGAACATCTAAATGAATCATAAACTCCAAAGGCCATATCCCAAACCAAGTCAGAGTCAGTAAATCTAGAACTTGGCAGTTGTCTCAGTTAGCATTTTTATTGATGTCAAGAGACACCATGTTCACAGCAATTCTTCTAAAGGAAAACATTTACTTTGGAGTTTAAAGGTTTAATTCATTATCCTCATGGCAAAAAGCAGCCATGGTACTAGAGAAGCTGAAAGTTCTAAATCTGGATCTATAGTTAGCAGGAAGAGAGAGTGATACTGGGCCTTCCTTGCTTAGCTTCTGAAACCTCAAAGCCCACCCTAGTGACATACTTTCTCCAACAAGGGCTCACCTACTCCAACCATGCCGCATGGGAGCTATTTTCATTCAAACTACCACAGTAATCTGTTTCCAATCTGACACTATCAATGCTTTTTTCCATTATCTTTCTGTGGTTTAAAAAAGAAACCTGTGTTGCATTTTTCAATATCACCTTCCTTATTTGGCTTTGGTTTAGAGAATTCTAATGGGAGGTACTGCCATAAGATTTAGAAAGCAAAATAAATTTTTTTTTCCCTTTGGCACAGCTGAGGCAACTAAGGTTAGTTGAATGGACAGGCTCAGATTCATACTACATTCTCCATACATTTTTTTTTCAAACTAAGTTTTCAGTATCGAAGACTGAGAGGATTGCTGTAAATTATCTGTGGATGCCACAAGATTAAAGTTGGATCCTGGTAAATGATTACAAACTACATCATATTTTAATCTTTGATCCTTCAGACTGGGATCATTGGGAAAAATCTTCTTGATATTTTCCCCATCCCTTATAACAGTTGTTCCTACAGTAAACTTTGTCTCCAAATCTCGGGAGTAGATGAATAATTACGCGAATAATTTCAGATATTGTCACTGGGTCTGCCACCTCCAGTGTTGAGAACAGATAGAAAGCAGGAGTAGAGATCTCATGTGGTTGGTTTAGTTTCTAAATTAACAGCTAATTCAAAGCCAGTTGTGTGAGAATATCTGATTCAGAGGTTTCTAAGTATTTTGTAAGAACAGAATGCATTATCCATAGCAGGACATGAGTTCATAAGGTAACTTTATTTTGTACTCCACATCTCTTTTGAGAAAAAGCAGTCTAACTAGCTTCTTACTTAACATTTAAATTAACTCAAATGCATATGATTTTGATGCATTTCATCATTTCTCTCCTTATACCTATTATCTCCTAAACCCAAAGACACCTGCCTTGATCAATACTATTATTACATATTTCATTCTGAATTAAATCAAGTGCTTAACATTTTAGGTTTTCATGTTTGCTTTCATTATAATCCTCTGAGGCTTATAGAGTATAAATAGACAATAAAAATGTACATACTACCTAATACAAAGAACATCTATGCTATAGTTTTTTTAATTATACTGCTTCTGGACTACAAATACAATTGTTTGAAAATACTATTGGCAGAAATGTACATTGAAAAATTCTTCTTGGAATTGAAGTATTCCCTTATATGGTATCCCAACCTCCAGTGTCTGCCCATTCCCATATTTTGGTTTTGTTTGGTTGGTTGGTTAGTTTTGCAGATTATAAATTTTGTACTTTCCAGAGAATTGGGATATCCTGAGACTTGATTAGAGCATGCAAGTCAGTTTTGAGACAATGTAGGCAAACGATAATAAGCCCGGCCCCTCACAGACTCTCAATGTTTTATGTTTAATGCAGAGGACTCAGTGGAATACGTGAGGTCCTAGGAATTAGTAGAATGACTTAAGTAAAGCATTCAACTGACCCACACTGAATAATCACAAAAATAGGAAAGGGGTTGGAGAAATGGGTTGGAGGTTAAGAGCACCTGCTGGTCTTTCAGAGGACCTAACTTCAAGTCCTAGCAACCACATCAGGTAGCTCACTTCTGCCTGTTAACTAGCCGGGAGCTGGGACTGGGGAATCCCTTGCCCTCTTCTGGCATCCACCTCCACATAAACATTTTATACACTCTTATGACATGTCTGGGTAAATAATAAAAATAAGAGTTAAAATTATTTTAAAAAACAAAAAATTGATATTTGTTAAGGCTCTGAGATTTTAGGAATTATTGATTAAAAGGATATTGTACTAATCTGATTGAATATGCAGACTTAATGCATCTCATGTTTATGTTTCCTTACACAATAGGATATTCTAGAATAAATATTTTAGAATGATTTTCAAAACCTTGTGTGTGTCAAGTTTATTATTCAAGATGAGTGTGCACTGTTTTTGAAATGCCTGTGAATATGCTTTAAAAAACTATATGCTTTTTAAAAAGTGGGACTGGTTATTATGCCACAACGGATAAAGACTTTGCAGTCAAGCCTGGATATGTGAGTTCAATTCTCTAGAAACCACATGATGGACTGAAAGATCTGACTTCTGTAAACTTATCCTCCAACTTCCACACATGCAACACAACACAAGTCCCTCCTCTGGCCTCAAAAATTAATAGTATGAATAAATGCAAAAACCCTGTCATGATAAAATAGTATCTGATAGAAACAAATAATTAATGTTACTGAGAAATAAAAGTAGTGGGTATGAAAACAGAATTTGCAGTATTCTGGCTCCTACGTGATATGTAGAAAAGTTTAACTGTAAATGAAAAACCAAGAATTATGTTTTATACCATATTCTGTACGGTGGTACAAAGTATAATATATTGCTCAAAAAATCTGTCAATTCAAATTTTTAACTGCCTCTGATTTTTCATATTGATGTGGTAATTACATTATGTCAATGACATTATTTTATACTGTGATTTGATAAAGAAAAAGAAAAAGGCGTTTCCATAGTCAAAATGAAAGATAATCCAGTGTATAATGAGATACTGTTATTGCTATGTCCATATAGAAAGCCTACACAAACCTCCTTACAGTGCTTAATTCAGACGCATCCATAATCATCCTAGGATGCTTGAAAACCTGTGTATTTACTGCTCAGTGGGCATTATGAAGTACTTTCACACTCTGTGGTATGTCAGATTTGGCTTCATGCTTGGGAAAATATGGACCCTTAAGGCTCTATTGACATTTTAAAAAAAAAACAAAAAAACAAACAATCTGTCTTCATGGAGCACCATCTGTTTACCATATTGTCTATCAAAGAGATACAGGAGCCATTATGATGTGAACAATTCTACAAGAAGCCATTACATTATTTTTTGAGTAGCTGAGTAAAATAAAATATCACTTTGCTAGAGAGTAGGCTCAATTTTGGATTTGAAAACACTTACAAAAACTTGATTTCCAGCTTTCAGAATCTAAATCACCTCCCAATTTTTTTTTTTACTTTTTTATATTCACAAACAGTTTGATGGCCAAGAATTACCTTGTGTATGATAACCAAAAAACAGAATAAGTTTGTATTATGTTTTATGAGCACCTGAAATTATGAAAGATGACCAAACATGGTTTGACAGTAGTGTTGCACTCTAAAACCCAAGACATGGCTGGAGAGATGGCTTTGGGCTTAAGTGCACTTTCTGTTTGTGTCCACATACCCACCTGCTGGCTTAAAACTGGGTGGAACCCCAGTACCACGAAGTCTGATAACTTCCTCTGGCCTCTGGAAGCACCAAGCATGCATGTAATGATCACATATTTAGGCAGAACACTAATGCACATTAAAAAAATAAAAACCCAGTCAATGTGCTTCAATGATTTATATGAAATAGACAAATAGTTACTGGATGTAATTTTTTAAAAACTGATGATGTATGTAAACACAAATTGGAATTTTTAAGAAAACAAAGATTATGCACATGGTTGAGTAAATGTCCTTGTTATGTACTAGAGCAAATTTTGGATATATGCCTAGGAGTGGTATAGTTGGATCTTGAGTAAGTGCTATTCCTAATTGTCTGAGAAAGCATAGACTGATTTCCAAAGTGCTTATAAAAGGTGACATTCCCACCAGCAATGGAAAAGTGATCCCCTTTCTCCATATCCTCTCCACCATTTATTGTAAATTGAGTTTTTATCTTACCATTCTGATGGATGTAAGATGAAATCTCAGGGTCGTTTTGATTTGCATTTCCCTGATGACTAAGGACATTGAGCATTTTTTAATTGTTTCTCTGCCATTCAATATTCCTCTATTGAGAATTCTGTTTAACTCTGCACCCCATTTTTAATTAGATTACTTGATTTGTTGCTTTTTAACTTCTTTAATTCTTTATATGTCCTGGATATTAGCCCTTTGTCAGATATAAGATTGGTGAAGATTCTTTCCCAGTCTGTAGGTTGTCGTTTTATTCTGAGGACAGTGTCCTTTGCCTTACAGAAGCTTTTCAGTTTCACAAGGTCTCATTTATTGATTGTTGATCTTACATCCTGTGCTGTTGGTGTTCTGTTCAAGAAATTGTCTCTTTTGACAATGAGTTCAAGGCTCTTCCCCACTTTCTCTTCTAACAGATTTAGTGTGTCTGGCTTTATGTTAAGGTCATTGATCCACTTGGACTTTAGTATCGTGCAGGGTGATAAAAATGGATCTATTTGCATTTTTCCATTTGTAGATATCCAGTTAGACCAGCACCATTTGTTGAAGATGCTGTCTTTTTTCCATTTTATGGTTTTGGCTTCTTTGTCAAAAATCAAGTATCCATAGGTGTGTGGGTTTATTTCTTGGTCTTCTATCTGAGTCCATTGATCCACCATTCTGTTTCTATGCCAGTACCACGCAGTTTTTATTACTATTGTTCTGTGGTACAGATTGAGATCAGGGATGGAGATACCAGCAGATGATCAGTTGTTGTACAGGGTTGTTTTTGCAATTCTGGATTTTTTAATTTTTCACATGAACTTGAGAATTATTCATTCAAGGTCTGTAAAGAATTGTGTTGTTACTTCGATAGGAACTGCATTGAATCTGTAGTTTGCTTTTAGTAGGATGTTAATCCTACCAATCCATGAACATGGGAGATCTTTCTAGCTTCTGATATTTTCTCCAATTTCTTTCTTCAGAAACTTGAAGGGTTTTTCAAACAGGTTTTCCATTTGCTTAGATAGAGTCACACCAAGGTACAGATTTATTCATAATAGCCAGAATACAGAAACAACCCAGATGTCCCTCAACTGAGGAATGGATACACAAATTGTGGTACATTTACACAATGGAATACTACTCAACAGTTAAAAACAAGGAAATCATGCAATTTGCAGGCAAATGGTAAGAACTAGAAAAGATCAGTGAGTGAGGTATCCCAGAGGCAGAAAGACACACATGGTATATATTCACTTATAAGTGGATATTAGAAATATAATATAGGATAAACATACTAAAATCTGTACACCTAAAGAAGCTAAGCAAGAAGGAGGACCCTGGGTAAGATGATCAATCCTCACTCAGAAAGGCAAATGGGATGGACATAAGAAGAAGGTGAAAACAGGAAACAGAACAGGAGTCTAACACAGAGGGCCTCTGAAAGATTACCCAGCAGGGTATCAAAGCAGATGTTAAGATTCATAGCCAAACTTTGGGCAGAGTACAGAGAATCTTATGAAAAAAAAAGGGGGGGGGCTAGAAAGACCTGGATAAGAGAGGAGCTCTACAAGGAGAGCAACAGCAAAATATCTGGGCACAGAGGTCTTTTCTGAGAGTGATACTCTAACCAAGGTCCACACATGGAGATAACCCGGACCCTTACACAGATGTAGCCCATGGCAGCTCAGTCTCCAAGTGGTTTTCCCAGTATGGGGAACAGGGACTGTCTCTGACATGAACTCATTGTCTGGCTCTTTGATCACCTCTCCCTGAGGGGGGAGCAACTTTACCAGGCTACAGAAGAAGATGATGCAGCCTGTCCTGATGAGACCTGATAGGCTAGGGTCAGATGGAAGAGGAGGAGGACCACCCCTATCAGTGGACTTGGAGAGGGGCATGGGAGATGATGAGAGAGGGAGGGTGGGATTGGAAGAAAATAAGGGAAGGGGCTATAGCTGGGATACAAAGTGAATAAACTGTAAGTAATATAAAAAAAATTTTTTAAAAAGCAAAAAAAAGATAGTAAGATTAAGTAGGTCATTGGCTTCCAGTCTTGTTTTGGCATAAACATAGCACAATAAAACTATGAAAACCTAGTCTGGTATTTTGGGGAAGGACAAAAGCAATATAAGCCCTGCTGTGTGTGAACATAAAAGAAAATTGCTTATCTGATTTACTAAGGAGCTGAATTAACTTTAGATATAGCATTCCTTTTAAATAATTTTCTTCTTTTCACCCATTCCTGAGTTTTTATGGCTGAGATAACCTATGCACAAGCTTGATAACATATTTAAATAGGAATGAGGCCTAATGTGGCTTTATTTATAGAATGGATGGCAAAGAGACATAACCTAGTTAGACAACTGCCCACTTTTTATATCTAACAATTATAAAACAGATTTATAAATACATAAAACAATATATCTTATGAAGTGTAAGTGTAAAACTTATTTTAATAACTAGTCACATGTACAAAAAAGACAATTTAATCCTTTAAATCAAATATTCATTATCCAAACTTTGCTTAAGTTTGTATTCATGAGTTACTTTACCATAAGTTTGTATTTATGATATTCCTGCTAAAATTTCATTTTCCTTATGTTTACAAATTAATATTCAAATATATCTATAAATGTATCTATAAAGAAACATTTAAGTGCTAAAGTAAAGAATGACACTTGAATATAAACATGTCCTTTCATCATGAAGAAATGAGGATTACAACAAATCCATGAAGAAACAAGATTATGGCATGATAAACTAAGAAAAACATAAAAATCTATTTTAAAACCTCATTAAATTTAGCTAATGATATTGTTATTATATATTCTGGTATTCTGTGGCTTATCTGATAAAATTAATAAAAAAGCTTTACTAAAAAATGCCAAAGACAGAAAAAAGCATATTTAATCACTTAAAAGAAATTTTACTGCAAGTTCTATAAAGACATAAAAACTGAACAAACTACAATTTACTTTCTGTTTGCAATTGAACATCTAAGAGTAAGTGTTAAGGGCTGAAGAAATAGGTCAGTGATAAGGGTAGATGCTGTTCTTCTAGAGGACCACAGTTTGGTTCACAGAACACACAGCAGGCAGTTCAGGGAATCTAACTGACACTTTTTTCTGACCTCTTCAGGTGTTGTACATTCATGGTAAAGATTTACAAACACACATGTGTACACATAAATAAATTGAAATAGAGTAGCTATTAAAGAATTTAAATGACATTTGTAGCACGAAAAAAATGAGATATGATAAATACAAAGAAGTGCAATCAAACAAACAAAAAGAACCATAGAAGGGAAAAATCTATCAATTACCTGGAGCAGCAGGTGCTTCTTCAGTGACCAGTTCCTGAGAAGGAGGACAAGAGTTCAGAAAATAAAACAAATAGGAATGTTTGAGATCAGGATTTCTAACACAAAGATTTCTAGCTGTGTCTTATGCCAAGTAAGATTATTAAGAAGTACTACATCTTTTACATCTTTTTCAGGGGGAATTGGGACAGAGTCAGCAGAAAGCTGTCATAAAATGAGACAAAGTCAGAAGGAAGCCAACCAAACAATGCTGCACAAAGGAATACGGGGTACCTTATGTGTATCACAGACCTAGCACATAGGGCCTGAGATTAATAACTCCAGTCTCCATGAGCAAAATCTAGGTTTCCAGGAATCAAAAACTTAACTCCCTTGAAGATGTAGCCTCTACCTGAGACAGAAGCTTCCCAATTCTGCCTCTTGGCAAGAACAAAGTACTAGCATTCTCTTTGATTGTTCACCAGAGTCTTTGGAAAAGCTTTTTATCAGTCTAGGACCAACACACAAGGTTTGGAAACTGAACTCGAGAGGTAGGAATCTACCCATATATAACAGAAATTACAGAAAAGAAACTGCTGAGATGTGTGAAAAGTAGATATTTTAAATAGCATCATATTTACTAAAAGGAGCCTAAAGTAGATATGTATTACGTGATTATATTAACAGAAGAGAAATATATGAATCACTAAATATTATGCTAAAGGATTGAATAGTCAACATAACAAATATGTCAATTTTGTATAATACTTAACAAAATTGTCTATGAGACAAAAATATAGAATATCTAAGCAAATTTGAGTAAAAGCAATACTGGAATAAGTTGTGCTTATATATATAGCATTTATAATCAAGATTTACTTTCTAATTATATAATGATGAAATTTGTACACGGGAAAAAGTCATACCAGTAGACTAATTTACTCTAATGAGGCACTCTAAAGGAAAAGAGGTATAGAAAAGATATAGCATTCTATGATTGAATGGATCACACAAAAAAATGAAGTTTAGACAACTGTTTATCTACTGAAAAAAAAAATAACTTAAAGTGTATTCTTACCACATTGAAAAAAAAGTTCTCATTAATTAATTAAATGCCTAACATTAAATACTTTAAGTTTAAAAGGTTTAGAAGACTGTTATTCCTTGTATTTACAGAAAATTTTCTTAACCCATGAAATTGACAAAAACACGGGTAAAACTATTAATACACTTGAAACGATGGTTTAGTGTTTAAAGTGCTTAGACAAGCACAGGTGTTTATACCAGGATACAAATCCCCAGAACACAGTTTTAGAAATCCAAATGTACCACAATTTCTGTATCCATTCTTCAATTGAGGGGCATCTGGGTTGTTTCCAGCTTCTGACTATTACAAATAAAGCTGCTACAAACACGGTTGAGCAAATATCCTTGTTGTATATTTGAGCATATTTTGGATATATACCTAGGAGTGGTAAAGCTGGATCTTGAGGTAGCACTATTCCTAATTGTCTGAGAAAGTGCCAGATTGATTTGCAAAGTGGTTGTAAAAGTTTACATTTCCACCAGCAATGGAGGAGGGTTCCCCTTTCTCCACATCCTCTCCAGCATTTACTGTCAATTGAGTTTTTGATCTTAGCCATTCTGATGGGTGTAAGGTGAAATCTCAGGGTTACATTTCCCTGATGACTAAGGACATTGAGCATTTCTTGAAGTGTTTCTTTGTTGTTCTATATTCGCCTATTGAGAATTCTCTGTTTATCTCTGTACTTAATTTTTTAATTAGATTACTTGATTTGTTGCTGTTTAACTTGAGTTCCTTATATTTAGGATATCAGCCCTCTGTCAGATAGAGGGTTAGTGAAGACCCTTTCCCAATCTGTAGGCAGTCATTTTGTTCTGGCAACAGTGTCCTTTGCTTTACAGAAGCTTTTCATTTTCATGAGGTCCCATTTATTGTTTGTTGATCTTAGAGCCTGTGCTGTTACTGTTCTGTTCAGGAAGTTGTCTCCTGTGCCAATGAGTTCAAGGCTTTTCCCCTATTCAGCAACTAAAAGCAAGGAAATCATGAAATTTGCAGACCAATGGTGGGAACTGGAAAGATCATCCTGAGTGAGGTATCCCAGAAGCAGAAAGACACACAGGGTATATACTCACTCATGAGTGGATATTAGACATAAAACATAGGATAAACATACTAAAATTTGTACATCTAAAAAAACTAATCAAGAAGGAAGACTCTGGATGTTCAATCCTCCTTCAGAAAGGCAAAGAGGATGGACATCAGAAGAGGGAAAAAACAAGAAACAGGAAAGGAGCCTACCATACAGGATATCAAAGCAGATGCTAAGACTTACAGCCAAACTTCGGGCAGAGTGCAGGGAATCTTATGAAAGAAGGGGGAAATAGTAAGACCTGGAGAGGATAGGAGCTCCACAAAGAGAGTAACAGAATCAAAATATCTTGGCACAGGTGTTTGCTGAGACTGATACTCCAACCAAGGACCATTCATGGAGATAACCTAGAAACCCTGCACAGATGTAGCCCATGGCAGTTCAGTGTCCAAGTGGGTTCCCTAGTAAAGGGAACAGGGACTGTCTCTGACATGAACTGATTGGCCTGCTCTTTAATCACCTCCCCCTGAAGGAGAAGCAGCCTTACCAGGCCACAGAGGAAGACAATGCAACCACTCCTGATGAGACCTGATAGATTAGGATCAGAAGGAAGGGAGGAAGACCTCCCCTATCAGTGGACTGGGGGAGGGGCCTGAGTGGAGAAAAGGGAGGGGAGGATGGAGGGAGTTCAGATGGGATACAAAGTGAATAAACTATAATTAATGAAAATAAAGATAAAAGTAAAAAAATAAAATCCAAGTGGCTGTGGTGTCCTGACTATGAACACAGCCTAGGAAGGCAGAAGCAGGGAACCTCCAGACCAAACTACCTGGTAAAAAGGGGCATTTTGGAGGGCTCTGAGCATTCACTGTCTCTACCTCCTCATGACCAGACAAAGATTAGTACCTTAATTGTTATTCTGCCAGACTTTCAGACTGATGCAAAAGCAATTTACAGTCCAAAATGCCAGACTAAAACATATAAAACCGTGAGCTAAAAGGACCAGGAAATAGGCCTGGTAAAATGAATTTACATAGTAACTATTATAGGAAAATTACAACATTTCATAAGCAAATGTCATTCTCCAGGCCAACTCACACTGGTAAAGGGAAAACTTAGATTTCTAGCTCTGCTCTGCTGAGTAACCAGAAGCCCAATCTTGTATAGTTTAAAAGAAAAAAAAAGTGAAAAAGGAACTTTTATCCATGCAGAGCAGTAATGTGACCCTTCTCCTGCTCCTTGTGTTGTAACAGAAAGGAAGGCTAGGGGGACTTAGGTGTCAACACCACTCAACATTAACTCTACACCTCTCATACATAGTGTCTAAGGAAACCATTCAGGGAGCAGAATGAATCTGTTGCCAACCTGAGTGATAGCCCAGAGATCAATCTGCATAACAGACAGAAAACAGCAAGTAAAAATGAATAAGTCTCAGGAATCTGAGAGGCATCAGAAAAAGGGCATTCATATTAAGGGGTGAGTTTGAAAAAAAACCCATTCAACATAAGTGAAAATTTTCTAAACATAATAGAAGGTACCTCACAAATTAAAAATACTAAAGAGGCCCCTGTGATAGATAATGATGCCAAATGGAGAGCATCTATAGTTACCACTGAGAATCTAAGCATGCCTGTGTGAGTTTTTAGATTGGATAAACTGAAGGGGAATAATAGGTAGCAACATCACCAGGGCTTGAGTCTCAAACAGAAAATGACAAGAAAGTAACTCAAGGGCCAGAGGTTATCACACTCTGCTTCCTGACTGCAGATACAATAGGACTAGGTGTATCATGCTCCTACTTTCTGTGGCAGGCTGTACCTTTACATAATAGTTTGTTAGTCAAAATCTTTACATTGCTCCTGTCAGGCGTTTTGTCACAGAAACAGAAGTACTATTAAATAAAACTCCAAACAAGATAAAAGAGCAAGAAAGTCCATGCAAAGTTATCTCTAATTAATTCCACCTGAAATAATTCCATGCAGTGCTATCTCAAAGAATATTCCAAGAAAATTAAACATGCCAAAAACAAGACAAGGAAAAACTCTTGAGAGCATCCAGCAGAAACAATTTTCCCACAAGAAGAAATTTAGTGTCACTGGATCCCTCATCTGAAACCCTGAAAGAGAAAATTGTAGAATACCATTTTTCAAATACTGAAAAAGTACCAATGTTAACTTTAAAAGGCAATGACTTTTAATATTCTTCAAGAGTTAAGAATAACTCAAATCTTCTCAAATGAATTAAAACCACACCCATGAGACTATATAGAGAACTAATTGGACTCTAATAGAAAGAAAGAAAGAAAGAAAGAAAGAAAGAAAGAAAGAAAGAAAGAAAGAAAGAAAGAAAGAAAGAAAGAGAGAGAGAGAGAGAAAGAAAGAAAGAAAGAAAGAAAGATGAAGTTGGGAGGAAGCTCTGTTGGGAGTAGCTAGCACATGGTAATCAATACTGGAGAAAAATTAATGAATATTTGTTTTATTTTTATTAATAATTTATTTTTATTAATTTCACTTTATTCACATTGTACCCCAGCTGTAGACCCCTCTCTCATTCTCTGCCAATCCCGCCCTCCCTCACCCATTTCCTCCCATGCCCCTCTACAAGTCCACTGATAAGGGAGGTCCTCTTCCCCTAGCCAATCAGGTCTCATCAGGAATGGCTGCATTGTCTTCTTCTGTGGCCTGGTAAGGCTGATCCCCTCTCAGTGGGAGATGATCAAAGAACCAGCCACTGAGTTCATGTCAGAGACAGCCCCTATTCCCCTTATTAGGACACCCACTTGGACATGAGCTGCCATGAGCTACATCGGCACAGGAAGGAGTTCTAGGTTACCTCCATGAATGGTCCTTGGTCGGAGTGTCAGTCTCAGAAAAGACCCTGTGCCCAGATATTTTGCTTCTGTTGCTCCCCTTCTGGAGCTCCTGTCCCTTCCAGGCCTTTCAACTCCCCCCTTTTTTTTTTTCATAACATTCCATGCACTCTACTCAAATTTTGGCTATGAGTCTCAGCATCTGCTTTGATACCCTGCTGTGTAGAATCTTTCAGAGGCCCTCTGTGGTAGGCTCCTGTCCTGTTTCCTGTTTTCTCCCTCTTCCAATGTCCATCCTGTTTCCCTTTTTGAATGAGGATTGATCATCTTACCCAGGGTCTATCTTCTTGCTTAGCTTCTTTAGGTATACAGATTTTAGTATGTTTATCCTACGTCATAAGTCTAATATCCACTTATAGCTAAGTATATGCCATGTTGTGTCTTTCTGCTTCTGGGATACCTCACTCAGGATAATCTTTTCTAGTTCCTACCATTTGCCTGCAAATGTCATGATTGTCTTGTTTTTAATTGCTGAGTAGTATTTCATTGTGTAAATGTACCACAATTTCTGTATCCATTCCTCCACTGAGGGATATCTGTGTTGTTTCCAGATTCTGGCTATTACTAATAGAGCTGCTATGAACATGGTTGAGCAAATGTCCTTGTGAATACTTGAGCATATTTTGGATATATGCCTCAGAGTGGTATAGCTGTATCTTGAGGTAGCACCATTCCTAATAGTCTGAGAAAGTAACAGATTGATTTCCAAAGTGGTTGTACAAGTTTACATTCCCACCAATGATAGAGAGGGGTTCCTCTTTCTCTACATCCTCTTCAGCATGTGTTATCACTTGAGTTTTTGATCTTAGCCATTTTGATGGTGTAAGGTGAAATCTTAGGGTCATTTTGATTTGCATTTCCCTGTTGACTAAGGATATTGAGCATCTCTTGAAGTGTTTCTCTGTTGTTCTATATTCCTCTACTGAGAATTCTCTTTTAATCTCTGTTCCCCATTTTTTAATTGGATTACTTCATTTGTTGCTTTTTAAATTCTTGAGTTCTTTATATATTCTGGATATTAGCCCTCTGTCAGATATAGGATTGGTGAAGATCCTTTCCCAGGCTGTAGGCTGCCCACTATCTCCATATTTCTTCAACATAGTACTTGAAGTCCTAGCTAGAACAATAATACAACTAAAGGATATGAAGGGGATACAAATCAGAAAGGAAGAAGTCAGCATATCATTATTTACAGATGACAAGATGGTATACATGAATGACCCCCAAAAATGAATCAAAGAATTCCTTCAGCTGATATACACCTTCAGCAAAGTGGCTGGATACAGAATTAACAAAAAAAAAGTAGCCCTCCTGTATACAAAAAAAAGGGGGCTGAGAAAGAAATTAGAGAAACTATATTCTTCTCATTAGCCACAAATAACATAAAGTACTTTGGGGTGACTCTAATCAAGCAAGTGAAGGACCTGTTTGAAAAAAAAAATCAAGTCTCTGAAGAAAGAAATTGAAGAAAATATCAGTTGGAAAGATCTCCCATACTCATAGATCAGTAGGATTCACATAGTGAAAATGGCCATCCTACCAAAAGCAATCTACAGATTCAATGTAATCCCCATCAAAATACCAACACAATTCTTTACAGAACTTGAAAGAACAATTCTCAGTTTCATATGGAAAAATAAAAAACCCAGAACTGCAAAAACAATCCTGTACAACAACAGAACTTCTGGAGATATATCCATTCCTGATCTCAAGCTGTACTACAGAGCAACAGTTACAAAAACTGCGTGGTACTGGCATAGAAACAGAATGGTGGGTCAATGGAATCAAATAGAAAATCCAGAAATGAACCTGCACACCTACAGATACTTGATTTTTATCAAAGAAGCCAAAACCATTCAATGGAAAAAAGACAGCATCTTCAACTAATTGTGCTGGTCTAACTGGATGTCTACATGTAGAAAAATGCAAATAGATCCATACTTATCACCCTGCACAAAACTAAAGTCCAAGTGGATCAAAGACCTCAACATAAAACCAGACAGGCTAACCCTGTTAGAAGAAAATTGGGGAAAAGTTTTGAACTCATTGTCACAGAGACAACTTCCTGAACAAAACACCAACAGCACTGGCTTAAGATCAACAATCAATAAATGGGACCTCATGAAACTGCAAATCTTCTAAAAAAAAAAACAAAGGACACTGTTATCAGAACAAAACAAAAGCCTACAGACTGAATAATTTTTTAAAATAAATTTTGTCTCTCTTCACAGTTGTGGAAATACCACCTTATAAGATTGCCATCTCTGGAAATCTGCCATCTACAGAGCAACTGAAGGAGTAATCTGAATTTTTTCACAGGTACCATGAAGAAAAAAAATCTTGATAGTGTTCTTCATTTGTACATCACTGTATTTTTATATCTTCTAGTCCTAAAGTTTGTTCTCTTCATGGGCTCTATGGAAAGACAACTGTGCTGACAGTTTGGGCCTTGGTACACTAATTGTGTCTTAAATACAAGTTTGTAAGCATTGCTTCACAGAGTGGGAAGCAAAATATAAATGACAGAGAAAGCCAAACTCTAGTGTACTCACCCAAAAGAGGATGAGGGAGGCCAGGAGATGGATCAGTGGATAAAGACACTTGCTATACAAGATGGTGACCTAAGTTTGATTTCTCAAATACAGGTTAAAGAACATTAATTCTGCAACATAGTCTTCTGACTTCTACCTGTGTGCTGTGGCATACAGGCCCACACACACCACAAAATATGTTTGCAAATATAAGCAAACACATTAAATTAAATAAGAAATATCCATATTGGAAATTTTACATATAACAACACAGAAATGTAAAAAACAGGACAATGTAGCTCTTCCAAAAGTTTATAACTCTCTTATAACTAATATAAGAATATTAAGCAAATGAAATGCTAGACAAATAATTTAAGAGTCTAATTTTTTAAAATATGTATGACTTCAACAAAGAGGCAAACAGTCTAGTTAAATGAAGTAAGGAAAGCAAAAGAACAACTGATTTACAAATTCAGCAAAGGGAAAGATTATAGTGTCAGAAGAGGGAGACTTGTAAATAAAAAAACTTAATAAATGAATTTTTTAAAATTCAGTATACAGCATCATTAACAGATTACATCAAGTAAAAGAAAAATAGGGATTCAATAAAAAGTTGGTAAAGTAATAGATTCAAATATTATTTCAGAAAAAATAAAAATTATGACCATATAGGCAAAATCTATTGAACTGAACAATATCAAAAAAACTTTCTCAAATATTGGAAAAGATTTTTAAAATCCCATATAAAAAACACTTAAACATAGTAATGAACATGACCAAAATGAACTTCTCCATGAAATATTATAGTTAAAATGCTGGGAGTGCAGAAAAAGAAAGTACTTAGGAAACTGCAAACAAGAAGTACTAAATTACAGAGAAAAAGAAGTCCATAGATTTCCTAGAGACCCTGAAAGCAAGGAGACCATACGAAAGAGTATTTATTTTTTTGTTTTGTTTTGTTTTGTTTTGTTTTGTTTTGTTTTGTTCTTGGAGACAGGGTTTCTTTGTGTAGCTCTGACTGTCCTGGACTCACTTTGTAGAGCTGGCTGACATCAAACTCATAGCAATCACCTGCCCCTGCCTCCCTGAGTGCTGGGATTACAGGCTTGCACCACAGTGCTTGGATGCAAAAGAGTATTTCAAACCCTAAATAATCATAACTGCCAACTGAGATTACTACATTCAGGAAAGTCAAATTTAAAACATAGCGAGAAATAAAAAATCTTCTAAGATGGACACTTAAGTAAAGCAACCAAGGACAAGCATGACAATATGGCAGAAGTCATTTGAGAGAATTCTTCACAGCAAAGAGGAAGAAAGATACACTAACAAGAAGTTGAAATGTACATAAACAGATGAAAATCATGAAAGAATCAAACATTATTCACATAGGCAAACCAGTAAAATGCCAAGGTACACAAAAAAGAAAGAAAAGAACAAAGACAGATTTAAAATAATATCTAATAAATAAATAGTGATTAAGTATGAACTTCCCAAAAATAAAACTAAATGATTTTGCTATCCAACTGAGAAACATGGACTATTTGATTTAAGTTTTTAAAAATACATGAATATTCATTTTCTAGGAATTAAAAAAAAAAACAACAAAGGAAAACCTTAATTAATTGTGTGCTGGATAGTTTTATGTCAATTTGACACAAACTGGAGTCATCTGAGAGGAAGGAACCTCAGTTAAGAAATTGCCTCCATAAAATGAGGTTGCAGGCAAGTCTGTAATTAGCGGTTGATGAGGGAGGGCTCAGCTTACTGTGGATAGTTTCATCCTTGAGTGGTGGTCCTTGGTTCCATAAGAAAGGCTAAAAAATCTATGAACAGCAAGCCAGTAAGCAGCACTTTTCCATCGCTTTGGCACTGCCTCCAGGTTCCTGCCCTGCTTGGGTTATTGTCCTGAATTCCTTTGATCATGAACTGAGATGTGGAAGCATAAGCCAAATAAAACATTTCCTCCCCAAGTTGTTTTGGTCATGGTGTTTCATCCTGCAACAGTAACCCTAATGAAGACAAATGACAAAGCTGTACCCTGATAGAAAGCAGAGATACAAAAAGTGATGTTCTAAGAAAATGGAAATTCAGAGAAAATAGGAGTAGCTATACTCATATCTGGAAAATATATATTTCAAAACAAAATTAGGAGACAAAATGGAGTGTTTGGGTCTGAGAATCACTGAAGAAAGATGGCAGACTCAAGTCGTATGCAAAAGCAAGAAGCATTTATTCTGCAGAAATTTACCAGCATGCTGGGTTCATCATTCCTTAGAATGGGACCACGAGCACGAAGGCTCAATTTAAAGGCAATGAGGTGGATTCCCAGAAGGAACGAGGTAAACTTTCATTTGGTTGGTTAGTAAGGACTCAGGAGGTAGGGGAGGATTTAGGATTGGCCAAACATTTAGGAACTTTCCAGAGTTGCTAAGGACTTTTCCCCAGGTTCGCTGAGTCATTATACTTAGCTCAAGCCTATGTGTTAACCTTTAAGCTGATTGGTTAGCTGTGAGCTATGCTTTTTCCGGAAACTTGTTTTTCTGTGTTCTGAAAAACAAAAACTTAGGCTTAGTTAAGCAAAGTTGAAAAGAAAGCCTGTCATGGAGTCAGATTAGCCAAACATATTGAAACTTTCTGTGGGCTCTCTCAGGGGCTTTGGAGTTATTAGACCTCTAAGGACCAGTATAAGTTAATATTTATAGTAACTATAAATATGTACATCAGATCCTGTCACTCCCAAGTTCTTTTTAATATATAATAACCACTTTTAAACACAGTAGGTGAGCTACAGTAATGGCAGGTATTTTCAATATCCTCCTTTACACAAAAGTCAAAGTAGCCAAAGACAAATTAAGAAACCTTAGAGTTAAACTACATTTTAGAGTCTGAATTCTTCTCCGGAGCCTATATAATGTTCTGTAAATATCTCACATTTTAGATAATACGATAAGACTCAAAAAATATCCAAAAAAATAAAGATTTTTTTTTTTTTTATTTCTCAGATCATCACAGAATGAAAATAGAAAAGGTTATAGAGAATATAAGTGCATGGACACACATTCATTTATTTATCTTCCTTATACACCTTGGCATTTTGCTGCTTTGCTTGGTTAATAAAAAGAAACTATGAACAACTATTACGTCATTGAATATATTAAGAGAAAAATATAAAGATGCTTAGAATCAAATGAAAATGAAAACCAAACTTAACAGAACATTTGAGATATAGTGAGCCCTAAGGGGGAAAAAAAAATGTTTGTAGCTGAGTGTGCACAGTAATAAACAGAAAGAGATGTCTGGTTAAATAAATAACCTAATAATGCACTTCAATATTTCCAAAACTAATTTAAATGTATAAGAACAGAGTAAGTATTAAATATTAGAGCTTAAATTTACAGCACAGAAATCAAAAGTCAAGGTCAGTGAAGGAAATGCAGGTTCTTTCAAAAAATAACATATTTGACAAATCCTTAGCAAAATAAACCGAAAGAGAAAGAAGACAAACTCAAAACCATAGAGAAGGGGAAATATTATTGCAGTTATTTGAATTAAAATGGTTCCCACATGCTCAAATATTTGAATGCTTAGTCAAAAGTTAGTGGAACTGTTTGGGGAGGATTAGAAGGAATGTCCTTGTTGGAGTAGGCATGGCCTTGTAGAAAGACATGTATCATCAGAGTAGGCTTTAAGATTTCAAAATGTATGTCAGTCTTGCTAGTATTTTGGAACACAACCTGCTCCTGGGTTACCCAGCAACTTATGATGTCATTATGTGTCGCCAACCAGGTGACTACACCTGGAAGGTGTGGTTACCTTGCCCCTTAAAGGGCTAACCCAGACGCGTGGTCTCTCTCTTACTCTCTCTCTCTCTCTTACACTCTCTTTCTCTCTCTCTCTCTCTCTCTCCCTCTCTCTCTTGGGGCACCCCTCCTTTCCATTTCCCTTTCTCTCCCCCAACCATGTCCTGCTCCCCCCTTCCTCCATACCCACTTAATAAACCTCTTGCAGGGAATATCAGTTAACCAGCCTCATGCTTTTAAAAACTAACAAGTCTCTCTCTCTCTCTCTCTCTCTCTCTGCTTGATGCCAGCATGAGGTCAGGATGTAAAGCTCTCAGATACTTCTCTAGCACCATGTCTGCCTACATGTCATCATACTTACCACCATGATGAAAATGGACTAACCCTGTTAGGAAACGTGCACCTGTGAAGATTGCACGGCAGGTTCACAAATCACACCACGAGATCCGTTCCTACATGGGAGGTTCATTAGGGGAAGGGAAAAGAGGTCGCAGAGAGAAGAGGCGAAAGAGGGGGGGGCTCCAGGAGTTCTCTTATAAGGTGACCCAGGGCATGTGCAGGTGGTTCCAGGTGGGCAGCGGGTGGTCTTCTTGGTGTCTTCACAAATGCCTGATAACCGGTTTGCCATAGAGGTGCCTGCTTACTGATCCCAACATTCCTCCCTTTTTGTTTTGTTAAAAAGTGAGGAGTCAGGAAGGGGTGAAGGTGGGGGAAGGGCACAGGGATGACTTTTGCTCTTCAAGCTACTTCCTGCTGATCAGGGGCGTTGTCTATCTGGGGGTACAGCTGGTCCACACCATCAGAGTCATAGTCATCTGGCTCTGTGGGCAGAGGTTGATAATCCTGTAAGAGTAACTGATTAATGGTTTGGTTAGAGATTTTTTTGCATTTGTTGTTGGAAGAATGTAGAGAGGAAGTTAATTAAGCAGGGTGCAAAAAGCAAAAGCAGAAAAACTAGCACGAGAGGTGAGATAAGGGGCAGAATCCATTTCCATATGGGATTCTGAAAGGCCCAAGAACTAGACGCCTCCAGCTCTTCCTTTTGTTTTTGTAAATCTGTCTGGATTTGCTGGATTTTGTCCTTTACTAAACCCGACTGGTTGACATAAAAACAGCATTCCTCCTGGAGGAAGAGGCAGAGGCCACCTTCTTCAGCTGTGAGGAGATCAATCCGCATCGGTTTTGAAGTACTACTGCTGCCAGCGAGTCAATCTGTCCTTGGAGGGTTAGTATTGTCTGAGCCACCCTTTGAAGGTCCTGGATGAACTGGGAAGAAAGCTGATAATACAGAGTTAGTGAGGTGGCTAATCCTGCTGTTCCGGTCCCTAGTGCTGCCGTAATTCCTGCGGCAGCCAGCAGGGGTAGGGTTTGAATTGCCCTCTTTTCCTGCCGGGCAGATTTTGAGTCCACAACCGGGATTGGTAGGAGCTCTCTGTCGTTTATCACCCCCAGCTCAGGAAAGAGGAGTACCAGAGCGCAAACTCCTGACCAATGAGCAGGCAGACGATGGTAGACCTGAGTGCCGAAAGAATTGAAATATTATTACCGGTAGGGCATTGGGGTTGAGATGAGGTTTCAAAGATTACAGTTTCATTATAGTCTACAGAATTTAGCATTCCTACAGAGTGTGTCCCAGATGCCTTGAAACAGCTTGCCACGCCAAAGAGGGTGATATGAGAAAGGTAGGGGGTTGTGGCAACATTAGAGTCAGGGCAGTTAGTAAATGGTGAGGTGAGGATGCTTGACAGAGTCACTGCAGAGGCTGTCAGCGGTACCTCTGACTTGGTCCTCTGTGGTACACACAGCCAACAAGCTTTAAAATGGCCCTGTTAGGTCACATTAAGGAGCTTGTAGGCCGAGGGTCAGAGTCTGAAGTAGGAGATTAAATGACAGGTTTGTGTCATTCATAAGAGGGGATGTTAGAGAGGTAATAATCTTAGAGGAGTGTTTACTTATCTCTTCTACTTCTCCCATTCCCAGATTTTGGGTAATTGGGACATATTTTCTCTGGATATGGATAGTACTTATCGGTAGATCGGGTGTGTAGCGGCGGTAGAGTTTTCCAACAACACCTCCTTCCCATCTAGCATCCCACCGGTCTTGGATGTATAAGTAGAGGGTCTTTTTATACAGGTGAAGGAGCTTCTTCTGTGCTGGTGAGTGGATTTGGCAAGACCAGTATGGGCAGCCTCCATAGGTGTCCGGCCATTTTTTTCAGTAATCCTTTGTTTGATCAAAGAGAAAGCAAACAAAAATTCTATCAAATAGGAGGGGAGGGATAGAAGTGGGGGTGATAGCTATCTCAATCAGCTCCCGACAGCCTCCCATAGACCAATTTGTCGACCCTATTTGGAGAGATTTTTTATTATCAATGATGGTTTCTTGAACTTCTCAAATCTCCATACTTAGGGATTACCTTTAACAGAAATAGGCAAGAGGGAGAGGAGGAAAAATACATATCCAATCCAGTATTGTCGAACACCGCTCCTGTGGTGAGGCCTCATTCTTCTGGAACTGGAGACAGGGTGGTTGATCTTGGCATCCTTTGGAGCTTGAGGGAGCAAGGTCCTGTTGGGGGATATGTAGGAAGGGGCATTGTCTTGAGAGGGGGTGAAAGGCTTAAGGTGGGATAGATGAATCCAATGAGGGAAACCCTCAAGTTTAGCAGCTGTGGGAGTCACAAGAATCACCTTGAAAGGGCCCTGCCATTTAGGAGAAAGAGTTGGGGAACTTTGGTTTGGAGGGGAGAGAAGGACCTGGTCCCCAATGTTAATAGGAGATGGACAGGGGTTAGCATATGGCCGTGGTAAACAGCGGTCAGTAAAGACCCATAGGAGGGAATGGAGATGACAGAGTAAGGGAGTAAGCAAGTGGTCAGGGAGAGGAGAGGATTTAGCTGAAAGACCAGGAGTTAGGACCGGTCTCCCATACATGAGCCCAAAAGGTGAAATAGACAGAGGTTTTTTAGGGAGAACTCGCAGCCTGAAAAGAGCCAAGGGGAGTTTTACCCAAACGAGGTGGAGCTCTTGTGATAGTTTAACAAGATTGTTTTTTAGGGATCGATTAGTTCGTTCTATCTTTCCTGAGGACTGGGGATGGTATGGGATATGAAAATACCAAGGAATGTTAAGGGCTTTAGATAAGGTCTGGGAAATGTGAAAAGTGAACTCAGGGGCATTATCTGACTGAAAGGAAGTAGGAATTCCAAAGCGTGGGATAATCTCCCGGAGAAGGAGATCAGAAACTGTCTGAGCTCTCTTGTTAGTGGTGGGAAAAGCCTCCACCCATCCCAAGAATGTGTCCACCAAAACCAGGAGATATCGGACACTATTTGACTGCTGGCATATGGGTAAAATCAAGTTGCCAGTCATTCCCGGGGAGAGAGCCCCTAGCCTGGTGGGTAGGGAAAGGGGGCTACGATATCCTGATTTAGGATCTGAGGTCTGGCAGATCTTACAAGAAGCAGTAATGGTCTTTAGGAAGCAATGGTCTTTAGGAAGTAATGGTCTTTAGGAAGCCTGGTGGGTAAGGAAAGGGGGCTACGATATCCTGATTTAGGATCTGAGGTCTGGCAGATCTTACAAGAAGCAGTAATGGTCTTTAGGAAGTAATGGTCTTTAGGTGGGGCAATAGTTCCTCTAAAGTTTCAGTGCAAGAGTGAGATGGGGAACAGTCAGAGTTAGGTCGAGGAAAAAAAGCTTGAAATATTAAGAGGTGGGCATGGTTGGAAAGTGAGAGTAGAATCTTCTATTAATGCCACCTGGAGGGAAAGGACCCTGGAAGGAGGTAAAGTTTGTAAGCCTTTGTATGTTAAAAGGTAAGACAGATTGTGAGAAGAGAAGACAGTAATAGGTGACCCGAAAGTTAGTTGTTTTTTTTTTTACTCTTGAATAAGGAGCTCTGCAGCCGCTAGGGCACGAATACAAGGTGCCCATCCCTGGATTGTCAGGTCTAATTTTTTTGATAGGTAGGCTACAGGTACAAAAGAGGGTCCCAGTTGGTGGCCCAGGTTCTCAAGGGCATATCCCTCTTTTTCTGTTACATAAAGGGAGAAGGGACAGGTTAGGTTTAGAAGATGTAAGGCTGGGGCCTCAAGAAAAGCCTGTTGGAGCCTCCGAAAGGGCTTAGTAACAGGTTTTAGAAGGGGTTCATGCAAAGAGTCTAAGGCTGCCTCATATAAGGGGCGGGCAAGAAGGGAAAAGGAGGGGACCCAGGACCGTAAGAAACTGGCCATTCCCAGATTTCTTCTTTATTAGAGGGAACTGCTAGAGACCATATTAGGTCTTTCTTGTCTAGGGTGATAGCCTTGTGGCTTGGGGTTATTGTTAGTCCTAGGTAAATGATCTCAGAAGTGGATAGCTGGACCTTGGAGGGTGAGACCCGATAGCCTTGCTACATAGGAAGTTTAGAAGAGAAGAAGTGTTAATTTGGCTAATTTGTAGGGATGGGCTAAAAAGGAGAAGGTCATCTACATACTGTATAAATTTAGATTTAGGAAGAGATAAGGAGAGTAGGTCAGAGGCTAGGGCCTGGCCAAAAAGATGTGGGCTGTCCCGGAACCCCTGGGGTAAAACAGTCCAGGTAAGCTGGGTAGAGACCAGGGTGTCAGGGTCAGTCCAGGTGAAGGCAAAGATATTTTGTGATTGGGTGTCTAAGGGAATAGAGAAAACTTGAGATCTAGAACTGAGAAATGGGAAGTGCCTGAGGGGATAGTGGAAAGGAGGGTATACGGGTTAGCTACCACGGGGTGGAGAGGAACGATCGCAGAATTTAGTAGTCAGAGATCTTGAACCAAGCGAAAAGTTCCATTGGGCTTTTTTACTGCCAGGATGGGGGTGTTAAAAGGAGAGGAGATGGGGCGGAGGAGTTTTTTTCTTTAAAGGTCAGAGATAATAGGCTTAAGTCCCCTAAGGCTCTTAAGAGGAAGAGGGTATTGAGCCTGAACAATATACTGGGTGGGGTCCTGTAGGCGAATGGCTATGGGGGACTAGCCACAGAGGGGTTTTGTATATCCCAGACTTGGGGGTCCACTTGAGAGGCTGGTAGGTAAGGTGGCTAGAAGGAGGAGGAGAGAGGATGCTGGCAAGCTAGGGGTCAAGCGGATGGGTGGAGTAAAGGAAATAGAGGCCCCTACTTTGGCTAAAAAGTCCCTTCCCATTAGGGGAACTGGACAGGCTGGCATTACTAAAAAGGAATGAGTCAAGGGGACTCCCCTAAAAATACAATTAAGCAGTGGAGTCCAGCAGGGCTGGCAAGGCTGTCCCCTACCCCAACAATAGAGGAACTACAAGGAAAGGTTGGTCCCCAGTACTCTGTTAGGACTGAGTAAGTGGCCCCAGTGTCCACAAAGAAGGAGATGGCTCACCCTGATACCATGATAATTACCCGCTTTTCATAATTAACTGGCTTAAGGGCAGCCCTGAGGAGACCAGCCAGAAGGCAGGTTGTAAACCGATCCCTAGCTAGAACACCTTCCGGGGTATTATTATTCCAATTTGGGTCCTGTTCGGTTACCACCCCAGCTCCAACAGGGTGTGAATTATTAGTTTGGTGAATCTCATCTGCATGTCTCCTAGCCTGTTCCCAAATTCACCTGCATTCTTCGGGTATAGGTTATTGGCAAGGATCATATAAATATCATGGAAGCTGAGACTATAAGATTGAGTGAGATATTGAAATTCTTTAATGAAGGTAGAAGGATTAGAGGTATAGGATCCTAGTCTCTTTTCTACTTGAGAAAGTTCAGTTAATGAGAAGGGAACATGCACCCTAATTAAGCTGTCTATACCTGCTACTTCCCTCAAGGTAAGGATAGAGGCTGGCTTATGTTGAGTAGATTGATCAGACTTTGCTACAGAGTGGGAACGGGTTGTGGGTGGGGTGAAAGTGGGTGCCAGAGTGAGGCAAGTGGGATGGTCTGCTGCTGGAGAAAAGAGCAAGGGTTTTGGAGAAGCTGAAGGAGATGGGGGAGGAGAGGAGGAGGAAGGGCCTGAAGGTTGTGAGGATTTTGGAGAAGCAGGAGGGAGAGAGGCTGGGGCAGACTCCAGAGGTTGTGAAGATTCTGTAGAGACTGGAGGTTGAGGGCAGCGGGGTGGAGCTTCATCTGCTGGGTCAAAGGTAGAGAACTCCTCAGATTGAGATTTTATGGTTAGGAGGATTTGAGTGGGAGAACAGGAGGAGCAGAGAGGAGGTTTAGAGCAAAGAAGAAAGAAAACCTGAATGTAAGCGATCTCCTTCCATTTACCAGATTGCTGAGAATGGTTAAGAAGATCCCGTAAAATAGTGGGATTTAACATGCCGTTAATTGGCCAATTTGGACCCTTACCTAAAGAGTATGTAGGCCAGGTTTTATTACAGAGGCGTATGAGTTTGGAAGTTTTTAACTGGAGTTGTAAATACAAAGTCTTAAAATTTTCTAGAAGACATCCCAGTGGAGAAGCTGAGGGGACAGACGGCATAGTCTGGGCATTCCCCATCAGGAGGCAAGAGAGACATGGCCTTTAATGGCGTCCCAGAAAAAGGCGAGTCTCTAAAAAGAGGGGTCCTTCTGATCCAATATCTCATCAGATCAGATTTTGGCCAGGGACCGGGGCACAGATGCCGAGAGGACATGGTTTTGCCTAGCTAGGGCTTTCTGCAAGAATAGGTAGCAAGTCCAGAGAGAGAGAGAGAGAGAGAGAGAGAGAGAGAGAGAGAGAGAGTCAGTGAGCGAGAGGGAGAAAGAAAACCGTGTGTAGCTAAGAAAGCTCTCCCAGAGAAAACTGAGGGCCTAATAAAGATGGGGTCTAGCAATAGGGATCAACCATAGCCAATAAAGACCATGGTTGGGGGTTCCCCCCTTCAAAGAGCAGTGGGGAGGTGCCGGACTCTCAACGGTCACTCTCCCCTTGCCCAGAGAAACGTTTGTGCTGACCAAAAGGGAAACTCACCAATCCTTCCGGTGTTGAATGCCCCGGTAGCGATCTGGTAGCCGGAAAGTGGAGATCTCGGGCAGATTTGGAGAAAAATAGGTCTCCAGAAGCCCCAGAGGGGTGCCGGCACTCCCCGCTTGGTGTGCGCCCACTGGAGGAGACCTATCCTGGCCAAAATGCACCAATGTTAGGAAACGTGTGCCTGTGAAGATTACACGGTGGGTTCACAAATCACACCACGAGATCGGTTCCACATGGGAGGTTTATTAGGGGAAGGGAAAAGGGGTTGCAGAGAGACAAGGCGAAAGAGGGGGGGCTCCAGGAGTTCTTTTATAGGGTGACCCAAGGCATGCGCAGGTGGTTCCAGGTTGGCAGCGGGTGGTCTTCTTGGTGTCTTCACAAATGCCTGATAACCGGTTTGTCAGGTCCCTTGGGGCTGGCCGTAGAGGTGCCTGCTTACTGATCCCAACAAACCCTCTAAATGGTAAATAATTTCCTATTACATGCTTTCTTCTAAAAGTTGGCTTGATCAAGATGTCTCTTCACATACATACAACAGTAAATAAAGCATTAATTGCTATCAGGCACCAGGATGTTGTTGTGACAATCTGGACCATGCTGTTTGTTACAGGCATACAGAAGAATGTAGTACTTTGAATTTGAAAAATGGTTGAATGCTTTAAGCAGTGCTTAATGGACCACCCTAGCAGAAACATGGAAGACAATAGTGTGGAAGGTTATGTGAACTATTCAGACCTGTCTCAAGAGGTTTCAGAGGTAAAGAATACTAGCAACTGTCATAGAGACCATTCTTGTGATATTTAGGCAAAAATGTGGCTGTTTTTGCCTTTTTCCTAAAAGAATGTGACGGGGCTAAATTGAAGCATTTTTGCATTAACATCATTGGCAGAGGAGAAAAGGAAATCTGGTGTCTATTGTGCCTCATGGTTATTAGTGTGATACCTCTGATGCTGATCACAATGAAAAGGAAAACTTAGGGCAAAAATAAATACAAAATGTACAATTTGAGGAGAAAAGGACAACTCAGAAATGTAATGGTGGAGCCAAATCTTTTGCTCAAGCAGATGAGAAGCTTAAAGGCCAGATGATGAATGGAATAAAACAAGGAAGAGTGAGGGGGAAACCCCACAGAGCTAATCCTGAAACCTGTGAAAGAAAAGGGGCAAGTGATTCCCCTAGGCTTAAAAAGCAAAGTCTTGTGCAAATGCAGTTCTTGGAGGGGGCAATTTACAACCCCAGCAAGCAGAAAAACTTGGCAGGTTCAGCCATTTGGTTCTGGCTTTAGGATCAAGAAGCATACAGCAAAGTGGTTATAGAATCTTTCTCCACAGTTAAACAAAGCAGCTGAAACCAGGCATTTCATAAGGAGTCCCTGCATGGAGGCCCAGACACCATTGTGTGAAAGTGAAGCCTACACTACATTGGAAGCCCCAGATGCTGGAGCTGACAGGGTTGTAAAATACCGGAAAAGGAGAGTTACAAGCAGGGTGTGGAACCAGCCCAAGAAAGAGAAGTATGTTTCGGTCAGCAATGCCGAAAGCAAAAAGCCATTTCAAAACTCTTTAACAGGCTGGACAGTGTGGCACATGCCTTTAATTCCAGCACCTGGGAGGCAGAAACAGAACAATCTCTTTGAGTTCAAGGCCAGCCTGGTTTACATATTGAGTTCCAGGACAGTCAACTCTACAGAGAAATCCTGTCTCAAAAAAACAAGCAAACAAAAATCCCTTTAACATCAAACATAGAGTTACAGGATTAAAGTTTGCCCTGCTAGTTTTTGGTCTTGTTTTGGTCCAGTATTTCTTTATTATGCCCCTTATTCTTTTTGCAATGGTATGTATAGTTAGTGCTGTTGTATGTTGCAAATATGAGATCTGCTTTTTTATTTTGATTTTAAAGGGGCTAAAATAAAAGAATGCCTTGAGCCTCAGAAGAGATTGGACTTTTTTTTACTTTTAAGCAGTCTTGAGACTACTGAAGTTGTACTGAATGCATTTTACATTATGATTTAGCTACAAGCTTATGAGAGATAAGGAGTAGAATGTGGTGATTTGAATGAGAATGGTCCTTGTTGGGGGATGGCCTATTACTAAATGCTGTTCTCCAAAATCTGGTTTCAGTCCAGAAGTGCACATTTCCAGCTACACCAAGTGACATTGTATAAACCTTGTTCTCAAATTTAAAGTTGGTTGGTTAATTAAAAAGAGCCTGTAACTGGGCAGAAGAGATGTAGGAAAGCTTGAGCTCTCAGGCTTGGGGAATTTGGAGAGAGGGAAGTTGCCATGGAGTAGTATGGACTATGAGCACATCACCATGAGGGATCAACTGGTGAAATAGAAGCAGCCCAGGCCCAAACAATTATGGCAAGCAATTTGGAGTATGTAGCTGGGAAACAGCAAAATCACTTAGAGGTTTGATACCTACCCCATTATTGTGTCTTAAAGCTTATTATAAATCTAAAAGTCTCTGTGCCTTTTGTTTGGTAACTAAATGGTCTGAAGTGGAGTAGAAAAACCTAAATAGTTATTTGGGAGCAAAGTAGAGGGCATAGTGAACTCCCTGAAAACAGTCATTGCTTTAGATCCCCCTAGTCTCATTTATTTGACGGTGTAATCACCAGTTAGTGGGATGATTTGGAAAGGATTAGTAGGCATGGCATTGGTGGAATAGGTATGGGTGGCTGTGATGGGCTCTAAAGTTTCAAAGACTCACACTGGGCTCTCACTTTGAGAGGCCCAGTCTCTCCCACCCCGTGTGTGTGTGTGTGTGTGTGTGTGTGTGTGTGTGTAAGTTCTTAGCTTCTTCTCTAATATGTCTGGCTGCTGGTGTGCTTCCCATCATTATGCTACTCAAATAACCTATGGAACTGAAAGTAAGCTTGTAGTTAATGCTTTTTTTTCTATAAGTTGCCCTGCCTTTGGTGTCTCTTGTAGCAATAGAACAGTGACTAAGACAATTAAAATGGGCACTGTGTTAGTCAAGGTACTCTACAGCAAAAGAACTTGTAGAATGTATTGTGTATATATATATATATATATATATGTGTGTGTGTTTGTGTGTGTGTGTATATGTGTGTGTATATATATATGTGTATATATATGTATGTATATATATGTGTATATATGTATGTATATATATGTGTGTGTATATATATGTGTGTGTGAGAGAGATACATTGATTTAGTATATATTTATTAAATTTATTTAAAATATTTTATTTTAATGTATATATTAAATTGACTTATGGCTACAATTCAGCTGATCTAATAATAGCTGGCTATGAATGGAAAGTCTAAGAATTCCTCAATCCACATTGCTGCACATCTCAGTTTATTTTCAGTATAAGCTAGAATCCCAAAATGTATGTTGTAACGCTTATGAAGGAATTGATTTGCTTGTGATGTGAGGGCAAGCAAGCAAAGTGCAAAATATTCCCTCTTCCATGTCCTTCATAAAGGCTTCCAGCAGAAAGGATGACCCAGATTAAAGAAATGTGCTTTTTTACCTCAAGATTTGGATTGGACAACTCTCCCTACTTCAAATTAAGCAGAAAACCACCCATAGGTACGCTCTTCATTTTTTGGATTTTATGTTTCCTAGATGTAGTCAAGTTGGCAGCCAAGAATATCTATCACAGGCCCTAATACAATTCAGAAGACTGTTATGGAATATTTGAAAAATATATCCTACTGTTGTAAAATACCAGGGCAATGAATCAATGGCTGGTACAAATAATCTAACAAAATTGAACTTAGAAGATTACAAAAAAAAAAAAAAGCTACACTTATAAACAGTAAGTGATCTCTTAAAAAGTTATTTTACTCAGTAATAAAAAAGTCTCCTAACATCAAAATGCCCAGGAACAGAAGCAGCCACTGATGAATTTTATCAGAATAAACCCTGAAAGGCGTGAGCAATCCAGAGGAAAAAAAAATAGTATCTCTGGAGGTACCACAATAATGAATTTCACATTGTATTACAGAACCATAGTAACAAAAACAGTGGGGTACAAGCACAGAAAACAGACATAGTAGACCAATATAATAGAGTAAAAGACCCAGAAATAAATGTACACAGCCACAGATATTTGATTTTTAACAAAATGACCATAGTGTGGTTTGAGAAAAGGTCCACATTTTTAACAAAAGGTGCTGCTAAAACTGGATATGTGCATGTGCAAGATTGAAACTATATCCATGTCTCTCATCCTAAAAAAAAGTTAACTTCAAGGGACACAATGACCTTATTATAATCCTGCCCATTCTGAAACTCATAACTGAAAACACAGGATATTCCTGAAGAAATGGGAATGCCCTGAAAAGAATCCAGTATCTCAGGAAATAATATCAAGATTTATTAAATGTGATGGCACCAAGTTAAGAGGCTATGGAAGAAAAGAGGGGAAAGTAGAGGGAGGGAGGATGAGAAAGCTTACAGGATGGAAGACAGTCTGCCAGCTCATTACCTGATAAGACAAGATAGTGCCAGGTAAAGAACTCGTAAAACTAAATATCAAGGGCAAATGACTCAGTCCTTAAGCTGACAACTGAACTCCACAATTAAAAAAACAAAAAAGATAAATATGGCCAATGAATACATGAAGAAGAAATGATCTATTTAGCCCTCAGTGAAATACTATTTAATACTTCACCATTTCTCCATTTCACAAGCATTAGAATATCTATCCTGAAGAAAAAGGAAAAAAAATAGCAATTTAGTGAGTACATTGGAGAAAACCAAATACTTAGACACTGTTGAGGGAAATGTTAGAATACCCACATAAGAAATTAGTTTGGAAGTTTCTCAAAAAAAAAAAAAAACCCAATAGAATATAGAGTTAACATATGCTCTAGCCATATCACTTCAAGCCAATACATATCCATGTGAATCCCAGTACTATCCAAAGAAGTCAGCTTATTTTATCAACCTTAGCACTCACCAACATATGAATTGATTAGAAGTGAGATATCTTGAATATTGCTTAGCTATGGCTATAAAAACAAAACAATAAAGTCATGATGTCCCTAGGGAAATGAGTAGAACTGGAAGATGATCATGAAATAAGACACACTCAGAAAAACAAGCATTGTTTGTTTATCTCATAAAGAAAGTACAAAAGGCAAAGGATGTGAAAATCGAAGGTAAACTGTAATAGAAGGGATAAATGATCAGAAAGAGGGACAAGGATGTGGATACATAAGGGAATATATATATATTAATATGTATATTATATATATATATAAATAATAAAAGCACATTATGTGCATGTGAGACAATAATCAGAGTGAAACCACAGACTTTATACACTGAACACAGTAATTCTGGAAAATGTTTAAAGAAGGGAGTGGTTATATGAAGTAGACTCAGAGCAACAAAATTACAAAAAAACAGAAGAAAGAAAAGAAAAGAAATTAGGTAATTATTAAATGATCACTTCATCAGAAAGTTACACCCATCCTAAACATATGAATTTGAAATGACAAAAAGGCAAAAATATATGAAACATAAGTGGGAAAGAACTAAAAGGAGTAGATAAATTCTCAATTTTAATGAACTGATTTCAACACTACTTTATAAATAGGTTTACATAACAACTAAACAAAATGTGAGTCAGAACAGAGCAGAACTTAAACATAAACAAGAAGGCTTTTACTGATGTAATTAGAATACTCAGCACACCTGCAGAATTCTATTCTTTTTTTTAATTTATTTTTTATTTTAATCACAGGTCATTCACTTGTATCCCAGCCATAGCCCTCTCCCTCTTTCCTTCCCAATCCCCTTTCTCTCCCTCATCTCCTCCCTGCCCCCTTCTGAGTCCACTGATAGGGGAGATCCTCCTCCCCTTCCATCTGACCCTAGCTTATCAGGTATCTTCAGGACTGGCTGCAATGTCCTCCTCTGAGGCCTAGCAAGGCTGCTCCTCCCTCCAGGGGGAGAGGGAGATAAATGAGCCAGTCATTGAGTTCATGTCAGAAATAATTCCTGTCCCCCTTACTAAGGAACCCACTTGGATAGTGAGCTACCACGGGCTATGTCTATATGCACTCTTTTATAGTGCATATAGAATACAGACTAACATCAATATCTTAGTTAGAGTTTTATTGATATGAAAAAATAGCATGACAACAGCAACTCCTACAAAGTAAAGCATTTAATTTGGGATAGCTTACAGTTCAGACCCTTAGTCCATTATTATCATAGGAGAAAGTAACAAGGCACATGAGAAGACATGGTGCTGGAGGAGTAGCTGAGAGTTCTACATCTTGGTCTGCAGGCCCTAGGAAGGGACCCTGAGCCACAAGGCCTGCTTCAACCCTAAAGCCCACCCCCAGTGACAAACTTCCTCCAACAATGTCACATCTATTCCAACAAGGCCACATCTCCTAGTAATGTTAGTCCCTATGAGCCTATGATGAGCATTTTCTTTCAAACAATCACTGTCAATTTTTTTATAATTTATAAAACTCCAAGCAAATTTAAACATTCCAAATTGCATAGAGTCCATTGTGGCAGGCAAGCATGGAAGCACATAGTATATGCTGGTAGGAGCAAGAAGGTGAGAGATGACATTTTCAACTACAAAGACAAAGCAGAGAGAGTAAACTGGAAGCAAGATTAGGCTATTAACTCTAAAAGCCCACCCCAGTACCAAATTTGGAATAAAGCGTTCCAAGATCAGAGCCTAAGAAAGACACCTCAGTCAAACCATTAAGAGTTCCTTCTAATTGTAAGGCTGAAAAAAAAACAGTTATATATTATATAATGTATGTATTGTGTGTGTATATATCTTGCATATACATTCAATAATTTTCTTCATCCAGTCATCTTTCATTGAACATCCAGAGCATTCCTATATTTTGCCTAATATGAACAATACTACACTGAGCATTGCATTGGAATTATATTTGAAATTACTTTTTATTTCACTTATTTGAATATATTTCAAGATTTCAAATGTATATCAGAACCAGAAATACATCACCTTATTATCATTAGCATGGCTGTTATTCTTATAAGACATACTTTTGGTAAGAATAAGGAGAAAATTTGAATCTATACAGATTAAGGTAGTATGAACTTTGTATCTTCTATTGTACTGAGTAAACTCTCTTTTGTATAAAATGTAATTATCATTTTTAAGTGACACTTTTAATCTGGGAGAGAATTTTATAGCATGAAATGTTTACGTTAGAAAATGTAAAATTTTCCAAATCAACAATGTATAATTTTATATTATCTTTTAAAAATATAACAAGAAAAGCTACAGAATCAAATATCTGGGGTCCATAGGGGATCATAGAAACTGAACTGCCAGGCGAAAGCATACAAGGGATAGACCTCTATATATATGTAATACTTGTACAGCTGGTTCTTCATGTGGGACCCCTGAGGAGGATTAGCAGCTCTTTCTGACTACATTGCCTACCTTTGGATACCTTTCCTAGTCTGACCTATATAGAAGATGTGTCTAATTTTATTGCGACTTGATATGCCATGGTTATTTTGATATCCACTGGAGGCCTTCCCTCTTTTGAGGAGAAAGGGAGAACTCAGGGTGAATGGGGGAGTAAGAAAGAGGGCCTGGGAAGAGATGTGGGAGGGGAAACTGGAATCAGGATGTAAAGTAAATAAATGACTTAATTATTAAAACAAAATTAAATAAAATAAAAAAGAAGTTACCAAACCCAATCAAAAGCAATACAAAAAGCAAAGGGCTGAAGCTCATTATTCCTCATGAATATAGATCACAAAGACCTTCATCAAAATATTAACAAATTGAATTTATAACCTACAAAGAATCTTTATGGACTATTTTGTGGAGGCTATTACAGGATAAAAAAAAATCAATTCAATATTTGAAAATTTGAAAACTGAGATGAGTCATGTTATTACATATAATCTGGAGAAGAAAAATCCATGAGATCATATTAAAAGATGAAGAAAGCCATATTTAACAAAATTCAACCAACACAGAAAACTGGGTTGGAGGATAATAGTAATTTCAGAAAGGACATCTAGAAACATGCAGCTGATCATACATAAGTAAATATAATCTATTAGGCTTTTAGTCATTATATTTTCTGTGACAGTATTCATTATAAAAGACAACCCTCACAAAAATGAAGATATGGGACAATTGGTGGAAAAATTGCTCTCAAGAACAAATGTTGGTAAAATCATCTGTGAGCTGTCCAAGACTTGAGCAGTTTCTGGAGGATTTCCAACTCAGAGCATCAATGGATGAGACTTACCATAATTTTCAATGGCAAGGCATTCCTTATGTTTGAATATTATCCATCAAAAAAAAAAAACCAGTCTTAACAATGAAGTAATTAGAAAAAATATTTAAAATAAAAAAATTTGCATCATTAGAGGAAACCAATAATATTTGGTTTCTTCACTTTCTTAAAATTTAATAAATTATAATAAATAAATATTTTTAAAATGGATAAATATACTGCTGTGATAAGTTGAGAAAAAAAATTTTTTGATTCTTGAATCTTCTGCATAGCAAAAGCGCATTTTTTTATTTTTTATTTTTTATTTTTTTATTTTTTTATCAGTTACATTTTATTAACTCTGTATCCCAGCCGTGTCCCGATCCCTCATTCCCTCCCAGTAACTCCCTCCCTCCCTCACCTCCACCCTGCCCCTTTCCAAGTCCACTGATAGGGGGGGACCTCCTCCCTATTCATCTGATCCTGTTTTATCAGGTATCTTCAGGACTGGCTGCAAAGCCCTCCTCTGTGGCCTAACAGGACTGCTCCTCCCTTGGGGGTGGGGAGACCAAAGAGCCAGTCATTGAGTTCCTGTTAGAAATAGTCCTTGTTCCCCTCACTTTGGGAAACCAATTGCTTACTGAGCTACCACAGGCTACATCTGAGTGGAGGTTCTAGGTTATATCCATACATGGTCCTTGGTTGAATGTCAGTCTCAGAAAAGACCCTGTGCCCAGATATATTTGGTCCTTGTGGAGCTCCTATCCTTTCCCCATCAGACTATCTCCACTTCTTTCTTATGATTCCCTGTACTCTGCCAAAGGTTTGGTCATGAGTCTTTGCTTTGAAAACACTGCTAGTTAGAGTCTTTCAGATGTGCTCAGTAGACTCCTGTCATACATTCAATGCACATCCCATCTGTCTTTCTAAACAAGGATTGATCATCTTACCCCATGTCCGCTCAATTGATTATCTTTTTTAGGTGTATAGATTTCATTATGTTTATCATATCTTATAGGTCTATATAAGTGAGTATATCCCATGTTTGTCTTTCTCCTTCTGGGATATTTCACTCAGAATGATCTTTTCTAGATCTCACCATTTGCCTCCAAATTTCATGATTTCCTCCTTTTTGATTGCTGAGTAGTATTCCATTGTGTAAAAATACCACAATTTCTGTACCCATTCCTCTGTTGATGGACATCTGGGTTGTTTCCAGGTTCTGGCTATTACAAATAAAGCTGCTATCAACATGGTTGAGCAAGTATCCCTTTTGTGTACTTGAACGAACTTTGGGTATATACCTAGCAGTGGTATAGCTGGCTCTTGAGGAAGCACTATTCCCAATTGTCTTCGAAAGTGCCAGATTAAAGTTGTATAATTGTCTTGTGTTAATGAAAATAGGAAATCTAGGATTTTTTCAGATTTTTGAATTCTCCACATATTCAATAAATTTATTTTAATCTAATGTATATTTTATAGTTCTCAGATAAAGATATCTTTGCCTAGATATTGAAAAATATATAAGTTCATGTCCCATATATTATTCTATTTATAAGGAAGGTCTTTATTCCATATTACATGTCTTACCACACTCCATACCGCAAATAAATTGTGTATGCATGGGTATATGCACAAGTATATACATGATTTAACTGTATTGAATCCCAAAGTAAAATGTACCTTACGACCAACCGCTTTAAAAATTCACATACCTCACCAAAGTTGAAAATCTGATAACTGTGCTTGGGAAATATATACTAAACACAAAAAGAAGTCTAATGCCAACATGTCAATTCCCCTGTGTAAATGAGAAGGGGTTCAATGAAATAACTATCATTTTTGTTCACATATTTGACTAATATTCTGCATTAAAAGATTATGTTAGCTGGGTATGTTGGTTTCACAGTTCATGGGCACTTGAGTTAGGAAGATAGCTGGTTCAAGACCAGCCTAATCTACAAAGTAAAAATTTGTCTTGAAAGCCACATGACAAGAACTTAAAGGATGCTCAACCAAAACAGTAATTTTGATGTAATTCATCATCTCTTGCTTCTAAAGTTACTAAAATGCGTGTTTATTTGCTTTCAAGCATACTTCTTTTCTCCACCCAAGAAAAGTATATTTCATATCACATGTATTCCACAAGAAAACAGGAGAGTTAAGGAGGTGGAGGAATAAGAAAGAGAGTGAGCATGGGGATGCAGTGGGGAGTGTGGACTGGAGCTGAATAACAACAAAGTACACATAAAATATCATAATGGAGTCTATTATTTTGTATGATAAGTTAAAATATTATTTTTAAAAATGTGATGTCTGAGAAGGCTTTTAGGCTGAATAATCTGCCTGATTATTAGAATTAGAATATGTATAAGAAACCAGGGCATGTAACAACTTTTATGTTAAAATTATTATTCTCATTTTCTAATTCTCCTATAAATACATGGTAGCATGCATATTCCTATGTGTATGCAATTATTTTCCCCACAAGAACTGTAGTTATTTTATCATTGTCACAGATTTGTCTATCTTGAAATTCCATGGTTAATAATGTATGAAAAATATTTGAAAGTACAATAATAATTTTATTTATTGTTATCTAACTGTGAATGCTGAAATATTTCAAAAGCAGCCAAAAAAGTGAGAGTAATATTTCCAGAAAACAATAAGGATCAAATTAGTTGTATAACTGTAACAAAACTTTACATTTAGAATAGAAAAATACATAAACAAAAACTCTGAGCTGTGGTGGCTCACACCTGTAACACAGCACTTAGGAAGCTGAGGAACAAAAAGTTTCCTAAGTTATAGACCAGCCTGGGATATAGAGCAAGACCATGGCTAAAAACACAAAAACAAACAAACAAACAAACAAACAAAAAAGATGCTTATATTTTATACCAGACTTCTTCAAAATATAAACAATTGACTTTATGTGTCATACAGAACATTGTAACCACAGAAATACATTATTTTTCCCAGCATTTTTAAATTTTATCTTATTTTATTCACTTTGTATCACAGCTGTTGTCCCCTCCCTCATCCCCACTCATGCCCTCTCTCCCTCGTCTCTTCCCCTGCCCATCCATCATCCCACTGATAGGAGAGGTCCTCCTCCCCTTTCATCTGACTCTAGCCTATCAGGTCTCATCAGGACTGGCTGCACTGCCTTCCTCTGAGGCCTGGTAAGGCTGCCCCTGCCCCTCAGGAGTAGGTGATCAAAGAGCAGGTCACTGAGTTCATGTCAGAGACAACCCCTGCTCCCATTACTAGGGACCCCACTTGGACACCGAGCTGCCATGGGCTACATCTGTGCAGGAGTTATCTCCATGTATGGTCCTTGATTGGAATATCAGTCTCAGAAAAGACCCCTGTGTCCAGATTTTTTAGTGCTATTGCTCTCCTTGTGGAGCTCCTGTCCCCTTCAGGTCTTACTATCTCCCCCTTCTTTTTTAAGATTCCCTGCACTCTGCCCAAAGTTTGGCTGTAAGTCTCAGAATCTGCTTTGATACCCTGCTGGGTAGAGTCTATACTCACTTACAAGTGGATAATAGACATATGATATAGGGTAAACATTCTAAAATCTGTACACCTAAATATATACATTATTAAAAGCAAAAGAACAAGTGTAGTAAAACCCAGATGTGTCTTCAATTCCACGTGTCCTGAAAACAGAAAGAGATTACTGAAGGAGATCACATGAAATTAAGAATGAAAAGAAAAATCCTGGGGTTGTTAGCTTGTCACTACATAATCTATCCAGGTTTACTCTATAGCCATTGTTTTAGATGAAAGGAGAACTAGAAAACATCATTGACATTTAGTTAAGTCCTAGCTTCTGATTTAGTCTTCTGTCCTTGAGTGATTCTATTCAATCCCACCAATAGTCTGATGCCAACTCACTTACTGATGATGCTTGTAAATTAGCTTTATGTCAGAATTCATCTTTGTGATTTATGATTGTGAACAAAATCTAGTCACTATATCTATCTGGACATCTCAGCTTTCAGTTTCAACACATCCAAAGTTAAAACAAAGTTTCTTTCTACAAGAACTTCAATGCCCAACATACCAACATTTATCTCAACCTCCATTGTGAGGTTCTCCCAGAATTTATTCTTGCTACTGAGTTAGCCATTCTTTACTCAAATATTAGAAATATAACTTTTTTGATTAAAAAATGTAGCCTGTGGACAGGGAGTGGTCAACTATATATTGTACTTCTTTCAAGTGCAAAGATAAATGACCAAGGAAAAATCCATCTGAGGTACTGATACAATGTTTAACATTGATTCTGTCAGATGTTGGCTTACATGATTAATGTAGTCTTAATGGTATAATTATTAAATGGATGAAATAAGAATGGTTAACAAAGTGAAAACACAATATAAAAGCAATAAGGTTAAGAATATGAAAGAGAAAGGAGAGAAATACAATATCTCCTAAAATGCATTTCTTAAATGAAAGGTAAGAGAGCATATTTTATGCTAATGACTCCATCATACCTAAGTTAGATAAAACCAGTAATGAGGAAAATGTCAGTTTTATTAGTATCTGAAATATATATATATTAGTATATATATTTTTTACATCAAATCAGTGGTTCGTGGACCATTCTTCACCTAAAACTTCCACTTATAAACAAGGTGGAAATTATTAACTTCATTTACGGTTTTCCATCCACCATCTTCTGTCCTTTATCCAAGACTGGTAAAAGTAAGGTGGCCAACAACAAACAGGCATTTACTAAATAGCTGAGAGGTATTAGTGAGTGTCTGCTGGAGAATTCTGCCACTTGTTCTTTAATAACAAATTTAAAAAAAAACTGAAGTAATATAATTATTGTCAGCCTAATGAAGTATTTAATGACCAGTTTTAATTTTTAGACTTCTGCATAATGAAAAAAAGTCTTTCAAGGCTCTAAAGAAGGTAAATGAAAAAGCAGAAGCCTGGACCCAGTACCACAAATATGATGGACTTTTAAAATAAGGAAAGTAAAGCCATAATTCCTATACTTTGAAATTTTCAGCTTCTCTGGGTTTGTAATTAAAATTCCATTCTTTAGAGTTAAATCTGTTTTAAAAACCTGTGTATACCATGTCTTTCTCTTTAGCAGAGTAATTCTATTCAGCCAATGTTTTAAAAAGTTGTTTCTTTTGTTAAAAGCCTAAATAAAAACTATATAAGTTTCTAAGATTTAAATGAACTACTACAGGAAAACCTTTTTCAAAATATATAGTCTAAGTTACTGAACAAAAATTTTAGTGCCTTTTGTGGGATAGCACCTTATAAAATGTTGGTAAGGGAGGTGCCAAAGCCTTCCAAAATACAGACACTTCCATTCTTTTTGGTTGCTCATAAAAACTAGTAGATTATACCTTATTGCAGAAAATATTGCACAGCTTGATTGCAAGATAAAGTGAAATCAAGTTGGCACTAACAGGAAGCTCTTCCTTGATTGCTACTTTTCAAAACACAGGATGCCAAGTATACTTCTAGGAGAAAGTTGAATCAAGGCCTTATGATATCAACCCAACTGGTAGGTGGTGTAATAGTGGCACAACTGTTATGAAGACAAACAACAACTCTTTTCTATGAGAAGAGGCTCACAAGGAAATTCATACCTACTGCAGTAAATAAGTCAAAAATCCATGCCTGAGAAAGACTTGGCCCCAAGAGGGAACTCATACTACTGAGAGTACCTGTCCTAGTTTCATTTCTGATATTGTGATAAAATACCCTGACCAAAAGCAATGAAAATACAGAGAACAGGACAGGAGCCTACCACAGAAGGACTTTGAAAGACTCTACCCATTAACGTATCAAAGTTGATGCTGAGACTCATAGCCAAACTTTGGGCAGAGTGCAGGGGGAGATGAAAGACCTGGAGGGGACAAGAGCTTCATAAGAAGAGCAACAGAAGCAAAAATTCTGGGCACAGCTGTCTTTTTTGAAACTAATACTCCATCCAAGGACCATACATGAAAATAACCTAGAATCCCTGTAGCCCATGGCAGCTCAGTGTCCAAGTGGGTATCCTAGTAAGGGGAACAGGGGCTGACTCTGACATGAACTCAGTGGCTGACTCTTTGATCACTTCACCCTAAAGGGGAGAGCAGCCTTTCCAGGCCATAGAGGAAGACAATGCAGCCAGTCCTGATGAGACCTGATAGGCTAAAGTCAGATGGAAGGGGGGGACCAACCCTATCAGTAGACAGAAGAAGGGGTATGGGAGAAGAAGAGGGAGAGAGGGTGTGAATGAGTGGGGATGAGGGAGGGGGCTACAACTGGGATATAAAGTGAATAAATTGTAATTGATAAAAGTAATTAATTAATAAGACTCTAAAGAAGAAATTAAATAGAGAAAAAAGCAATGAGAGTTTGTATGACTTATAATTACAGTAATTGAAAACTTGTATAAATAATTAAACAATTAAAGTTCATTCTGATGATGAAGTCAAGGCAGAAATATCAGTATTTTTCATTGAACATTAATGTTAAAAAACAAAGAAAGAATATACACTTGCTTGTCAAGGGTTAGCCTAGAGCAGTGATTCTCAACCTTGTAATGCTGTGACTTTTTAATACAGTTCCTCATGTTGTGATGACCCCTAACCATAAAGTTATTGTTGTTTCTACTTCATAAGTGTAATTTTGCTGGTGTCATGAATCATGATGTAAATATCTGTGTTTTCTGCTGTCTTAGGTGACTCCTGCAAAAGAATTGTTTGACCCTCAAAGGGTCGCATCCCACGGGTTAAAAACTATAGCATGGGTCCACCACAATCAGTTGACTTAACCTACATTAATTAACACTCAAGAGAATCACAAACAAATATGTTCACAGGTCAACCTAAGCTAGAAGATTCTTTTTAAATTTTTCATACATGTGCTTTGTGCATATTCTGTGGTTTCCCAGTTGTATGTTTTTATGGAATTTCTGTGTATAAAAATGTTTGTGTCTTCATCCATATTTCTTTCTTGTGCTTTTTCTTTGGCTCCATACTTTGTTTGTTTGTTTTGTCATTTTCTGGTTTCTTTGTTTTTGTTTTGTCTGATTTTATTAATATTCATTAGATTTCTGTTTGTATTGTAAGGAGAAAGAAATGAAAGAGTTTGAAGAGAGGAAATCATAATTGGAATATGTTGTGTTAAAAACCTGTTTTCAAAAAATAAAGTTACAAAAAAATGAAGTCAAGATTTTAATAATCTTCTGAAGCTCCTGAAAAGAGAGAGAGAGAGAGAGAGAGAGAGAGAGAGAGAGAAATTAACCCTCACTAAAACAGCAGTCAGTTGTTAACAAACAAACAAAAAAAAATGCTTTCCAACAAATGGTTCTAGACTAACCAGGTAACCATATACAAATAAAAACAAAATTTGACCTATCACCTAACACTAGGCAAAACAATAAATTTTAGATAACCCATACTTAGATATAAAAGCCAAATTTTTAAATGCTTCAAAAGCATAATGCTGAAAATTATCCCACCCTATGTTTAGGTGAAAGATTTGCTAGAACAGATTGAATAATTGATGAAATAATTTTCCAAACCATAAATTTTAAGAGGAAAATTACAATTCAGTAGTCCTGAATTCAATCCCCCAGAACACAATTAATTAAAGATAGATAGATAGATGATAGATAGATAGATAGATAGATAGATAGATAGATAGATAGATAAACAGACAGACAGATAGACAGATAGACAAATAAAATTCCAGCAGATAACCCCTGCTTTACCCAAGGCCACCCTTGGTACCCAAGGCCACTAGGAACCCAGGTGAGACACTGTCTAACACGTGCTAACACTCCTTTAGAGACCACCACTTACCCCCAACAGTACCCCTCCCCAACTCAGGCTCCATAACCTAGCCCATAACTTTTGCAGAGAAATCCTGTCTACCAGAAGCCACTGTGATAGTAGGAACCCCAGAAGAACCGCCTACTCTAATAGAGGTTAAGCCTGTATTAGTAACCTAAGAGAACAAGCCAGTACATGGAACCCCAGAGGCCACACCAGTATCCAGATGTCTTGCCCAAATTCAAGTTTGCCCATTTCTGTCTGCAGCATTCTATCTGCAGAGAGAATAGGGCATTTTCTTTGTTGGATCATTAGCTTCCCACATTTGAAGTCATTTCCTAATAGAGATTCTTCAATGCAAACCAAAACAGAATAGCTTAAACAATACTGTTAAATAACCTCTCTCCATGGCAATAGCCAAAGAGACACTTTGTTGATGATGATGTTCTTTTATTTTTTTTATGTTATTTACTTAACATCCTTGTAGCATCCTCCTCCCTGTCTCACACCCTCTCCCTCCCCCTTTCCTTCCCCTCTCCCCTTTTCCTCATAAAAGGGGAGATTCCTTTTCCATCCACCCCAGCTCATCAAGTTGCATCAGGACTGAACTGTCCTCTTTCCCTGTGGCCTATCAAGCCAGTCCTGCCAGGGGAAAGTTATCTAAAAGCTAGCAAGTGAGTCCACATCAGATGCAGTCCCCACTTTCCTTACTACAGGACCCACTTGAAACCTAAGCTGCCCATCTGTTACATCTTTGTAGGGGGCCTAGGTCCAGTTCATGCATGGTCCTTGGTTGATACTTCAGTCTCAGAAAATCCCTCTGGGCCCTGGTTAGTTGACTCTGATGTTTTTCTTGTGGAGCTTCTGTCACTTTCAGGTCCTTTTCTCTTTCCTCCCACTATTCCCCAAGATTTCCTACACATCAACCAATGTTTGGGTGTGAGTCTCAGCATCTGTTTTTAGGCACTGCTAGGTAAGGCCTCTCAGAGGACAACTCTGATAGGCTCCTATTTGCATGTCTAGCAAGAATATTGTTCATAGTGTCAGGGGTTTAGTTGGCACTCTCTTATAAGATGTGTCTTTGGTTGAGCCAGACATTGGTTGGTCATTCCCTTAATTTCTGCTCCAACTACTCTATCTTTATCCCTGCACATCTCATAGTCAGTGTGAATTTTGGGTAAAAGTTTTTGTGGGTGGGTTGGTGTTCCCTGCCCTTTACTAGAAGACTATACTAGTTAGAGGATGTCCTCTTCAGTCTCTGTGTTCTCTGCTACTAGGGGTCTCTGCTTGAATCCCCCTCATATCCTCCCAGGAGCCTTCCCTGACTTAGGTTTCCAGCTTGTCACAAGGTGTTCCCACCCTCAATTTCTCTTTTCTCTACAGGCCTTCTGTCCTCTTGTTCTTGTTCTCCTCAGGTCTGATCCCCACCCTCTTAACTCTGCCCCCTCTCCTACCTTGTTCCCTCTCTTCAGCCATACCTTGGTCTATTCTATCTCCCCTTCCTAGTGAGGTTTAAGTATCCTCACTTGGTTCCTCCTTATTACTTATCTTTGGGTCTGTGCCTCATAGTATGCTTATCTTGTACTATATGGCTAAAATCCACTTATAAATGAGTACGTACCATGGATGTCTTTCTGGGTCCAGGTTACCTCACTCAGGATGATCTTTTCTAATTTCATCCATTTGCCTACAAATTCCATGATTTCATTGTTTTTTTTTTTGTTTGTTTGTTTTGTTTTGTTTTGTTTTTTGTTTTTTTTCAATGCAGTTTATTCAGGAACCTTGAACAATCATCTGACCCTGGGGAAAGCCAGCCCACAGCTTATATAGCCTCTGGGTAGCCAACCCCAGTGTGCCACATGGGCAATGCAGATAGGTCCAATACATGGAAGCAAGCCAGATCCTCAGCCTTAGCCAAATGTGGAGTTGTTTGTGACAGAGAGCCCTCACCATCGGGAAGGTGGAAGGCGGAAACCAGCTCCATCTTTAAGGCGCGGCATTACGCAGCTCTCTACAGTTCCCCCTTTTTGTTTTAGACACATCAGGCAAGAGTAGAGGTCTGATCTCTGATATTAGAAATAAATTGGGACTTTGTACCGATGTTCATTTAGGTGTCATCCACCCAAAGAGCATCAGACCCGACCAATACCTTTTTCTCAGAGGCGGGACCTGGGGCATCAACCCGCATGAAACTTGTGCATCTAAAGAAACTAAGCAAGAGAGAGGACCCTAACTAAAATGTCCAATCCCCATCTGGAAAGGCAAAGAGGATGGACATCAGAAGAAGAAGAAAACAGGAAACAACCTAGGAACCTACCACAGAGGGCCTCTGAAAGCCTCTGCCCTACAGACTATCAATGCAGATGCTAAGCCTGATGGGCAACTGTTGGGCAGAGTGAAGGGAATTTTATGTAAGAACTGGGAAATAGTAAGAGCTGAAGAGGACAGGGTCTCCACAAGGAGAGCAACAGAACCAGAAAATTTGAACACAGGGAACTTCCCAGAGACTCATACTCCAAGTCATATGGTTATTCATAGAGATAACCCAGAACCCCTGCACAGATGTAGCCCAGGGCAGTTCAGAGTCCAATTGGGTTACATAGTAATGTGAAGAGGAACTGCCTCTGACATAATCTGACTGGCCTGCTCTTTGATTACCTCCCCCTGGCGGGAAGCAGCCTTACCAGGCCATAGTAGAGGACAATGCAGCCACTTTTGATGTGAACTGATAGACTAAGATCAGAAAGGAGAGGAGAACCTCCCCTATCAGTGGATTTCATTGTTTTAACTGAGTAGTATTCCATTGTGTAAATGTGCCACAGTTTCTTTATCCATTCTTTAGTTGTGGGACATCTGGGTTGTTTACAGATTATGGCTATTATAAATAAAGCTGCTATGAACATAGCGGTTGTATGGTGGAGTATCTTTTGAGTAAATACTCAGTAAAGGTCTTGAGGTAAAGTTATTCTAAATTTTCTTTAAAAAAAAGTGCCAGATTCATTTCCAAAGTGGTTGTACAAGTTTACATTCGCACAAGCAATGGAGAAGGGTTCCCCTTTCTCCATACCCCTGCCAGCATGTGCTGTCACTGGATATTTTGATCTTAGCTGTTATGACTGGTGTGAAATATAATCACAGACTCCTTTTGATTTACATTTCCCTGATTACTAAGGAAGTTGGGCATTTCTTAAGTGCTTCTCAGCCATTTGAAATTCCATCTTACCAAAGGCAATCTACAGATTCAATACAATCCCCATCAAAATACTAACACAGTTCTTTTCGGACCTTAAAAATTTCTAAACTTCATATGGAAAAACAACAACAACAACAAAAAAAAACAGCATAGCTAAAACAATCTTATACAATAAAAGAACTTTTGGAGGTATCGCCATCCCTGACCTCAAGCTACACTTTAGAGCAATGGTAATAAAAACTGCATGGTACTGGCATAGAAATAGACTGCTTGATCAATCGAAGTGAAGACCCAGAAATAAACCCACACACCTATGGTCACTTGATTTTTGACAAAGAAGCCAAAATCATACAGTGAAAAAAAAAATGGCATCTTCAACAAATGGTGTTGATCTAACTGGATGTCTACATATAGAAAAATGCAAATATATCCATATTTATCTCCCTGCAAAAAAAAAAAAAAAAAAAAAAAACAACTTAAATCCAAGTGGATCGACGACCTCAATATAAACCAGGTACACTATATCTATTAGAATAGAGGGTGGGGAAGAGCCTCAAACTCATTGCCACAAGAAACAACTTCCCGAACAAAACACCAACAGTCCAGGCTCTAAGATCAACAATTAATAAATGGGACCTCTTGAAACTGAAAAGCTTCTATAAGACACTGTCAATAGAATGAAAAGACAATCTACAGGCTGGGAAAAAATTTTTCACCAATCGTACATCCAACAAAGGGTTAATATCTAAAATATATAATGAACTCAAGAAATCAAACACCAATAAACAAATTAACCTAATTTAAAAATGGAGCACAGAACTAAACAGAGAATTTTCAATGGTGGTGTCATTCTTTTTTTTTTTTCAATGCAGTTTATTCAGAAACCTTGAACAATCCTCGGACCCTGGGGAAAGCCAGCCCACAGCTTAAATAGCCTCTGGGTAGCCAACCCAGGCATGCCACGTGGGCAATGCAGATAGGTCCACATACATGGAAGCAAGCCAGATCCTCGGCCTTAGCCAAATGTGGAATTGTTCGTGACAGAGAGCACTCACCATCGGGAAGGTGGAAGGCGGAAACCAGCTCCATCTTTAAGGCATAGCATTCCGCAGCTCTCTACAGTTCCCCCTTTTTGTTTTAGATGCATCAGGCAAGAGTAGAGGTCTGATCTCTGATATTAGAAATAAATTGGGACTTTGTACCGATGTTCATTTAGGTGTCATCCACCCAAAGAGCATCAGACCCGTCATTCTTAGTCAATCCGGGATAGAGCAGATGGCAGTTCTTCGTTCACCGTAGCTTGATGCCTGACTTTGTAGCCAAAGCTGTTTTATTCTTAGGACTCATAAAAATCAAATCAGATCATATCAAATCCAGACAGTACAGCACTGGAGGATGAAGACAGATAGAGATCTGTGGATTGCTATGCCACCCACAGACCTGTGCTCAAGCACAGAGCATGGGTTAGCCCGCTTGCCACCGCACCATGCCGCGTGGATGGAGAATGTCACCCAGGTGTCCACCAACCATTTGGCCAGCCTGTCATAGGAGCCACCACAATGTGGGAGTATGTGGTGGTCAGATGAGAGAGAAGGAAAAGTGGAGTAGGTTGAGCATTATGAAGAGAGATGGAACTGAACTGGATACTGGAGGGTAGAGAGGAGTAGCTGGTTACAAGTGGGCAGCCCCACCACCTTGGGCCATGATGGAGTCCCAGCCCAAGCTGCTGCTGAGGACCATGTCTGAGTCCATGGCTACACAGCAACAGGGTTCAATGTAAATGTCTATGGCTCATATTACCACTAAAGAACATGGGGATGTTCCTGGTTGGGTTAGCAGCAGAGGACTATGTGGATATCCAGGGGCTGTGCATAACTGCCCTCCCCTCAATGAATGCAACACTCTGGAGAGCTGGCCCCAACTCTCATCAGTAGCAGCACTCTGGAGAGCAGGCCCTGCACCTCTGGTGATGGGGTTATAAGTGAACCAGCCCCAAGGGCACACGTGTGGGAAAACTGACCCTGTCACTCATCTGTCCTGGGGTGGTGATCGTGCAGAGGTGATGCTGCCCTCACCCCTTACCAGCTCCAGCAGTTGGAAAAGCTGCCCACAGGGTCATGAGTTCAGGAGAGCTATCTCTGCCCCTCACCAGCTGCAGCACTCAGGAGAGGAGGCCTTGCACTTTGCCTGGACAGCACAGCAAAGCTGACCCTGATATCAGGAGTGTGGGTAAGCCAACCCCAAGAGCAAGAACACAGGAGAGCTGGCTCTGCCACTCATCTGCCATGAGATGGAATAGGCATGGGGATGATGCTTTTCCCTACTTGTCTCTCACCACCTGTGGCAGTCAGGAGAGCTGACCAGGGGTAATGAGAGCAGGTACGCTTTCCCTACTCCTCACCAGTGGCAGAACTTGGGAGAGTGGACCATCCACCTTGCATGGCCCTGGTTCGGGGGAAATGGAAGAGCCATCCCTGAGAATAGAGAGAGCGAGAGCTGCCCTGCCACCCCTCTGCTATAAGGTGGTGGGGGCAGGGAAGATGCCTTCACCCCTTGCCACCTGAGGCAGTTGGGAGAATTGGCCTGGATCATGAGAGTGGATAACCCGGCCCTGCCCTTCACTGGCTGCAGCGCTCGGAAGTAGGGGCACTTCACCTCCTCTAGGCCTCACAGTATAGCTGGCTCTGTTGGAAGGGATTCAGGTGAGCCAGCCCCAAGAGCAAGAGCCTCGGAAAGCTGGCTCTACCACTTCTGCGGTATGAGGTGGCAGTGGGTAAAAGAGTGATGTCCTCTCTCCCCACTCCTGCCACCTGCAGAGAGGGCCACCAGGAGAGCTGGCCCTGGGTCATGAGAGCAGGAGAGTTAGCTCTTGTCACTCATTGGCTGTAGCACTCAGGTGAGTGGACCCTGCACCTTGCCTGGACAGCACAATCAAGCTAGCCCTGATGGAAAAGGCACAGGTGAGCCAGTCCAGAGGGTGTGAGAGCAGGAGAGCTGGCCCAGCCTCTCACAGGCTGCAGCACTTGGGAGAGTGGGCCCCTGCACCTTGACTAGTCGTGAGAGCAGGATAACTGACCCTGCCACCTGTCTATGGTGGCACTGGGTGGCCCAGCAAGAGCAGTGCTGGATATCTCACCCCGGTAGTGTGGATAAGGGAAGGCCTGTGGGCTGACCAGGTCAGCTGATAAAAGCCAGATACAAGGCTCTAAATTGATCCATCCAAAAATCTATATCGAAAGGTTGGAATGCGTGAAAGGGCCAGTCCTGCTGTTCCAAAGCTGCAAGATCTCCATAACACAGGTTAGCAACAAGATAACTGGGAAGAGTCCTGATGAGGATCCCATATTGATGATGTCATTGGTCTCAAACCAAACCAATGATTCATTGCATTCACTTAAACATTTGCAAGTAAAGATGTGTGGACAGAGGAATATACTGTGGGACACTTTGTAACACACTATAGTTTCCACAATGAGGTATTTTCTATGCTTTGTTTTTGGTGTGTGTGTGGGTGTGTGTGTGTGTATGTTATTGGTGGGGAGGATGTTGTGAGTGAAAGGTGGATACAAGAAAACTGGAAGATAAGTGGGACTGGGATGCATGATATGAAATTTACAAAGAATGAGTAAAGAAGAACGAGAACAAGTGGGTTTCCCTAGTAAGGGGAACAGAGACTATTTCTGACATGAACTCAATGGCAGGCTCTTTGATCTCTCCACTCTCCCAAGGGAGGAGCAGCCCTGCTAGGCCATAGAGGAGGACTTTGGCAGCCAGTCCTGAAGATACCTAATAAAACAGGGTCAGATGAAATGGGAGGAGGTCCTCCCCAATCAGTGGACTTGGAAAGGGGCAGGGAGGAGATGAGGGACAGAGGGTGGGATTGGGAGGGAATGAGGGAGTGGGATACAGCTGGGATACAGAGTTAATAAAATGTAACTAATAATAAAAATAAAAATAAAGAACAAGAAGAAAGAGAAGAATGACTTCCAGAGGTAACCCTATCCCTGATTTCAAGCTCCACTACAGAATAATAGTAATAAAAATTGCATAGTATTGGCATAAAAACAGAAATCCATGTACATATGGACATTTAATTTTTGCCAAAGAAGCCAAAGTTATACAATGGAAAAACCAAAGCATCTTCAACAAATGTCCTTAGTCTAACTGGATATTGGTATGTAGAACCCTGAACAAAACTCAAGTCGAAGTGGATCAAAGACCTCAACATAAAACCAGATACACTGAACCTGTTAGAAAAGGATAGAAAAGAACCTTAAACACATTGGCACAGGAGACAAATTTCCAAACCAGACACCAATAGCACAGGCACAACAATTAATACATGGTAACTCATGAAACTGAAAAGCTTTTGTAAGGAAAAAACAAAAAACAAAAAACAAAAAACAAAAAAACACAAATGAACAAAAAAAAAAGTCAGTAGGACAAAATGGCAGCTTACAGAACCCCACATTTGACAGATAATTTCCAAGATATCTAAAGAATTCAAGAACTAGACATCAACAAACCAAATAATCCAATTTAAAAATGGGGTAGAGGTATAAAGAGAGAATTCTCAACAGAAAACTCTCAAATGAAATAGAAACAAGGCACTTGTTTTGGAGCCATTCATATAACTGTTTTTGAGAAAAGACATTTTTCCATCTTATTTCTCCCCATAGAATTTGGAAAATATTCTCATGTTTTCTACAAGTCTCAAGGTTTAACAAGACTACAAAATAAGTTCTGGAATTTTAAAAGCCCTTTTGTGTAATTAAAAGTATTTATGAGATGCATTCTTAAATCATCTTGTAGTCTTAAAAAAACTAATGACCAACCCTCACTTTCTTCACCTTTTTTCTAAAACTTTTTTCAAAAACTTCTTGGATTTGATCCATACTCTAATATGCTATCTTATTTTTGAAGTTGTAACTAGCTGAAGAGAAAAAGTAATTGCTATTATTCCTCTAAATTTTTTTTGAAATCTGAAGAGATTTGCTGTCCTTCTTTCTTTTTTGGAAGCTAAAGAAGTAGATTATTTTCCCTGCAATTTTCTTAGTGAGCCAAGTTCATTATATACTTTGTTTCCACAGTTTCCTGACTCACACTGTGACCAAACTCAATGTAATTAACAAGTGTACCTTATTCTCAGTCTCTTTCCCAGCCTCTACCTCCCTCTGAAGCACACTGCGCTTGTCCATTCTTTGATCCTTACTTGTAGGTGTCATCTCACTTTCAGATATTGAAGTCTGTGTCTACTACCTGTTGATGTACAAAAGGCCACTACAAACTCAGCAGCCTTAACTCTTTCATTATGTGCATGGAGATTTATGCAGGATAAATTCAATTACCGATCCATGGAAATTCTGATCTTTCCATCTGTGTTCATGTGCCTGCACAAAATAATTAAGAATCATTATTAGAAAGAGACTACATGGTGTGTGAACCAGTGGATTCACAGGTTTGAAAATTCCCTTGATGTAGCTTTAATCTTTGCTCCTGTATTATTATCCTTAAAACAGAACTTAAAAATAAGGAAGAGAATTTTAAAACAGAACGTAAAGATAAGGAAAAAAAACTAAAACATGAACTGACAACAGGTATAACATGCTCCTTTTACATAAGTTATGCTGCCTTACATTGTTTAATGTTCTGCTGTATCATTCCAAATGATTTTATAGTTTGAAGTTACACAGAATTATAATCAAAATGCACTAAAAACATACATAATTCTTTATGATTTCTGGTACCACTTATGCATAAATGTGCAAGAATATTTACCAATATAACTGATGAGGCTTTTTAATATGGTAGTAAAAAACATGCAATAATAAAAATATTGGACATTTCCTTTCTCTCATTTACATCCTTTATTAGTTCTGATATGTTCTATATAGTGTGTACAAAGGAAAATGTTTTTTCTTAGCTCTTTATTTGTTATTATATTACAATATAATAATTGCAATAATAATCAAATATTTAATATTCATCAGTGGGGTTTTTATTTTATCTTAAGGATTGATAGTTCTTTATTTTATTTTTTACTATTATTATTATATTATTAATTACAGTTTATTCAGTTTGTATCCCAGCTGTGGCAAGCTACCTCTTCTCCTCCCAATCCCACCTCCCTCCCTGGTCTCCCCCATTCTCCTCCCAAAGTCCACTGATAGGGGAGGTCCTTCTCTCCTATTTGACCCTAGCCTACCAGGTCTCATCAGGACTGGTTGCACTGTCTTCCTCTGTGGACTGGCAAATCTGCACACACACACCCAGGAGGAGGTGATCATAGAGCCTGCCACTGAGTTCATGCCAGAGAAAGTCCCTGCTCCCTCTTACTAGGGACACCACTTGGATAGGTGCTTTCCATGAATTGTCCTTGGCAGGGGTATCATTCTCTTCAGGGTCCCCAGGGCTCAGTGTTTATAGCTCTGTTGGTTTCCTTTTGAAGCTCCTGTGCCCTCCAGGTCTTTCTATCTCCCCCTTCTTTCATAAGATTCCCAGCACTCTGCCCAAAGTTTGGCTATGCGTCTCAGCCTCTGCTTTGATAACTCGATCAGTAGTCTTTAAGAGGCCTTCTGTGGTAGGTTCCTGTCCTGTTCCCTGTCTTCCCGTTTATACTTCTGAATGACGATTGAGCATATTCCCTAGGGTCTTTCTTGTTGTTTAGCTAGTAAGGGAGTATAGATTTTAGTATGTTTATCCTATATTATTTGGCTAATATCTACTTATGAGTGAGTATATACCACTGTGTGTCTTTCTGTTTTTGGGTTACCTCACTCAAGATGATCTTTTCTAGATCCCATTTGCTTGGAAATTTCATGATTTCCTTGTTTTTAATTGCCAAGTAGTATTCTACTGTGTAAATGTACCACAATTTCTGTATTCATTTTTCAGTTGAGGGACATCTGGGTTGTTTCCAGACTCTGGCTATTACTAATAAAGCTGCTACAAACATGGTTGAGCAAATGTCCTTGTTGTAAACTTGAGCATATTTTGGATATATGCCTATGATGGTATAGCTAGATCTTGAGGTACCACTATTCCTAATTTTCTGAGAAAGCACCAGATTGATTTCCAAAGTGATTGTACAAGTTGACATTCCCACAAGCAATGAAGGAGGGTTCTCCTTTCTACACATCCTCTCTAGCATGTGTTGTCACTTGAGTTTTTCATCTTAGCCATTCTAGTGGGTATAAGATGAAATCTCAGGGTTGTTTTGATTTGCATCTCCCTGATGACGAAGAACATTGAACATTTCTTTAACTGTTTCTCTGCCATTCGATATTTCTCTATTGATAATTCTCTGTTTATCTCTGTACCCCATTTTTAACTGAATTACTTCTTTTGTTGGTGTTTCACTTTGTAAGTTCTTTATATATTCTGGATATTAGCCCCCTGTCAGATAAAGGTTGGTGACAATATTTTCCCAGTCTATAGGATGTTATTTTGTTCCAATGACAGTGTCCTTTGCTTTACAGAGTTTTTCAGTTTCATGAGGTCCCATGTATTGATTGTTTATCTTAGAGCCTGTGTTGCTGGTGTTCTGTTCAGGAAGTTGTCCCTGTGACAATGAGGTCAAGGCTCTTCCTCACATTTTCTTTTAACAGGTTTAGTATGTCTGGTATTATTTTGAAGTCTTTAATTCACTTAGACTTTAGTTTTGTGGAGGGTGATAAATATGAATCTACTTGCATTTTTCTACATGCAGACATCCAGATAGTCTAGCACTATTTGTTGAAGATGCTATCTTTTTCCCATTGTATTGTTTTGGCTTCTTTGTCAAAAATCAGTATCTGTAGGTGTGTGGATTTATTTCTGGGTCTTCTATTTGATTCCATTGATCCTCCAGCCTGTTTCTGTGCCAGTATCATGGAGTTTTTATACTATTGCTCTATAGTATAAAAGCTCTATAGCTTGAGATGACAGATGGAGATAACTCCAGAAAAATCTGTTATTTTACAGGGTTGTTTTAGCAATTCTGGAAATTGTATTGAATCTGTAGACTATTTTTGGTAGGATGGCCATTTTCACTATGTTAACCTACCAATCTATGAGCATGGGAGATCTTTCCATCTTCTGATATCTTCTTCAAATTCTTTCTTTGGAGACTTAAAATTTTTTTCAAACAGATCTTTCACTTGTTTGGTTAGAATCACCTCAAGCTACTTTATTTTATGTGTGGCTATTGTGAAGGGTGTTGTTTCCCTAATTTCTTTCCCTTTTGTCTTTTTATACAGGAGGGCTACTAATTTTTTTTTTTTTTAGTTAATTTTGTATCCAGCCAATTGTTACAGGCATTTATCAACTGAAGGAGTTCTCTAGTAGAATTTTTAGGGTCACTCATATATACTTTTATTTCATCTGCAAATAGTGAAACTTTGACTTCTTCCTTTCCAATGTGTATCCTCTTGATCTCCTTTAGTTGTCTTATTGTTCTAGCTAGGATTTCAAGAACGATGTTGAAGAGATACAGAGAGTGTAATCTAGCCTTGTCCTGATTTCAGTGGGTTTGATTTAAGTTTCTCTCTGTTTACTTTGATGTTGGCTATAGGCTTGCTGTAAATTATCTTTACTGTGTTTAGGTTTATGCCTTGTATCCCAGACCTCTCCAAGACTTTAAACATGAATGGGTTTTAGATTCCGCTAAATGCTTTTACAATATTTAAGGAGATGATCATGTGGCTTTTATCCTACAGTTTCTTTATATGGTACATTACTTTCATGGATTGCTGAGTATTGAACCACCCCTGCATGCCTGGGATGAAGGATACCTGGTCATGTTAGATGATATCTTTTATCTGCTCTTGGACTCAGTTAGAGAGTATTTTATTGAGTATTATTGCATCAATGTTCATAAGAGAGATAGGTCTGAAATTTTATATTTTTGTGGTGTCTTTGTGTGGATTAGGTATCAAGGTGACTATGGCTTCAGAGAATAAGTTTGGTAATGTTCTTTCTGTTTTTGTTTTGTGGAATAGTTTGTAGAATATTGGTTTCAGCTCTTCTTGAAGGTCTGGTAGAATTCTGCCCTGAAACCATCAGGCCCTGCATTTTTTTTTCCTCCAGGAGACTTTTGATGACTTCTATTTGAAACTTCTATTTCCTTGGGGGATATAGGGCTTTTTATTCCATTTATCTGATCTTGGTTTAGCTTTAGTAAATGGAATCTATCAAGAAAATTGTCCGTTTCATTTAGATTTTCAAATTTTGTGGCATATAGGCTTTTAAAATAAGAACTAGTGATTGTTTGGATTTCCTTAGTGTCTGTTTTTTTTGTTTCTGATTTTGCTGATTTAGATAGTTTCTCTCTGCCTTTTAGTTAGTTTGAATAAGGATTTGTCTATCTTGTTGATTTTCTCAAAGAACCAGCTCTTAGTCTCATTGATTCTCTGAATTGTTTTATTATTTCCAATCATCTACTCTTCTTGGGTGTATCTGCTTCTTTTTTTTTTTAACTAGGGCATCCAGGTGTGCCATTAAATTGCCTATATGAGATGTCTCAAACGTCTTTCTGAAGGCACTTACTGCTATGAACATTCCTCTTATCACTGCTTTCATTGTGTCCCATAAATTTGGATAAGTTGTGCCTTCATTTTCATTGAATTTTAGGACGTCTCTATTTTTTTATTTCTCCCTTGATCTAGCTATCATTGAGTAGAGACTTATTTAGTTTCCATGCCTGTGTAGGCTTTTGTTTTTTCTGTTGTTGTTGAGGTCCAATTTTAGGATATGTACCTGATAAGATACAAGGAATTATTTCAATTTTCTTGTATCTTCTAAGGTCAGTTTTGGACAAGGTTTTGTGGGGTGGTGAGAAAAGGATATACTCTTTTGAGTTTGAGTAAATAATTCTGTTGACAACCATTAGGTCCATTTGATTTAGGACCTCTGTAAATGTCCTTATTTCCCTATTAAACTTCTGTCTAGATGATCTGTCCCTTGTTGAGAGTGGAATGTTGAAGTCTCCTACTATTAAAGTGTTGAACTCAATGTTTGATTTGAGCTTTAATAATGTTTCATTTATGAATGTAAGTGTTCTTGTGTTTGGGACATAGAAGTTCAGGATTGTGATGTCCTCACAGTGGATTTTTCCTTTGATGAGAATGAAGTGTCTGTCCTCATCTTTTTTGATTAATTTTGATTGAAAGTCTATTTTATTAGATATTAAGATAGCTACTCCAGCTTGTTTTCTGGGTCCATTTGCTTAAAAAATATTTTTCCAGCCCTTTACTCTGAGGTAGTGTTTAATCTTTGTTGTAGAGGTGTGTTTCTTGGATGTAACAGAATGTTGGATCCTATTTCTACAACCATTCTGTTAGTCTATGTCTTTTTGTTGGAGAGTTGAGTTCATTGATGTTGATAAACAATAGTAACCAATGCATGTTAGTTCCTTTTATTGTTGAGTTGGTGGTGATAGTGTGTTTGTGTGCTTGTTTTCTTTTGATTTTTGTCTTGAGGTTATCTATGTCCTGTGTTTTCTTAGGTGTATTTGATTTCATTAAATTGGAGTTCTCTTTGTAGTATCTTCTGTAGGGCTGGGTTGCTGTGTAGATATTGTTTAAGTTTAGTTTTGTCATGTAATATTTTGTTTTCTCCTGTGTTGACTGAAAGCTTTGCTGGGTATAGTAGTCTGGCTTGACATCTGTGTTCACTTAGAATCTGCATGACATATGTCCAGGCCCTTCTGGCTTTCATGGCTTCTGTTGAGAAGTCTGGTATGATTCTGATAGGTCTACTTTTATATGTTACTTGGGCTTTTTCTCTTGCTGCTTTTAATATTTTTTCTTTGTTCTGTAGATTTAGTGTTTTGACTCTTATGTGACTTGAGGAGTTTCTTTTCTGGTCTAGTCTATGTGGTGTTCTGTAAGCCTCTTGTATGTTTAAGGACGTCTCTTTCTTTAAGTTGGGAAAATTTTCTTCTACGATTTTCTTGAAAATATTTTCTCTACCTTGGAACCTGGAATCTGGAATCTTCTTTTTTGTTTATTCCTATTATTCTTAGATTTCGTCTTTTCATGGCATCCTTGATTTCTTGGATGTTTTGTGTTTGGGACTTTTCCATTGTATTTTTTCTTTGAGAGATGTATCAGTTTCTGCAATTATATCTTTAGCATCTGAGATTCTCTCTTCCATCTCTTTTATTCTATTGATGATGCTTATTCTTGTGGTTCACGATCTTTTCTCTAAGTTCTCCAGCTCCAGGTTTTTTCTCTGTTGGTGTTTTTTTTTTTTTTTTATTGATTCAAATTCTGTTTTCATGCCTTGCACCATTTCCTTCATCTGTTTGAATGTGGATTCCTGTCTTTCCATGATGACATCTATTTTTTTATTCATTTCCTCTTCATGTGCCTCTATTTGTGTGGCTAATTCTTTGAGGGCTTTATTTGTTTCCTCTTTATGTGTTTCTAGTAACTCAATAAGCCTGTCTATTAAGTCATTTTCCTGTGTTCCTAATGAATTAAAATATCCATTGATTTTGCTGGTAAAGCCATGATGTTGTTGGTTGCTGGTGAAGCCATGATATCCTGATTTTTGTTGTATGTGTTCTTAAGCCTGCCTCTAGCAATCTGATGGTCAGTATCCTTTGCTGTTTGTTCTTAGATCTTGTACTATAGACTGGGTCTGTCAGACTTTGGAGTCTGTAGTAGTCTTCATGAAGATGAGAGCGGTCCCCCTGTTTGAGAGTGGGTGTTGGTGTTACAGATGCAGCTAAGGGATGAAGGTCACAGGCGCATGTGTGCATGCACAGGAGTGTGCGTGAACGTGGTGCAGGAGTGGTATGCATGAGAGCAGTGTGCATGTGCAGTTGCCCTGAATAGCCCAGTAGCCCACAGGCCTGTCTTGGTATTGTGCTCCAAGAGCTCAGATCTGCCTGAACTGCACCATCTTGGTTCCAGGAATTGTTTGGCTGGACTCCACTGGGAGGCCCACAGAATAGGGGCTTTGATGTTGAGGAGGCTATCCCAGAGATCCCTATGTTGCCCACAGCTGGTGTGTGGGTGGGAGAGATCCAGTGGCTGCTAGAGTAGAGGGACCCTGATCTGGAGCTCTGTATGCACTCTCCTGCACTGGCACTCACTAGGAGGCATGTGTGGAAAGTATAGAGGGCAGAGGCCAGAAGCCAGCAAGCACTCACCCGTCAGGCAAGTGTAGAAAGCTCAGAGGGCCTGAGGGCCTGTGAATTCACTTGCAGGTGTAAGTGGTTAACTCAGAGAGCCCACCGTTTCTGTTCTGACTTGGGTCCCCTGTTTGGCATTTAGAGTAGGGAGGGGCCCTGTTCCTGCGCTCCCAGTGAGAAGGTGCACCAGATAGTTTGTTACTCTCAGATGCTAGAGACATCCATGGTGGGAGGTGTAGGCCATGGTGGGAGGTGTAGGCCATGGTGGGAGGTGTAGGCCATGGGTATAATTTCTTCCAGCTCACAGGTAGCCCCTCCAGACCAGGGAAGCCTCAAAATTGATGCTCTGTCTTCAGCTGTCCATCCACTCACCAGTTTTGGACTTTTGGATCTTCTGCCCTTCAGAAACGGTGCACACTGGTGGCCGCCATTTTTGCCTCTCAAAGTAAAATGTTCAATTAAATTGGTTTAAAAGTATTAGCATTCATTTTAAAAATTTTAGAATTAAGGGAGTTAGGTTTTCTTCCAAAGCATTCTTTCGTCCCCCTTGGCTGCAAAAGTGCATACTGCAAAGAAGCACTGCAATTATTGCTGAGATCACACTATCCTACCCCATTCACACACCTTAGTGAGCAAAAGGAAATGGCTTCTTAGAGCTGCACAATTTTGGAGAAAATTTATTGAGTCACTTCATATTTTAACTAATAGTCCATTCATTGTCTTTACTAAAAAGATAACTATTTAAAAGAAAATCATATATACAATAAAAAGTAATAACCCATTTTTTTGTTTCTCTGAAGTTCACCTTGTCTGTAAGTAAAGAAAACATACTGTAAATTTTACTAATGAGTTTGAAAAGGATATAAATATTATTACTTTCTATCGTCAATTGAAAATCAATTAATTTAGAATTTGTTACTTTAATATTTAGGCATTTGTTCATCATAGAATATCTATGCCCTGTTGAAAGTTTTTAAATACACAGGAGACTATTTTCTCTTGTTTGAAAATTACTGGTTACCACTGAATACTCAAAATATACCTATTTCAAGAAAAAATAACTTTTGATTGGACTTTAAAATATTCAGATTTAGTTTGTTGAGTATTTTAAGTAAGTAGTTTTAAATTTTTAATTATATGAATGTAAAGAGAGACAATAAAACGTGAAATGGATGATTTAGATTTGTGCCAAAATCTATTTTGTTGTTTCAATTATCTGCATATTATACAAGAAAAAAAATTTACCTAAGCCTTATATTTTTTTATCACTTTTACTCTTTGAACATTATTGTACTAGTTGCTTAAATTTTCATGAATAAAATAACTAATGTTTAGTACTCTAAATATATATATATACATTAAATTTCTTTTGTATTATATTTTATAGTGATTTGTTTGATAGGAATGGGAATAATTCAATACAGCCAGCAATGAAAGAAAGTGTATTAAAATTTTAAATGTCATGTCTGCTTTTATTTTCAAGTTCAATATATCTTTCTAACCTATATGGAGAAATTAAACAAATCTTTCAGAATTGCTATAGGAGATATAATTCAGATCTTTAAGAAATTTATAAATCTAAAGTGTTGAATGCAAATTATAAAGCTGTACCAATACCAATGAAAAAATCCTATTGCATAAAATTCTCTAAAATACCTTATCTAACTTAGGGATTTTATTGCTGTAAAGAAACACAATGACCAAAAAGCAAGTTGGAGACAAAGGGGCTTATTTGTTTTGCACTTCTACAGCACTGTTTATTGAAGGAAGTCAGCACAGGAACTTAAACAGGGCAGGATCTTGGAGGATTAGATGTGAGTAGAATGCTCATCAGTTATTTTATTTCTGATTGTAAAAAACTTATGTCTAGAGAAAATAATGCTTAACTTATCTGCTGTTTCATTAACAAAAGTGATCTTTTCTATTCTACCTACCATTCCTCCTTCAGAATAGTATTTCTACAGAAAAAGTGAAAAGGAGAAGGATGAAATGATACTTATTGAGTGTCTAAAAAGATTGGGAAATACCTGGTGATTGATAGGTTGACAGGGAAGGATCTAGAATTGGAAATGAGATTAAACTGCAAAAGGCAAGTTTATAATGATAGCTGTGCTACATAAATGAATAAGGTTTTCTCAACAGTGCTTCAATACACCTTTTCATGTTCATAATCTATGTATTTTTAAATAATACACAATTGAATAATACAAAATGAATCATAAAGAATATAGAACACAATAACAAATAATATAGACTTTAATGAGACAGATTCCTTCATTGATACTCTTCCAGACAAGTTCTTGCATGAAAGAGAGTTCCTCTCACAGTGAACATTAGTCTGGTTTCCTGATTTGATGAGAGGAATGTTCTTTTATATCTTAATGTTTTTAAATTTCATTTTTATTTTATTTATGGGTATGTATGGGCATCTATACATGTGTGTGTCACATGCATGAGTGTATCCAAGGAGATCAGAAGAGGGCATTTGATTCTCTGGAGTTGGATTTTCAGCCCTATGTTGGTACTGGGAACTGAGCTTGAGTCTTCTGCAATAATCAGTATGCATTTTTTTTTTTACTAATAAGTCATCTCTCCAGCTACTCACATCTTTAATTTTTGATATTTTGTGAGGATTTATTTTTCCTTAATGAACCAAAGTAGATGCTTTTAATGTTTTCAAAATACACAGGATTAACTAGACAAATCAGTGAAAATAACTAAAACACTATCAAAGGCAGAATATTGATTTTATTCTATAGATTATCTTCTTAGTGACAGTTAGGAAAATAGTTTGTTTCCAATTAAATGATCATAGAGCTTCTTAAAAGAAAACATGGATGGACACACACACACACACACACACACACACAAGAAAGTAAAAGAAAAACTTAAATCAAAAACTGATTAGAAACCTAAAAGGCCAGGAGGGCAAAGTTAAGGGTATCTTTATGCAATGAATATGTTTTAAAAGTCTCTTTGCGAGGACTTAATACAAAAATCAGATTTTACAAATATAGAGAGTATGAAGACAATAGGACCATCTTAACGCATGATCTCAGCCCAGAAAAAGTAGTGAAAGAGCAGCAGAATAAAAAGGTGGTAGTGTGGAAGGAAATAGTCCTAGGCACTCTGTGATGAGCATGCCTGCTTGCCCGATGCAACGACAGGCACACATGTTCACTTTGTTCATGGTGAATTGTTGGCTTTCAAGAGAGATGCTAAGGACATGTTTACCACTTTGTTTTTGGTTGTTTGTTTTTAAGACATTCACCCGGTAGCCCAATATAGCATGGAACTTAGTATGTAGCCCAGGCTGGCCACAAGCTCACAAGCAACAATCTTCTTGTATCTGGAATCTGTTCATTATCTTCTGAGGGAACAGGTCTCAGAGAACACACATTTAAAAAGTACTAATAGTGTGCAAGCAAAGATCAAATGGTAGGAGGATCAGGTGAAGCGACTGACCCTTTAGATATATGATACACATAATGATAGCAGTGAGTATAATAAGAGTGTGACCATGGACTACATGACCAGTTCCAAAACTGGTCTTGATTCAGAAAAACAAAGCCTCCTACCATAAACCCATGCTGGTGCAGCAGCACTGTTCAGAAAAGGTGCATGTTTTGTTGATTCAAAGTGACCGTCAATTGAGTTCAGAGTGATGAATTTCTAGACAGAACATGTTCTCTAAGGGATTTAAAATTTTTTGAAAGATGTATTCAGCTAGGATGAGTTGCTAGTAAGGACAAGTAGGGATTAATAAGTGATATTACTGGCATTTAATGAATAGATTCTGGGAATTCCACTAATTATTCAATAACATAGAGAACATTCTCCATGGCAAACAATTATCAGGCCTATAATATTGGCAGTTCAGTGTGAACAAACCTAACTGTATAACTTCACTTATATGGCGCTAAATGAGGAGGAGCTTCTCCCTTGAGGAAAGCTAGGCACCAGAGCTATGCACTCAGAGGCCAAAACTATGCTAATAAAAATAATACATAGATTAGATAATTCACATTGTATATGCGTATAAAATTATTATACCAAATCCTTAAAGACATACAATTAAAATTATAACCAAATTATGAGTAATTCAATGATCTGTCTTAATTATGCCACTGCCCAATAGAAATGTACAACGGTAAAACTCTTTGGGAGATATACTCAGAATAATGTCTTTTATTGCATGCAAATTATGCCTCATTGAAACTGATTTTATGAACAAATTCATAATCTCACATACTCAGGATAAGGTATCTGATTAAATTCAAATGCACATCTTGTTAAGTCACCATTTCCAGTAAATATGCAGTGAGTGTATTTATGCAGGATAGTTAGAATATCACTAATCAAAAGTTTAAAAGTCATTTCCTTCCAAGAGTTCATATTCTAGTTGTACATCAGCCTTTTTTATATTTATGTATGTGTGCATTAATTAATAGACAGGTTCTCATGCATTTCAATCTGCCCTTGAACATGCTATGTAACACAGAATGACCTTGAACTTCTGTCCCCAACTGGAGCTAGGGTCTCAGGAGTGTACCATGATGCCCATTGTATGCATTGCTGATGGTTGAACTCAGGGTTTCTGTAAACATTCTAGCAACTGAACTACATGCCTATCTCTCTCTTTTTTGTTCTATTTTATATCTATACTATATATTTAAATAGCAAAGTTGTTGGGTAAAGAAAGCATTAATGAAAGTGGGAAGACACAAGAAGTGGATTGTCATGGGAATACTGGCTGGCAGAAATTTTTAAATTTGAAAATATTTTCATCAATCCTCCTATCAAATATTATCAATAAGATAAGAAATATTATCGCTCCCTTTATAAAGCAAAGGAAGTCCTTCCTTCAATACTTCAGGAAAAATGATGCCCACCCAAATTAAGTAGCCACGGTAAACTTGGATTTGTGGTTGGCCATTCTTACTTCAGGCCACAGTGTATTACTTGAAACGTGCAACTCTGGAAATGTGTAGAAGCGAGAAAACCACTTAGAAAATCGATGATGCCTTAAAATCAAGTCTTCATATTTGTATTTTGTCATCCCAGAAAGAAAATATAAGATCTCCTTTGAGGAGGTGATATGTTCAGCCATGCTTTTCTGATATGATCGCAGCTACACAGAAATTCCCTGTTCATACATAATGGTGGGAGCATTCTCGGTTTGGGCTAATGAAATCTAAGCATGAGAAGTGTATGCCACCTATAGATTTGCCTGAATTCTTCTGCTTAGCTCTCTATTTTTTTCCTACATATTGCCTTAGAAAGGTTAGTCTAGATGGCTAGTAGAAAACTCTATGGAAGTAGAATGTATGCTGAATATACACTCCAAACTGTGACATCATCATGAATGCAAGATCTTTCAGTTTAGTTCTAAGTCACTAAATTTTGGAATCCTTTGTTGAATCAGTTAAGCTATAGTTATCTTGCCTGGCTGAGGTCCACAAAGCAACAAGAAAATTTGATAAATAACACTGGAACATTTTTTATGTGAAGAAGATATATGATTTATTATTTTATTTGCATGATAATACGGTTGCAGAAAACATCTGAAATACAAAAAAAAATGACAAAGACTATAAAACAAGATAAAAACACATTCAAAATTCACAAGTAAAACAAAGATGAGTAAATTAAGAAAGAAGATAGAGCCACGAGTATACACAAAACACATCCATCTCCCATTGGAAAACTTGGCTCTAAGCTTTCTAGGAAGCAGTATAAATAGGGAATCATGGTGATGTTTGTTATTCACAGTACCCATATGGCAAAAGCAAATCAAATATCCAGAAGAAGCATGTTTGTCTTAGTATGAAGACCAGAGAAATATTTCTCTTATGGGTCTTCATAAAAATGATACTGTGGAATATATTAAAGCACATCTTCAGGAAGAAAAAAAAAGTTACAATAAACCCAGCAATGAGCTCTATAAGTCTGTCAATTATAAAATCCCTTAGTACACGGTGGTATGAATAAGGCTAAGTGCAATTCAGAAACAATGATACAGCTTAAAATGTTGTTCAATGAGGAATGTGAAAAGAACTGGTAATTAAATGTAATCCAATTTGTGTAATAATTTTATAATTAGTTGGCCTGTTTAAAACATCTCTAGTAAATGCAGTAATAATTTACTCCAAGGGCATAAATGTTTCCCTCAAGAAAATCCTGCTTTCTTAATCTTATAAGTATAAACTGAAAAAGCCAAGTACAAAAGCCATCTTTTGTATAAATGGGTATATTTTGATGGACTATAATTGTCAGACTTTTACACCTCATAGCAGATTGGCTCTATCTGGGTTCTTGAAGTCTCATCTATACAATACAAATATTGTATTGGCTTAATTAAGGTCAAATCACAAAATAAATTTTCCAAAATTTATTTGCAAAAATATATACATTCATCATTCAGAACATTTGAATGAATTGATGTTGAAAGGGACAGGAATTTTCACATCATAAAAATATGCACATTTTGATTGTTCTAAAATACGAGAAATACTGTATCAGGTTTCTTTCAAATATGGATTTTCAAATTTCAGGCACTTTGAGCTTTCTGGTCCAATGACTAGTCCTAAATGCTCTTTGAAATGATAAAATATTACTCAACTTGTAATGAAATCTTCATTGGAATATATTGTATTCTTAATAACTTGTTATTAATATTTTGTGTTAATTTTCCACCCACTCTGGTTAAGTAATGATCTAACACCACTTACATCAAGGGAAGTTATATATGACAGATGGAAAACTCCAGTAGAAACAAGGACATAACATTCACCATATTGCATTAATAGGACTCAGTAACTTCCTCTGACTATTTTAAATGCTCATGTATATGTGGAATTCTGAAACTCAAGTATCTTTAATTTCCTAGTTACTCTTTTCTTATAGAAACAAAACAATGAACAACAACAACAAAAAAAGGATCATTAATATACTTACTAGCAGGCTAGTTGTTATGTCAACTTGGCATATGCTAGGATGATCTAAAAAAACAGAATCTTCATTGAGAAAATGCCTTCATCAGATTGCCCTGTGGCAAGTCTGCAGGACATTTTCATGATTGATGATTAATGTAGAAAGGCCTATATTGCTCTGAGCAGTGCCATCCCTGGCAGGTGGTCCTGGATTTTATGAGAAAGCCATGAGGAGCAAGCTAGTTCTCAGCAATACTCCATGGCCTTTCTGAGATCCTGCCCTGGCTTCCTTCAATGATTTATGATGGCGTGGAACTATAAGCAAAACAAACCTTTTCCTCCCCAAGCTACTTATGGTCAAGGTGTTTTATCACAGCAATAGAAACTGACTAACATTTATCATGTTTTACATGTAAAAAATGCATCCAGATAAATAATTAAGAAGCACTTCTACATCAGTTTCTTACTTTGGATAAATAATACATTTAGAAGACACCAAACATTACAATGTTCTCCACCTTGGTTTACTTTTGTAGTTTCCCTATTTCCTTCAAGAAAAAAAAATGTCAGGAGTGAGTTCTTCATTTAAAGACTATCTGATTTTTTTTAAAGAATTGTCTCTATCTTCTCAGATACAATTTAGACCAGAAAGAGGCATAAGCCAATCAAAAAAAGTTGGAACAATCAGAGGCCTTATAATGGTGTGAGAAGACATTAGCTGAAATAATCATTCTGTCTTTTTGAGTCTTTGATTTAAGATTTAAGCACCTCAGTGAGTAACACCGAGACTAAGAAACTGATGCACAATATGAAAGACACAAAGGAATCGGAGGGAGGCACAAGAAAACAGAAGCTTAAGAAATTGTTGGCAGAGTAACTACAATAAACACTAATAAGTAGAAATGTTTAAAATTGTGGAAATAAAAGAGAAATATAGAGGAGAATAGAGAGCACAGTAAATATTGGAATTGTTATGGGTCATCAAAGTTTCTGTATTATGTTGATGGAGCATCAGTGGAGGACAGGAAGGGAGGAAGAAAAGAAGGGAAGGAGGGAAGGAGGGAGAGAAGAACGAAGAAAGGAAGAAAGGAAGGAAAAAGGAAGGAAGAAAGGTATGTAGGAAGAAAGGAAAAAAGGAAGGAAGGCAAATAAAAGGAGGGAAGGAAGAAGAATGACAAAAAGAGAGGGGTAAAGTAAGATGGGGTCAAAAGTGACAGAAGAATCAATGGAAAAGAACTATGAATTCCACTATGTGTATTCAGCTGCAGAGTGTGTGAGGAATGAAGTAGGGACTGGAGAAGTCAAGTACCCTCTGAATTCAAACCACAGATAAAATTCTGAAACTATGCTAGATATAATACATGAATAAGCATATTTCAGATATTGGAGTCTGTTGCTACTATGAAAGAAGGAGCATAAAAGTTTAAAATTTAAATAAATAAAAGGAACTTGTGGTATGGATTTAAAATGATGGTACTGGGAAAAAATCAAAAACAAAAACATGATTTTCTAAACTGTACATATGCATATATATATTTATGTTTACATATATACATGTATTCATGTAGATTTACTACAAAACAAATGCATCTTATCAGCAGTAAATACACATGGTATCCAGACCTTGGTTTGTATTATCATATCCTATTTAAAGAAAGAGGGGGTCATCTGTGAAATATTATTTGGTCCCAAGGACTAGAATAATATAGATTTGATAGGAGTTAGGAACATTTCTTGTGAGATAAGAAAACACTACATATTCAACACAAAATGATGAAAGCATATAACTGGAATGCAAGTGGCAGCTAGAAGGGGCTGCCACTAACCAAATGCAAAATGATGAAAACACAAAAATATTTCAGTGAAGTCATGTAATCATAAACCATTCAAACCATTAGTCATTAGACTATACCAGTGATAGATAAATGGAAATCAATGGAAGAGGAAACTCTTTAATCTTTAGTTGAATGCTGAAGAGCAACTAGTAAACTAGGAAATTGTTGGAGATGGAAACTCATTTCACCATTGTAGAAATAGTTAAGCAAGAATCATCAATGGATGTTACACCTGGAAGAAATTTTCTTTGAGAAACAGGATAGTTTCGTGATCTTAACATGATTTCTCAGTGCTGTCTAACAAAGGAAAATAAGATGTCTTGAGGTTGGGTATGGGATAACCAGATGATTTCTTCTAAAGATTTATATGGTATAGTTATGAGATAAGACATAACTGATTATAATGCATGATGTTACTGCCATAGAATAATATAAACCTATTTCTAGGTGAAGTGAGCAGCACTTAAAGTTGGTGATTTTTGAAGAATGTTAAAATTTTTCTGTGGGGAAGTGATAAGAGATAAATGTACAATGGGGCATAAAGAAAGGAAATGAGAAAACTTCAAAAAGACATGACAACGTCAAGTTTGATCATTAGAAAATTGTTTCTCTTTCTTGTCAGACCCTAGTCTCCCAGTGTGTCACCACTCAACCATTCAGAAATTTGGCAGCATATTTCTAAATCATAATAGGCTCAGTCCATCATGTTTTCTCCTTTTTCTAATATCAGGCTTTCCTCTAACAGATGTGAAATTACAAACAGGTGTCACAGAGTTCTGATTTTAATTCACAATGGCAAGAAGTTATATAAATTCAAGACCAAAAGAAATTTGTTAATTTGAATTTTGTAACTCAAGTTGGAAAGTTTCTTCACTAAATAATTCATCTTTAAATAAAGTTGAATTTACTTCTTTAAAATGTAGCATAATAAGAGCTATTGAAAGAAATAACAAACATTGTATTTTAATTTTTAGTCTCACTCTTCTACATAATGTATTTGAGTCTCCAAATGCTCCTGTGGCTCTAAAGAATGTATTACTCCCTTCATGATATGTGCCTTTCTCATTGTTTAAAATTATTGGACTTTATTTTAAAATATGACTTTGGAGTGAATCTCATGTCCCTAAGGATATTTTTCATTTTATACTAATCAATTCATGAAATGTCTCATTTCTCTTACAATGAACTTTATGGTAAAATATATATCACATTTATTCCAAAGTTTTTCCAAGATAATTGACATTTTTCTGGCCAGCTACTATGACAGGAATACAGATTGCTAAGCTTACTCTATGAGAAATAGTACATCATCCCTGCTGCAGGTTTCTACATTTGTCACAAATTACCCCACAGCTTAGTGGCTCAAGTCAGCAATGTGTGAAATTCTCTGTGGTTCTGGAGAGGATGTGTTTATATGGGAAATTCTGTTTAATATGCTTTATAAATGTGGGTGAGTGAGACCATGGGGAGAGTCACCTAAGGCCCCCCTTTGTCCATGTGACTGCAGTATGGGTGATGGGGGAACATCACGGGTTGGTAGAAAGACTTTCTGTCTTCTCTTTTTTCCTATCTGCCTCCTGACTTTCTCCATTTCTCCTTCACAGGCATCTTCTTCTTTGCTCCTCTCCCCTTCTTTAACTTTCTATGTTTTCTCCATATCAGTAGCCTGACTTTCTCTCAGCTCTCAAAGACTCGTGGTTGGTTTCTTAAAAGCTGATGGTATCTAAGAAAACATTCCTGAATGGAAGTTGCAAGCCTCAGATATATGTGAATGTCAATCTACTGGATTCTGCTGGTCAAGTTCATAACATAGGTCAAGAAAAGGTTCAGTATACTCTTCACTACTCATTGACAAGTTAAGAGGATTCTGTGGTTCGCCATCTTTATTTTACTACCTTGTTGGTTAAAGAACAGAATACAGCCATATCACTTTGAGCTTTTCTCCTTTCCCTTATAATGAACTTAAAAGTGACTAAGATAAGCATAAAATCTATTCTTATACTTAATTAGTTGATAGTTTGTAATAAGTAATTAAAAAGAACAATATAGAATTAATGTAAAAATCATTTTGTGATCAGGTTTTTTGGGGGGGTTGATTGCTGTGTGTGTGTGTGTGTGGTGATTTTTTTTAAAATGAAAACATGCTTCATGGGCATGGGGACATGGCACAATGTGTAGTAATACTTGTGTAAGCCAGAGGACCTAAGTTCAAATTCTCAGAACCAAAGTAAAAGCTGGACACAGAAGCACAGTATCAGTAATCCAGCATGTTGTAATGAAGAAATGGAAATAGAAAAATCTGTAGAAACTCAGAGGCCATTTGGCCTACCTGACACAGGAATGAGGAAACTCTTTCTCAAAACAAGGATTTTATGTAAGGAAATAGTCCCAAAAGTTGTCCTCTGACATCACATGTGTGCTTTGACACTCACATACTCATTCACACACACACATACACACAAAGAGAAAGAAAGAAAGAGAGAGAGAGAGAGAGAGAGAGAGAGAGAAAGAAAGAAAGAAAGAAAGAAAGAAAGAAAGAAAGAAAGAAAAGAGAAAGGAAGGAAGAATAAATGAAAATACCAACAGAGCCAAATATCTGGGCCCAGGGCGGGAGTCCTGCAGAGACTGATTAATTAACCAGAGACCACGCATGGAGAGGACCTAGAATCCCTGCTCAGATGTAGCCCATGAGCAGCTCAGGGGCTGTCTCTGACATGGACTCAGTGGCTAGCTCTTTGATCACCTCCCCCTGGAGAGGTGGCCTAACTAGGCCACAGAGAAAGAAGATCCAGACATTCCTGATGAGAACTGATTGGCTAGGATCAGACAGTAGGAGAAGAGGACCTCCACTTCCTCATGTCCCCTAGGGGAGGGGCATGAGGAGGTGGGAAAGAGGGTGGGACTAGGAAGATATGAGGGAGGGGGCTACAGCCAGTATACAAAGTGAATAAGTTGTAATAAATAATAAAGAAAAAATTTTATAAAAGAAAGAAAAATGAAAACAATAACATTTTTTAACCTAGTGTTTTGAAGTAATTGGTATGATTGTACTCTAAGGGTAGTAGCAGCCAGAGGCCAGACATTTCTCCAACAATATGTGATCTTAGCCACTTTTAATCCCACTCCAATTCCCCTCAAGTCAGTGAGAGCCAAAGAGAGCTGAAACATGCATTTTGAAACATGTCTAGTACTCTCCAAGAGAGGTAAGACAGCCAAACAGCACTACTTTATGGTCTTTTCTTAGCAAAGCCTAGCTTCTTAAGAGCTAGAGAATCATCAGGGCAGTACAATGGAAAGAGACAGGTATTAAGTTAGGATGAACATTTAAAACGACACAGCCAAGCAAGCTGTGACGAGAAATGATGTTAAAATGGAAGATTGGGAAAGGAGTAATATTTATTTATTTAGTCTTCTTTCATATACTACATTCCAACCCCCTCTTTCTCCTCCCACCCAGCTCTCCCCACTACCTTTGCCCTCCCCCAGATACACCCTCAACTCTGCCTTCCTTCAGACAAAAAAAAAAAAAAACAAAAAAAAAACAGGCCTCCCAAGGACATCAACCAAACACTGCAGAATTTGCACATATCTCACTTCGAGGCTGAATAAAGCAGCCCAGGAGGAAAAGGGTCCCACAATTAGGCAAAAGAGTTCAGGGACAGCCCCTGATCCCACTTTTAGGATTTCTGTAAGAACACCAAACTACTCAGTCATAACACATATGCAGAGGACCTGATCAGACCCATATATGCTCCCTGATCTCTTCATGTTCCTGTGAGTCCCACTCAGTTGATTCTGTGGGCCCTGTTCTCCTGATGTGTCCCTGATTCCTCTGATCCTTCCTCCCACTCCTCTCTAGGACTCCCTGAGCTCCACCTAATGTTTGCCTGTGGTACTCTGCATTTGTTCCCTTCAGTTGCTCAATGAAGTTTCAAGCAGTTGTTAAACCTAGGCAATAATTTCTTGACTCCTAACCATCTCCCTTAATCTTAATAGCTTGCAAAAATAATCAATTTATTATAGATCACAAATTTATACCTAAACATTTGGGGGAAGGCTCTTCTGGGCAATTCTGTACAGCACTGAAAACAGACAGGTAGTGCTTGAAAGATTTGGGCTTTTTATTGATTGACTTGGTATCTTCTCTGGCAGAAAAGGACTAAACCAAGACTAAGATTGTAACTGGAAAGATGTAGCAACAATTATATTAAAGAGATGGTGTAATATTTGGCCTTCATGTAATATTATAAGAAAAACTAAAATCAGTTAAATTTAACAAAGGTTACTTATGAAAAATGTCATAAAATTAGGAGCGTTTCAGACTAAAAAGATTCAGAATGGCTCATTCCACCAGAGGTTCCTTTTATATGCATAATCAGAGCAAATGAAGTGATATACCACAAACTGAAGCAATGAAGTTGGGTATGGTCAGCATATGTCACACACACATACACACACACACACACGTTCCAAAAGGATAAAAGAGGGATATTACTTTCTTCCCTCCTTCCTTCCCTTTCTTTCCTTCTTTCTTTTGTTATCCATGGCAAGACAATGGTACACTGTTATTTCTGCCATAATCATTTACTGACAATACTCACAAGGAGTCTATCTAGAGTAGGCAATAAGAGTCTTCATCTCTAGACAGAATTTACAGCTGTATTTAACAGATATATCCATAAATATGTAGATGATAGAGATAGATAGACAGATAGATAGATAGATAGATAGATAGATAGATAGATAGATAGATAGAGATGATAGATGGATGACCAAGTCTGGCCTTGTGATTTACTTAACTCCTATTCCTGGCTGAGACTGAGGAGCTTGATTTTACACATCCCTTTAGTTCACTATGTACAGAAGGTACTAATATCAAATATGAGAGCTATGTAGACTGAACTTAACAAGGACATACAGTGCCATTTTAAAAATTATCTCTTTTTTTGAGAGTATAATATAACATAATGTCCTCCTTCCATTTCCTCCCCTCCAAGCCCTACTATGTATCCTGCCTTGGTCTCTTCCAAATTCATGGCTTCGTTTTTCACTTGGTTTTGTTACATGCATAAGTAACATTATATAGACTGAGAAGGTCATATTTATGTATTTAGGAACATGTACAGTGGCCTCCTTTTTTTAATCTATCAGCTTCTAGGGGCCTTGTCTAATGATGCTAGTCCATGAAATTGTTTGTTTAGCAGTAATACACCAACTCCTAATCCAGGTTAGCTCCAGATGTTTATGCTTATTTATCTCTTCCACAACGCATTTATGATGCACATAGTTTTATCTGTTTTCTGTAAGTCCTTTTATATCCAATTTTCTGTATATTAAGAATCCATCTCATAGCACTTCAATTTGGTTTTCTCCATGATAATCTTTGTGCTACATGCTGTTTGTTCACTTAACTTGTGTTCCCTCTGATAGGACCGCACCGCACATCTTTCAGTGTTAGCAAAGTATTGTAATAAAAAATATGTCATATATTCACAGGAAAAGAAAAGATGTTGATTTTCTTGTTCCATAAACTTGGACACACACTGTAAAACAGTTTCAGCTAACTCAATAAATCGTTTCTGGAAACAAACCCCGGTAATCGTAGATCTAAACTCATAAAACCTCTCAGGTTCTACTGAATCATTTACGGTAATCTATCTCTCGGTTTTGAAACTCGGTCGGCCCAGAGCTCGACTACATTTCCCACAATCCTCCGGAACCGATACGGCACCCGCCATAATCTGAACTACAAAGCCCACAATCCTCAGAGCCGGCCGTTTTGCTGCGTTTCGGGAAGTCACCGCCTTAGTTCCCATCTTCCCTTTCGGTCTTCGCGCTCTGTATTGCAAGGTCGTGGAGAAAGGAGTCTGAGGTAGAGCGCCATTTCTTCCGCCTACCTTCTCTGCGCTCTTCGCTGAGCTTCCAGCAGCGTTATGTTGGGTCAGAGTATCCGGAGGTTCAGCACCTCCGTGATCCGTCGCAGCCACTATGAGGAGGGTCCGGGGAAGGTGAGTGAGGCCGGCTATCTCGGGAAGGATGCTCGGCGCCGCCGGCTTGCCCCAGGGCCGGCCTAGAGAGTGCGGGGAGCGAAAAGGCTAACCAGGAGCTCAGGAAGACACGCAGGCCCTCAGCCCACATCCCCAAGAAAGCTGGAAGCCCAGCGCCCAGGCGCCGCCTCATCGCCGGCGCTCACTCACCTCTGCCCCAGAACGAGGCCGGGAAGGCCGAAGGTTGTCCTGGTTAGATTGGAGCCGGAGGATGAGTGAAGGTCATTGGAAACAAAGAGAAAATGGGGCCTGTGTCTGTGGATTAGACTTTTTAAAGCCAGCAGACTACGTTAGAAGTACCTATCCTCCCATAGGCCAGGTTTAGCCCCAAGTGTAAATAAACTGAGTGGTTAGTAATAGAATAACAAGCCTTGTAACTGTTAGGTGAGGCCTCTAAAAAGAAGAGGAAGGATGTATGTATCACCGAATTGGGCTTACCCACTGGTATTCAGAAAACCCAGGTGTTTACTTTAATGTTCTGGCACATGCACCTAATTGTAAAGTACACTTGAGTACACGTGATCGACCCTGTCCCTTCTATTAGGTGAAATCGGTTGCTTTGAAGTACTGTTTTTTGCTGCTTTTTCTCTTTCCCAACAGAATTTGCCATTTTCCATTGAAAACAAGTGGCGGTTACTGGCTATGATGACTGTGTTCTTTGGGTCTGGATTTGCTGCTCCCTTCTTTATAGTAAGGCACCAGCTACTCAAAAAATAAGGATATTTAATCTATCCTTCAACAGGTAATTGGTAGTTTTTCTAATATTCCTAAAACAGTAATTTCTTTTGTGTACCCTATACCTCGACACACTACACACAAGTACATAATTGTCTGTAGGGGCAGTTTGGCAAGCCTATAATAAATTGTTTTGATCAGTAAAGGTCCGTGTTTACCAAGTACCTTTTTATAGTGATAATCTGAACAGATTCTCCAACAAACCTGTAAAATGAGTGATATTAAAATTCCATTGAAGACACAAAGATATAAGTGACTGAGATTCCAAAGCTAGAACGTTAGGTTTGAACATATGCTGAGGTTTTCAAACATGGTGTAAGCCTGCTGAGGTTGAGAAATAATGAATTGAGGAATTAAATGTTATTACATCTCCACAGACATGTTGCATACTGGTAGCCTAGAAGATTCCTTCCGTATACATAAGGGTTTATTTAGCATAATTCATGCAAAGTTTTGATACATGTGATGAAGCAAATCAGTATGAATAAACTCATGATACTGTAAACGCTTTCTGATGTATCAAATAGATCTGAAACTACTGTGACTTCAGTAAAATCATTGGAGCTTCTAATGCTATTTTATTTTTTGCAGGATGAAGAATGTTTTAAGAGATGCAATCTGAAAATTGGGTTGAACTCTTATATACAATTGTAAATAAAGTAATGAAACAAATATTTAATGCCTCATCTCTGAAGTAACGATTGTAATAGTTACTAGTTTTGATTTATTAAGAACTGTATATGGTGGTTAGGGTGGTGGTTCACTGGATAACATGATTTACAGGGCAAACATCAGGCCTGATTTCGGGTCCTGAGCACCCTGATAAAAATATGGGCAACCCTAGCAACCTCCCTTTAATCCCAGCCCTACAGGCAGAGAATCCCTAGTCAAGCTCTCTGGTTCAATTCACTAGAATTGGCAGTGAGCTCTGGGTTCAGAAAGGGACCGTGCTTAGGAGGAGAGTAGATGAAGATTTCTGAGGTAATTATGGGCTTCCATAGGCATACTCACACATGTTCCAGATGTGAATATACATGCATACACACAAAAACAATTGCATGTCATTTAGCTTTCATTGTATTCTTAATTACTGGATTTCATTTAAGTTGATTCTCATGTCAGGAACTTGGTAACATTTTGAACATAAGCTACAAATTGACCTTATCTAAAGGAATTTAAAAGTAGTCCTCTTTTTTAAACATACAAGTTTATTTTCTCTGTAATTAATCATTTCAAAAATTAGTAACAATGAAGCTCATTCTAATGAGTCAGGTACTTTGCCTCATTTCCCCCTAGATCTAACCTGAAGTTGAAGTTTTGTATCTGAGTACTTCTGACCAGTCTCGATTAGAACAGGAGTAGAATAATTCTAAGGAAATATACCAGCATATAGGATGAAATGGAGGGGATATTCTGGAGTTCTGGCTGATGTATCCTGGATGGGAGGTAAGAGCTCCCGTTAGTAATTCTGTCATTGAGTTATAAGTAGTGAAATGGTACTTAACCACTTGTGACAGACTTTCTAATGGGCAGGGGAAGGTAGTTACTGAACATGTAGTTTGTTCACTGTTGGAACACCACTGGTGGTGGATGATAAACAAAAGTAGCATTGACTTTCTAGAGGTTTTGCAGTTTTAAACTGTTACGAACAAGTCTTAGCGTACAAAACTTGCAGAAGTAGCCAGAGTGATAATTGAACAGATCACTGAATCTGCCAAATGGGATGGTGGTAAGCAGTGACTTACTAATTTTACATAGGCTTGTTATTAGTATAATTTCTACTAAATTTAATGAAGAAATTTTTGAGTTGACTTAGGAAAAATTTATTTCCCTAGGTACAAGTAAACAAGATTTTTATACTGCTGACATGGGTATTTGGTCAAAACCCAGGGTTTGTTTCAAGACAAGCTTCTGATGCATCAGAAGGATGGCTAAAACTGGGCTGGGGTGACAGGTAGGTTGCTTCGGAGTACAGAAGAAATGTGGGTTTTGCATAAAAGCATACATGGCTAACAACCATGCCAAAGTCAGTATTATGAGGGGGTTCTTCCTCTCTTTTAAATTCTGAGTATCAAAACCTCATTCTTCTGATGATCTAGAAAAAAATATGTGGGCTGGTCTAACAGTAGTGCCTGGCATGCAAGCATGAAAACCTGAGTTCAGATTCCCGAATTCTACTTGAAAGCCTACATGGAGGCTCCTGCCTGTAAGGAAGTTGGGAGAGAAACGATGGGCAGAAAAGAATGCCTCAAGCTCATGGGACAGCCAGCTTTGAATCTCAAATTCAGTTGAAGACCTGTCTCAAAAAGGTCTCTACAGCTGCACTTAACCTCACGCAAGAGTGAGAACACACCTTAAATACATTTCTAGGGTTTAGGTATAGAATACTTAAGTGGGAAGGAGAACTGAACTAAATGAATACATTAATGAAGGTAGCCCTAAAGCTGCTCTGCAAGAGATGACTATTTCAATAACTTGCCTGAGCTACAGTTTGTACCACCAAAACACACTTTAGCCTCACCATGTTTAAGGTGATGGGGTGAATTTTCATATACTGTACCCTCTTCAGAGTAAAAGTCCAGTATGAACCATGATGTTTAGTCACATCCCTGTAATTTCAACCTCATGATGGTACCTTAGCCCAGGGTTTCTGTACCACTGCCATGTCTTCATTTAGTTCAAATTGCAACTTTTCAGTAAAGTTTGTCTCTGTTGTAAGACTTCCATAATCCAAAACACTACATTAAGTTCCAACACTTTAATAATTATGCAAATATTAAATTACTAATTTCTGTGCCTGTTTTCCATACATGGTGATTGAAAGGCTTTTATTTATTCATGTATTTCATCTGTAATCTCGTAAGTGGTGAATGAAATTTTAAAATTATCAGAGCCCAAAGTGATATTTATTCCCTTGAAAGGCAAATATATCTGGGCACAGGGGTCTTTTCTGAGACTGACACTCCACCAAGGACCATGTATGGATATAACCTAGAACCTCTGCTTGGATGTAGCCCGTGGTAGCTCAGTAACCAATTGGTTTCCCATAGTGAGGGGAACAGGGACTATTTCTAACAGGAACTCAATGGCTGGCTCTTTGACCTCCCTACCCCCCAAGGGAGGAGCAGTCCTGCTAGGCCACAGAGGAGGACTTTGCAGCCAGTCCTGAAGATACCTGATAAAACAGGGTCAGATGAAAGGGGAGGAGGTCCTCCCCAATCAGTGGACTTGAAAAGGGGCAGGGAGGAGATGAGGGAAGGAGGGGTTGGAAGGGAATGAGGGAGCAGGGATATAGCTAGGATACAGTTAATAAAATGTAACTAATAATAAAAAAATTTTTAAAGGCAAACTTGAACCTTATATATGTTTCAATGTTTCATAAGTCAAAAATTTTCTCCAAAACTGAACTAAGGTTTGCCATACATAAATGTATTGAAATAATTCAAATGTGGAAATACACGAAGGTAGTATCTGTGGATGGTTTATTTCACCTCTCTTAATTTTCCTTGCACAAACTTACTGGATAATGGAAAGATGTCTTGATTTACCTTCTGGTAGATAATAGATAAAATAGTTTAAGGGTCAGGAGGATCACTGAAGCTCACAGACTTGCCAGCCCATTCAGAAAAACATGATGGAGAGTTCTCTCAGAGGAGAGAGGCAGACTGCAGTAGAGGAGGGCACCAAATGTCCTCTGATCTCTGTGTATTTATCACACACACTGTACACGTGTATGCACCCACACGTAAAATATGAAAGATAAAATGAATCCCTTATTATTAGCGTACATATTGAAATTCCCATGATTTTAGCTGTCCCTACATCAAAATCTTAAAAGTTTCATGTATTAGCAAATGATATTTTGTTCTCACTATTTGTTTACAATGAGAAAAATAAAGCTGCAATCTGTGTTAAAGTGAAGGATTTTTATAATAATGAAAAGCTGATTTTGGATAGTCTTCTTGAGTTCATATTTAAATATGGGTACAAGCAATATAGTTGTTACCTGACTTACAGGTCCTTAGAATTTTTCATAAATATGGGAGAAGCAGCCTATTCCTTTTGTTTCAGAAAAGGAAAACATGGGAACAGAACAGGTATTTGAACTGTTCAACTTCCTGATTCAGAGGTTAAGTCCTCACCAGCCTAGGTCCCTGAAAGGCAGTAGTGAGTAGAGCTCTTTATTAAATATATGGAGGGAGAAGAAACATACATTGTTTTAAGCCTGTGGGGGGTTTCTTTTAAGAGACCAACTTTTCTAAATATCTAAATCTGCATAGCAGAATGTGGCAAATAGATCCCCAAGGCCATTTTCAATTTAAAATAAGTGTATTTCTGAAGACGTCTAAGGAAGCACAACAGACTGCATCAGAGATCCTAAGGAAAAAACATTAAACATTCCCTCTCTATATGAAGAGGATACAGAATGGTGGAGGGTAAATAGTTCTGGGCTTTTAACACGTGCTTTTGATTTATTTTGCAGTTAGTAGGAATTGCTACTCTCATTTTGATGGACTATATTCACTTATTAGACCCCTTTGTAAAAATTAGGAAAACAAGTTCCCTTTCCTCATGACACAGCATCATGCCAGAGTACACTGGCTTTCTAATCCTGTAATTGTGATACAATAGCACAAAACACATATCTACTTTGCTTTCCTCAGTAGTTACTTTAACTTTGAATTTTTCTATTATTCCTACTAAATTCACAGTCTATCCCCAGTTTTCTCAGATCCAACAAAAGATGATTATTACTTATTCAAAGTGTTAACAGGGTTCTATGTACTTTAGTATAAGCTTTGTGTGCCTTCTTTGCTGGAATCAAAATGAACTACTATGATAGGCTTTCAACAAATACATTTAGATAAATGGTGGTAAGGACAAATACTTAGTTCAGTAACACTTCTAAGTAGATATAAACCATTTTAAGATGGTCTCAGACTTATTCCTAGCTTCCTATGGAAAAAAAAGATATTGATAATTTTATTGGGTTCACATCTTATCTCTAAATTGTTCTGCTTAATATTAGCAAAATTTCCTATATATCATGCTACAAGAGCTTCATGCAGTTTAATTGCAGCCATTTTTAACTGCTAGTGTTAGATCTATATCCAATCTCAAGACTGCCTCCAACCAAAGCAATTGTGTATGAGTGCACTTAGAAGGCTGTTTTGGAAGGAAATGGATTTTGCCATCACCAGAAACTGATTATGTGGTAGTAAACATTCACAGAAATAGAGTTAATTTGTTTAACATGAGAATCGTTTCATTAACAATTACAGAATAAAGTGTTTTGAAACGTCTATGTGATACTGTTTCCCTAACCACCTGCACTTTGGGTAAAAGTTCTCAGTAACCAAGGATCCATTCTGAGTATGCTCCAAGCATAAGCTTGGTTTGGAGCAATGGATAATTTTGTAGCATTTGCCATGGTGGGATTTAGTGTTTTGTTTTGTTTTGTTTTGTTTTGGCAGGGGAGGGAGTTGGTTTGGTTTGGTTGGTTATTTGGTTGGTTTTGTTTTTTTGTTTTTTGTTTTTGTTTGTTTTTGGTTTTTTGTTTGTTTGTTTTTTGTTTTGTTTTGTTTTGTTTTCCCTAGTTTTAGGAAGACATTAGAGAAGATAACTAAGCTTCCAGTGGTAGGACTGGGACACCAACTCAGCCATGAAGCGTTCAACCTACATTTTGTTCTGCCTGAAAGATGTGCTGGGAGTAACTGTGGTACAGAACTTATGGGAGTGCCCAACTTATGATTAGTCTAACTTGAGGTCCACACCACAAAGTGAGCCCATGCCCAGCTCTGCCTGAACTTCCAGGATCCAGAAACCTAGGATAAAACCAAACAACTGGCAAAAAAAAAAAAAAAAAAGTCATTGAAATTATTTTCTTAATAATGTTCTCCTGTACCCATATATCAGTGCCTAGCCCAATCATTTATTTTATTTTATTAATTACACTTTATTCACTTTGTATCCCCCATAAGCCCCTCTCTTCCCCTTCTTCACACATGCCCCTCCCTAAGTCCACTGATAGGGGAGGTCCTCCTCTCCTTCCTTCTGATCTTAGTCTATCAGATTACATCAGGAGTGACCTATCCCAATCATTATCAGAGAGGCTTGCATCCAAACACTCATGGGAGCAAATACAGAGACCCACATCCAAACACTAGGAAAAACTCAGAGAACCCCTGCAGAAGAGGGGGAGTCAGAAGGGGTTGAGGATACCAGGAGAACATGGACTACAGAAACAACTAAGCAAGGCCCATAGAGGCTTACAGAGACTGAAGCAATAATCACAGAGCCTGCAGGAGTTACTTTAGCCAGTAAAACATCTCAGAACAATAGGTTAATTTGCACAAGGAGCCTGAGGAAGAGGTGTAACCCTCACAAGCTATCCCACCTGTTGTCACATATGCTATAGGTGTGTAGTTTGGTATTACTTGTGGGACTCCTAACAGTGGGAGTGGGGTTATCTCTGCCTCTTTCGCCTACTCTTGGAACCATTTTTCTCCTACTTGATTCCCTCCTCCAGTATTGATATGAGGGTTCGTGCCTAATCTTGTTTTAACTTGTTATGCCACATACAGTTTATATCACTGGGAGGCCTGACTTTAATCACAGCTCTCAGGGAGGCAGAGGCAGGCAGAGCTCTGCTAGTTCAAAGCCAGCCTGGTCTACAAAGACAGCCAAGGCTACACAGAAAAACCCAGTCTGCCGGAGCCAGCCGGGCAGAGTTGAACGGTTCTTGAGTTGGGTGTGAGGATTAAAATTAATAAAATAAACACACAGCACACAGGAAACTTTTTAAAGGTCCAGACTCGACAGCTTTTGCAAAAGGCAGACTGCTGCAGCAAGCAGCAAGTCTCAAGTGCAACCTCATCCTCTGCCTCCAGCCTTCGGACCACTTTATTCTTTTGGGAGTTACTTTAGCCAGTAAAACATCTCAGAACAATAGGTTAATTTGCACAAGGAGCCTGAGGAAGAGGTGTAACCCTCACAAGCTATCCCACCTGTTGTCACAAACAAAAGGAGATGGACTTGCAAGTTCTCCTCTGCCATTAGGAAAGGCCTGCTAAAAGCCATCTCTGAGATTTAACATATCAAATCTTTGAGATTTAACATATCAAAGCAGGCCGCTGAGTCACGGCTCCCGACACCAGTCTCAAAAAAATAAAAAATAAGACCAACATCATTAAATGGAACCCATAGCCAACACTGCAAATGCATCCAAGAACCTGAAATTAGATTAAATATTTGCAAATATAGCAGAAAAAAAAATACCTTGATTTAGAAATTCAACAGCTAAAAACATGAATAAAAGAGGGATTTTCTTTTTCCCAACAGAAAAAGAAAGAAAAAAACAAAACAAAACACAAAACACAATCATCTTCAAAATTACAAGTTGTACAAGCATAATCCAGAAATTCCGCATGTCACTCCTAGAGATGTCCCTTTTCTCACAGTAACTTATTTCACAGTATTTATTTCTCACAGTATGCTTATTTCAGTGTCGATTAATTTAACCTATTCCAGAAAGTAGTTGGTATATAATTTTTATGTACAGAAGTTTCATACAATAGGGGCTGGGGAGATAGCTAGTGAGAAAAGTGCTTGCCATGCAAGTTTAGGAACAGTAGTCCTGATCCTCAAAACACATGCAAAACCAGGAAGGCATGGAGGCTGCCTGTAATCACAGTACTCAGGAGGCAGGTGCTTAGTATCCCTGGGCCACTCTGGCTAACTAGACTAGCTAGAATCAGACACCTCTGGGTTCAGTGGGTGATGCTGCCTCAATGAATCAGTGCAGAGCACACTCTGCTTTAATTCTAGGCTTACACAGCAACCTGAATACATACGTGCACATGTGCACTCTTACTATACATGGGCAGTCATACTATAGACATGCAAACAAGTGTCTGAGCATAAAGTGGTTTTGTTTTGCATATTAAATAATGTACTTTAGGAAATTTGAACATGACCATCACATATAATATGATCAAAGCATTTCACAAAGATGATCTTACCTAAAAGGCTACAACTAAGGTACAAATCATGCTCTGTGGAGTATGGAACAAAGAAATGAACAGCTTCAAATGTATTTTTTTTAAACGATAAAATTTCAGAAATACCTTAGGTTGAGTATAGGAAAAAGGTAAAAAGGGATTGAAAAAGAATGCTGTATTAGTAAAGCAACTATTCCAGGTACCTAGTTTTTCCACAAATGGTGAGAGCTTAATAAACATTTTAGAAGCAAATTGAAGGGAATAATATTCCAAATAAAGAGTATAAACACTGAAGATATTCAAATAAACAGGACTTCAGAAAGCCTAAAGAGGTTGGTGCAACTGAGCACCATACAAGACTAATAAATACGGGGAGCAAATTGTTGACGTGACAACTTAAGGTCTAAGGTAGACTGCAGTAAACCTAAGAGAAACAACAGCCAGAAAAAAGCTATCTCAGAACTAGGATATGAGGTGTCTTACTTAGGGTTTCTACTGCTGTGATGAAGCACCATGACTAAATGCAAGTTTACAGGGAGATTATTTGGCTTGTGCTTCCATATTAATGTTCATAATCAAAGGAAATCAGGACAGGAACTCAAACAGGGCAGGGACCTGGAGGCAGAAGCTGAGGGTGAGGCAATCGAGGGTGCTGCCTACTGGCTTGCTGCTCATGGCTTGCTCAGTCTACTTTCTTAGAAAGTTCAGGATCACCAGCCCAAGGATGGCACCGCCCACAATGGCCTAGGCCCTCCCCTATCAGTCACTATGTAAGAAAATGCCTTTACAGACCTGCTTACAACCCAATTTTATGGAGGCATTTTATAATTGAGGTTCCCTCCTCCCAGATGACTTTAGCTTGTATCAAGTTGACATAAAACTATCTAGCAGATGAAGATTTGGTACAGATAACACACTGAAGAATAAAAAGTTAAATATTCAGTATAAAAATTATCTGTAAACAAGAAACAGGAAAATCATGATTCTGTTGCTCCTGATTGGCCTGGTTAAACAATGAACTTGTTGAATCTGTGTAACTTATTAGGTTCTCTCATAATTTTATTGTATTAAGTATAAGTGGAAAGAAAACTGAATCTCTATATTGAAACATGGATAAATAAATGGGAGCAGAAAACCCTGTGAGAGACCAGTGTGAGAGAAAAGTGTTCTGGTTTCTGTGTCTCCACAGTTAATTTCATTCTAGCTTTAAAATCAAAGCGCCTCTACACAATAAAATCCATGGCAAAGTCTTTTGATGTCTTGAATACTTAGCACTTTCTCTGGCATTATAAAATAACTTTATAGGGCAATTAATCAAGTAACAGTAAGAGGCAGTACTCTACAGAGAGCTCATTTTAATATTTAATATGACAAATGCTTAACTCTAAAGTTGAAGACAGTTCATTTGCATATGTACATAGGATGTCAGTACTCCATCAAAGCAGTAACTATCAGTCCAAAATGTGAGATTCCCTTCGGAATCGAGGAATAGACAAAAGACAGATCCATTCCATTCAGTGTCTATTCAACTTTCATGTTTACAGTACTCGGCAGTCTCTGGAAGAAAACTCTAAGGGGAGCGGGAAGATATTCCCTATCTCTCAGGCGTACACAAACCTCAGGTAAACACAGATGCTTCCACACACCAAATGAATACAAATTAAAGTACTGTAAATGCTGGGAAAGAGGTCCAAGAAGCATAAAGAAAACTTGATTGAATGTGAAACCTAGTATATCTGAGACTATGTTTGGGATTTCTAGATTTTGAACTCCTAGGTATTTGGGGAAGAAGTTATGGAACATATTTACATTATGTTAAACATATAAACACATACATATATATTAAAGATATGAATTGTACAGTTGTAGTTACATGAAGTCTTGAATTTGCCTCGAGCAATACTCAAATTAAACATTTTATTTATATTATCAGCAGTTTAAAGGGATGGGGAGAATATAAATTCAATATGGAGAATTAAGCTGTTGAGTTCCATGCCCCAGGAACTTCAGGTTACAAATAAAAATCCCATAACACTACTTTATAAATGAGGATAATGATATATTGGTATTTGTAGAACAGTATTTATTTACCACAGAATGACATCTTTCTGGAGAGATTAAAGGTAATAAGTAATATAAAGTAAAACTGAACCACAGAGAATAATTTTGATATTAATTTCAATATATCTGGTTTTATATACAAATCAATTATATTTACTAAGAAATATTTTACACCATTTTTATATTTTTATACCATTCAATTAAGTTTTTGTGTTAACTGAGCTAGTTATTACAGTCTGTTAATGTATATTTTGTCAGTGAGTTTTGCTATCTCTGAGTCTCCTTCACTCATTTCATCTTATGTGTGTTAGTGTATCTGTGAATGTGTGTGCATGTGTGTGATTGTGTGTGTGCATGCATGTGTATGTGCATGCTGTTGCTCACAAGTGTGAGTATATATGTTCAAGGGTAAATATTTTCAGAATATTCCAGTAGCAATTGGTTGCATAAAAGACTGACTAAAATATATCTAATTAAATTTTAAACATGCCTGTTTAAAATGGCAAAAAAGCAAGATGTTATTAGACTCAATACAGTATAATATATTTATCTTTTAGAAATAATTGTTATATTTTATTACTTCATATTTTATCCCCTTGTTTGTTAAGAATCTGTAAAGGCTAATGGCATTTTACAAAAAGTAAAGTTTAGGTGGAGCAGTGTTTTGTAGATATATCCATTAGGCCCCACAACTTTGCATTTTTATTGGTGGTATTTTTCTGTAGTAGTCTCCATCTGCTGCAAAGAGAAGTTTTCTTGATGAGGGGCAATGACTACACTTATTTGTGGGAAGAAGCACAAATGTTTTTGAGGTATTAGGGTGGTTTAGTAAATTAATAGTTGTAGATTTTATTCCATAAGGAACATTGCAGAAGAGGTGTCAAAAAGATTGGAAAAGGCAAAAGGAGTTTGCCATGAGATTGTGTCTTCCAACAATGTCAGAAGCTACACCTATAAAGCCTCACAATCATGACTGCACAATCGTGAGCTGAACAAAAACGAAAGCAATGAACATGCCAAACTGGATACAGTTAAGCCCATGATGCTCAAGCCTTACATAAAGAACTATAGGCAACTGAAGAAAGTGGGAATGGGAGGTGTGATCCTCCCCAAGGAAGAGCATACAAATAGGCTGATAATTGCCAAATTGTCAGCGCTGAAACTATACATAAAAGTAACATTATATGGACTGAGATGATCCATATATATTTAGGAACACAGAGGTGTATACATATATGAATGCAATAACAATTAGTGAAAAATAGTACATGAGAGCAAGAAGTCTTTCTTCCTCAGGCTTCTATTATTTTTGGTTATTGAACAGATGGATGGACCCATCCACTCTTGGATGTAATTTGCTTCAGCGTCCTGATTCTAATATTAATGTCATTGCTGTGTACCTACTTTATCCCAATTGGAATACTCCTTTCCAGAATAAAAAAGAAGACGTAATTTCCTAGGATCAGGAGGCTCATGAGATTTCCAAGATTCCGGAGGTCACTCCCTAAGGTTGTAAATGCAATGGACAATTCTCGAGAAGAGGACACTCACACTCAGCCCTCCAGTTTAGTTAGGGAGTGCCTGAGATAAGACTTTCAACAGAATCATCCACACTGGATGTTTCTCAGCGATCCAGCTGTTTTTCAGTCATTGGTACTGCAAGCAACCCTAACGAAATTGTTGGTTCATCAAGCTAGATATGGAGAAATAATTTATATGGTCTTATGTTGTATCCTATATGATGGTTTGAACCAGAATAGTGCCTATAGGCTCATATATTTGAATGTTTGGTCACCAGCTGGTGGAACTCTTTGGGAAGAATTGGAAAGTGTAGCCTTGTTAGAGGAGATATATCACTGGTACGGGCTTTGGGATTTCAAAAGGCTTATGCCATTCTCAGTGTGCCTCTGCCCCCTCCCCCTTTGGTTGTAGGTAATATGTGAGCGCTAATCTGTTCTTTTATTCCTCCATCATGGACTCTAACCATCTGATACCATAAGCCAAATCATATGCTCTCTTTAAAAAGTTGCCTTGGTCATTGGATTTTATCACATCAAAAGAGAAGTAACTAATTCAACCCTGCATGGGTTGAATAAGTTTATGGCTTCCAAGAAAAGTCACACAACAGTCATCAGTATGACCACAAAATCCCCTCAGTGAGGAATAATATTTCTATCTAGGCAATATATAGTCTAGTCAAGACAATACTTAAAATTAATCACTAGGTGTTTTGAATGTTTTATTAACAGGATTTCCTGACAAGGATTTCCCAGAACATTAGCTATTAAACTGTAAGAGACAGATAAATTAAATATTTTTATTTCTATTTTGCTTATGTAAGAAAAAAGAGAAGGAAAAAAATATGGACAAAAATGTATCCAGGCCTACCTAAGGATATGTACCTTCTAAACACATAGAAGATGTTTCTGCTGCAGGCTGGCTCCTGCCACAGAAGTTCTCAGTCACTACACTAGTGGAAAAGAGATGCTGGAGAATCCATCATTCCCTTTCAGAATAAGCATTTAACTTGCAAATAACTCTTCTATTTGTGTAAACATTCCAACTCTTTCTCATTTGCTTGATAACTTCTAAAATATATAAATTGGTTTCCTATTCAGTTTTTGACATATCATTATGACATTTGAATGTTTACCAAGGACAAATTAAATATTTTGTTTTGAGCCAAATTTCCACTGATAATATAATTATAAGAAAAAAAATAAGTCATCTAAAATGCTCTTCCAAAAGACATAAGAAGCACAAAACTCCTTATTTGTTTGACTTTTTTGAAATGTAGATTATCCTGTACTTATCATTCACAAGCATATTGTTTACATGTCAATTAAATCTACAATGCCTACGAATACCCTAATTATTTCACTGTCGAGAGCTGGAAAATTGCAACCAGTCATGCTTCAGATAGTCGTTCACAGATGTCAAGGTAACTTACAGGTGAAGAAAAACAAACAACTTGTGAAGTACCACAGGGATACATTAAATCTCTGCAATGCACACAGTCATCATTTATTTACCTCATTTTTTGAGGATATGGATTTCATAGAAGAGAGGATTTTTTTCTATTATTTATATTGGCAAATTTATTCTCAGATTTATTCTCAAATTTATTAACAGAAAGTTAAAGTATTAAATGCACGCCCCTGTGGCCTTCTTGAGGAGCTGAATTCAAGAAGAAAAGAATAAAGCATGGATAGAGGTCACGTCGTCTTATATGACAGAGTCTGTTCTGAGAGACTTCCTTAGTCTAATGCTCTCCCAACTGAGCTATTTCGGTTTGCTCTAAGAGACTTCTTATTGACTGAAGGTGAAAACTTCAGTGTGCACCACACACTAGAGATTTATAGTCATAAAACTTGGGGTCTTTAAGAGACCCCCAGATCCCCTTTAAAACTGGGATTTGTCTTTGTACCTAGAAAGATTTCACAGCTGATGTTTAGATCTCGATTTAATTTCATTTAATAAAATAAAACAGTCACAGATGGAAGGCTTTTGTTTAGTTCTTAAAGGGGAAAACTGTCAAATTTATTTTATTGTTTTTGATAGAAATTCCAATTTACCAAGTCAGTCTGAGTAACAACAGCTGAAATTCATCTCTAGAGAAATGTACCATGAAACTCTCAGCTCAAAACACACCTAGGGAGGTGTTTATTACCCTATTGCACCAGGTCTAAAACTGCCGTAGTCCTTTAAGGTCAAGAGAATCCAATTCTTCTATAGACTAGGCTTTGTCTGAAATTGAAAAAAATTTCTTTTTTTCACCACAAGAACACCTGATTAAACCTCACTTACATTTGAACATAGCACAAGATTGTGAGATCCTTTGGAAAACAAAACCTCCAAAGTTATTGTCACCAACCTTAGCAATACAACAAAGTACTTGCTTTTAAAGGGCACATACATTCAAACCATAGCCCCTGGATACCCTGAAGCAGCCATAAGAGGAAGGTCATATGAAACATCAGTCATGGAAAAAGATATTCAAAGAGCCCCAGCTGTTTCAATTCTCACAAAACCTCTGAGATCAGCTTCTTACAGTGGAAGCAAGTATAAAAACCTTCATCTAAATTTAACCTCTTTTAATTTAAAAGATTCATACTTTGAGAATTTCATACAGTAAATTTTATTACATTCTTTCCCATCTTCAGCTTCTACCAGATCCTGCATGCCATCCCACTACCCACCAAAATTATTGTTCTTTCTCTCATTTAAATAAAAAGTCACAGAGGAAAAACTGGCACTGAAACACAGTCTGATTTGTGTTAGACAATTCCTCCTGATAATAGGGCATGTCTTTCTAATTTTAATTTTTTATATTAATTTCAGTTTATTCACTTTGTATCCCAGCTGTAGCTCTCTCTCTCATTCCTTCACAATCCCACCCTCCCTCCCTCTTATCCTCCCAATCCCACCCTTCCTCCTTCTTTTTCTCCCATGCCCCTATCCAAGTCCACTGATAGGGGAGGTTCTCCTCCCCTTCCATCTGATCCTAACCTATCAGGTCACATCAGGACTGGCTGCATTGTCTTACTCTGTGGCCTGGTTAAGGCCCCCATCACAGGGAGGTGATCAAAGAGCCAGCCACTGAGTTGATGTAAGAGACAGTCCCTGTTCCCCTTATTAGGGTATCCACTTGCATACTGAGCTGCCACAGGCTACACCTGTGCAGGGATTCTAGGTTATCTCCATGAATAGTCCCTGGTTGGAGTATCAGTCTCAGAAAAGATCCCTGTGTCCAGATTTCGTGGTTCTGTTGCTCTCCTTGTGAAGCTCCTGTTCCCTCCAGGTCTTTCTATCTCCCACTTCTTTCATAAGATTCCCTGTACTCTGCCCAAAGTTTGGCTCTGAGTCTCAACCTCTACTTCAATGTCTCAATTAGTAGACACTTTCAAAGGCTGTCTGTGGTAGGCAACTGTTCTGTTCCCTGTCTTCTCCTGCTTCTGATGTCTATTGCAATTGTTTTTCTGAATGAAGACTGAGCATCTTCCAAAGGGTCTTCCTTTGTTGTTTAGCTTCTTTAGGTATACATACTTTAGTATGATTATCCTATATTATATGATTAATATACACTTATGAGTGAGTATATAGCATGTGTGTCTTTCTGCTTCATGGTTACCTCACTCAAGATTACCTTTTCTAGTCATTACCATTGGCTTGCAAATTTCATGATTTCCTTGTTTTTAATTGCTGAGTGTATTCCACTGTATAAATGTACCACAATTTCTGTTTCCATTCCTCAGTTGAGGGACAACTGGGTTGTTACCAGATTCTGCTTATTACAAATAGAGCTGCTATGAACATGGTTGAGCAAATGTCCTTGTTGTATACTTGAGCGTATTTTGGATATATGCCTAGGAATGGTATAGCTAGATCTTGAGATAGCACCATTTCTAATTTTCTAAGAAAGTGCCAGATTGATTTCCAAAGTGGTTGTACAAGGTAACATTTACACCAGCAATGGAGGAGGGCTCCCCTTTTCTACATCCTCTCCAGGATGTTAGTGAAAATGGCCATCCTGCCAAAAGCAACCTACAGATTCAATGCAATTCCCATCAAAATACCAACACAATTCTTTACAGACCTTAAAAGAGCAATTCTCAACTTCATATGGAAAAACAAAGAACCCAGAATTGCCAAAACAATCCTGTATAACAACAGACCATCTGGAGGTATCTCCATCCATAATCTCAAGCTGTAATACAAGGCAATAGTACTAAAACTGCATGGAACTGGCATAGAAACAGAATGGTGGATCAGTGGAACCAAATAAAAGATCCAGAAATAAACCCACACAACTTTGGACACTTGATATTTACAAAGAAGCCAAAACCATACTATGGAAAAAAGACAGCATCTTTAACAAATGATGCTGGTCTAACTGGATGTGTACATGTAGAAAAATGCAAATAGGTCCATATTTATCACCGTGTACAAAAGTAAAATCCAAGTGAATCAAAGACCTCAACATAAAATCAGACACACTAATTCAGTTAGAAGAGAAAGTAGGGAAGAGCATAAAACTCATTGGCACAAGATAAAACTTCCTGAACAGAACACCAACAGCACAGCCACTAAGATCAACAAACAATAAATGAGACCTCATGAAACTGAAAAGCTTCTTTAAAGCAAAGGACACAGTCATCAGAACAAAATGAAAGCCTATAGACTGAGAAAGAATCTCCACCAATCTTATATCTGACAAAGAGCTAATATCCAGAATATATAAAGAACTCAAGAAGTTAAGAAGCAACAAATTGAGCAGCTGTCTCCAGGAATTCTCTGGATGAGAGGAGAGCCCTCTCGACTAACAAGGACCACAGTTACCATTCAGGTCTCTATGTCTGAGGTGAGCTGTGGCAACTCCTGAAAAACACCGGCATTACAGTGACCATACCCAAAAAGCTGAGAAAGCATCCTCCAGGAAAAACCATCTTCCTGCCAAGGGGATTCTTTCCACCAGAGGATTCCAGGAACCACCAGAAACTAACACCCAACACCTAAGATAGCCCAATGGTTAGAAGCCAGCATAAAGGCTCAAGCAACAAAAGACAGAGCAATATGGCATCTCCAGAAACTGATTATCCAGGGGCAACTAGCCCTGGACACCCCAGCATAATTGAAATTCAAGAAGATGACATAACATCTATGCTCATGAAGAGGATAACACAGGACACAAATAAAATTCGTAAAGACTGGAGGAAGATAAACTCAAACAGATTATGGCCATCTGTAAAAAAATAGAAGAAGATAAAGAAAAACAGATTATGGCCATCCGTGAAGAAATACAGGAAGTTGCAGCCAAACAGTTTGTGGCCTTTAGAGATTAAATACTTAAATCACTGAAAGAAATAAAAGAAAAAGAAGATTGTTCAAACAAACAGCTGAAGGAATTGAAGGAAAAAACAGGAAAATACAGTCAGACAGGTGAAGGAAATAAAAAAAAATGGCTCAAGACATGAAGGTAGAATTAGAAAAATTAAAGAAAACACAAATGGAGGAAATTGTGGAGAGAAAGCACTTAGGGAAGAAACAAGAACTACAGAGGTAAGCATAACCGATACACTACAAGAGGTGGAAGAAAGAATCTCAGGTGTGGAAGATACAATAGAAAAAATATATGTATCTGTCAAAGAAAATGTTGAATCTAAAAAATTCCTGACACAGACCATCCAAGAAATTCAAGACAATATAAAAAGACAAAACCTAAGAATAATCAGAATAGAGGAAAAAGAAGATTCCTTCCTCCAAGGCCCAGAAAATATTTTCAACAAAATCATTGAAGAAAATTTCCCCAAATGAAAGGAGAGTCCAATAAGAACACAAGAGGCCTATAGAACACCCAATAAATTAAACACCAGAAAAGAAAATCCTCCTGCCACATAATAATCAAAACCGTAAGTAGACAGAACAAAGAAAAAATACTAAAAGCTGCAAGGGGAAAAGATCAAGTAACATATAATTGCAAGCCCATCAGAATCACACCTGACTTCTCAACAGAGACTATGAAGGTCCTGGAAAGATATCATGCAGGACCTAAGAAAACACAGATGTCAGCCCAGGCTACTATACCCAGCAAAACTCTCAGTCCTCATAGACAGAGAAAACAAGATATTCAATGACAAAAACAGATTTCAACAATACCTACACACAAATCCAGTGTTACAGAAGAGACTAGAAGGAAAAATACAACCCAAGAAAAATAGCTAATTTCAAGAAAACACAGGAAATAATTAACCTCACTACATTAAAACAAAAAGCAACAAAGCACACAAACTTACTAACACAGCCAACATCAAAATCAAAGATTCTAACAGCCATTGATCATTAATCTCCCTCAACATCAATGGACTCAACTCTCCAATAAAAAGACACATACTAACAGAATGGATGCATAAACAAAACCCAGCAATCTGTTGCATACAAGAAACACACCTAAGTCACAAAGATAGATATTACCTAAAAGTAAAGTGCTAGAAGATGGCTTTCCAAGCAAATGGACCCAAGAAGCAAGCAGGAGTACCCATTCTAATATCTGATAAAATAGACTTTCAATCAAAATTAATCAAAAGAGATGGGGAAGGACACTTCATACTCATCAAGGGAAAATTCCACCAGGAACACATCACAATCCTGAACATCTATGCTCCAAATACAAGGACACCCACATTTATAAAAGAAACATTGAAAAAACTTAAACCACACATTTTAATATACATATTAATGTATAGGGATACATTAATAGTGGGAGACTTCAACACCCCAGTCTCAACAAAGGACAGGTCAACAAAACAAAAATTTAACAAAGAAACAATGTCTCTAACAGAGGTCATGGATCAAATGGACCAAACAGACATTTAAAGAACCTTACACCCAAACACAAAAGAATTTACCTTCTTCTCAGCACCTCATGGAGCCTTCTCCAAAATAGACCATACGGTTGGTCACAAAGTGAGCCTCAACAGATAAAAGGAGATTGGAATAATCCCTTGTATCCTATCTTATCTCCACGGGATAATGCTGGATCTGAACAACAACCGAAATAGCAAAAGGCCTACACAGACAGAAGCTGAACAACTTGCTACTAAATGACAGCTGGGTCAGGAAAGAAATAAAGAAAGATATTAAAGTCTTCCTAGAATTCAATGAAAATGAAGGCACAACATACCCACAACAAACTTGTGGGACACAATGAAAGCAGTGCCAAGAGGAAAGTTCACAGCACTAAGTGCCTTCAAGAAGAAATTTGAGACAGCTCATTCAAGTAACTTAATAGCTCACTTAAAAACCCTAGAAAAAGAAGAAGCAGACACACCAAAAATGAGTAGATGCCTGGAAATAATCAAATTCAGGGCTGAAATCAATAAATTCAAAGAAGAGCTACCTGCAGTTCTCTTCAAACTATTCCACAAAATAGGAACAGAAGGAACACTACCAAACCCATTCTATGAAGCCACAGTCACCTTGGTACCTAAACGTCACAAAGACCCAACAAAGAAAGAGAATTTCAGGCCAATCTCCCTTATAAACATTGATGCAAAAATACTCAACAAAATACTGGCAAACCAAATACAAGAACACATCAAAGATATCATCCAATATGACCAAGTAGGCTTCATCCCAGGTATGCAGGGGTGGTGCAATATATGGAAATCCGTCAATGTGATCCACCATATTAACAAACTGAAAGAGAAAAACCACATGATAATCTCCTTAGATGCTGAAAAAGCATTTGACAAAATCCAACATCCATTCATGTTAAAAGTCTTGGAGAGATCAGAGATACAAGGCACATATCTAAACATATTAAAGGCGATATACAGCAAGCCTATAGCCAACATCAAACTGAACGGAGAGAAACTTAAAGCAATCCCACTGAAATCAGGGACAAGACAAGGCTACCCACTCTCTCAATATCTCTTCAACATAGTTCTGGAAGTCCTTGCTAGAGCAATAAGACAGTTAAAGGAGATCAAGGGGATACAGATTGGAAAGGAAGAAGTCAAATTATCAGTATTTGCAGATGATATGATAGTATACATGAGCGACCCCAAAAACTCTACCAGGGAACTCTTACAGCTGATAAACACCTTCAACAAAGTGGCTGGATACAAAATTAACTCAAAAAAATCAGTAGCCCTCCTGTATACAAAAGACAAAAGGGCTGAGAAAGAAATTAGGGAAACAACACCCTTCACAATAGCCACAAATGACATAAAATACCTTGGTGTAACCCTAACCAAGCAAGTCAATGACTTGTATGAAAAAAATTTCAAGTGTCTGAAGAAACAATTAGAAAAAGATATGAGAAGATGGAAAGATCTCCCATGTTCATGGCTTGGCAGGATTAACATAGTAAAAATGACCAACTTACCAAAAGCAATCTACGGATTCAATGCAATTCCCATCAAATTACCAACACAATTCTTTACAGACCTGGAAAGAAAAATTCTCAACTTCATATGGAATATAACACGAAAACCAGAATTGCTAAAATAATCCTCTACAATAAAAGATCTTCTGGAGGTATCTCCATCCCTGATCTTAAACTGTACTATAGAGCAACAGTAATAAAAACTGCATGGTCCTGACATAGAAGCAGAAAGGTTAATCAATGGAACCGAACAGAAGACCCAGAAAATAAACCCACACACTTATGGACACCTGATCTTTGACAAAAATGCCAAAACCATACAATGGAAGAAAAAGACAGCATCATCAACAAATGGTGCTGGTCTAACTGGATATCTACATGTAGAAAAATGCAAATGGATCCATACTTATCACCCTGCACAAAACTAAAGTCCAAGTGGATCAAAGAACTCAACATAAAACCAGACACATTTAATCAGTTAGAAGAAAAATTGGGGAAGACCCTAGAACTCATTGGTACAGGAGACAACTTCCTGAACAGAACAGGAACAGCAAGGCTCTAAGAGCAACAATCAGTAAATGGGAGTCATGAAACTGAAAAGCTTCTGTAAAGCAAAGGACACCATCATCAAAACAAAACGAAAGCCTACACACTGGGAAAGGATCTTCACCAACCCTCTATCTGACAGAGGGCTAATATCCAGTATATATAAAGAAATAAAGAAGCTTAAAGGCAGCAAACGAAATAATCTAATTAAAAAATGGGGAACAGAGCTAAACAGAGCACTCTAGAGGAATATCAAATGGCAGAGAAACACTTAAAGAAATGCTCAACCTCATTAGTCATTAGGGAAATGCAAATCAAAACAACCCTGAGATTTCACCTTACACCCATCAGAAGGCCAAGATGAAAAACTCAAGTGACAACACATGCTGGAGAGGTTGTGGAGAAAGGGGAACCCTTCCCCACTGCTGGTGGAAATGTAAACTTGTACAACCACTCTGGAAATCAATCTGGCGCTTTCTCAGACAACTAGGAATAGTGTTTCCTCAAGATCCAGCCATACCACTCCTAGGCATATATCCAAAAGAGGCTCAAGTACACAATAAGGACATTTGCTCAACCATGTTTGTAGCAGCTTTATTTGTAATAGCCAGAAGCTGGAAACAGCCCAGATGCCCCTCAAATGAAGAATAGATGCAGAAATTGTGGTACATCTACACAATGGAATATTACTCTGCAATGAAAAATATGGAAATCATGAAATTTGCAGGTAAATCTTGGGACCTGGAAAGGATCATCCTGAGTGAGCTGTCCCAGAAGCAGGAAGGCACACTCACTCATATAGACATATACTATAGGATAAACCTACTAAAATCTGTACATCTAAAGAAACTAATCAAAAGGGAGGACCCTACTAAAATGCTCAATCCCCATCCCAAAAGGCAAAGAGGATGGACATCAGAAGAAGAAGAAAACAGGAAACAAGCTAGGAATCTGCCACAGAGAGCCTCTGAAAGGCTCTGCCCTACAGAGTATCAAAGCAGATCATGAGCCTTATGGCCAGCTGTTGGGCAGAGTGCATGGAATGTTATGAAAGAAGTGGGAAATAGTAAGATCTGGAGAGGACAGGAACTCCACAAGGAGAAACAGAACCAGAAAATTTGAACATAGGGGTCTTTCCAAAGATTCATACTCCAACCAAGTACCATGCATGGAGATAATCTAGAACCCCTTCACAGATGTAGCCCATGGCAATTCAGTATCCATGTGCGTTCCATAGTAATGAGAAGAGGGACTGCCTCTGACATAAACTGATTGGCCTGCTCTTTGATCACCTCCCCCTGAGGGGGGAGCAGCCTTACCAGGCCACAGAAGATGGCAATTCAACCATTCCTGATGAGATCTGATAGACTAAGAGCAGAAGGAAGGAGAGGGGGACCTCCCCTATCAGTGGACTTGGGGAGGGGCATGCATGAAGAAGGGGGAGGGAAGGTGGGGTTAGGAGGGGACGAGGAAGGTGTTTATGGGGGGATATAAAGTAAATAAAGTGTAATTAATAAAAAAATTTTTAAAAAGCAACAAATCAAATAATCCAATAAAAAAATGGGGTACAGTGCAAAACAGAGAGGAATATCGAATGGCAGAGCAACACTTAAAGAAATGCTCAATGTCCTTTTCATCAAGGTACTGCAAATCAAAAAGAATCCCTGAGAGTCTGCCTTACACCCATCAGAATGGCGAAGATCAAAAACTCAAGTAATGGGAGGTGGGACAAGATGGAGGCACCGGGAGGACTCTCATTCTGAGCAGCAGCAGCAGGATCAGCACAGTGACCAGCAATCAGAACTCGCAGCCATAAAACACAGTCATTGTGTTTCCCAGGTGAGAGGATACCCCACAGTGGTGGTTAAATCAGCTTTTAACTCGCCCGGCTAAACCGCGGAAGAGATCCGGGTTCCGCCAGATGCTTGGCTGCCGGCTGCCTGCCCTAGCGCCAGCCCAGAGCCACAAGCCAGTGTCTCTGGTCATGGTCCCAGACTGAACCGTGTGCACCACACTATCAGAGACTGGAATTTTCAGTCGAGAGATAACCCCACAGTATAGGAAACGATTGGGACCGACCTTAGGTCACCCAGACATCCCCTGGAAAAGACTCGGATTCCACGGGCACCCGAGGAGCCATCCCGGAGCCAGACCAGGGACCCAGGCTCCAGTACCGCCCTGCCTGCCTACACGCCTGATTCGCTGCCTGAGATAGAACTGTGGGCACCAGGGCAACAGTGAATGAGTTTCACTGTCTGGTGCAAACACACAGGGAGGGAAACGGCTGGTCTGATCTCAGAGCACTCAGCCTATAACCCCACCCCGAAAAGGTCTCCAGAAAATTGCTCAGTTTAGGCAGGCACCCGGGCTCCCAAAGGCAGGAAAGGCAGACACAGGCAGTTTCTGCACGCCAGACAGCTGGCGGAGACTGAGCCACCATCACTTAGCTGTGCTCCAGACACAGGCAGTTTATGCGGCCAGCCAGCTGGCAGAGACTGAGCAGTGTGCACAAGGGGAAAAAAAAGAGACTAGGAGTCCCTGTCTCCAGAAAATCCACAGGGAAGGAAGGAAACTGTATTGACTTAAATCACCCAATCCTTCCCTGGAAAAAGTCTAGCAGACTAGTGGGGCCGAGGCGCCATCACTCAGCTGTGCTCCAGACACAGGCACAAACAGTTGCTGCGCGCCAGCTGTCCAACTGGGTCACAGCAGCTGATCATTAAATTTACAACAAGAAACCCAGAAACAGGGCAGCTGTCCTCAGTTCTTCCCTGGGTGAGAGGAGAACCCTCTCAACTAACAAAGACCACAGTTACCACTCAGGTCTCTATCCCTGAGGTGAGCAGCAGCAACTCCTGAAAAAATGCCAGCCATCCAGGGACTATACCCAAAAAGCTGAGAAGACATCCTTCAGGAAAAACCAGCTTTCTGCAAAGGGGATTCTCTCCACCATAGGATCCCCAGGAACCACCAGAAAATAACCCCAAACACCTAAGATAGCACAATGGGTAGAGGCCAGCATAAAAGCTCAAGCAACAAAAGACAGAGCAATATGGCATCTCCAGAACCCAGTTACCCAGGGGCAAGTAGCCCTGGACAACCCAGCATAACTGATCCAAGAAGATGACCTAACAACTATGCTCATGAAGATGATAACAGAGGAAAAAAATAAGATATGTAAAGACATAGAGGAAGATAAACTCAAACAGAGTATTGCCATCTGTAAAGAAATAGAGGAGGCTGCAGCCAAACAGTTTATGGCCTTTAGAAAGGAAATGCTTAAAGCACTGAATGAAATAAAAGAAACAGAGTTGAAGGAACTAAAAGAAAAACAGGAAAGTACAATCAGACAGGTGAAGGAAGTAAACAAAACAACTCAAGACCTGAAGATAGAACTGGAAAAATTAAAGAAAACACAAATGGAGGAAATAATGGAAAGGAAGAATCTAGGGAAGAAAACAGGAACTATAGAGGTAAGCATAACCAACAGACTACAAGAGATGGAAGAAAGAATCTCAGGTGTGGAAGATACAATGGAAGAAATCGGTGTATCTGTCAAAGAAAATGTTAAATCTGAAAAATTCCTGACACAGATCTTCCAAGAAATCCAAGACGATATGAAAAGACAAAACCTAAGAATAATAGGTATAGAGGAAAAAGAAGACTCCCTTTTCCAAGGCCCAGAAAATATTTTCAACAAAATCATTGAAGAAAATTTCCCCAACTTAAAGTAGAGGCCAATTAGAATACATGAGGCCTACAGAACACCCAACAAATTTGACCAGAAAAGAAAATTCTCCTGCCACATAATAATCAAGACAGTAAGTATACAGAACAAAGAAAAAATACTAAAAGCTGCAAGGGAAAAAGGCCAAGTAACATATAATGGCAAACCCATTAGAATCACACCTGACTTTTCAACAGAGACTATGAAAGCCAGAAGGGCCTGGACAGATATCATGCAGACCCTAAGAGAACACAGATGTCAGCCCAGGCTACTATACCCTGCAAAACTCTCAGTCCTCATAGACGGAGAAAACAAGATATTCAATGACAAAAACAAATTTCAACAATACCTACAAACAAATCCAGCATTACAGAAGACACTGGAAGGGAAAATACAACCCCAAAAAATTAGCTTCTTTCTAGAAAACATAGGAAATAATTAACTTTAGTACAGAAAAACAAAAAGCAACAAAGCACACAACCTGATGACCACAGCCAACATCAAAACCAAGGGATCTAACAGCCACTGGTCATTAATCTCTCTCAACATCAATGGACTCAACTCTCCAATAAAAAGAGACAGACTAACAGAATGGATGCATAAACAAAACCCAGCAATCTGTTGCATACAAGAAACACACCTAAGACACAAAGATAGATATTACCTGAGGGTAAAGGGTTAGAAGACAGCTTTCCAAGCAAACGGACCCAAGAAGTAAGCAGGAGTAGCCATTCTAATATCTGATAAAATAGACTTTCAACCAAAATTAATCAAAAGAGATGGGGAAGGACACTTCATACTCATCAAGGGAAAATTCCACCAGGAACACATCACAATCCTGAACATCTATGCCCCAAATACAAGGGAACACACATTTGTTAAAGAAACATTGATAAAATTCAAACCACATATAGATCCCCACACATTAATAGTGGGAGACTTCAACACCCCACTCTCAACAACGGACAGGTCAACAAAACAAAAATTTAACAAAGAAACAATGTCTCTAACAGAGGTCATGGATCAAATGGACCAAACAGACATTTAAAGAACCTTACACCCAAACACAAAAGAATTTACCTTCTTCTCAGCACCTCATGGAACCTTCTCCAAAATAGACCATATAGTTGGTCACAAAGCAAGCCTCAACAGATACAAGAAGATTGAAATAATCCCATGTATCTTGTCTGATCACCAAGGAATAAAGCTGGACCTCAACAATAAAAGAAATAGCAAAAAGCCTACACACACATGGAAACTAAACAACTTGTTACTAAATGACAGCTGGGTCAGGGAAAAAATAAAGAAATTAAAGTCTTTCTAGAAATCAATGAAAATGAAGACACAACATACCCAAACTTGTGGGACACAATGAAAGCAGTGCTAAGAGGAAAGTTCATAGCACTAAGTGCCTTCAAGAAGAAATTCGAGACAGCTCATTCAAGCAACTTAATGGCTCACTTAAAAACCCTAGAAAAACAAGAAGCAGACACACCAAGAAGGAGTAGACAGCTGGAAATAATCAAACTCAGGGCTGAAATCAATCAATTAGAAACAAATAAAACAATTCAAAGAATCAATGAAACCAAGAGCTGGTTCTTTGAGAAAATCAACAAGATCGACAAACCCTTAGCCAAGCTAACTAAAAGGCAGAGAGAAACCACCCAAATCAACAAAATCAGAAATGAAAAGGGGGATATAACTACAGACACTGAGGAAATCCAAACAATCATTAGGACTTACTTTAAAAGTCTATATGCCACAAAATTTGAAAATCTAAATGAAATGGACAATTTTCTTGATCGATTTGACTTACCAAAGCTGAATCAGGACCAGGTAAATCAACTAAATAGTCCTATATCCCCCAAAGAAATAGAAGTGCTCATCAAAAGTCTACCATCCAAAAAAAGCCCAGGACCAGATGGCTTCAGCACAGAATTCTACCAGACCTTCAAAGAGGAGCTAACACCAGTTCTTTTCAAACTCTTCCACAAAATAGAAACAGAAGGAACACTACTAAACTCATTCTATGAAGCCACAGTCACCTTGGTACCTAAACCTCACAAAGACTCAACAAAGAAAGAGAATTTCCGGCCAATCTCTCTTATGAACATTGATGCAAAAATACTTAATAAAATACTTGCAAACTGAATACAAGAACACATCAAAGTTATTATCCACTATGACCAAGTAGGCTTCATCCCAGGTATGCAGGGGTGGTTCATTATACGGAAATCCATCAATGTGATCCACCATATTAACAAACTGAAAGAAAAAAACCACATGATAATCTCCCTAGATGCTGAAAAAGCATTTGACAAAATCCAGCATCCATTCATGTTTAAAGTATTGGAGAGATCAGGGATACAAGGCACATATCTAAACATAGTAAAGACGATATACAGCAAGCCTATAGCCAACATCAAACTGAACGAAGAGAAACTTAAAGCAATCCCACTGAAATCAGGGACAAGACAAGGCTACCCACTCTCTCAATATCTCTTCAACATAGTTCTGGAAGTCCTTGCTAGAGCAATAAGACAGTTGAAAGAGATCAAGGGGATACAGATTGGAAAGGAAGAAGTCAAATTATCAATATTTGCAGATGATATGATAGTATACATGAGCGACCCGAAAAACTCTACCAGGGAACTCCTACAGCTGATAAACACCTTCAACAAAGTGGCCAGATACAAAATTAACTCAAAAAAATCAGTAGCCCTCCTGTATACAAAAGACAAAAGGGCTGAGAAAGAAATTAGGGAAACAACACCCTTCACAATAGCCACAAATGACATAAAGTACCTTGGTGTAACCCTAACCAAGCAAGTCAAAGACTTGTATGAAAAAAATTTCAAGTGTCTGAAGAAACAATTAAAAGAAGATATGAGAAGATGGAAAGATCTCCCATGTTCATGGCTTGGCAGGATTAACATAGTAAAAATGGCCATCTTACCAAAAGCAATCTACAGATTTAATGCAATTCCCATCAAATTGCCAACCCAATTCTTTATAGACCTGGAAAGAAAAATTCTCAACTTCATATGGAATATGAAACCCAGAATTGCTAAAACAATCCTCTACAATAAAAGATCTTCTGGAGGTATCTCCATCTCTGATCTCAAGCTGTACTATAGAGCAACAGTTATAAAAACTGCATGGTACTGGCATAGAAACAGAATAGTGGATCAATGGAACCAAACAGAGGACCCAGAAATAAACCCACACACTTATGGATACCTGATTTTTGACAAAGGTGCCAAAACCATACAATGGAAAAAAGATAGCATCTTCAACAAATGGTGCTGGTCTAACTGGATGTCTACATGTAGAAAAATGAAAATAGATCCATACTTATCACCCTGCACAAAACTGAAGTCCAAGTGGATCAAAGACCTCAACATAAAACCAGACACATTAAATCAGCTATAAAAAAAAAGTGGGGAATACCCTAGTCCTTATTGGTACAGGAGAGAACTTCCTGAACAGAACACCAACAGCACAGGCTCTAAGAGCAACAATCAATAAATGGGACCTCATAAAACTGAAAAGCTTCTGTAAAGCAAAGGATACTGTCATCAAACCAAAGCGACTGCCTACAGATTGGGAAAGAATCTTCACCAACTCTCTATCTGACAGAGGACTCATATCCAGTATATACAAAGAAGTAAAGAAGCTGAAAAGCAGCAAACCAAGTAACCCACTTAAAAAATGGGGAACAGTGCTAAACAGAGAACTCTCTGTAGAGGAATATCGAATGGCAGAGAAGCATTTAAAGAAATGCTCATCCTCATTAGCCATTAGGGAAATGCAAATCAAAACGACCCTGAGATTTCACCTTACACCCATCAGAATGGCCAAGATGAAAAACTCAAGTGACAACACATGTTGGAGAGGTTGTGGAGAAAGGGGAACCCTTCTCCACTGCTGGTGGGAATGTAAACTTGTACAACCACTCTGGAAATCAATCTGGCGCTTTCTCAGACAACTAGGAATAGCGCTTCCTCAAGATCCAGCCATACCCACTCCTAGGCATATATCCAAAAGAGGCTCAAGTACACAATAAGGACATTTGCTCAATCATATTTGTAGCAGCTTTATTTGTAATAGCCAGAAGCTGGAAACAGCCCAGATGCCCCTCAACTGAAGAATGGATGCAGAAATTGTGGTACATCTATACAATGGAGTATTAGTCAGCAATGAAAAATAAGGAAATCATGAAATTTGCAGGTAAATGTTGGGACCTGGAAAGGATCATCCTGAGTAAGTTGTCCCAGAAGAAAAAAGACACACACGGTATATACTCACTCATATAAACATACAACACAGGATTAACCCACTAAAATCGGTACATCTAAATAAACTAAGCAAAAGAGTGGACCCTAACTAAAACGGTTAATCCGCATCCTGAAAGGCAAAGAGGATGGACATCAGAAGAAGAAGAAAACAGGAAACAACCTAAGATCCTGCTACAGAGGGCCTCTGAAAGCCAGAAGAAGAAAACAGGAAACAACCTAGGAACCTGCCACAGAGGGCATCTAAAAGCCTCTGCCCTGCAGACTATCAAAACAGATGCTGAGGCTGATGGCCAACTGGCGGGCAGAGTAAATGTAATTTTACGTAAGAAGTACGAAATAGCAAGAGCTGGAGAGGACAGGAACTCCCCAAGGAGAGGAACAGAACAAGAAAATTTGAACACAGGGAACTTCCCAAAGACTCATACTCCAACCAAGGACTATTCATGAAGATAACCTAGAACCCCATAACAGATAACAGATGTAGCCCATGGCAGTTTAGTGTCCAAGTGGCTTACATGGTGATGGGAAGAGGGACTGCCTCTGACATAAACTGATTGGCCTGCTCTTTGATCACCTCCCCCCTGAGGGGGGAAACAGCCTTACCAGGCCACAGAAGAAGACAATGCAGCCATTCCTGATGTGATCTGATAGACTAAAATCAGAAGGAAGGAGAGGAGGACCTCCCCTATCAGTGGATGTAGGGAGGAGCATGCATGCAGAAAGGGGAGGTAGTGTGGGAACGGGAGGGGGAGGTGGGAGGGGCTTATGGGTGGATACAAAATGAATAAAGTGTAATTAATAATAATAATTTAAAAAAAAGAAAAAAAACTCAAGTGACAACACATGCTGGAATCTGTTCTTCTGAATTTAACTGCAATCTCTTAAAGGAGCTTGAGGTAGAATTTTACCTGAAAAAATAATTTCCCAAACTTATTAAACATATTTTTTAATCTCAAAAGCTAGAAGTAATTTTTAAAATAGGCATGATAACACCCAACTTTAATCCTTACACTCAGGATACAGGGGCAGGAAGATTCTTCATAAGTTTCAGATCATCCAGCTCCACACACTCAGTTTTAGGCCAGCCTATAGATTGATGGTCTGTGCAAACTGACACAAACAAACCAAAAGCACCATAGGCCAACTTTAATAACTTCCAGTGTGGCTAAATCTGTTTGAAAGAACAAGTGGAACATTGCCAAAGCAGTAAAATTGGGTACACCCTGGAGTGCTATATATTTTACTAACTGAAATTAATAAAATTTCAAATTCAGTTTTTATTTCTGAAATTCAGGTTCAAATGGAGCCTCATATTTGGTTTATAATTTGAACATGTAAATAAATTGTTTGTTTACTGTGTTTGAGTCACTATGTGTAAGAGGAAGTTTTAATTGTATATCCAAGAATGTAAATTTTAGTGCACAGAAATGCACAATAGCCATTAAAAATTTATAATAATATTTTAAAATAAACCTTGCCTGTAATTGTTTAGTTAGCTGTCTTTTTTTGCATTTTTACAGTAGAAAATACAGTGAAAATTAGCTTTTCTGTTTAAATAATAGCAACCTATTTGCTTCCTGGCCTTTTGTCTAAGATCAAGTATTTTAAAAATAGATGAAATAAGTACTTATTTCTATTTTGCTTTAGATAATTTTTTTTTTACTCAAGGTTTCCTAGCCCACATTCTTCATCAATATTCTTTTTCATTATCTTTTTCTAAAACTATTTCTTATGGTTATGATCTCAGAGTAGGTTGCTAGAGTAGTTTTGATTTAATAAGTTATTATAACTCCAAAAATACATTTTTCAAAATAACAGTGCAGCTTTTATTACTTTTAATTTGTTGTAGCAAAATATGCCTTGTCTTTCTTTATTTTTCACATTCTATGGGCTCATCTATTTAAAACTACCAATAACCTAACTAATACTGTCACCAGATTTTTTTTGGTAAAATATTTATTTCATTATTTCAAGTTATGTGTGTGCGTGTGCCTGTATGTGGGTATAAGCATGGAAGGGAAGGTGCCCTCAGAGACCAGAAGCATGTATGACATCCCATGTAGAAAAAGAGGCATTTGTAGCTGCAAAGGCATTTCCCCAGCCCTGTAACTAACTTTTTTATGATATGAGTAGGAAAAACAAATTGCTTAAGAAGTAAAGAACAAAAACAATTGAGAGTTTAATGGAAATTTCAGCTGCCAGAAATGAAATGGGATTCATCGCCAAGTTTTAGTTGGTTTTGTTTTGTCTTGCTAATGTCTCCTAGAATTGCAGGTTGGTTGGGAATGAGCATTCTTGATACTGTAGCTCTTGGCAAAGCCTATCATCACTGTGTTCACTGCACGCTGCACTGCATGAGTTTTAAATCCCATTGGCAATCCAATAATGAGAAATAGTGGATGCCATATGAGCAAGAGAGAAACTAGCTGAAAGCTGATCTGATGTTATGATAGAGCAGGACAGCATCAAAGAATTTTAACTTAACAAACAAACAAAAAAAAATAGGTCTTTGTAAAGAGGTGGGAGGAAGAAGGTCTTCTTTCTTTCTTTCTTTCTTTCTTTCTTTCTTTCTTTCTTTCTTTCTTTCTTTCTTATTACAATTTATTCACTTTGTAGCCTGGCTGCAGCCCCCTCCCACATCTCCTCCCAGTCCCATCTACCCTCTCACTTCTCCCTCCTCTAGTTCACTGATAGGGGAGGTTCTCCTCCCCTTCTATCTGACCCTATCCTATCAGGTCTCATCAGGGATGGCTTCTTCTTTTGTGGCCTGGTAAGGCTGCACCCCCTAGGGAGAGGTGATCAAAGAGTCACTGAGTTCATGTCAGAGACAGCCCTGATTCCCTTAGTAGGAAGCCCATTTGGAAACTGAACAACCTATGGGCTTCTTCTGAGCAGGGGTCTAGGCCCTCTCCATGCATGGTCCTTGGGTGGAGTATTGGTCTCTGCAGGGCCTCCTGGGTCCAAGATTTTTGGCTTTGTTGGTCTCCTTGTGGAGCTCTTATCCCCTCCAGGTCTTTCTGTCTCCCCCTGGAAGAAGGTCCTTATTTGACCTCTTTGTCCTCTGTCAAGAAACTGCCTCAACTCCCACTTCAAGCAGTCTGTCAACAGGACCCATGCTGATTTGCCTTTTGCTTTTGAAGGAAACTAATTCAGTTCCTGGCTTCTGTACTTCTACACATAACATCTCCTAGATACTCATGGACAATTAAGTATAGTTTCCAAAAGGATGCTTTTGAATTAGGAGGAAATATCTAGCTATCACTTAGAACTGAAATCTGTATAAGATACTGTTGTGATTTGAATGAGAATGGCCCCCATAGATTCATGTTTGAATTCTTGGTACCATTTAGTGGAACTGCTTGGGGAGAATTAGGACGTGTGGCCTTGACAGAAGAGCTGTGTTACTGGCATGCTTTGAGGTTTCAAAAGTCTACACCAGGCCCAGTCACTCTCTCTACCTGCAACTTGCAGAGCAGATGTGGGCTCTCGGCCACCACTCCAGCACCATGCCTGCTTGCCTGCCACATGCTCCCAACATGAGGATCATGACCTAACCCTCTGACATTGGAAGCAAGCTCCCAGTTGAATGCTTTAGCGCAAGTTATTTATAAATTGCCTTGGTAATTTATATGGCAACAAAATAGTAATCATGATACACGCAATTCCTACTTTTCAACTCCAAGAAGCTATTTAAAGACTTCTTTACTTGTGTAAATTCTTGGAAATATTTCTTTCTTGTCTTTCAAGGATGTCTTCATATTAATTAATGGTAATATTAATCAAGTGAGGAAAATCTTATTTAAATTTTTGAACTTTATTTTAAAGAACCTGCAAATAATAAGTACAACATAAAGGACCCAAAGTGTATACTTCCTAGTGAACTTCTCTACACTTAGAAAAGTAGTTGGAAATGGAAGTGATATTGCTTTACATTAGATTTTACATTTGCAGAATTAAGAAATATGTATTTATGGGAAATTTCAAAAAAATCTTATATATTCTAATTTGTATAAATAGGCAGAAGATCCTATAAGATCAAAGAAGAAATTTTAAAAGTTGATCATTTGTAAACAGGAACAACATATATTATCTAAAAGAGAACTTACAAGAAAAAATAATGGGCAGTAAATATGGCAGAAGTACTTAATTATACTTGAATTAAATGTCACTATGAAACCCATCACCTGTGGTAGCGAGCAATGCTAAGAGTTCAAACTGTTCATGTTCTCAGTAGAACCTGTTCTGTATATATCCTTAGACACCGGGTAACCCCAAATTCCCAGAGCATTAAGAAGGATCAGAGGTGTAGTTCTAATGGAAGTCTGGATACCTGGATACGCGATGATCCTGTTTCTTCTCGTGTGTTTTTCTCGTGCTATTGTTGCAAGGCTTCAAAAAGTAAGTAAATATGTAATGTTAAGTGAAGATTTTTAAATTGGATACAAAGTAGATGAAGGTGGGGAAGAAAGCTAAGAATTGGTGATAGTGAAAATGGTGCTGTTATCTGTATTTCCTCAGTTTCCTTCTGCTTAAATACAAAATTATTCTGAGTAAGATTAAATTTAAAGATAATTTAGAGGAACAGGACAGACTGTGAGAAACAAAGAGAAAAATGTAGTTGAGAGAGCAGTGATGTACACACTTAGCAGGACTTTCAGATTAGGGCTAGAATTCCAAACTTAAAAAAGTTAACTTCAATCCAGATCACAATGTTTTTCAGAAAATATGAACAGGTATTCTTTAAAATGTCAGTGAAATAAAAATAAAACACTGCTATACTTTTATTTTAAAAAGAGCCCATTTAGAGTAGAAAACTGTCTTCTGTGTGTGTTATCTTCTGTTTTCTTTAGCTAAGAGCAAACTTTAAGTGAAGCTCCCCCTGCCACTCTGTTAAGTTTCTAATTAAGACAATTTATTACATAGATTTCAATATTAAAGAAAACTTTGTTCTTTATTGGAAATCAATTGGCTTTAGATAGGTCAGAAACTAAATGTTAATGGTACACAACCAAAGTAAATTTAAATGATAAAACTGTGTCTTCCTTTTCAGTCTAATAAAGAGCAACATTAGGTGAAGCTACACCTAGGAAATATTACACAGTTACAAAGTACTACTAGCGAAGCCTAAATCAACCCACAGCTAAAACCACGTATTTTCTGAAGCATGCCTCATAGCTGTTCTTCCCAGCTATATGATGTCAATAAAGCAACACAAATGACTTCAAAATATCATGGAATATAACTTAGTAAGAGTTAATGTACCTGATCTACTTTTACTGAAGCTAGGTAATAAGAAGGTAAATGTGAAAGCATTCACAGTTTTTTCCAGTCTCATGGTTTTAAGCAGCCTAGGCTAAGGTCTCCCATATTTGTGTTTTCAACCTTCACATCTTCACTGAGATCTATTCACAAATGTAACTGAACGAAATTACACAAATCACCAGCAGCAAAGCTCTTATATTAAGCTCTGTTAGATTTTCCACACCCAGTTCAGGCTATGTATCACAGGGAGTTAGAAAAGAACATAATGACTGACAGAGACACAAGACTCTGGGTTCACTCTAGGAATCAATATATATATATATATTTCATTATCAAAGCACTTTCGATATTGCAAGTGTCGTCCTTGCTGGAAACAGTCTTGGTATTATGGACTTTCTGTTGGTCCAGGTGGAAAATGAGTTTCATAAGCTGACAGGAGAAAATGCTGTCCCATTTGTAGGGAGAGTGGAGGAGGGAAATTTGGGGTCTTGGGTTTTTCCCCATCTCCAGCACATTCATTTAACAATCAATACCAAGCTCCAGGACCTCCCCACTTCTTTGGTTTTCTTCATCTTGTTTGTCCCTGTAGGCTCTGGCTACCAGCATCAATTAACAAAGGAGATCAATGTGGCAGTGTAGCCTGGTGCTTCATAGACATTTACAGTTGGCAGGATGCTGGCTTTCGCCTTTTCCCTTTCTTTCCTGGTTGCCTGCATCCCTTAGGACACCCCCCCACCCCCGTCTGTTCCCTCCCAGCTTGTTTCACAAACACCTTCTTCCCCAAGTCTTCAGACCTATTCTCAGCACTTCTTAACAAATCACTTTAAATTCTACTGACTCATGCTTCAGTTCCAGGTCTCCTCAGAACTCTTGACTCTTATTTTAGAGACCTGCTGGTTCTTAGCACCTCCCTCTGCTAGACTCTCCACTTCCTCTCTTTTGCTCCGTGTAGGGACTCCAGGCCTTACTACTTTACCCTCGGAAACAGCTCAGGGGACCCACCCCCACACTTGGTGGCCTAGGACTCCCTTAGGATCGGGATGGAAAAGGTGTTGGTAGCTAAGAGTGAGCTCTGCTTCTGTGTGCTGGCCTGTTCATGCACCCGAGTGTTGGGGAGTAAATTGGATTGCTTCAGTCAGAGCTCTAAGACAGGGTTATTATCTCCACTCTGCGGGATTTCGTTGTTTATATTTTTAAAACTTTTCATTAGGAAAAGCTTGAAATACATATTAAAGGAATAGGAAGAGTTTGAGCAACTTCTGTATATAACTCAACTTCAGCTATCAGTTCATGCACATTCTTATACCTCTTTTATCTTTTTCCTATTTCTCCTTTTCAGACTTGTGGTATTTTTAAAGCAAATTATGATGTTGTTTCATCCATAATGCTTACTTTTGATCAGCATTTGAAATATCCCTCTTTTCCTAGTGGTTCTCAACTTTCCTAACGTTGCCCTTTAATACAGCTCCTCATATTTTGGTAGCTCTCAACCATAAAATTATTTTTATTGCTACTTCATAACTATAATTTTGCTACTGTTATGAATCGTAGTGGTCTTAGGTGACCCCTGTGAAAGCATCATTCAGCTCCCAGAGGGGTCACAACCCACAGCAACTGCTGCCTATTTCCTGTAGCATTGTTTTGTCTTCACCATTTGGCCCCATCAGCTATCTTTGTAAAAAATAGGCTTGCTGTCAACTATGATACCAGCATTAACTCTTACGGTAATACTAGGCCAGGCCTAGTGCTACACATTTTTAATTCCAGCACTTGGGAAGTAGAAAGAAGGACCCAGAATTCAAGATGATCCTTGGCTCCATAGTAACTTTAAGGCCAGCCCTACACTAGACACTGCCTCAAAACACTTTTTCCCTTCTTCAGGTCTTCGGATATAGACCCTGTGCCCTGAGTAATATTTTTACACTGCTTTGTGGAAGCTGATCTGTAAAATTTGCAGTTTGCCCAAATTTTATCAGCTTAACCCAAAGGGCTTTTCATTTGTTTTTGTTGCTGTTAGTTGCCCTTTAGAATTACTGTTTTGTCTTTTTCATTGTGTGAGAGGGTACTTCAGAATTAATAGTCTAGATTGCCAACAGCTTTTCAAAATAAAAATAAAACATGTTCTGTTCTCTGAGAAAATATTTGACATTGACTTCAAAGTTTTTAAAATGACTTTTATTAATCTTTTATTTTCTTTTATATTATATATATATTTAAAATATATATATATTTTATTATATATATATATATATAATATTTTTTCCCACTGTTGTTTGTATATTGTTTCATTAGACACTAGATACAGCATTACAAACACAGTTTGAGCAAAGTCTCTTTGACTACCTTATCTGAGTTTCTCCTTAAACCCTCACCTGCCTTTGTGGCCTTGTTTTGCCATAGAGGATATTCTTCCTAGGCCTTATCAGGTACCTTCATTTTTTATCAGTTACCTGGCCACATCTGGACCAGTGACTGTGCCTGGGAAAAGAACTTCAGATCACCTGGACCATACCAGATTTTTATTGCCATGACAAATACATGAAATAACTAAAAGAGAATTTTTTTGGTTTGGCTCACACTTTTAGAGTATCTGGTTTATGACTGGTTGACCTGCTTGTTTGAGTTTGCATCAGCACATCTTGGTAGAAGTATGATTCTGGGAATAGAGTCAAGCCTTGTGCTTGTAAAGCCAGCATTCTACAATTGAATCACATCCTCTCCCCTTGCGTGAGTGTAGCAGAACCAAATTTCCAAAACAAACAAACAAACAAAAAAACCAAATAACAAAACAACAAAAAACACAACCACAACAAAACCAAACAATAATAACAAAACCTTTACCACATATTTTAGAAGCAAACAAAAGTAGGAGAAGAAAACAGGATCTCACTATCCCTTTCAAAGAAGTAAGCTACATGTTAGGTTCAAAGAAAACTCTAATACACAAAATCCAAAATGATATCTAAATATCAAGAAACCATTCCAACTTGGATTATAGAAGGATTTCTGGTAATTAGACAAAATCAAGTATTCTTTTTTTTTTTTTTTTTTCAATGCAGTTTATTCAGGAACCTTGAACAATCCTCGGACCCTGGGGAAAGCCAGCCCACAGCTTAAATAGCCTCTGGGTAGCCAACCCAGGCGTGCCACGTGGGCAATGCAGATAGGTCCACATACATGGAAGCAAGCCAGATCCTCAGCCTTAGCCAAATGTGGAATTGTTCGTGACAGAGAGCACTCACCATCGGGAAGGTGGAAGGCGGAAACCAGCTCCATCTTTAAGGCATAGCATTCCGCAGCTCTCTACAGTTCCCCCTTTTTGTTTTAGACGCATCAGGCAAGAGTAGAGGTCTGATCTCTGATATTAGAAATAAATTGAGACTTTGTACCGATGTTCATTTAGGTGTCATCCACCCAAAGAGCATCAGACCCGTCTGATACCTTTTTCTCAGAGGCGGGACCTGGGGCATCAAGTATTCTTAAGGAACTGTGAAACGTTCCATCAAGAGAGAAATGAGTCATATCTCTTACCTCTAGCAGAAGCAACATATGGCTACCTATAGTGCCTATTAGCATATAATAACTCTTGCTGGCCTCTGGGCTTTTTCAGTATCATACATACTTGTTAGATGTTTCAAAGTCTGTGCTAGCATGATAGTCCTTTTTACCTCCTCCCCTACTCTTAAATTCCCTCTATCTCATAAGCGTCCCTCCTCAGTTACTCATTCTCCTTATAACTCTGCTATTTTAACTATTTTCTCCCTCCTCCCCTCCCTCCCTTCTTTCCTCCTTCCCTCACTCTCTTCTCTCTCTCCCTCTGTCTCTGCTCCTGCTTCTCTCACTATGCTTTCTCCTGTTTTTCTCCCTTCTCCCATAGATAACACTAGCCAGGTCCAGTCTGCTGGCCATGTTTAGTCTACATCCTCTACTCTCGGCTCTTCCAGATACCTCTGACTGTCCTCTCATATTTACAATAAAAACTGCACCCTTAACCATACCATGGAGAGAGTGCACATGTTGTGAAGTCACTATAGTTGTGTTTCATTGTGTAATATAAAAAGAGCTTGAGGCTCACAGAAACTGTATGCTTTACCAAGAGTCAACTGTCTCATTGGAATGATATCATTAGGAAAAAAAAGTATTCTTCTGAATGCTTCGTGTTATACCATGCTTCATCATCAAGGCTTGATAAATTTACTTAGCTCTCCATTCCAAAATATCCAGTGAATGAGACAGAGCTCAATTATTTTCATTTTCAGGGTTCTTGATTATATAAATTCCATGATAGGGTGGGAAGTGCTAGGCCAGTATAACATAAACTCAAAGAGATTACTGGTACAGTGAAATCTTCTTTACGCTATTATCCAAGAACAATAATGAACTCTTTTGAAAAGCTAAACAACCTAAAGCATTTATTTGTTTGGGGGAATAGAACAGACAGAACAGAAATCTGTTTAGAGAGGATCCTAGCAGAGTCCTCAGCCTATCATTCTGAGCAACAGTCAGTAGGAGAGTAGAAGACAAAAAAGTGGTAGAAGAGAAGTACCAATCATGGGGCCTTACCCATGCTTGAGACTAAAAAATTGCTTGTAAGATTACACTTTCTGAAAACATTTTGTTTGGTTGAATAAATCCTTTATCGTCTGTTGAATTTTTTATATCAATGTCATAGATTAGGTTAAATATTATTTAGTAAGAATACATTAATGAGAGCTTAATTTAAATTGTATATAGTTCATTTCCTTTATGATGTTCTTGCATTCAGCACTGTCATATATTTTTATTTAACTGCCCTAAAAAGATGAGTGTCTGATAACACTCAATTAAAAACAACACAGTGGCCACACAAATGTGACTATTTCAGTCAATATAAAATGATAGCTTGTTTTTTTCAGAATTACCACAACTTGTTAAAGATAATTGTATAACATGCTGTGCCATTTTTTATGTGGAAAGGATAAAAGATAATAAAGATATCTAAGAATCTGCTGTCTTTCTGAAAGGAGAAATGCAATAAAAATTGCACTCTCCCGTTATATGCAGCTTCAGTGCCCATGGTCTCAGTCGCCGAAAGAAAAAGTCCTGATTACTGTGGTGAAATGCTGTCCCAGTTCACTTGCTCAGAAGGTGACTCTTTCCTTTGTCTCAAATATTCATGCTGTATTTTATCTCTGCTTATCATTAACTGACAGAGCACTGTAGGGCTTGTGTTCAAGTTACCCTTATTTTGTTTAATAATAACTCCAAATCACAAGAATTGTGATACAAAAGAGGAATGAGAGCATGAACTAGAACAAATTAATACTACATATAAATGCTGTAACCCAGATAGGGAAAAAAAAAAAAAAAAAAGCTGCTCTGTATGGGACTCAGGACTTGTAGGCTTTCAGGCATTCATGGGAGTTCTAAACATGTTTTACCACACACACCTATCTGTGATAAAAGTATCACAGAAAAAAAGGTGTTACAATGTAAGCCCATATATCATAACTATTTTATGAAAAGTATAAAAAATGGTACTGGAATAAAAAACAAGAATAATTCACCATAAGGAAGAAATAAAGAAGATAGTTTCCTGGGAAAATGTGGCATTTGTAGACATGGATGCTTTGAAAACTTGTGGAAAGAAAGCATTCCAATTGAAGAGAAGCATGGAAAAATGGAGACAGAAAGTGTTGGAAGTTATTTGTAAGGTGAAAAGTAACTCACTTAGGAGAGCCATAAGATCATACATAATTAAGAATTCAGTAACAAATGCCAAGAAAAGTAGTTTGAGCAGAATCCAGTAATAACTATTGAGTTCTGTGAACAGGAAGCTTATACACTTACAGTTTTCCATTAGGAAGATTAATCTGGCATTAATAGATAGAATTGATTGGAGTATGAAAAGCTAAAGAGCAGTAAAAAGGATGTTATGATCAGTCATCAGAAAAGTATGTGAGAAGGTACCACTGTGATGTAACCGAAGAGACCATTGCAAGAGACTAAGGCAGTCAAGCCAATGGAATTCATGATTAATTGTAGGTGATAGCAAATAGAGTGCATAGAGTGGCATCAAGATTTTAAGCTCAATAGATTAGAAAGTGGTATTCTTGCCAGAAATAAATTTTATGCAACCTACTGAACCTACTTTGGAATTCTACTCAGAACTTGACTTCAGATACATGGAAGGAAGACTCAGAATATGGCATTAAAGTCAAAATGGTGGTAGTTTGTGGTGAAATTGTGTATCGTGCATGAGTGTATGTGTGGAGGATGTGTGCAAGTATTGACACTGTATTCCAATGAACTCACCGAAGGAGGAACAGCAAGCATTATCTGTTATATTTCCTAATAGCCACAGTAGAGAAAAGGGAGTTGTCATAGAAGACAGAGCAGACAAACATACCTAAATCCAGGGTATTTTTTTCTTAATTAAAAAAATATATGATATTGCAAGATCTTTAAGACGCTGCATTCAACTTTCAAATATATTTATCTTCATCCTAATAATAATATATTTAATAAAATAACCAGTGAGTGATAACCAAAGGTAGATTGTGTCTACCATTCTCTTTTCTCTTGATATGTTTGCTTTTAACTAAATCACTTTTTGAAATTATCTCAATCATAATTCAGAATTGATACAAGAAATGTTAGCCTAAAATATACAGTATGCCAAACATAATTCTAGGTTTTGCAAATCCAATAGTTAAAAATATTCTGTCTTCATATATTTTATAATCTAGTGGGAAATTATACTAATGAATGTTGATCAAAATTTTAACAGACAAAATCCTGTGTCTAATATTATATTTATTTCTATATTTCTTACTCTTAATATCACAAAACACATCCTAAATAGTGAGATTACTTTTCTCAAGACTGTCATGTGTTCTTCATAATTGAATTGAATCTATGTTATACTTAATTTCCAAAAAAAAATACTAAAAATATGCTTGCATATTTTTTGCTTTGTATTATAAAATCATTGCCTTTACTTTGAGTAACTGTTATATATTTTACAGCAAGTAAAATTAAATAATAGTATTTGAGAACTACCTGTAGCAGAAATTTAATTAAGAAGGAGAAAACAGATAGAATTAGAAAATGTACCTTTTTTCAAACTCTAGTACAATGTATACAACAATCAAGAATGACTGATAAAACTGGTAAATTTGATAATGATAGCAGTAGCAATATTATAGTAGGTGAATTAAACTGAGTTTTATTATTGATTTGAATATCAAAAACTGTGAGAAAATCAGACAGTATATGTCTCCTGTGATGGAGAACTACACGTAAATAAAACAAACTGAAAAGTCTCTATACCTAAATCTAATCTAGCTTCTAGATCCACTCACTATGTACAGGAAATCAGTCTAAATAAGTATGCTAAGGGACTTGCAAAAATATCAATCAGCCAGACTTACAAAATTATGCCTGGCAAACAGCCAACAGTAGGGTTACAGGATATTTAACAAGAGAGAGAGTAGGAAGATAGAACATATTTCAAATTGGAAGATTAAGACAGATATCAATCAAATGTGACAAGTATAATTAGTTTTCAAATCCATATGAACTATAAAGAGCTATTTTCTGAGAATTAGAATGTATAACCATACACTAGGTATTAGTTAATATAAAATTATTAATAATTTGTCAGGCATGATCATGATACTGTAATTATATATTTTAAAAATATTATGTTAAAGAAACATATTAATTCTGGAACAAGTGACATGATGTTCAAACATTTACTTAAAAGTCCACTAGAAAGAAGATGTCTTTTAGTAAAAGAGGCAAAAATAACTAAGAGTGGCAGACTGATAAAGATCTGCAGAGTAGATAATTGGATAATGTAGGATGCCTTTCATGTACTTTATTTTTAAATTTGTCCATAGCAAAATGATTTATAAGGAGAATTGTGCTTGTACTTTATAACTCAAGTGTTAAGGTAATCTTTGCATTTTTTCGTGTTGATCTTAGGAAACTCTCCTATGCTATTCTTGGATAGGAACACAGTGTCAAACACAGCTTTAGAACATGTGCTTTTCATTCTTGTGATTGACAGCAGGAGAAAAGGAAGACAAAAATACTTCAAAATGAGAAAAGATTATGATGAGTAGATTTGTAAGAAGCTGGTGAGATGAAATACGCTCAGCTTTGTCCACATGACAGGATATATAAAGACTTCTGGAAAGCCATCCCGTCCTTTTAGTCCTTGATTGTCACTAGCTGTAAACTTACTTGACTACTTTTGCTGAAACTGGCAGTTGGTTTGGTAATGTGTGGCCACCACAAATCATATTCACCATGTGGGTACATTATTAGTCATCATGAGGTGACCTTTCCCAATAACAGAAAAATTCTGGTGTGTACCACAGGAAATGTTGATACAAGCCTGTGAGAACAAGAGTGTGGATAAGAGTTATCACACCAAAGCAGTGGGTAATAGAAATTGTCCTGCAAATTAACAGCCATAGTTGAAATTATTTGTGCATTTCTGCAAATGCCAGCACACTGTAATATCTGTCCTAGCAGATAAAACACAGTCATTTGATGTACTTACTATGCCTTTTCTGCCAAGTAAAGGTCACTTTATCTTTAGCCTACCACAGTTAAGGTAGCTTAAAACAGGGACTTGAGACCTGTCACAAGTCAGAGGTTCTCTGCCATCACACACCAGAGATCCAGTTCATCTCCTCTCATAGCTTCAGGACATGAACACTAAATTCTCACAGTTGTTGCTATTTCTGTATATTAATTAAATTATGTATTTTATATACATATAAATCAAGAACCATTTTGCTTTAACATCCCATGATATTTTAATATAGAATTCAAAAGTATATTCACATTCACCTGAAAATACTATGTAACTAACTAATCTCTATGAGTTTCTTTTAGCAAGTTGTTTTATTTCCTTCTGCAGAAGAGACGGCATGTGAACCTATTTGCTTTGCTCTTTGTTCTTGCAATAATGGATAAAGCATTCTGATAGAATATCTGATAAGTTGAATTATCCTTATTTTGTACACATCTATATTCATTCTTCTAGAAATAAAAGGGGAAACTATTTTCTTCCTTCTATCCAACCTTCCAACAAGTTTTCCCCCAAGCAAAAAGCAAACAAACAAACAGGGTGATAACAAGATTGTGACTTGAAACCAAACATTCTTAATATCTTTATCATCTTTTCTCATCATGACTCTAGACTTACAATTTTGAAGATATGAAGTACACTAGATGTTACAGACCACATTCAATTAATTTTGAGTAATAGAATCAAGACAGATACACAAAGTGGCTGTTATATACATTACATTAAAACACATGTCAGAAGGTGAATTTTTCAAATCCACAAAAAGCTTTCAAAAGAACTTAGCACATGAATAGAGTATAACAGATCACCCCAAGCCACACATTCATAGTAAATTATTTTCAACAATGTTATAAAAACGTCCACAATGCTAAGTATATAAAATATAACTCAAGATAACAAAGACAGTTTGATTACAGTTATATGACATTCTCAATAGATAAACAAATAGATTTAGGAAAAATCATCATCCAGGTTTTAGAATAAGGGGAGAGAGACTTCTTATAAAATGGTGTAAAGGAAGTTCTGAGGCATGAACCATCCATGTGTAACTAGATCACTGTGACTATGTGACTGAATGTATCTAAAGATCAAGAAGTAACACAGAAAAGGGTATTACAGGCCAGAGGAAGAAGAAAATCGAACCTGCTCATAAAGTCATATGAGGCATTAGGCAACAGGAGCAATGCCATCTTCAGACTTGACACAGGGATCCCTTCAATACCAGTGATGAATGAAAAGGAAATCCTGCTGAGGACGCTGCCATGGAAAGTCTTGAAATAACACCCTATGAGCTCATATCAGAGGCAGAAGCACTTTAGGATCTCAGTGGCAGAATATTCAGATTCCCACAATGTCTTGTGCATTACACTTTCTGCCTCTTGATTAGTAGAGATTAGTAGCCCAGTAACCTTAATTTTCAACAGAAACTTTATCCCTTTCTCTACAGTCACCTTTATCTCTTGTATACCACAGCATATATATCCATGGGGCACTTTAATATTGTATCCATATTTATGCATATACCCAAAACCTGTTTCTCAATATGCCAGATATGCCAACTAGAAAACTGAAGTAGGAGTCAGTAGTACTTTTTTTTACATATATAGTCCTTTTTCTACATTTATAGTCCTTATTCTACATTTACTGTGTGATGCAGCTATGAGTGAGAGCCTCAGTGTAACAGTACACCTATAAATGAACAAGCCTGTCATCCCTGCTGCAGGATAGATTTGAGGTTCATGGGAAATCTTTTCGTTAACAACCTTTGAAGTAATCTATCACATGCTTTACAAAGAGTTTAGGCTTTTTCTTCAATTCTTCTCTCATATGTTGCTTCTGACCACAGCTTACCGTCCCTTCTCTGGTCTTAGTCTCTCCTCTTCAGCTCACCTCCCCTCCCACCACCCACGCCCCCTCCATATCCATTCAGAAAAGAACAAGCTTCTCATGGATAACAACCAAATAAGGCATACCAAGTTGCAATAAGACTAGGCACCTCCTCTCGTATTAAGGCTAGAGGAGGCAACCCAGTAGGAGGACAAGAGCTCAAGAGCACACATCAAAGTCAGAGCGAGCCCCTCCCATTCCCACTGCTAGGAGTTCCACAAGAAGGCCAAGCTGTAGAACTACAACATGTATGCAGTGGGCTTCAGTCAGCCCCATGCAAGCTTTCTGATTGCTGGTTCAGTCCCTGTAAGGCCCTATGAACCAGGTTAGTTGACTATGTGAGTTTTCTTGTAGTCATACAACCCTATTTTAATGTATATAGGTTATATAAAAAAAGTATAACATTAACACGTTTATTATAATTTTAGTAATTCATTTAAGATCATGTTAACTTTTTTTCTCCTAAATAAACTTGACACTGAAGAAATGAAAGGAAACGAATGGCAAAACTGTTATATATTGATAGAAGAAGGAAAGAAATCAGAAGGAAGCATGAGAGAAAAGAGCTGGGGAAAATTCACTGTATGACTGAAGCTCACGAGCAGGAAATGTAAAAAGCTGAAGATTCAAACAGATACTAAAGACTTTAAAAGCTGAAAGTCTTATTTTGAGGTATTACCTAGGTCCTTCAGCTCCCTGTATACTGAAGGAAAATTACTTATAACTTACTTTTACTCAGTATAACTCTTAGACCCTCCAGAACTGAGAAGAGGAAAATTCTGAGATTGTACCTTTTAGCACATCCCCAATTCATGCTCTCCTCTCCTGCTTTGGAGACTGATAGTTCTTACATAAAGTTGCAGAACTCGGGACTTGGGAAGTGTCCTATCTATATAAACAGGGAAGATGATACCCTGGGGAAAATAAAAAGGTGGTTCCTCTGATGAAGTTGCAGTCCCAATCTCTTGAATAGCAGGACAGTTGCATGGCTTAAAAGCAACCATGCAAATTTTGCCTTCTTGAATGCAGCAATGCACTTTTATACTTAAAATCCAAGCAACAAAAATAGCTACAGGCTTCCAATTCCCCATGTAGGATTATGAGCCCACATAGGAACTGGGAACAGCTGAGTCCTTTGAAGATTTTCCTGGGCATCCTGCAGTCCATCTCAAGGCTTCCAAACAAACCTCAGCTCTGAGTAGAATAAGTGAGAACCACAGGAAAAAAAAGAGTAAGTCTTTCAAATCAAGACCCATTTTAGATCCTTATTCAATCACTATTTCCCGAAGGTCTCCAAACATACAGTTAGTCTGCAAAAAGCCTTGGCACTTGTCTTTATGCTCACACCTGACATTTGGTCATAATACACAAACATCTCCCTAGGAATCCTTTTCTTTCTCTTAAACATTAAGTGTTAAAATTTTTCTAAAAAGTAGAAAACTCCCATGACAGCAAATCTGAAATGTACAGCAAAAACAGGCATCTCTTTCACTGCAGCCCACAGCCACCTGTTCTTTACACAGAAGCTATTCGGGCTGCCAATTTCAGAGATGGTCTCTTTATAGAAATAGGTATGTAGTATACATACATAATACTTTTTCACCTCTCTCCTATCCCAAATCATAGTACATTATAAATACTCTCTTGTTACAAGTCGGGAGCCGTGACTCAGCGGCCTGCTTTGATTTTTAAATCTCGGCGGAGAGATGGCTTTTAGCAGGCCTTTACTAATGGCAGAGGAGAACTTGCAAGTCCATCTCCTTTTGTTTGTGACAACAGGTGGGATAGCTTGTGAGGGTTACACCTCTTCCTCTGGCTCCTTGTGCAAATTAACCTATTGTTCTGAGATGTTTTACTGGCTAAAGTAACTCCTCAAAGTAAATAAAGTGGTCAGAAGGCTGGAGGCAGAGGATGAGGCAGCACTTGAGACTTGCTGCTTGCTGCAGCAGTCTGCCTTTTGCAAAAGCTGTCGAGTCTGGACCTTTAAAAAGTTTCCTGTGTGCTGTGTGTTTATTTTATTAATTTTAATCCTCACACCCAACTCAAGAACCGTTCGACTCTGCCCGGCTGGCCCCGGCAGTTACATCACTCTATGATTATCATTTTATCTCCTGTGATGGTTTGGATGAAAATGGCCGCACAGCCCCTATTTTTGTAAGCTTAGTCTTCTGGGACTGGCCCTGCTTAGGACAGATTAGGAGCTGTGGCCTTTTTGGAGAAATTGTATCACTGGGGGTGGGCTTTGATGTTTCAAAAGCCTATGTCAACCCCAGCCTTCTCTCTCTCTCTCTCTCTCTGCCTATGGATCAGGATGTAGCTCTCATCTACCTCTCAAGAATCATGTCTACCAGCTTTCATGATCCCTGCCATCATGATACTGGACTCTGCCTCTGAAACTAAGATCCCAGAACCCCAGACATGGTATCACCTTCCCAGTTGACCAGCCAGTTCCCTGGTGGCAGGTTGACTACACTGAACCACTTCCTCTAGGGAAAAGATAACACTTTGTCCTTAGTGAGGTAGATACTTTATCTGGTTATGAATTTGCCATTCCTGTAACTAACTTCTTTCTCTTAGGTGGTTCTACAATTAGTCTGCAGCTGTCCTTGGCAAATATTCCACAACTCTGGCATCTCCAACATCTTGGAGTCTCTAACATAATCCGGCCTTCATGCTCACAGCTTTAGGAAATGGCTTCTCTGTGCCTCCTTGGAGGAACACACTCTGACACACACCTGGCCTCAGTGGCTTTTCTTAGCCACAGAATTTCCCACAATCCCTTTCTTGTGTTCTTGACACTACCACCATGATAATGAACTAAGCCTTGAATCTGTAAGCAAGCTCCCAACTAAATTATTTCCCTTATAAGAGTTCCCTCATTCATCACGTTTCTTCACAGCAACAAAACAGTGACTAAGACATCTTCTTTGTGGGCTATGTGAAATTTCATTGTTATTTTCAATTGGTAAAAAAACATTCACTTGTTTGTATTTAGCATAATTTAAATGACCTTCATATTCATGAGCTCCTGTCATGAACTGCATAGTGGGATATTAAATAACTTTATGACAGTCATTTCATACAAGTAAAGATTATACTAGATAAATTTCTAGAAGGATTTCTAGGAAAAAGAAGATACATTTATCCATTTGGATGTGTGTTATAGAATCCTTAATTCTAGGTAAATATACATTGGCAAGTCATACAATAATAGCTAATAGTTTATATTTCTTTCCATTGACAACTGTTTTAATATTTGATAAGTAAATCAATGATAATGACAAAGTTAATATTTCTTTAATGTGCCTCTATCTTAAAATAAGAGCAATTAACCATCATTTTTATAAACTATTTATCTAGGAATATGCTATTCACTTATCTGCCCATTTTTCTGTGTGCTGTTCATCCTGTTTATTTATAGTCTCTCTTTCCACACTAACTTTTAAGTGAGTTATAGGCATTTTCCCCAAGATTAAATAAAATGTTGTTGTGGCAAGTCTTGGTGTTGTACATACTTGTAATCCTAACCTTCAGGGAGGCAGAAGCAGGTCGATTGCTGTGAGTTTGAGGCCAGCCTGGTCTAAAAAGTAAGCCCAGGACAGCTGAGACTACACAGGGAAACCCTGTCTCAAAAAAAAAACAAAACAAAACAAGTAGTGTTTTTGGGGATTGCTGAGTTTTGACACACATTTTTGTTATTGTTAAACTTTTATGGTCATTCTAAATAATTTTTAACTACTAGTTTTCTGATTTAAAATATACTTCTCTTTTAAACAATAATGAATTCTTTAAAAAATTCATACAATGTATTTGATCATACATGCCATCAAACTCTACCCCCATACCCACCCTCTTTTATTCTTTCTCTCCTCACATCTCACCCAGCTTTGAGATTTTGTCTGTTTTGTTTTTGTTTTCTTTCTCTCTGAGTCCTGATTTTGCTGCCCAATTAGTCTTGACAGACAGATCTACCCTGGTGTGGTCAAACTACCAAAGATCACATTATTGAAAATGAAAAACACGGGTCACAGAAGAAGATAATGCAGCCAGTCCTGATGAGACCTGATAGTCTAGGGCCAGATAGAAGGGGAGGAGTTCCTCCCCTATCAGTGGACTAGGTAAGGGAGCTTAGGAGGAGAAGAGGGAGGGAGGGTGGAGCTGGGGGGAGATGAGGGAGGGGGCTACAGCTGGGATACGAAGTGAATAAATTGTAATAAATAAAGAATTTTTTAAACCAACAAAAAACAACCTACTCTTCTCCCAATGTTCCCTTTCTGTGTTGGGATTTTTGTCTGGCTAGAGCTTGTGCCTCTTATCAAAGCCGCTGACAGTTCAAACATGCAACTGCCTGTTCTATCTGGGAAATACTGTTTCCTTGTGATCATCTACTTCCTCTGCTCCTACCATCTTTTATGAAGATCCCTGAGTCCTGCCAGTGATGTGAATGCATCATTTGGTGCTGAGCATTCCATGGTACTTCTCAATGTCAATTTTATTTCATCTTACTTTATTTTACTCCTCTTATGGCTTTATGTAAAAATTTCACTGAAATTATTTTCTTATATAATAAATTTAGGATGTATATATAACACTATCATAAAGCTCTTTATTTACTTGTCCTATTATCATTTGTTTAATAACCATTTTCCTGTATCAAGAAATACCACTTGTACTATAATCTTACTCTTATCCATTTTGTATTCTTTATCCATCTTACTAGTCTAAATGGTTTTGTCCAGCATCACTCTATTTTATCTTTACAGTTGGTCTAAATATTTGATAAGTCACATCCCACTTCTTACCTTTTTTTTTCTTTTTTCTGTCTCATTATTATGCTCACACTACTTTTGCTAAAACATCCTTTACATTTTTCACATTTATGAATTTTTGCATATTCTATTTTCTAGTTAATTTTAGAACTAGCTTTTCAAATGCCTACACATTTTGTCTAGTTGCTAATATTGGTAGAATATTAAATTACAAATTAATAATTCATTTTCTATGTATTATCAAACTGGAATAGTCTAAATAGCAAGAATTATCCTACCTCAACCATCCATGCCAAAAATTTGAATAGACATTTACAGATTTCTCTGGTTTCCAATTCCCTATTTGCACACTGTGTTCAAATCTCATGAAAGAGTATATACATCAAAAGAGGAAAGCATTTTCTCCATAGACAAGAATTCTGTGAGGCTGCATGATACTTCAAATGCCAGAGCCATGAGGAAAAGCGTTATTAAGGAGCCACTTCCTTAAAAGCAAATGAATTCCACAATACAAAGCAACCTAGAGCAGGGGGCAGATGGGAGCCCTGTGGGAAAAGGAGGAGGAGGTGATGACTCAGTCCAGACTCTCACAATTTCCAGTTTGTATTTGTGGGTTATATCCAAATTAATTTTTGATATACATACCACAATGTTAAAGTATTAAATGTCAAAACATTGTAATTAATTTAAACAACAGCACAAATATGAAATACTGAAATTGTGGTCCATTTTCTTTGTACTTTTCTTATTTCTCTGCTTCCACCTCTGCTACTTTTCACAACTGCCTCTTTTTATTCCTTACAAAAGTCATCTCAAAAGATGGCAGTAGGGGGCAGACCCAAGATGGTGATGAGCGCTCACAGTTTCTGAGGTGCAGAGGAGCATAACAGCCTGAGATGATGAGTGGAAGGACTGCTGAAGCCATGGTGAGGCTCTCTAAACGAGAGGGAACATCGCAGGAGGTGAGAACTTTGGTCTCGGGTCACCTGTGGACTTGTTTGGAGAAGGCCCCGTTTTCGGGCCTCCCTCCTCCTGGGCACAGCCAGCCCACCTAGATTCTCAGCTCAGAGCTCACTGCCCTGGAACAGTGGCAGAAGAGGTAGGGCTTCTAGTCCCTTAGCCACAACTGCCCCCTGTACCTGCCTTGGAGTCCCAGATCCACGGCGCCATCCTCCCAGGATCCCAGGTCTGCTAGCTGCCATACTAACTCCACAGGGTCTCTCAGCCACTGACTGTACAGCCTGCCCAATACCTCTGTGACAGGTAATATGCTATATACCCACCAAAGTCCAGCAGAACCGCCAAACAAACTAGGCACACTAGGCACTGGGCCTCCCAGGCTGGGAGAGCACAGTGGAGGGCTCTTAGGACTTCCCAGAAGACATCTGGACTGGCATTCCAGTCTCCAGCTGCAGCTAGACTTCCTAACCTGACAGCTCCAGCAGCACTGAGCTGGCAGAGCCCATCAGTACTCCTGCATAAGACCAAGGAGGGCCAAACCAGAGAGTAGAGAGCCCAGATACCCTGATCCCTGCCAAAGTGACCTGCTTGAGAGTAAGTCCACCCTTGAGTGTCTGCAGAGCCTCAGATCCAGGGTCCTTCTAAAATAGAAGCCAGGCATTGGACCCCTCCCACCCACACAGCCACTGTGGGAAACAGAGGGACTCTTGGGACATGAAAGCCCCTGCTCTGCAGGTCCAACTGTGGAGTTAAGGCAGATAACACCAGGAGCTCAGACAGAGCCAAATACCAGGGGTGTATAGACCACTGAGGTATTCAGGGAATTTACATAAGGAAATTCCTCTGCAACTATCACCAGCACCTGATACATCTACAGCACATGCACAAGTAATCCCTTAGATGCCTGCAAGGCAGAGCCCCTACAACATACTCAAGGGTTCAACATTCACACACACACACACACACACACACACACACACACCACACCACACCCATGCACGCAAGCACGCACACCTGAATTTGCTCTTCTGTGCCATCAGACTTTCCTCCAACAGGTACAGCTAAAGCACAAACACACACACTGAGGCCAAGGGACCTCTCTCAGCTTCCTGAATAATTCTCTGGACACCAGAGAAAGACAGTGCCAGTCTGTACTGCAGGATCCAGGAATGAACAAGGAAGGTTACAGATAAGCCAATGGCCAGAGGTAGGTGAAAGAACACATCCAACATGAATCAGGACATCATTGCTTCACCAGCAACCCCCAAAATTGATGGATACTCCAATTCATCAGAAATACAGGAAAATGAATTTAAAGCTATGCTTACCCAATTATTTGAGGCATGTAAAAAGGAAAAAAAAATTCTCTCAGAGCAATAGCCATACAAATTCAGTCAGTTAAAGAGGAAATGAACACATCTATCAAAGATTTGGTCAGTCAAGTGGAGGCAAAGAAAGAGGAAATGAACAAAATTATCAAAGAAACACAGGCTAATATAGCCAAACAAATAGAGGCAAAAGTAGAGATACAATTAGTGGCATATAGAGAGAAAATGAACAAAAATATAGAGACCATCGTAGAGAGCAGGAATCCACATTCAAACAGATGAAGGAAATGGTGCAAGGCAGTTAAACAGATTTAGAATCAATAAAAAAAACACAAACTGAGAAAACCCTGGAGCTGAAGAACTTAGAGAAAAGATCAGGAACCAAAAAGATAAGCATCAACAACAGAATACAAGAGATGGAAGAGAGAATCTCTGGTGCTGAAGACAAAAATCACAGAAACTAATACTCAAATAAAAAGTACAATCAGAAAAGTCCCAAACACAAAATAACCAAGAAATGAAGGATGCCATGAAAAGACGAAATCTAAGAATATTAGGAATCAATGAAAAAGAAGACTCCAGCCTCCAAAGTCAAGAAAGTATTTTCAAGAAAATAGTAGAAGAAAATTTTCCCACTTTAAAGAAAGAGATGTGTATAAATATACAAGAGGCCTACAGAACACCAAATAGACTAGACCAGAAAAGAAACTCCTCACGTCACATCATAGTCAAAACACTAAATCTACAGAACAAAGAAAAGATATTAAAAGGAGCAAGGGAAAAAGGCCAAGTAACATATGAAGGTAGACCTATCAGAATCACACCAGACTTCTCAATAGAAACTATGAAAGCTAGAAGGGCCTGGGCAGGTGTCATGCAGATTCTAAGAGAACACAGATGGCAACCCAGAATACCATACCCTGCAAAGCTTTCAATTAATATACATGGAGAAAACAAAATATTCCATGACAAAACTAAATATATGCAATATCTACACAGCAAACCAGCCCTACAGAAGATACTAGAAGGAAAACTCCAATCCAACGAAAACAACTTCACCCAAGAAAACATATCACATGGATAATATCCTAACAAAAATTAAAAGAAAACAAGCAAATAATCACAGTAAGACCACCAACTCCACAATATCGGTCACTATTATCTACCAACATCAATGGATTCAACTCTCCAATAAAAAGACACAGACTAACAGAATGGGTATGGAAACAGGATCCAACATTCTGCTGCATCCAAGAAACACACCCACACAACAAAGATAAACACTACCTTAGAGTAAAGGGCTGGGAAAATGTTTTTCAAGCAAATGGACCCAGAAAACAAGCTGGAGTAGCTATCCTAATATCGAATAAAATAGATTTTCAACCAAAATTAATCAAAAAAGATGAGGAGGGACACGACATTCTCATCAAAGGAAAAATCCACCAAGAGGACATCATAATTCTAAACATCTATGCCCCAAATACGAGTGCCTACATTCATAAATGAAACATTATTAAAACTTAAATCACATATGGATCCCAACAACTTAATAGTGGGAGACTTCAACACCCCACTCTCACCAAGGGACAAATCATCTATTGACAAAACCAAATAGGGAAATAAAGGCACTCACAGAGGCCCTAACTCAAATGGACCTAATAGATGTCTACAGAACTTTTCACGCAAACTCAAAGGAGTTTAACTTCTTTTCAATACCTCACATAACAGTCTCCAAAATAATCCCCTGTATTCTATCTGACCACCATGTACTAAAGCTGGACCTCAACAAAAACAGAAATAGCAAAAAGCCTACACACACATGGAAACTGAACACTTGCTGATCAATGACAACTAGATTAATGAAGAAATAAAGAAAGAAATTAAAGATGTCCTAGAATTCAATGAAAATGAAGGTACAACATACCCAAATTTATGGGACACAATGAAAGCAGTGCTCACAGGAAAATTCATAGCACTAAGTGCTTTCAAGAAATTTGTGACATCTCATACAAGCAACTTAATGGCCCAACTGAAAGCCCTAGAAAAAAAAAAAGAAGAAGCAAATACACCCAAGAGGAGCAGACAGCTGGAAATAATAAAACCCAGGGCTGAAATCAATCAATTAGAAACAAATAAAACTATTCAAAGAATCAATGAAACCAAGAGCTGGTTCTTTGAGAAAATCAACAAGATAGACAAACCTTTAGACAAACTAACTAAAAGGCAGAAAGAAACTATCCAAATCAACAAAATCAGAAATGAAAAGGGGGAAATAACTAAAGATATTAAGGAAATCCAAACAATCATTAAGTCCTACTACAAAAGCCTATATGCCACAAAATTTGAAAATCTAAAGGAAATGGACAATTTTCTTGATAGATTCCAGCTACCAAAATTAAGTCAATATCAGGCAGAAAGATTGAATAGGCCTATAACCCCCAAGGAAATAGAAGCAATAATAAACAGTCTCCCTTCCAAAAACAGCCCTGGGATAGATGGTTTCAGTGCAGAATTCTACCAGACCTTCAAAGAAGGACTAACTCCAGTGCTCTTCAAACTATTCCACGAAATACAAACAGAAGGAACTTTACCAAACTCATTCTATAAAGCCACAGTCACCTTGATACCTAAACCACACAAAGATCCAATAAAAAAAGAGAACTTCAGACCTATCTCTTTTATGAACATTGATGCAAAAATACTCAATAAAATACTTGCAGACCGAATCCAAGAACACATAAAAGATATTATTCACCATGAACAAATAGGCTTCATCCCAAGCATGCAAGAATGGCTCAACATATAGAATCTGTCAATGTAATTAACCACATAAACAAACTGAAGAAAAACCACATGATCATCTCATTAGATGCCAAAAAAAGCATTTGACAAAGTCCAACACCCATTCATGTTTAAAGTCTTAGAGAGATCAGGGATACAAGGCACATATCTAAACATAGTTACGGCAATATGCAGCAAGCCTATAGCCAACATCAAACTCAATGGAGAGAAACTTAAATCAATTCCACTGAAATCAGGGACAAGACAAGGCTGCCCACTCTCTCCATATCTCTTCAACATAGTACTTGAAGTCCTAGCTAGAGCAATACGACACTAAAGGAGATCAAGGGGATACAAATTAGAAAGGAAGAGGTCAAAATTTCACTATTCACAGATGATATGATCGTATACATGAGCAACCCCAAAAATTCAACCAGAGAATTCCTTCAGCTGATAAATACATTCAGCAAAGTGACCGGATACAAACTTAACTCAAAAAAATCAGAAGCCCTCCTGTATACCAAAGACAAGAGGGCCAAGAAAGAAAGTAGGGAAACAACACCCTTCATAATAAAATGAAGTACCTTGGGGCGACTTTAACCAAGCAAGTGAAAGACCTGTTTGAAAAAACCTTCAAGTCTCTGAAGGCAGAAATTGAAGAAGATATCAGAAGATGGAAAGATCTCCTGTGCTCATGGATTGGTAGGATTAACATAGTGAAAATGGCCATTCTGTCAAAAGCAATCTACAGATTCAATGCAATTCCCATCAAAATACAAACTCAATTCTTTTCAAACCTTGAGAGAAAGATTCTCAGGTTCATATGGAGAAACAAAAAACCCAGAATCTCCAAAAGATCCTGTACAACAACAGGTCATCTTGAGGCATCTACATCTCAGACCTCAAGCTGTACTACAGAGCAATAGTAATAAAAACTGTGTGGTATTGGAATAGAAACAGAAAGGAGGAGCAATGGAACCGAATAGAAGACCCAGAAATAAACCCACAAATTTTTGGACACCTGAACTTTCAGAAAGATGCCAAAACCATACAATGGAAAAAAGATAGCATCTTCAACAAATGGTGCTGGTCTAACTGGATGTCTACATGCAGAAAAATGAAAATAGATCCATATTTATTGCCCTGCACAAAACTAAAGTCCAAGTGGATCAAAGACTTCCACATAAAACCAGACACACTAAATCGGTTAGAAGAAAAAGTGGAGAACAGCTCTAAGAGCAACAATCGATAAATGGGACCTCATGAAACTGAAAAGCTTCAGTTTTATGCTCAAGACTTGCAGGAGAGAAAAACTGGAGGGACAAGATGGCAGCGCCAGGAGAACACTGCCTCTGAGGAGCAGGACAACATTTTCCATACAGCAACCAAGAGACTGAATTCTGGGCCCTAAAACAACAGCAATCATGTTTCCCAGGTGAGAGGAAACCCCCACAGTGTGAAAATCAGTCAGGTCCACTCTTAGGTCCCCCAGCCAGAACCCGGAAGAGATCCTGGATCACGCAGGCACTAGGTCACAGGACCACAGCCACACGCCTGCATGTCCTGATCATCTTCCCAGGCTGAATGGTGAGCACAAAAACACCAGAGACTGGGAGTCCCAGTCTTGAGAAAAACCCACAGGGAAGGAAGGCAGCAGGACTGGCCACAGGTCACCCAGTCTTTACCTGGAAAAGGTCTCACAGACCAGATGGTAGGAGCCGCCATCACTGAACTGGGCTCAAGCCGCAAGCACAGAGAGTTGCTACATGCCCAGCTCAAGCACAGACAGAGCTGTGTGCCCCAGTGCAACAGAGACTGGGAGTCCCTGTCGGAAGAGGGCCCCACAGGGAAGGAAGGAAACAGTGCTGACTTGGATCACCCAGGCTTTGCCTGGGGAAGGTCACCCAGGCTTTGCCTGGGGAAGGTCTCCCAGACCAGCGGGTACGAGCTGCCATCACTGAACTGGGCCCAAGCTGGCAACACAGAGAGTTGTTGGGCGTCTAGCTCTCCAGCACTGAAAGAGCTGTGTGCCCTAGGGCAACAGAGACTGGAGTCCCTGTCAGGAGTAAACCCCACAGGGAAGGAAGGAAATGGGGACCCGAATTAGGTCATCCAGTCTGGGAAAGGTCCTGCAGACTAGCGGGGGGGAGCATGCACCGCCAGCCCAGAGACCTGCTCTGTACCAACTGTTCCTCACAGACAGAACTTTGCTCCCCAGGCACACAACCAGAGACTTGGAGTCACTGTCGGGAGAAATCCTTACAGGGAACGAAGCAAAGGGAATGGACTTAGGCCACCCAATATATCCCTGAAAAAGGGCCTGCAGACCTGCCCAACCCAGGGACCTGCTGTGCACCAGATAGCCTACTACTACCAGGAGAGCAGTATTCACCTGCCACAGACTACCTCTTGGCTACTGGGGCACAGATCCCCAACTTCAGACCTACAAAAGCCTGGGATCTCTAGGATCAACCCCCAGATACTGCTCCAAGGGGCAACCAGTTATCCCTAACAAAACTGACCAAACCAAGGGACACATAGGTTACAGCAGCAGCTCACTAAATTTACAAGAAACCCAGAAGCAGGGCAGTTGTCTCCAGGACTTATCAGGGTGAGAGGACAGCACTCTAGACTAACTAGGACCACAGTTACCACTCAGGTTTCTATGCCTGAGGTGAGCTGTGGCAACTCCTGAAAAACACCAGCCATACAGTGACTGTACGCAAAAAGCTAAGGAGGCTTCCTTCAGGAAGAACCATCTTCCTGCCAAGGGGATTCTCTCTACCACAGGATTCCAGGAACTACTAGGAACTAACTCCAAACACCTAAGACAGCTCAATGGATACAGACCAGTGTAAAAGCTCAACCAAAAAAAGACAGAGCAATATGGCATCTCCAGAACCCAGTTATTGAGGGGCACGTAGCCCTGGACACCCCAGCATAATTGAAATTCAAGAAGATGACATAACATATATATTCATGAAGAGGATAACAGAGGAAACAAATAAAATACGTAAAGACTTAGAGAAAGATAAACTCAAACAGATTATGGCCATTCGTGAAGAAATACAGGAAGTTGCAACCAAACAGTTTGTGGCCTTTAGAGAGGAAATACTTAAATGACTGAAAGAAATAAAAGAAACAGAGGATTGTTCAAACAAATAACTGAAGGAATTGAAGGAAAAACAGGAAAATACAATCACACAGGTGAAGGAAATCAACAAAATTGCTCAAGACCTGAAGATAGACTTGGAAAAATTAAATAAAACACAAATGGAGGAAATTGTGGAGAGAAAGAACTTAGGGAAGAAAACAGGAACTACAGAGGTAAGCATAACCAATAAACTACAAGAGGTGGAAGAAAGAATCTCAGGTGTGGAAGATACAATGGAAGAAATAGATGTATCTGGCAAAGAAAATGTAAAATCTAAAAAATTCCTGACACAGACCATCCAAGAAATTCAAGACAACATAAAAAAGACAAAACCTAAGAATAATAGGATTAGAAGAAAAAGAAGATTCCCTCCTCCGAGGCCCAGAAAATATTTTCAACAAAGTCATTGAAGAATATTTCCCCAACATAAAGGAAGGGCCAATAAGAATACAAGAGGCCTACAGAACACCCAATAAATTACAATACAAAAGGAAATCCTCCCTCCACATAATAATCAAAACAGTAAGTATACAGAAAAAAGAAAAAATAACTAAAAGCTGCAAGGGAAAAAGGCCAAGTAACATACAATGGCAAACCCATTAGAATCACACCTGACTTTTCAACAGAGACTATGAAAGTCAGAAGGGCCTGGACAGATATCATGTAGGCCCTAAGAGAACACAGATGTCAGCCCAGGCTAACATACCCAGCAAAACTCTCAGTCCTCATATACGGAGAAAACAAGATATTCAACGACAAAAACAAATTTCAACAAGACCTACACAAAAATCCAGTGTTACAGAAGGCACTAGAAGGGAAAATACAACCCAAGAAAACTAGCTACTTTCAAGGAAACACAGGAAATAATTAACCTCACCACAGGAAAACAAAAAGCAACCAAGCACACAATCTTATGACCACAGCCAACATCAAATTCAAAGATTCTAACAGCCACTGGTCATTAATCTCACTCAACATCAATGGACTCAATTCTCCAAAAAAAGAAAGACACAGACTAACAGAATGGATGCATAAACAAAACCCAGCAATCTGTTGCATATAAGAAACACACCTAAGTCACAAAGATAGACATTACCTGAGAGTAAAGGGCTGGAAGAGGCTTTCCAAGCAAATGGACCCTAGAAGCAAACAGGAATACCCATTCTAATATCTGGTAAAATAGACTTTCAACCAAAATTAATCAAAAGAGATGGGAAAGGACACTTCATACTCATCAAGGGAAAATTCCACCAAGAAGACATCACAATCCAGAACATCTATGCCCTAAATACAAGGGCACCCACATTTATAAAAGAAACATTGAAAAACTTAAACCACACATAGATCCCCATACATTAATAGTGGGAGACTTCAACACCCCACCCTCAAGAAAAGACAGGTCAACAAAACAGAAATTAAACAAAGAAACAATGTCTCTAACAGAGGTCATGGATCAAATGGACAAAACAGACATTTACAGAACTTTACACCCAAACACAAAAGAATTTACCTTCTTCTCGACACCTCATGGAACCTTTCCCAAAATAGACCATATAGTGAGTCACAAAGTGAGCCTCAACAGATAAAAGAAGATTGAAATAATCCCTTGTATCCTATCTGATCACCATGGAATAAAGCTGGACCTCAACAACAACAGAAATAGCAAAAAACCTACACAGATGGAAACTGAACAATTTGCTACTAAATGAAGCTGGGTCAGGGAAGAAATAAAGAAAGAAATTAAAGTCTTCCTAGAATTCAATGAAAATGAAGACACAACATACCCAAAATTGTGGGACAAAATGAAAGCAGTGCTAAGAGGAAAGTTCATAGCATTAGGTGCCTTCAAGAAGAAATTTGAAACACCTCATTCAAGCAACTTAATGGATCACCTAAAAACCCTAGGAAAAGAAGAAGCAGACATACCAAAAAAGAGTAGATGGCTGGAAATAATCAAACTCAGGGCTGAAATCAATCAATTGGAAACAAATAAAACAACTCAAAGAATCAATGAAACCAAGAGCTAGTTCTTTGAGAAAATCAACAAGATAGACAAACCCTTAGCCAAGCTAACTAAAAGGCAGAGACAGAATCAAAATCAACAAAATCAGAAATGAAAAGGGGACATAACCACAGACACGGAGGAAATCCAAACAATCATTAGGACTTACTTCAAAAGTCTATACAGAACAAAATTTGAAAATCTAAATGAAATGGACAATTTTCTTGATTGATTCCAACTCCCAAAACTGAATCAAGACCAGGTAAATCAATTAAATAGTCCTATATCCCCCCAAGGAAATAGAAGCTGTCATCAAAAGTCTCCCATCCAAAAAAAGCCCCAGACCATATGGTTTCAGTGCAGAATTCTACCAGACCTTCAAAGAAGAGCTAACTCCAGTTCTCTTTAAACTATTCCACAAAATAGAAACAGAAGGAACACTACCAAACTCATTCTATGAAGCCACAGTCACCTTGGTACCTAAACCTCACAAAGTCCCAACAAAGAAAGTTCTTCAGGCCAATCTCCCTTATGAACATTGATTCAAAAATACTCAACAATATACTTGCAAACCAAGTATACAAGATCACACCAAAGATATCATCCACTATGACCAAGTAGGCTTCATCTCAGCTATGCAGGGGTAGTTCAATATATGGAAATCTATCAATGTGAACCACCATATTAACAAACTGAAAGAAAAAAAAAAACACATGATAATCTCCCTAGATGCTGAAAAAGCATTTGACAAAATTCAACATCCATTTATATTTAAAGTCTTGAAGAGATCAGGGATACAAGGCACATATCTAAACATAGTAAAGGCAATATACAGCACGCTTATAGCCAACATCAAACTGAACGGAGAGAAACTTAAAGCAATCCCACTGAAATCAGGGACAAGACAAGGCTGCCCACTCTCTCCATATCTCTTCAACATAGTTCTGGAAGTCCTTGCTAAAGCAATAAGGCAGTTGAAGGAGATCAAGGGCATACAAATTGGAAAAGAAGAAGTCAATTATCACTAATTGCAGATGATATGATAGTATATCTGAGTGACCCCAAAAATTCTAACCAGGGAACTCCTACTGCTGATAAACACCTTCAGCAAAGTGGCTGGATACAAAATTAACTCAAAAAAATCAGTAGCCCTCCTGTATACAAAAGACAAAAGGGCTGAGAAAGAAATTAGGGAAACAACACCCTTCACAATAGCTACAAATGACATAAAGTACATTTGTGTAACTTTAACCAAGCAAGTCAAAGACTTGTATGAAAAAAAAATTCAAGTCTCTGAAGAAAGAATTAGAAAAAGATATCAGAAGATGGAAAGATCTCCCATGCTCATGGCTTGGCAGGATTAACATAGTAAAAATGGCCATCTTACCAAAAGCAATCTAGAGATTTAATGCAACTCCCATCAAATTACCAACACAATTCTGTATAGACCTGGAAAGAAAAATTCTCAACTTCATATGGAATAACAAGAAACCCAAAATTGCTAAAACAATCCTCTACAATAAAAGATCTTCTGGAGGTATCTCCATCCCTGATCTTAAGCTGTATTATAGAGCAAGAGTAATAAAAACTGCATGGTACAGGCATAGAAACAGAATGGTGGATTAATGGAACTGAACAGAAGACCCAGAAATAAACCCACAAATTGTTGGACACCTGAACTTTCAGAAAGATGCCAAAACCATACAATGGAAAAAAGATAGCATCTTCAACAAATGGTGCTGGTCTAATTGGATGTCTACATGTAGAAAAATGCAAATAGATCCATACTTATCACCCTGCAAAAAACTGAAGTCCAAGTGGATCAAAGACCTCAACATAAAACCAGACACATTAAATCAGTTAGAAGAAAAATTGGGGAAGAGCCTTGAACTCATTGGTACAGGAGACAACTTCCTGAACAGAACACCAACAGCATAGGCTCTAAGAACAATAATCAATAAATGGGACCTCATGAAACTGAAAACTTTCTGTAAAGCAAAGGACACTGTCATCAAAACAAAACGACTGCCTACTGATTGGGAAAGAATCTTCACCAACCCTCTATCTGATAGAGGGCTAATATCTAGTATATATAAAGAAATAAAGAAGCTGAAAAGCAGCAAACCAAGTAATCCAATTAAAAAATGGGGAACAGAGCTAAACAGAGAATTCTCTGTAGAGGAATATCGAATGGCAGAGAAACACTTAAAGAAATGCTCAACGTAATTAGCCTTTAGGGAAAAGCAAATCAAAACGACCCTGAGATTTCATCTTACACCTATCAGAATGGCCAAGATGAAAAACTCAAGTGACAACACATGCTGGAGAGGTTGTGGAGAAAGGGGAACCCTCCTCCACTGCTGGTGGGAATGTAAACTTGTACAACCACTCTGGAAATCAATCTGGTGCTTTAGGGCTTCCTCAAGACCAAGCCACACCACTCCTAGGCATATATTCAAAAGAGGCTCAAGTACACAATAAGTACATTTGCTCAAACATATTTGTAGCAACTTTATTTGTAATAGCCAGAAGCTGGAAACAGCCCAGATGTCCCTCAACTGAAGAATGGATGCAGAAATTGTGGTACATCTACACAATGGAATCTTACACTGCATTGAAAAATAAGGAAATCATGACATTTGCAGGTAAATGGTGGGATCTGGAAGGGATCATCCTGAGTGAGCTGTCCCAGAAGCAGAAAGACACATACTATATACTCACTCATAAAACATGTAGCATAGGATAAACCTACTAAGAAACTGTACATCTAAAGAAACTAATCTAGAAAGTGGATCCTGAGTAAAATTCTCAATCCCCATTCTGAAAGGCAAAGAGGAAGGACATCAGAAGAAGAAAACAGGAAACAAGCTATAAACCTGCCACAGAGGGCCTGCAGACTATCAAAGCAGATCCTGAGACTTGTGGCCAACTGTTGGGCAGTGTGCATGGAATCTTATGTAAGAAGTGGAAAATAATAAGATCTGGAGAGGACAGTGTTAGTATAATTTTTTTTTAATGCTGATTTCTACCCCCCACCCTTCTCATTTTCAATCCAGATATTGCATTGTGATACTCATCCTAAGCATCCTTTCTCAACTTGGTGTAATCTTTCAAATAAAGTAATTAGACACAATGTTGAGATGGGAGGAGCCAAAGGATAGGAAAGAGGGGAGGCGCTAGAGGGCAGGAAATGAGTGGGAGGAGAAAGGGCAGAGGGAGAGCTTGGAGACGGAGTTGGAGGAGAGATCTTAGAGGATGTGGAACATGAACCAAACCTAAGATTTTACAAAAAGCAAGTATAATGTGGGAAATATAATGTTAGGAAACTATTAGGGCTTGGAGGTTCAGGATAGAGTAACTATTGCCCAGCATTGTGTTTTAGGTTAACTAAATAAAACCAGTCTCTGTGTGGTGATTTGGGTATACAGCTCTTTAGGACTAACAGCAGTATTACTAAAAGATAATTATTAGTAAATATTAAAAACCCTTACAACAGGACAGGAACTCCACAAGGAGAGCAACGGAACCAGAAATTTGAACACAGGAGTCTTCCCAGAGACTCATACTCCAACCAAGTACCATGCATGGAGGTAACCGAGAACCCCTGCACAGATGTAGCCCATGGCAGTTTAGTGTCCAAGTAGGTTCCATAGTAATGGGAAGAGGGACTGCCTCTGACATAATCTGATTGGTCTGCTCTTTGATCACCTCCCCCTGAGGGGGGAGCAGCCTTACCAGGCCGCAGAAGATGACAATGCAGCAACCCCTGATGTGATCTGATAGACTAAGATCAGAAGGAAGGAGAGGAGGACCTCCCTTATTAGTGGACTTGGGGAGAGTCATGCGTAAAGAAGGGGGAGGGAGGGTGGGATCGGGAGGAGCTTATGGGGGGATACAAAGAAAAAAGTATAATTAATAAAAAAAGAAAAAATAGAACATCTCGGGAAAAAAAAAGAAAAAAGCTTCTGTAAAGCAAAAGACACAGAACAAAACTATAGCCTACAGACTGGGAAAGGCTCTTCACCAACCCTATATCTGACATAGGGCTGATATCCAGAATATATAAAGAACTAAAGAATTTCAAATGCAATAAATCAAGTAATCCAATTAAAAAATGGATTATGGAGCTAAACAGAGAATTCTCTGTAGAGGAATGTAGAATGGCAGAGAAACACTTAAAGAGATGCTCAACATTCTTAGCCATCAGAGAGATGCAAATCAAAACGACCCAGCCATTTCCCCTGCACCCATCAAAATGGCTAAAGTGAAAAACTCAAATGACAACACATGCTGGAGAGGTTGTGGAGAAAGGGGAACCCTCCTCCATTGCTGGTGGGCCTGTAAACTTGTACAACTACTTTGGAAATCAATCTGTCACTTTCTCAGACAATTAGGAATAGTGATTCCTCAAGACCCAGCTATACCACTCTTAGGCATATATCCAAAAGTTGCTTAAGTACACAACAAGGACATTTGCTCAACCATGTTTGTAGCAGCTTTATTTGTAATAGCCAGAATCTGGAAACAACCCAGTTGTCCATCAATGGAGGAATGGATACAGAAATTGTGGTATTTTTACACAATGGAATACTACTCAGCAATCGAAAACAAGGAAATCTTGAAATTTGCAGGCAAATGGTTGGGATCTAGAAAAGGTCATTCTGAGTGAAGTATCCCAGAAGGAGATAGACACCCATGGTATATACTTATTTATTTAGACTTATACGATATGATAAACCTAATGAAATCTATACACCTAAAGAAGATAAACAAGAAAGAAGAACCAGGGTAAGATGATCAATCTTTACTTAGAAAGACAAATGGGATGGACATTGGATGTAGGAGAAAACAAGTAACAGAACAGGAGCCTACCTCAGAGGACCTCTGAAAGACTCTACCTAGCAGTGTATCAAAGCAGATACTGAGACTCATAACCAAACCTTCGGCAGAGTGCAGGGAATCATGTGAAAAAGGGGGAGTTAATATGATCTGAAGAGGTTAGGAGCTCTACAAGGACCAAATATATCTGGAGACTGTTTTTCCAACCAAGGACCATGTATGTATATAACCTGGAACCTCTGCTCGGATGTAGTTCATGGTAGCGCAGTAACCAAGTGGGTTACCCTAGTAAGGGGAACAGGGACTAATTTTTACATGAACTCAATGGTGGGCTCTTTGACCTCCCCACCCCCCAAGGGAGGAGTAGCCCTGCTAGGCCACAGAGGAGGACTTTGCAGCCAGTCCTGAAGATATCTGATAAAACAGGGTCAGATGAAAGGGGAGGAGGCCCTCCCCTATCAGTGAGCTTGGAAAGGCACAGGGAGGAGATGAGGGAGAGAGGGTTGGAATGAGAAGGAATGAGGGAGCGGGATACAATTGGGATACAGAGTTAATAAAATGTTACTAATAATAAAAATAAATTTTAAAAAATATGGCAGTATTCAAAGCATAGTTTTCAACTTTATAAACTGTGTTTGTAATGTAATTAAGAAAGGCTTTTTGGTTAATTCTTTTTGTGTTAGATATTTGGCAAAAGAATAACAAAATAAAAACTCCCATATAGTTGAAACTTTCATTTTTCATAAAACTTTTTCTGTATGCTCTGAAAAAAAAATTGTGTTACAGAGTAGGAATAGATGTGGGAAAATTTAATAGCGGTTACCAACAATGAACACTGTAATGCATGAAGTCAAACAGAATGAAAGAGATAGTTGGTTGAGTATCCTTTGGATACAAGATTAAATTCAAGCAAGAAAGGACACATTAAATAGAAAAAGGAAAGATTATTTTGGTAAAACACTGCACATTTCACCTCTTGTATGATTTTGTAAACATTCAACATCTCATATTATGTTAGATAATAAAATAAAAAAATTAAGCTTGACATTATGAAAATAAGGTGTTTCAATGATGTTAGCAGATAGGCCTAATTTATATAATGAAAATGAAATATATACTGCAGTACACAGCTTTTTAGAGCACTATAGATTTCCTCTTCTACATTTCTCTAGAATCTAGGTCTAGAAAATTTGTATGTTTCTCATAGATCAAGTTCAACAACTATTCTTCTTCACATTATTTCATCAGTTTGGTTGAGAACTATCAAGGTTTCAACCATCTATGTACAGTATTAAGAGTTCTCTAATTTAGATCTTTCTAGGTTTCATTTCCATAAAGAAATATAATTATTAATTCAAAACAACATCATTTTGAGTAACACAAATAAAAATTGCCCTAAATTCATAACAGAAGAATAATAGTACAAGTGTCTCCAAGCTGAGAATGCTTGTCAGTTTTTCTAAACATCTGAAGCTTCACACTTGGAACAGTCTCTAACAACTTCAACAAACTACTTAATCATTTGTTCAGTGGACAAACCCTTAGTTTGACTCATTTCTTTCTCTGCGTTTTTCTGAGTTCAATATTGTCATAGATTATATTGCCCTGTGAAAATAATTATTGATACAATTTTTTTTAAGTAACAATAAGTTACGATGCACACATCTTGATTGTTTGAAGACAGGATTCTCTTGCCTTTTCACATATAAACTATATTAACATAGGGTGGAAAGTATGAAAGTCACAGGAATGAAAAAATAAAATCTATATCACACCTTAGAAAGATATAGTGAACTAAAACTTCTGTCTCACACTATGGTAAAATAATAATAATAATAAGCTTGTCTGAATTAGCTGTCCATGCTTACTCCCAGGAAGTAACAAGAGTCAACATCTAATATACCGCTCTAGAAATTATATTAGCCCTTAAAAATAAATATATTCATGAAGTTACTGAATAACATAAATGTGAACATGTAATGATGTACCACAGTGGCTTTTTAACTTCTTTTTGAGATTATAATGTAATCATCAAATTTCCTACTTTCCCTTCCTCCCTCCAAACCTTTTTCATATACACTTCTTGGCTCTATTTCAAATTCACATCCTCTTTTTTTTGTTAGCTGCTGTTATATTCATATATGTACATACACAAACATTCAAAATTGGATAACCACTTGCTGTACTTTTCCCTTGGAAGACTATTTCTCTCATGGTCAGTATTCCTTACTTTCTATAGTTCTCTGTGTAGGGCTGAGACCTTATGGGGATTTCCCTGTCCACTTAACTACGTTTATTGTTGCTGTACTTGTTAAGTTCATGTTTAAGGAGTTGTGTTGGTGAAATTTATGAGTGTCCTGAATGTTCAACAATAGAGAACTTATGCTAACTATCCAAGCCTGGTAAAGTCATGGATTTTAGGGGATAACCAACAATTACTAACCCTAAATTATCTCTAACTATATTTCAAATATTTGTTCTTGTACCCACAGATAAATGTAGCTCTTACCCCTCAACAAGAAAACTTCTAAATAGAAGCAAAAGATGGAGACCATTAAAGGAAACCACAACCAATCAAATTCAGAGTTATGGATCCCAGTTCTGAAGGATACATCTACAATACCACAGTGTTTTGAAATTTTCAAACATCTTCCCAGAGTTTCTTTCCTTTCGCTCTGCCTTTAGAACACTTGGCTAGCCTTTTGTTGGACAGATAAACCATTTAATCATAAATTAAAGTATTTATTTAGCTAGGAACACATGCTGCTCTAATTTTCCCGTTAAAGAATGCTGTATTTAGTTTATGTTTAGTGAGATTCTGCATCACTAACGTACAGTTAAAGAAGCTTTTGTCTGATACAAATAGTAAATCATACAACAGTGAAAAATCAGGGCTTATTTTTCCTTCTATTACCACTGATAAATATCAGTACAAACTTAAAAGTTTCTCTACTACTTACTGGCTCTGATTTTGTGACTTCTCTCACCTCTACCAGCAACTTCATTCATGTGTACATATGGACACACAGGCCATCTACACATACACACAGCTGAGATTATAAAATAAGTCTTCAACAAATTTAGTTCTATAACAGTGATTATTTTCCCAAATATCAAAACACATGGATTATGCATTATTTTTCAAATGAGTTGAATAACTGTTTTCTTGTTTTGTTTTATTTTTCCTTTTATTGAAAAGAGCTTTTTCATATAATATATCCTAATTAAGGTCCACTCCCTCTCCTCCTCAGTTCTTCCCCACCTCCCATAACATCTGAATTACCCTCTTTCCGTCTCTTCTCAGAAAACAAACAAGCTTCTATCAGATAATAATAAAATAAAATGCAATAAAATAAAACAAAAACTAATACATTAGAATGGGACAAAACAAACAGAAGAAGCTCAAGATAAGTTACAAGAAACATATAGATGCAGAAACCCACTTATTTGCACACTCAACAATCCCATAAAAACACTAAACTGGAAGCCATAATATATGTGCAAAGGACATGTAGGGTAAAAATAAGAATATATATGTTTTTTTAAATAAGATTATTCCTTAAAGCCCTGCCACAACATAATGAGACAAAGTATCTTCAAAGCTGCCATTGAGTTCATTTTCTGTTGATCATCTACTTCTGGGGTACAGCCTACCCTTAATGGTAGTTTGTTTCCCTAGAGCAATTCCTTTGGAGGAAACTAAATTTTCATTTGCAAGTGTTTATCAATTGGAGATACCTTCTGTGTTAGTGATGGGGACATGTGACAACTTCCTCTCTCAGTGCTGAGACTGTGCATGCTGCTTCTGTGAGTTCATATGTGTGTGAGGAAGGCCTTGTTTCTTTGGTGTTTTTCATCCCTATTGGCTCTTTCTACCTCCTATTCCACTGGGCTCACTGAGCCCTGGGGAGAGGGATTTGATAGGGGAATCCTATTTAGGGCTGGTTGTGTCTCACTCTCTGATATTGTCTGGCTGTAGGTCTCTGTATTTGTTCCCATCCCCATTGGAGGAAGCTTCTCTGATGATGGCTAAGCAAGGCACTGATATGATTTCCTGGCCAGACATTTTGTTTGTTTGTTTGTTTGTTTGTTTGTTACCTTTAGCTTTTGGAATTTTGTTTTCCTTCCACCTTCTTTTCCTTTGCTCATGTGCCTGCAGAATGACTCAGGACTATTCTTGGTGGTTCCAGCCCACCCAGAGGCCTGTGCACTGGGAACTGCTAACCAGTCGTCAGTGGCTGGCTGGGCATCAGTCTTTAGTAGGACACTGCTGGACTGGTGAAGAGGGCCCCTGCCCTCCTTCAGACCAGACTGCCCTCTGGCTGAGCAGCAGTGAACTCAAGAGCCTCTTCAGTTCATTCACCCTGAAATTCTTTTTGGTCACGGCCTTCCTTGCATAAGTCCCTCTTCATCCCCAGTCTCTTCTAGATCTCTCTATGGAAACAGAGATCAGGTATAAGCTTCCATGGATGTTCACAAGAGATAGTGAGGGAGGAGAACTTCCCTGGCCAGCATTCAGCACATCAGGCTCATCAAGTGAGCTCCTTCATTGTTGTCTCGGTTGGTAATGTCCACTTAGCTCAGAGAAAATCCTGTGTTACAGAGAGCCATGGTGGGGAGATTGACATAAGGCATGTCTGTGAGGGCCTGGTGGTCACCCCCAGTTACAGCCAGAAGCTGTAGCTCCAAGAAGGTTGTCTGGATCTGATTAGTGAAGCTCTCGGGTGAAATGCAGCCAGAAACTGGAGTGGCTCCAGTGGCAGCAGCAAACTTCAGCACAGCTGTGTGGGTAGAGTTCCTGGATGCAGAAATCAGTGGGTTCTCAATTGCATTGACAGCTTGAGCTTGTGTTACAAAAGTAAACAACAGCTTTTACCAGGTCTTCTTTAGACTTATAATGCAGATACCATCAGTTTTCCTTCTAAACAAACTAACTACTCCAGCTGGAAGTCAAGGTTGGTGCCACTTAAGTAGGGTTTTTAGCTAGGAATTTCAGACATCATCCTTCTTCATCTTCAGGATACCAAAGTCTCCAGACACTGTGTGAGTTTCCCTTTAAGTTATGATGAGAATCAAGAACAACTCCTTATGAACTTGTCCCTGGAAAGCACAAAACAGCAAGTTGAGTAAATGTTAAGCATGGCTAATCAACACTAATTAGAGTCAGGGATTGCAACTGATTACAGATTTAGTGTCAGCTACTGCATTTGATTCTACTTAAATTTCATTTAATCTTCATTCTTTAGAAGAACAGAACTAATAGAACAAGTATATATTTAATGCAATATATTAATATTTCAATTAATTTATTATTTGTACTATGTTAATATATTATAATTGCTATATATGTATATATAAAGGAGATTTATTAGAGTCGGTTACAGCTTGTGGTCAGGTGAGTCCAACAATGGTTGCCTCCTAATGGAAAGGCCAAGAACCCAGTAGATGTTCATTTCACAAGATGGAATGCCTTACCTCAACTGGTCTTCAGTCTACATTGGAATCCCCCCAAAGTGGGTTCTAATGATATTAATGTCTCAGCAGCAGGATAGATGAAGTTGCCAGTGAGACTGAGGGCCAACAGGCAAAATTGAAAAGCTTCTTCCTTCCCTGTCCTTTATTTCTCCAGTGATGTGGCCTAGATTTAGGGTTGGTCCTTCCACCTCAAATGATGCAAGCAAGAAAATCCCGTACAGCTGTGCCCAGCTGCTTGCGCTTTTAGTTGACTCCAGATGTAGTCAAGTTGGAAAGCAAGATTAATCATCACTACCATAAAATTTATCATTTTGAAATATTGTTAAGGACAGTTTATAGACAGTCAGACTTGTATTTTACTTTCATTGTGTTTCTTTCTCTTAAGAATTTACAGAACCTTTTGCTTCAGGAATAATGATGGGGCAAGAGCTATTACCTGAACAAGCCTCCTTCCCTGACATTCTGTATTTTGAAGACAAAAGCCAATTAAATAATCAAGCTGGAATGTTTCTAAGTATAGTGGTATCTTAGTTACTATTATGTTGCTGTGAAGAGGCACTATGACCAAGGCAACCCTAATAAATGAAAGCATTTAGTTGGGGACTTGCTTACAATTTCAGAAGCTTAGCCCTTTATTATCAGTAGCTGAAATGTTTATATCCTGATCCACAGTTAGCAGGCAGAAAAAGAGAGGGAAAGAGAGAGAAAAGATAAAGATTGAAAGGCTAGGCCTGGTACAAGCCTTGCCACCTCAAAGCCTACCCCAGTGACACACCTACTCCAACAAGGCCACACCTCTTAATCCTTTCCTAAACAAACAATCCACCAACTAGGGACTAGACATTCAAATATATGAGCCTGTTGGGGCCATTCACATTCAAACAACCACAAATGGGAAGGCACAACTTTCAAAGGAATAGTGTAAGATAGGACAACTTAATTTACAGCTGTGTTTATGAAAAAGATGAAGAGAATCTTGCTTTGTTTTCAAATCAGGCTAAAAAACTGATGCACATTTATGCTGATTTAATCAAACATATGTCACTTTTCCTGACCCCAAACAGAATTGTATCTTACTTACTCATAAATGGAGAACTGAAGCCTAGGATCACATTTAATATGGTTTACAAAAACAATGTAGCATGACATTTGATACATAAAATATATGATAGAAGAAATTTTGTATCTTTACAGTGGCTATTATACTATCCTTCCATTTTGCAAATAGTATACTTATGTGCATCACTGGCACTTTAAAGCACATTATTCTTACTTCTTTAAGGTATTTCCCTTTCCTTTCAGAGTAGGCATGATCATTCCTTAGACCACTCAAATGTGCTCAGGTGAAGGTATTACTTTCAGGTGAACATGATGAGAAAATCTTTGCTTTTCCCCAGAATAGGCAAAAGTCTTTGCCAATTTCACTCTGTCTCTGCAACTGGCAGTATTCTTATGGGTGGCACTTTGGGCATCTTGAATTTTAGAGTGGGAGTGATACCTAAAAGGGAAGCCAGACCATCCATGAAGAGACAAGAGAAATATAAGGGTGAACTATTCTGATTTTAGCTATTATTGGGGTTGTTTTCACAGTTCCTGAGCAGTTAAACCAATAATGAGACTCAGAGTGTTTACTTCTCAGTAAATTTATGCTGATTTCAAACATGAACTTTCTCCTAAGGGCACACCCTGCAAGAGACTTTGCAGGTTCAGAGCAGAGCTGAGCTATGTAGATAGTGCCCTGCATTAGAGGGAGCCACTTATAGACTGCTTACATCGTTCTCAAGAAATTGACCAGACATGGAAGCTCACTATAATTCTGGCACTCTCAAGGCAAGCAGATTAAGAATGCAAGATTGTTATCAGCAACTGAAAATTCAATTCTGAGCCAGCTTGAAGCACATGAAATCCTGTTCTTCTGTGTCTCCAAAGGGAAAGAAAGAAAACAAATCTGCCATACACAATAACTTCCTAGAATCCATTTCTGCCACCTCTGACTTGCATAGTTACCTGTAAGACATCCGAATATGCTTCCTCACATCCATACTTCTGGAGCCTCCTCCTTTCTCTACCTTTTCTTAGGATTTAGCAGGAGTAGTTACTTGATCACACCTGCAAGTCATTTAAATATCCTGGGAAATAATTTATCTGCGCCTGAAAGCTTAAATTAAAGCTGTAAAGTGCTCCCTTATTATCTCTGCACCCATCTTGTACATCAATTCCCTCCTAATGATGTTTGTTCTAGATCTGCCAGCTTGAAAATTATTTCCTTGATGGAGAAAAAAAAAGAAGCAAAACAGAATTTGAATAAATCTCCAGGCTCTGCTATGCTGTATAACTTTATATCTTTTGTTATAAATTACAGACTTTTCCCAAGGGGTGTGGATTGTTTTGAGCAACTGTGCATTTCTATAATATGCGAAGAATGGCTACTTATTAGGGATAAAGCCTAGTTAAAAACTAGTGTAGCTGAAAATCTATACACATGTACTCAGACAAATTGCTGACCTGATCATGAAAAGATTAGCCTGTGCTAAGAACTCAAAGAGATACCTGAAGCACTGTGGTGCTGTGGAAGACTCAGGTCAAAATAGGTTTTGATCCCAAGCAGCCAGAGACACAACAATCACAGTTATTCAAGATCTTCCTCTGTGTTCTTACTGTTGTCTTTATACAGACAGGAATAGCAACTGAGAATCCCTAGATTTGGTGATGGAGTTCAGTGTTCAGTGTTTGCCATGTTTAGTATCCTGATATCTTCTCTTACACAAGAGCAAGCCACTGAGGTCTCATCTGAGCTCTCGTTCACTCCTAGGGTCGGACATGATGATTTTCCCTTTGGTTTCTTATTGATGGATTTGTTCAGGATTCACACTAAATTTATAGTATGAGAGATTACTGATTCTAATCTGTGATATTCCCCTGGTCATATTCCCTTTAAATCTCCCAGATGCAGACTATTTGTCTTATAACTTCAGAAATCTTCCTTAATATAAAAAGATCAAACGATTTTTATCTCCCACAGTTTCTTTTGCCTTCATATAACATACTCTCCTCTTTTAGATGATCAGAGGAGCCGCAATAGCTAGCATTATCTAGCTTATTATTTTGTTTGGCTTTCTTTTTATTTCTTTTTTTTCTCTTCTCCTCCTCCTCCTCATCCTCCTTCTTTTTCTTTTTCTTCTTCTTCTTCTTTTTCCTGTATAAACTTGGCTGTCCTGGACTCTCTTTGTAGACCAGGCTGGCCTTGAACTCACATAAATCCCCTTGCCCCTGCCTCCCAAGTGCTGGGAATAAAAGCATGTGCCACCACAGTGTACTTAGCTTGTTTTTTGTTTGTTTTTGTAATCCTCATAATAAATGTTCTGAGTCTTCAGCGTGTATCACAAAAGTCTGGGAACACCTGGTTCAACAGTGCGCAGTGATTATTTATAATGCAGATTAGCCAGTGCTCCTTCTCAACACCAGTTACATAATTAGTAGGGCATCATGAAGAACGAAAGTACCCATTCCCTTGATCAGACTCTATTAAGAAGTTCAAGATGGAGAGTACAGAACATGGGGCTTTCTTATTCTTTATCAAGTAGCTTTGACAACTCACCATTTTCTCAAAACATAAAGAAAGAATTTCCTAGATCTTCATTATTTAAGATGATTTATAGGAAAATATATTGGAGCACCAAGTAATTGGCTCATATCGACTTGCTTTTTCTTTTTTTTTTTTTATTTAATTTTATTTTTTTCTTATCAGTTACGTTTTATTAACTCTGTATCCCAGCCATGTCCCGATCCCTCATTCCCTCCCAGTCCCTCCCTCCCTCCCTCCCTCATCTCCACCGTGCCCCTTTCCAAGTCCACTGATGGGGGGGAACTCCTCCCCATTTATCTGATCCTGTTTTATCAGGTATCTTCAAGACTGGCTGCAAAGCCCTCCTCTGTGGCCTAACAGGACTGCTCCTCCCTTCGGGGGTGGGGAGACCAAAGAGCCAGTCATTGAGTTCCTGTTAGAAATAGTCCTTGTTCCCCTCACTTTGGGAAACCAATTGGTTACTGAGCTACCACAGGCTACATCTGAGCAGAGATTCTAGGTTATATCTATACATGGTCCTTGGTGGAGTGTCAGTCTCAGAAAAGACCCTGTGCCCAGATGTATTTGGTCCTTGTGGAACTCCTATCCTTTCCCCATCAGACTAACTACCCTTCTTTCTTATGATTCCCTGTACTCTGCCAAAGGTTTGGTCATGAGTCTTTGCTTTGAAAACACTGCTAGTTAGAGTCTTTCAGATGCGCTCAGTAGACTCCTGTCATACGTTCAATGCATATCCCATCTGTCTTTCTAAATGAGGATTGATCATCTTACCCCATGTCTGCTCTCTTGATTATCTTTTTTAGGTGTATAGATTTCATTATGTTTATCATATCTTATAGGTCTATATAAGTGAGTATATACTGTGTTTTTCTTTTTCCTTCTGGGATATTTCACTCAGAATGATCTTTTCTAGATCCCACCATTTGCCTGCAAATTTCATGATTTCCTCCTTTTTCACATTACAAAAATCAATTAAGTAGTTGCTATTACCTTCTCAAACTCAAGGAAAGAGTATTTGAACTCAGGGTATCTCAGTGCCTATAAACATTATTGTCAACTTTTCAGTAATATGTATTTTATAAAATTTATTATAATAATGGTCATTAGTTTTCTCTGAAACCTGTGTCATTAAGAATTTGATAATGTTGAGAATAGTGTTGTTATCTTCAAGTCCTACAAGCACTAGAGTTTGTATCAGAAGTTATTATTTGGCTACTTCGTAGGCACCTTGTGGAACATGGTGGCTGCCGCAGCCAGGGTCTGGTAACAAGGGCTTATGGCAGCCGCTTCCATAGCGAGGGGGGCTGGGCGACCCTCAGTAGTATTGCAGCGAGTGAGGAGGGAGAGCGGGGCGGCTGACACATGCCCCACTGTAGACCACGGAATGATGTGGCCCATAAGCACCTCTCAGCATTTGGAGAGTGTGTGACTGGAACCCTACCCAAGTATGTCCAACCGGTTTAGGTGACCTGCTTTAATGAGTTAGACATCTCTTTCCATCTTGATGGAGTCATCCCAATGCTGACTTTCCTCAAGGACCACACCAGTGTTCAAATCACTGGCTGACTTAACGGCAGTGCACATCCCAACCAGGCAGAACCATTTTGAGATTGTCTACAACCTGCTGTCTCCGCGCTTTAACTCAAGGACCCGTGTGAAGACTATGCAAATGAGCTGATACCCATTGAGCATCTGTGCGGAAGCCTTGTGTAAGAGGGAGTTCTGGGACATGTTTGGAGTTTTCTTTTTTAACCACCCTGATTTAAGAAGGATCCTGACAGAAAATAGCTTCGAGGGACATCTTTTCCTGAAAGGCTTTTCTCTCTCTGGCTATGTTGAGCTATGTTATGATGATGAGGTGAAGTGGGTAGTGGCTGACCCAGTGGAGTTGGCACAAGAATTCCCTAAGTTTGACTTGAACAGCCCCTGGGAGGCCTTCGCTGCCTATCGTCAGCTCCCTGAGAGTCTCAAGCTTGAAGCTGGAGACAAGAAGCCTGAAGCCAAGTAACTTCAAAAGCACGTGTATCCTAGTGGAAAAATTCTATGGTTGTCTGTGTAAATAAATTCCCCAGGGACTTCCACCCCTAAAAAAAGAAAGAAAGAAAGAAAGAAAGAAAGAAAGAAAGAAAGAAAGAAAGAAAGAAAGAAAGAAAGAAGAAAGAAAGAAAGAAAGAAAGAAAAAAGCAAAAATGAAGTTATTATTTAATCCTAAGGCCTTCCATTCACCTATTATTTTGAATGAATTAATATTTCCTGGGCCCGATTCATAGACACATCTTTTCAAAAAATTTTTAAAACTTTATCACATAAAGTAACAGACTTACCGTATTTTTTTTGGTATGAGGAAGCTTTTCTTTCAAAATATAAAAATGAATTCAGCAATAATATGGGTTTTTTTGTTAAATTTTCTTTCATTGTTTAAGCTAAGATTTCACGAGAGAAATGATTATTTCCTTTTTATTTTCTATTTATTTGGACTCATGCCTACACATTCCTAATGAAAGAAAAAACTGTTGTACATGGGCATTTACAGCATGACTCATTAAGACACTTTTTGCATCTCTATCCTGCAACACAATAATTAATTTGAAACCACTTGCCAGGAAAGCATTTGTGGCATTTTATTGCTTTCCCTTTGTGTCTGTTCAGTGAGTAACTAAAAGCAAAGACACTGGTTGCTGCTGCCAGGGTCTAGCCCAGGGTGAGGACAGGCCAGAAGCAGGCTGGGTGCAAGAGCAAGAACAACAGTGGGTGGGTTGGTGGGGGTGGGGACGAGCCAGGCAGGAGGCAAGGGCTGGAGGAGAGGAGAGTTTTGCAGCCTGACTGACTGACACTCAGAGTGCTTCTTTATTTACATAGAACTTAGTAAAGAGAGGTAGATGCATGTTGTCCCAAAACAAAGATCGTATCATTTTCATCAAGGATATATTTTACCAAAGCATGACAAAATATCTCTTAGGCTGGAAGTTCTTGTGGTTTCAAGGGCACTAGACAGAAAGAAATCTCCAAGCCAGCCTGAGCAGATTGTCATGTCCCAAGCACTGTTATTATCAACTTTTAATAGTCAGAGTGCTATTGTCATGAGGCCCAGGAAAAGTCTTCATGCCAAAGCTGCTGCAGTTATTATTAAACAATAATAACACAATGTTTATATTTTATATATTGTAGAATTTATTTATATGTCTAATCTTGCTATTCTTTTGTTCCTTGGTCATATGACACCACAATAGTCCTGTATGAGTAAACTTTTTCTAAGAAAAGTGAGGTTTTAATACTTTATTCTTTTATCATACCATTTTTTTAATCCATCAGTAGCAGGAAGAGTCTTCTAATTTGATTTGCTGCCAACTTCTCTAGCCCACTGAATCTTGTTTACCTTTTGTGTTTATTTTGTTTTGATTATCTTGTTCTTGAATAAGTGCAGAGGCAGATGTTCCAAGAGCATCTTTGAGTCAGATCCTCATAAGGAGGTCTCTGGAATCTTTATTTGAGTCACAACCTCCAAGGTGTAAGAAAGTCCTTCAAATAGGGCCAGATGGGGAACCTTATGAAGGAAGGGGGAGATGGAGGGACCTGGTGGGACAGGAGCTCCACAGGGAGAGCGGCAGAGCCAGGGGATCTGGACATGGGGTCTTTTCTGGGACTGGTACTCCAATCAAGGACAATTCATGGAGATGGCCTGGAGCCCCTGCACAAATGTGGCCCTTGGTAGCTTGGTGTCGAGGTGGGTTCCCTAGTGATAGGAACAGGGACTGTCTCTGACAGGAACTCAGTGGCTGGATCTTTGATCACCTCCCCCTAAGGAGGGAGCAGCCATGCCAGGCCACTGGGGGGGGGGTGTGCACGGTATAGCCAGTCCTGATGGGACCTGATGTACTGGGGTCAGATGGAAGGGGAGGGAATCTCCCCTGTTGGTGGACTAGGGAAAGGAATACCGGGGAGGAGAGAGAGAGAGGTTGGGAGTGGGAGGGGAAGGGGAGAGGGCTGTAGCTGGGATGCAATGTGAATAAAGTGTAATTAATAAAAAATAAATAAATTTTAAAAAGAATATCTCCATAAAAATGGGAGGAGTATTGTGGTCAGAATTTTCCTGGGGAAGCAATATTCCTGGGGGAAGGCATAAATGATTCATAAAAAAAAAAATTCCTCAATCAAATATCCCCAAATTGTACAAAATAGTAAAAGCCTCTCAAGCATGCAACTTTTAGTGATAAGAGCCAAAAAGTGGGAGAACACACAACAGCCATTGCATCACTCAGCTCAGCTTTGCTGGATCTTTGTCAAACAGCTGTGCTGGTTTTATTATTTTCACTGTTCCCATTAGAACATTAGAACTTGTGCCAGGTTGTCGTTTTCAGGACTACAACATGCAAAATGTGACAGTAGTTATTCTCAAAACAAGTTTTCTCAAAATGGGCTTAGGCACACTCTCCTATGAATCCTAACATGTAAATAAAACTTGATTCTTGATCACACTGTCAATTTGTTAATTTCCTTTCTCTTCATGAGACGATTCACTGAGCAATGAGTGAGAATTGTTAGAAATGTGTGAATGTAGCACTTTCTACCAAAGGAGCAGATGTCTGGGAGCACAAGGTTAATTACTATGGAATTTAAACACAGCAACTCAAGTTGTTTAATTGATTGGAAAGTGGATAACACAACATGCAGTAGAAATTCAGACCAAATTTCTTCCTCAAGGAAAGACTTTCTGGTCCATGGTTCTTGGTATCCTAATGGGACTTGTCTTCTTATCAGTGCAGAGTTGATTCTGGAAGTTAGAGGATGAATACCCTTCATTCTTTAAGTTCTTTACGAAGCTATACAACTATATAGGAAGTCTGAGGGAGTGCAAATTTAGAAATGCAGGACAAAGGATTTGGAGCAAGCTCGGGATTGGAGATTGTAAAGGAAAACATTGGGTGGGAATTCGCCGTTTTCCAAAGGATTGCTGAACTTGAAACAGGTGTCAGTGGAAAATTCTAGGAAGTACCCCTTATTGATTATGTTGGCAAATCTGATATGCCTGAAAGATGAAAATATACATATATACATATCAGAGAGCCATAAATGCAAAAAAGCAGTCTGATACCAAATTGCATAGGTTTCATATATTTTAGAAGTTTAAAATACTTATTTTAAATTTGTATAGTGATCTTTCTACTTTGTGAAAATATTTTATATTCTAATTTATAGTATTTACCTTTTCTTTATGACACTTATACAAGTATATATTTTAAAAAGTATTCAGACAATTAAAAATTGCTATATTTTGACATTTAATTTTTCTTATTTATAAATGTATGTTTTATATATTTGTGTATGTTTTAGCTAAAGATTATGTTTTAGCTGTTTGTCTCAGCACCTTGACAAATACTAAACAGAAGAAACAGAAGAAAGGTTCATTTTAGCTTACAGTTCAAAGGGAACAGCCCTTTATGGTAGGGAAGCATCAAGTAGAGGAGATACTTTGGGCAGGAGAGTTTGCAATTCAGCTGGCTTTCGTTTTGGCTGAATGAGAAGCAGAAAATCAGACCAGGAGCAGAAACATCTATAGTCCTCAATTTTGTCTCTGTGGTCTGATGTCCAGTAGCTATGCTCCATGTCCAAAGGGTTCTGCAACCTCTCACACCAGCACTATTAACTGTAGACAATGTATTTAAACACCTGGGACTTTGGGGGCAGTTAACATTTAAGCATAACAATATGGTATCTGTTTCTCCTCTTTTCAGCATTAATAATTCACAACTCAGTTTCTAGCGGCCAGCCAAAGAGATCATATTAGATCAGACACATTAATACTGCTCTTCCTGCTTTTTTTTTCCTTTTCTTCTTCTTCCTAAGACCAGCCAGCATGAATTTAATCTACAATTTATTGGTTGCTTATTTTTCTATTTTAGATTGTGCTCTCTGTTTCCATAGTTTCCACTAACCTGAGAGATGCTTTATGCAAATGCATAGAGATAGACACAAGATAAATCAATATAAGGAATCCCATGGAATAAAAGGCTGTACTTTTAGTGTTCATGAATTTATAATTTTATTCAGAACCATTATTAGTCAGGGAGTGACTGCATGAATGTACCCTCTTGAACGCATTTACTATAATTATAATAATTTGCAATAATTCAGCATTCTTGTAGTCAAAGAGAAGTACTCTCCTGCTTGCAGTTTTGTGTTTTTTTATGTGTATCCTCAGGCTCAGAGGTGGTCACTGTAACCTGTGTGTTCTATCCAGAGAAAAGCTTCAAATTATTAAACTAATTTGAAAAGACACAAAAAGCCAAAGTCCCCTTTAAACTCTTCAAATGTTAGTAATGACCTCATAATAGTACTATTTCTTCTGGGAGTATGACAGAAACAGTGTTTTCGGGAAAGGAGTAACTGTAGAGAATTTCATAATCTTGATAATAAGTAGGAGGAAGTCAAAGTCTGCTTGTTATAATTAGAGGAGCTGCCCTTGTTGTGGCTGAATAATCAGAGCAGCAGAAAGAGCAGCTCACAGGAGCTCTATAGATAAAGAGGCTGAGGAGAGCTACTTTTGCAAAGAAATGTCTCCAGAGGTAGAGCTGTCCAACCAATGGAAGCAGTAAAGAAGACAGCTGACTCTATGCTCCGTAGGGTTAACACCCTTAGCCAGCTATGGAGGCAAAAAGCAGTATCCTGCTTGTGAACAGGTATCAGTTCTTTAACATACTTTGCCTTGTCTTAGATGACCATGTTCCTATTTGTATCCTAGGAAAGACTGACCCTAAGTCCAAAGCAACACGAAACTATAATTTCAATTGAATTTTGACTTGATACTTAGCCAATATACTTGGAGCCAATAGTTGATGATAGATCACTCAATGATAATAATAAATCTTGAAAAGTTGATCATCCCTAATATTCAAGCAACTTTATTCCTCTTATCACATTGTCTAAAATAATAACATGAGAGTATTGATTTAAGCAGTGTCAGGCCAAAGTAAGGTCTTCACGCTACTGATTGAGAAAATAATCTGGAAAGAGAAGAGTACCTTAGGCCCAGCATTTTTCACATGGTGGTTAGGGAGTTTATTAGACCACAGAATTTTCTAAGTAATTGCTTTAAACTACTTCTGGAATATTATTACAACATACATTAAATTTATAATTGTAAGAGATCCTTAATTTTAAGAAAATTCTTTCACAACACAATGCATCAGAAATAGAATAAGAGTAAATTCACATTTAAAACAAATAATCAAAGTGATACAAACCTATAATGTCAGGTAGAAGATATAATCTCAAAGACCCTTGATATCTAGAGAAAATACATCATAAATAAGCTAAATTCAAATTAATTCCAAACTATACTAATTCTTTTTTTTTCAGGCTTAAAATCTGTCCCAATTTTATTTTATTTTTAAATTTTTATTTTATTTTTATTAATTACAGTTTATTCATTTTGTATCCCAGTTATAGCCTCTCCCCTATCTTATCCCAATCCCTCCCTCCCTTCCTCCTCTTCTCCTATGCCCCTCCCCCAGTCCAATAATTAAGAGAGGTCTTTCCATCGGACCCCAGTCTATCAGGTCTCATCAGGACTGGCTTCTTTGTCTTCTTCTGTGGACTGGTAAGGCTGTTCCCCACTCAGGTGGAGATGATCAAAGAGCCGCTCATGAGTTCCTGTCAGAGACAGTCCCTGTTCCTATTATTGGGAAACCCTCTTGGACACTGAGTTGCCATGAGCTACTTCTATGCAGGGGTTCTAAGTTATCTCCATACATGGTCCTTGTTTGGAGTATCAGTCTCAGAAAGACCCCTGGGCCCAGATTTTTTGGTTCTGTTGCTCTCCTTGTGGAGCTCCTGTTCCTTCCAGGTCTTTCTATCTCCCACTTCTTTGATAAGATTCCCTGCACTCTGCCCAAAGTTTGGCTATGAATCTCAGGATATGTTTTGATACCCTGCTGGGTAGTCTTTCAGAGGCGCTCTGTGATAGGTTCCTGTCCTGTTCCCTGTTTTCTCCCTCTTCCTATGTCCACTTCCATTGCCTTTCTTAATGAAGATTGATCATCTCACCCAGGGTCATCCTTCTTGCTTACGTTCCTTAGGTGTACAGGTTTTAGTATGCTTATCCTATATTATATGTCTAATATCCACTTATAAGCAAGTATATGCCATGTGTGTCATTCTGCTTCTGGGATACCTCTCTCAGGATGATCTTTTCTAGTTCCCACCATTTGCCTGCAAATTTCATGATTTCCTTGTTTTAATTGCTGAGTAGTATTCCATTGTGTAAATGTACCACAATTTCTCTATCCATTCCTCAACTGAGAGGCAGCTGGGTTGTGTCCAGGTTCTGGCTATTACAAATAAAGCTGCTACAAACATGGTTGAGCACATGTCCTTGTTGTGTACTTGAGCAGATTTTGGATATATGCCTAGGAGTGGTTTAGCTGGGTCTTGAAGAAGCACTATTTCTAATTGTCTGAGAAAGCGCCAGATTGATTTCCATAGTGGTTGTATAAGTTTACATTCCCACCAGCAATGGAGGAAGGTTCCCCTTTCTCCACAACCTCTCCAGCATGTGTTGGCACTTGAGTTTTTTATCTTAGCTATTCTGATGGGTGTAAGGTGAAATGTCTGGGTCATTTTGGTTTGCATCTCCCTGATGGCTAAGGACGCTGAGCATCTCTTTAAGTGTTTCTCTGCCATTCTATATTACTCTACAGAGAATTCTCTGTTTAACTTTACAATCCATTTTTTAATTGGATTGCTTGATTTATTGCTTTTTAACTTTTTTAGTTCTTTATATATTCTGATATCAGCACTCTGTCAGATATAGGGTTGGTAAAGATCCTTTCCCGGCCTCCCCACCCCCCAAGGGAGGAGCAGTCCTGTTAGGCCACAGAGGAGGGCTTTGTAGCCAGTCCTGAAGATACCTGATAAAACAGGGTCAGATGAATGGGGAGGAGGTCCCCCCCATCAGTGGACTTGGAAAGGGGCACGGTGGAGATGAGGGAGGGAGGGAGGGACTGGGAGGGAATGAGGGATCGGGACACGGCTGGGATACAGAGTTAATAAAATGTAACTGATAAGAAAAAAATAAAATTAAAAAAAAAGAAACTGAAAAAAAAAGTTCCTTTCCCAATCTGTAGGCTGTTGTTTTGTTCTGACGACAGTGTCTTTTGCTTTACAAAAGCTTTTCAGTTTCATGAGGTCCCATTTATTGATCATTGCTCTTAGAGCCTGTGCTGTTGGTATTCTGTTCAAGAAGCTGTCTCCTGTGCCAATGAGTTCTAGGCTCTTCCCCACTTTTTCTAATTCTTAAATTATATTTTAGTTACAAAATTAGTAGAAACATAATATTTTAAGCATGTAATAATTAAACAAAGCAAATAACAAAAGAAATGTTTGACTGAAAAAGAATGAAAATACAAATAGGGGAGGCAAGGAGAAAAAAGTTTCTCAGAAAAATGTACTCAAAGAAGACCCATGTGAGCATGCATTCATGACAATTTCCAAGAATCTTTGCTGCTCTTTTTGTAACAGTTTCATCAGACAAACTCCAAATCCATCCTTCTGCATTGTTGGCTTGTTCTCACAGAATATTCTTTGTCCCAAGCCTCTCTCAGTCTCTCTCTTCCTCCCTCTCTCTGTCTTTCTTCTCTCTTTCCCTCCTTCCTTCCTTCTTTTTTTCTCTTCTTCTTCCTCCTCCTCCCACTGGTGTAACTAACCAAAGTCCTCACAGAAATTTTCTTGTAGGTTAAGGAATAGAATGAGCTCAGCAGTTGAAAAAAAAATTTTTTTCTGCAGATTACAATTTGTAGGGAAAGGGGGAAATGAAAAATACAGAATTGTGGTGGTGCCCATCTGGAAGTACAGCACTTACGGTGCAGAGGCAGAAAGATCACCACACAGCTACCTACACGAAATAATTGACATTAGTTTTCATCAGAGGAACGAAAGCTCAAATGTGCAGATCCTCATTCTGTTGCACTCAGTACTTACTACATTGCTAGCAGTTACACACATACATATGTCGTTCACATACATTGTGCTCCCAAATGAGAAATATCTAATATGTTGACTATGTCCAACTAAACTTGTCACCACCTTTGCTGGGTAAGCTTAAAGATTCTATTGTTAATGTTTCTGTTTTCCATAACAGGGCTTGAAAAAGTGTAAAACAACAACAACAAACAAACAAAACACAAAACAGTGCCATTGGAAGGAATGACTCCCAAGGACTTATTTATTTATGCTATTGTCTTCTCTTATCTATGAGTAACACCTTCCAAGATATTGTGCTAATTACCAAACCCTGCATGTACAAAGAGATCTCCTAAATATACATACTTATAATAGAAGTTAGTTTGTATATAAATAGACTCAATGGGAGATTAGCATCAACAGTATAGCAATATACTGGAAAGAAGTATTTATTGCATTTAAATTTTTTTCATTACAATTTATTTATGTTTATTACAATTAATACAATTTATATTTATTACCATTTATTCAATTTGTATCCTGACTGTGTTGCCCTTCATCTTCTCCCCCTAATCCAACCCTCCATTCCTCTTCTCACCCTATTCCCTTCCCCTAGTCCACTGATATGGGAGGTCTTTCTCCCCTTCTACTTGATCCTAGCCTATCAGGTCTCATCAGAACTGGTTGCCTTGTCTTCCTCTGTGGCCTGACAAGGCTGCACCCAGCAAGGGGAGGTGATCAGAGAGCCAGCCACTGAGTTCATGCCAGAGAAAGCTCCTGCTCTCTTTACTAAGGACCCCACTTGGAGACAGAGTCTATGGGCTACATCTGAGCAGGGGTTTTAGGCCCTCTCCATGTACGGTCCTTGTTTGGAGTATCAGCCTTTGCAGGGACTCCAGGGCCCAGGTTTTTTGTTTTGTTTTTGTTTTCTCTGTTGGTCTCCTTTTGGAGCTCCTGTCCCCTCCAGGTCTTTCTATTTCCCCCTTCTTTCATAAGATTCCCTATACTCTGCCCAAAATTTGGCTATGAGTCTCAGCCTCTGCTTTGATACCTTGATCAGTAGAGTCTTTCAGAGACCATCTGCAGTAGGCTCCTGTCCTGTTCCCTGTCTTCTCCTGCTTCCAATGTCTATCTTGTTTGTCCTTCTGAATGAGGATTGAGCATCTTCCCTAGGGTCTTTCTTGTTGTTTAACTTCTTTAGGTGTACAGATTTTAATATATTTATCCTATATTATATAGCTAATAATCACTTATGAGTGAGTATATACCATGTGTGTTTTTCTGCTTCTGGGTTACCTCACTCAAGATGATTTTCTAGTTTCCACCATTTGCCTGCAAATTTCATGATCTCCTGTTTTTAATAGCTGAGTAGTATTCCATTGTGTAAATGTACCACAATTTCTGTATCCAGTCCTCCATTGAGGGACATCTAGGTTGTTTCCAGCTTCTGGCTATTATAAATGGAGCTGTGAGAAATAGAGCTCCTAAGAAGCAGAGAAACACTTAAAGAAATGTTCAACATCCCTAGTCAGCAGAGAAATGCAAATCAAAACAACCTCAAGATTTCACCTTACACCCATCAGAATGGCTAAGATAAAAAACTTAAGTGACAACACATGCTAGAGAGGTTGTGGAGAAAAGGAAATCCTCCTCCATTGCTGGTGGGAATGTAAACTTGTACAACCACTTTGGAAATCAATCTCGCACTTTCTCAGAAAATTGGGAATAGTGCTACCTCAATATCCAGCTATACCACTCCTAGGCATATCCAAAATATGCCCAACTATACAACAAGGAAAGAAGTACTTAAAACTGGTTTTACAAATGTAGTTGATCTTGTGTAACTGAAATGGAAAACAAAACCATGGACTACCTATCAATAATAACTTATTTGAGAGTGAACCTCACTTTTACTATAAAAAGCTTATCAAGTCCATCACATGAGAGGTTCCTATGGACTAAATTTTATCAAAAAGGTGATACAAAAAACCCAAGTCATACTGAATACAGTAATATTGTTTTGGAATAGTCATCCTAACCAACTATAATCTAGCAGTAAAATTCTAATATACATTGTCCAAGATATTTGATACCTTGATTCTTCTTTATGCATTGTGTATACATATGTATGATGGCAATGGCAGAAAGCAAATAACTTTTAACTTTTTTCTTTTTCTTTTTTTTGACATCCTGACTGCAGTTTCTCTTCCCTCCTCTCCTCCCAGTCTTTCTCCTTCACCTCCCTACTCCCCAATCCATCCACCACTCCTCTATTTCTTTTCAGAAAAGGGCCTACTTCCCAGGGTATCAACCAGCTATGGCATATCAAGTTGCAGTAAAACTAGGCACCTCCTCTCCCATTAAGGCTAGACAAGGCAATCCAGTAGGAGGAAATGTAGACAACGGAGTCAGAGATAGTCACTGTTCCCACTATTAGGAGTCCCACAAGAAGACCAAGCTACATAAATTTAACATATGTGCAGAGGGCCTACATCAGTCCCATGTAGACTCTCTGGTTGTCAGTTCAGTCTCTGTGAGTCCCTATCGGCCCAAGTTGGTTGATTCTGTGGGTTTCTTTAAGGTGTCCTTGACCCCTCTGGCTCCTTCAATCCCTCCTGCATTTTTTGGCAGGATTCCTTGGGGTCTGCCTAATGTTTGACTTTGGGTATCTGCATCTGTTTCCGTCAGATGATGGGTGAGGCCTTACTGATAAAATTGGGATAGGCGGCAATCTATGAGTATAGCAGAGTATCATTAGGAATCATTAATTGACTTTTATTTATTGTTTTGGCTAGTTTGATTTTTATCCTAGATCTCTGTGCTATCCAGCCTCTGGTTCCTGGCCTTCCAAGTTCTGGTGAGTTCAGAGATCCAAGGGACATATCTAAGCAAAATAAAGAAATATAAAGCAAGACAATAGCCAACATCAAATTAAATGATGAGAAACTCAGAGCAATTCCAGGAATAAAAAAAAGGCTGTCAATTCTATATATATCTGTTCAATATGGACTTGAAGTTTTAGCTAGAGAAATAAGACAACTAAAGGAGATAAAGGGGATCCAATTTTGAAAGGAAGAAGTATCACAATTTGCAGATGATACGATAGTATATATAAATGACTTCTAAAATTCTACACAGGAACTCTTACAGCTGATAAACACTTTCAGTGAAGTGTCTGGATACAAAATTAACTCAAAAAAAAATCAGTAGCTCTCTTATATACAGATGATAAACGAACTGAGAAAGAAATCAAGGAAACAACACCCTTCACAATAGCCACAAGTAATATAAAATAATGTGAGGTAACTCTCACCAAGCAAGTGAAAGACCTGTATGACTAGAACTTCAAGATTTTGAAGAAAGAAATTGGAGAAGATATCAGAAAATAGAAAGATCTCCAATGCTCATAAATTGGTAGGACTGACATACTAAAAATGGCCATCTTACCACAAGAAATCCACAGACTCAATGCAATCCCCATCAAAATTCTGACACAATTCTTTACAAACCATGAAAGAACAACACGCTATGTGGAAAACAAAAACAAAAACACCCACAATAGCTAAAAATTTTATTTTTATTTTTATTATTACTATTTATTACAATTTATTCACTTTGTATCCTGGCTATAACCCCTCCTTCATCTTTTTCTAGTCCTACCCTCCTGGTCCCTCCCTTAGTTCACTGAGAGAGGAGGTTCCCACCCCTACTATATGATCCTAGCCTATGAGGCCTCATCAGGACTGTCTGGATCCTCTTTTTCTGTGGCTTAGTAAGACCAGGGGAGGTGATCAGAGAACAGGTAACCAAGTATGCCAGAGACTGCCCCTGCTTCCCTTATTAGGGAACCCTACTTGAAGACTGAGCTGCCCCTGGGCTACAGCTGAGGAGAGAGTCTAGATCCTTTCATGCATGGTCCTTGTTGATTCAACAGTCTCTGCAGGCCTCCCTGGACTCAGAGTTTTTTGGCTCTGTTGGTCTCCTGTGGAGCTCCTGTCCCCTCCAGGTTTTTCTATCTCCCACTTCTCCCATAAGATTCCCCACACTCTACCCAAAGCATGGCTATGAGTCTCAATATCTCCTTTGATACCCTGCTAGATAGAGTCTTTCAGAGGTCCTCTGTGGAAGGCTCCTGTCCTTTTCCTTGTCTTCTCCAACTTCTGATGTCTATCCTGTTTGCCCTTCTGAATGAGGATTAAGCATCTTCCCTCCTTGTTGTTTAGCTTAAAACTTTTTATCATTAAAAATCATTAAAAGGTTCCCATGTGTTTTTAAAAGTACTCACTGACTGGATTTTCTTGGTAAATATTTCCCCTCTTGTTCATTCCAAGGGCATACACAGTAGTGATTGGTGTTAAACCATGCATTCAGACTCAGAAGAGGCAGTAAACCCAAGTGAGATTGACAGGACCTCACTTGTCACAGACAGTCTAGTTTTGGTCCCCCAGGCATTACTTCCATATAAGCAAAGACACTGTGTCTGCAGCTAGCAGGAACCGGAACTAGTATCTTCATACAGGCAATCACTGATGGCTACTTAGTGGCAACACATCATTTGAATTTTGCATGATTTCCACAAGAAAAATTATATAGCCTCATTTTAATGACTATAAATTGAATAAAAAGATACTTTGAGAGCAATTATTTTTGAAGGGGCACAAAAAGAGATGCAAACTGGAGCACATTAAGTTCAACCAAGCTTCATTGTCCATTTAATATGTTTAGCAACAGTCCATGGTTTCACAGCATCCTGTCCTATGAGCAAGCTAGGACACTGCAGAAAGCTTTTTTTTTTTTTTTTTGGAAGTGTTGATGAACTCTTGAGAAAATATGTTGTTTTTCAAAGATTTAGTTTAACATTTTATTTTTAAAGAGACCATTACTACTCATATTTAACAACTATAAAACATAACTGTGAACATTTTGAAATATTCATTACAGGTATATGAATCTCTTCAGTGCTTTTGCAAAACATTCTTCAGACATACACCAGTCTTTCAAATAGTTTCCAGAAGGCAAAGGCTCGGATGCACTGAATGTCACTAGGTATGTTGCATAATATCAGCTCACCGTTTACTCTGCTGGCTTCTTCCTACCGAGAGCACAGACTAATAAAACTTAAACTACATACCTCTGAATTTAATTATGAAATTTCCCCCCAAGTACAGAAGAAGAAATGAAAGCAAATATTAAAGGTAAAAACTCCTTATGCCATAAGTGAAAACTAGCTACCCCTCCTCCATTGCCACCTCTTTTTTTTTTTTTAACAATATTTAAACAGAAGTTAGAGCTATTAAATTTTGGACTTCAATTCCTTCTTTTAAATTTAGTACATTATTAGTCATGATCTCTGTGAGTGACAAGTAAATATTCTAGCAGCAATTGCCAATCTTTTGCTTTATGCCACCCTTATTATGATTTCTGTGAGTTTTAAAATTATTTTCATAATGAAATATACAAGAGTATTTTATATCATCAGAGTTATATCTCCCAAAGTGGATATGACTAAAATTTAATGCTAATGGTAATCTTTCAAAATTCCTCAATAGAAATAATTACTTTTTAAAATAAATTTTTATTTTTTTAATATTAGTTATAGTTTATTTACTTTGTATCCCAGCTGTAGATCCCTGCCTCATTCCCTCCCAATCCCACCCTCCCTCCCTCATCTCCTTCCATGCCTCTCTCTAGGTTCACTGATAGGGGAGGTTCTCCTACCCTTCCATCTGATCCTAGCTTATGAGGTCTCTTCAGGACCGGCTGCAATGTCCTCCTCTGTGGCCTAGCAAGGCTGCTCCTCCCTCATAGATGGGGGGAGGGAGGTCAAAGAGCCAGTCATTGATTTCATGTCAGAAACAGTCCCTGTTCTCCTTACTAGGGTTCCCACTTGGAAACTAAGCTGCCATGGGCGATATCCAAGCAGGGGTTCTAGGTTATATCCATGAATGGTCCTTGGTTGGAGAAACAGTCTCAGAAAAGACCCTTGGATCCAGATATATTTGGTGCTTGTGAATCTCCTGTCCGCTCCAGGTCATATTAACTCCCCCTTCTTTCATATGATTCTCTGCACTCTGCCCAAGGTTTGGTTATGAGTCTCAGCATTGGTTTTGATACACTGCTAGGTAGAATCTTTCAGAGGCCCTCTGTAGAAGGCTCCTGTCCTGTTACTTGATATCTCCTACTTCCAATGTCCATCCCATTTGTCTTTCTAAGTGAATATTGATCATCTTTCCTTGGGTCATCTTTCTTGTTTAATCTTCTTTAGGTGTACAGATTTTAGTATGTTTATCCTTTCTTACAGCTCTAGTATCCACTTATCAGTGAGTATATACCATGTGTGTCTATCTGCTTCTGGGATACCACACTCAGGATGATCTTTTCTAGATTCCACCATTTACCTGCAAATGTTATGATTTCCTTGTTTTAATTGCTGAGTAGTATTCCATCATGTAAAAGTACCACAATTTTTGTATCCATTCCTCTGTTGATGGACATCTGGGTTGTTTCCAGGTTCTGGCTATTACAAATAAAGCTGCTACAAACATGGTTGAATAAGTGTCCTTGTTGTGTACTTGAGCATCTTCTGGATATACACCTATGAGTGGTATAGCTGAATCTTGGGGAAGCACTATTCCTAAGAAGCTGCAGATTGATTTCCAAAGTTGTTGTATAAGTTTACATTCCCAACACCAATGGAGGAGGGTTCCCCTTTCTCCACAACCTCTCCAGCATGTGTTGGCACTTGAGTTTTATATCTTAGCCATTCTGATGGGTGTAAGGTATAATCTCAGGGTCATTTTGATTTGCATCTCTCTGATGGCTAAAGATATTGAGCATCTCTTTAAGTGTTTCTCTGCCATTCTATATTACTCTACAGAGAATTCTCTCCATACCCCATTTTTAATTACATTGCTTGATTTATTGCTTTTTAAATTCTTCACTTCTTTGTATATTCTGAATGTCAGTCCTTTATCAGATATAGGGTTGAGGAAGATCCTTTCACAATCTGTAGGCTGTCACTTTGATCAGACAACAGTATCTTTTCCTTTACAAAAGATTTTCAGTTTCATGAGGTCCCATTTATTGATTGTTGCTCTTAGAGCCTGTGCTGTTGGTGCTCTGTTCAAGAAGTTGTCTCCTGTGCCAATGAGTTCTAGGCTCTTCTCCACTTTTTCTTCTAACCGATTTAGTGTGTCTGCTTTTATTGGGGTCTGATCCACTTGGACTTTAGTTTTGTGCAGGGTGATAAATATGGATCTATTTTCATTTTTCTGCATGTAGACATACAGTTGGACCAGCACCATTTGTTGAAGATGCTTTATTTTTTTATTTTGTGTCAAAATCAAGTATGCAGAAGTGGGTGGGCTTATTTCTGGGTCTTCTATTCAGTTCCATTGATCCACCATTCTATTTCTATGCCAATACCATGCAGTTTTTATTACTATTGCTCTATAGTACAGCTTGAGATCAGGGATGGAGATGCCTCCAGATGCTCTGTTGTTGTACAGGATTGTTTTGGAAATTCTGGTTTGTTTGGTTTTTTTTGTTTGTTTATTTTGTTTTGTTTTGTTTCTCCATATGAAGTTGAGAATTTTTCTTTCAAGGTCAGTAAAGAATTGTGTTGGTGTTTTGGTGGGAATTGCATTGAATCTGTAGATTGCTTTTAGCAGAATGGCATTTTCACTTTGTTAAATCTACCAATCCATGAGCATGGGAGATCTTTCCATCTTCTGATATCTTCAATTTCTTTCTTCAGAGACATGAAATTTTTTTCAAACAGGTCTTTCACTTGCTTGGTTAGAGTCACACCAAGATACTTTATGTTATTAATGGCTATTATTAAGGGTGTTGTTTCCCTGATTTCTTTCTCAGCCTTTTTGTCTTTGGTATATAGGAGGGCTTCTGATTTTTTTGAGTTGATTTTGTATCCTGCCACTTTGCTGAATGTGTTTATCAGCTGAAGGAGTTCTCTGGATGAATTTTTGGGGTCGCTCAGGTAAACTATCATATCATCTGGGAATAGTGAAACTTTGACCTCTTCCTTTCTAATTTGTATCCCCTTGATCTCCTTTAGTTGTCTTATTGCTCTTACTAGGATTTCAAGAACTATGTTGAAGAGGTAAGGAGAGAGTGGGCAGCCTTGTCTTGTCCCTGATTTCAGTGGGATTGATTTAAGTTTCTCTACCTTTACTATGTTTAGGTATGTGCCCTGTATCCCTGATCTTTCCAAGACTTTAAACATGAATGGGTGTTGGATTTTGTCAAATGCTTTTTTGGCATCTAAGGAATGATCATGTGGTTTTCCTCATTCAGTTTGTTTATGGTGGATTACATTGATGGACTTCTGTATATTGAACCACCATTGCATGCCTAAGATGAAGTCTACTTGGTCATGATGGATGCTATCTTTTATATGTTTTTGGATGAATTTTCCTCTGAGCATTGCTTTCATTGTGTTCCATAAGTTTGGGTATGTTGTTCATTCATTTTCTTTGAATTCTAGGAAGTCTTTAATTTCTTTATTTCTTCATTAACCCAGCTGTCATTCTGTAACAAGTTGTTCAGTTAACATGTGCATGTAGGCTTTTTGCTATTTCCGTTGTTGAGGTCCATCTTTAGCACATGGTGGTCAGATAGAATACAGGGGATTATTTCAATCTTCTTGTATCTGTTGAGGCTTGCTTTGTGACCAACTATATGGTCTATTTTGGAGATGGTTCCATGAGGTGATGAAAAGAAGTTATACTCTTTTGAATTTGAGCGAAAAGTTCTGTAGACATCTATTAGGTCCATTTGATTTAGGGCCTCTGTAAATGTCCTTATTTCTCTATTTGGCTTCTGTCTAGATGATCTGTCCCTTGGTGAGAGTGGGGTGTTGACATCTTCCACTATTAAGGTGTTGGGATTAATGTGTGATTTAAGCTTTAATAATGTTTCATTTATGAATGTAGGCACTCTTGTATTTGGGGCATAAATGTTCAAAATTGTGATGTCCTCTTGGTGGATTTTTCCTTTGATGAGAATATCATGTCTCTCCTCATCTTTTTTGATTAATTTTGGTTGCAAGTCTATTTTATTAGATATTAGGTTAGCTACCCCAGCTTTTTCCTGGGTCCATTTGCTTGAAAAACATTTTTCCAGCCCTTTGCTCTGAGGTAGTGTTTATCTTGGTTGCAGAGGTGTGTTTCTTGGATGCAGCAGAATGTTGGATCCTGTTTCTGCAACCATTCTCTTAGTCTGTGTCTTTTTATTGGAGAGTTGAGTCCATTGATGTTGATAGATAATAGTGACCAACGAATGTTAATTTCTTTTGATGTGGGGTTGGTGGTGTTACTACATTTCATTGCTTGAATTCTTTTGTTGTTGTTTTTTTTTTTGTTGTTGTTGTGTAGTTATCTATATCCTATGTTTTCTTGGATGTAGTTGTTTTCATTGTGTTGGAATTTTCCTTCTAGAATCTTCTGTAGGGCTGGTTTGCTGTGTAGATATTGTTTAAATTTGGTTTTTGTCATGGAATATTTTGATATCTCCATCTATGTTGACTGAAATCTTTATTGGGGATAGCAGTCTGGATTGGCATATGTGGTCCCTTAAACTCTGCATGACACCTTCCCAGGCCCTTCTGGCTTTCATAGTTTCTAATGAGAAGTCTGGTGTGATTATGATAGGCCTACCTTTATATGTTACTTGGCCTTTTTTCCTTGCTGCTTTTAATAACCTTTCTTTGTTCTGTAGGTTTAGTGTTTTGACTATGATGTGACGTGAGGAGTTTCTTTTCTGGTCTTGTCTATTTGGTGTTCTGGAGGCTTCTTGTATGTTTCTTTAAGTTGGGAAAATTTTCTTCTATGATTTTCTTGAAAATATTTTCCAGACTTGGAGCCTGATATCTTCTTTTTCATTTATTCCTATTACTCTAAGATTTTGTCTTTTCATGGTATCCTTGATTTCTTGGATGTTTTGTGTTTGGAACTTTTCTGATTTTATTCTTTCTTTGAGAGACGAACAATTTCTGCAAGTGTATCTTCAGCACCTGAGATTCTCTCTTCCATCTCTTGTATTCTCATGGTGATGCTTACCTTTTTAGTTCCTGATCTTTTCTCTAAGTTCTCCAGCTCCAAGGGTTTTCTTTGTTTGTGTATTCTTTATTGATTCTAATTCTGTTTTCATGTCTTGCACCATTGCCTTCATTTGTTTGAATGTGGAATCCTGCCTCTATGGTCTCTAATTTTTTGTTTGTTTCCTTTCTATATGCCACTAACTGTGCCTCTACTTGTTTGGCTGTATTTGCCTGCATTTCTTTGAGAGCTTTGTTCATTTCCTCTTTATTTGCATCCACTAACTGGATAAGCATCGTTTTAAAGTAATTTTCTTGTGTTTCTGATGAATTGAAATGCCCATTGATTTTGGGGGTTGCTGGTGAAGCCATAATGTCCTGACTTTTGTTGAGTATATTCTTACACAGGCTTCTGGCCATCTGCTTATCTGTAAACCTCACTGTTCCTGGAGTCTGTACTTCAGACTGGGTCCATCTTTTTCTGGTTTCTGGAATGTTTTTTGGGAAGATGAGAGAGGTTCACTGGTTTGAGAGTGTGTGTTGGTGTTTCAGCTAGCTGTACCTAAGTGAGGAATGTGACACTGGTGCTATTCGTAGGTGCTGTTAGTGGGCACAGATTCCCTGACTACCTCAGTGGCCTATAGGCCACTGGTATGGAGATCTGTCTGGGCTCTAGGAATTGTTTGCCTCAAATTCACTGGTAGACCCGCAGAGCAGGGGCTTCAGTGTTGAGAACTCTATCCCAAGAATCCCTATGTTGCCCACAATAGGGGTATGAGTGATAGGAATCTGCTGTCTGGTTGCTTGCTTAGAGGGGCGCTAGATCTGGGGCTCTGCAAGCACTCACTTGACGGCACACTCACTCTCTAGCAGGACCAGTTGGAAAGCACAATGGATGCCCTTGTTCTCTACTCTCTGATTTAATCCTACTGGGGCAAATGCTGGTATAGGCTAACAGTCAGCTCAGTGGTGCTATAGCAGCAGGTCTTGGTGTCTGCCATCACTGTGTGCTGTGCTGGGAGCCGCCTGCACTGGGGCCCAGGCGGTGTGCTCTGTGGCGGAGTCTGCAGGCCACCTCTGTATCCTTCACCTCCACCATGGAAGGATTATGGCAGCTGGTCCTGGGGGAGTGCCAGGAAGGATTGAATATTCTCTGTCCCAGATCCTGAGCAGGAGTTTATTTGCTAGGAGCCACCGGCACTGGGGCCAGGGCACTGTGCTCTGTGGCAGACTCTGCAGGCCACCTCCACTGCCTCCGCCAAAGAGGGAGTAGGGAGGTGGATTTGGGGAAGTGCCAGGGGATTGAGCCCCGAGGAAAAGTCCGCAGAGGAATCCATGGGTGACCCTAATCTAAATGGTCCCATTTCACAGTTAGTCCCCTTTCTCCCTGAAAGCCTAGATATCATTGCTCTGGGTTCAGCAACCCCTCCATTCACCAATTTCAGAGTTTCATATCCTTTGCCCCTCAAATATGATGCATACTGGTCGCTGCCATCTTGGATTTTCCAGCAAATTAATTTCTTAACAGATCTCCTAGAGCAGTTCCACATTCCTTCTCAAAGTTTTCTTTTTGTTCTTTTTTAATATGTTCATACGTTGTGTTTTCCTTTCTGATAAAACACTAAGACATTTTTACAGTAAAGATTTGGAAATATATAAATGATGAGGAAAAGAAATGTAATATATAAACAAGTAATAAAAGATATGTAATATATAGATAGAGATAGATTAGTTGTTTTTCTTTATTGTATGATAAACCAAAAACTTCATATCATCTCCTCTTTCTTTAACAATGATCCTTATTCTTTTTTAATTAAGTGATTTACTTATTATTATGGTTATTCATTTTGTATCCCAGCTTTAGTCCCCTCCCTCCTCTCCTCCAACCCCACCCTCTCTCCCTCTTCTTCTCCTATGCTTTCCCCCAGTCTGGTAATAGGGGAGGTCCTCCTCCCCTTCCATCTGACACTAGGCTATCAGGTCTCATCAAGACTAGCTGCATTCTCTTCTTCTGTGGCCTAGTAAGGCTGCTCCCCCCTCTTTTTCTTTTTTTTTTGACTCTGTTCCCTAAAAGCTAAAATGATTTTGTTTGGGTGGCTGGCATACAAGCCATATCTTCCTGCCTCAGAAAGCATATTTAACAATTAAGTTGACAATGGTGATATTATTCTATTTCAATGACTTCAAGATACATTTCAAAGAAAATAAAACTTCTTTTCATGGTTTTTGTGACCATTCATGAACTGACTAACCCCCTCTATTCACTTCCCTGGCATGAAACTCTTTATCTCTCTCTATGAAGTCCATCTACAGTGGTTCCCTGAAGTCCAACAGCTGCCCTTTCTTCCTACATTGCAAAACCTACATCATGAAGGTTTGCCCTGCTTCTCAAGTACAAAACACCTCATTCCCACATTTTGTTTGACACCTACTGAAAAAGGTCAGCCTTCTAAGTTAGATTCTTCTATTATCTTTTGTTTTAATATTCCTTCTTTTCAAAACACTCATAAAAATGCTAATTTGTTTGTATGTTCACATGTTCAGAGTCTGTTTATCAACATGTCCCTAGAGTAGTTGAATGAATGAAGTTATGTACCTAATCAAAATTTAAACAGCATTTATTAATGTACTGAGCTAAAGAAAGATCTCAGCATAAATAAGAAATTATTTTAGTAATTTATTCATTGAATTTGTGGCATGATAAATATTTATTGGCCATCTATTTTATTCCAACAACAATTCAAATTTTTCTGAATATGGCATTTTTAAAAAAGGTTCTCATTGAGTTTATATTCTGAACATGAGTGAATGGGTAGATGGCCAAGTCATGGGTAAATTAAAAGTTCAAAAATGCTACAGAATCAAAACTGAAACAAGAAAGCAGTGTGGGATAAACAGGAGCAATTATAAATAAAGTAACTAGAGATAACTCCTATGAGATTTGCTATCAATAGAGAGGCAGGATTATACTGAAAATGATTCATTCCAGGAAAATAAAACAAAGAAAAAGAAATCTCCAGCAATGAGGTACCCAGAGCAGAGAGTACTACAAGGAGGAGCAATAAACAGAGAAATATAAATTCTTGTAAGCCATTGCAAGGAGAAAGGCTTTTATTTTGTTTTAATAGAAGGGCATTATAAGTTTTAAAATTTTAAGCTACAAAGTGACAAATATTTTAAGTGGATCCTTCTGTCTCTGTGGATCAGAATAAGGCTTTAGGGAATGATGTAGAGCTAGGAAACTGTGCAGGACATTACAGGAATAACACAGTAGAGACAACAGTGACTGCTGCCAGAATGCTGAGTGGAAGTGGTGAGCAATGGTTACATCCTATGCTATCAATACCAGGTCAGACGGATCAGCAAATGCTTTCCTGTGAAATGACAGCAGAGAAGGTGCAGCAACGGTTCATTAATCCATGTGTGGAAGAAACACAATTGTATTTTAAATATATTCCCTGGGGAGTGTAATCTGGGGAAAAAAGTTAAACATGGAGAGCTGAATTTCAAAGACAAAAGTTCTTGAGAAAATGGCAAAGTGGGAACTGTCAAGTGTTGTAAAAGCAAAATACTGAGAGAAATAGGAGACCAGGACTTTAAACAGAGATGACAGGAGACAGTTCCTGTTGTGGCTCTTTTCTGAATGTGCAAATCTTTCACTACCTACCCAGATCACAAAGAGCTTAAAGTTAGCATAGATGTGGAAAATGTGTTGGTATTGGAAAGAGTAGGACTAGGAGTTGGGCAGAGAGATAGAAGCAGGAAATTAGGCATGAAAAGTCACAGAAGGAAAGAAAAACATTTGTTCTCTCTTTCAAAAGACCAGGAAATCAAAGGCTAAAGAGCACAAGGAGATTGCACTTGACCTCTGTAACTTAAGCTCAGGGCTTGTTGCAGCAAAAGCCTTTGATTTGGGATCTATCTCAGGCACAGGTGAAATGAATTTGAAAAATACCAAGTTAACAGATAAAATTTGTCAACTTGCTGTCATTTAAATTACCCCAGCAAACATCCCTGAGATAATTGAAACTCATAAAGAAAATTGTCAGATTGGATCATTTAGAATCTCATAAAGATAACATTTATGAGAACACGGATACACTTGGCCGACGGGAGCAAGAGGCTATCTATACTAGTCACTACCTCATAACTGTACACAGTGGGCACCATTTCATATTTGCCTTAATGTTTTTGTTAAAATAGTCACTAGAACAGAGGGTTTCGGAAGACTTTATAATATGTATTCCTTGAGTGTCTCACCCTCCATCAAAGGGACTTTCTGAATAAACAATGAAAACTTTACAGATAGAATGAGTAAGCATATTCCAAAGGAGTGTGCTTTTCTCATCATAAAGCAAACAGCTTTGGAAGAGAAATCTGTCAACAGGGGTAATTTACTTGACCACTCAGCTTTATATCACATGACCAAAAAGGAAATATTCATACACATAGATATGCCCTTGAATACTTGTATCTTCTATAGAGATATTTAGATATAATAGATTTAGTTTCGTATAAACATATTCAAATACACATATATTTGAATATATGCATATATGTCAGTAAGTCTGTTTTGCTAACTGTTTTCAACATTACACCTAAAAGATCAACTGCAGATTCGATCTGAGACAATAAAATTGAGAAGACTAGATAGCTAATGATCCTCCTTAGGACATGGCTAGGAAATGGAAACAGCAACTTGAAAAAAGGCAAAGTCTTTGATATTAAATGCAGTTTGTGTGAACTTTATTTCCCACAAGTTCATATGTTGATGTCCCTCTTCCATGAAATGGTGTTTGAAGGTTGGACTATTGGTAGGTGATTAGGTTGAGGAGGTCCACATGAATGAAGCTGATGCCCTTATAGAAAAGACTCAAGAGAGATTTTTGGTACCTTTTGCCATATGATGACACAATGAAGGAACAGCTATTTATTTTGCCAGGGTCTGGACCCTCACCCGATGCTGCACCTATTGGGGGTACCTTGATCTTGGACTTCTCAGTCTCCAGAACTCTGAACATACTGTACCTGCTCTATCATATTTGATCGTAGTGTTATGCCTAGATCTTAGGGACATCAAAGACTACCAGGAGCCAGACCATGCATTCAAGAGCAAAGAGCTTTATTCAGGCCTAAGCTCGGTCTCTCCACCATCACCAACATGGTGGATCAGAGAGAAGAGCTCCGCCAACCCCCAATCAGCTACACAGCAGGGTTTTATTGGGTTTTGAGAGAGTGTTGGGATCCACAAGCAGGCATCTCTACGGCCAGGCCCAAGGGACCTGACAAAATGGATATTGGGCATCTGTGAGGCCACCTATGGACCACCTGAAACCACCTGCACATGCTCTGGGTTACCTTATAAGAGAACTTGAAACCCCTCCTTTCTCTCTCTCTCTCTTACCTGCCCTGCCCAGAGACAATCTATGTGACCCCTTCCCCCTTCCCTTAATAAACCTTCCATGTGGAACCAATCCTGTGGCATGATTTGTGAACTCTCCATGTAACTCTGTTGCACACTCCTAACAGGAGGGGCAGGGAATTTCCAGTTTAACAGTTACATGATTGGCTGACAGTCAGCAAGGGCAACCTTGTTACAAAGTGATTTGCTAGCTATCATAACTATCTATCTATAGACCTCAGTGATGTTAGGCATTTTCTGGGCCATGAATGTTCTACTTCAACATCAGCGGGCTGCCCAGCACAGATGCCCCACCCTGAGGTAAGATGCCTTCTCATTCTTGTGGTTATCCTCAGGCTGTTCCTTGGGTAAGAAATTTTATGACCTCGTTCCTGGAACTGATGACTTTGGGTAGGGGAAGTCAGGCCTGGTCCTCTCAATAGCAGTCCATACAGACTAAGACAATGAGAACACTAGCTTTCCTAGTCTCAAGCCAAGTAAATGTGGACAGATAATCTAGTCTACTTTAGTTAGTTTCTTGAACTATATTATGAACAGTATAATATCTATTTTATTAGATTTTCCAGAGCATTAAAATAACCTAAAATCATTTACATAAAGAAGATTAGAAGACATGTTTCTGAATTGTGTTACTGGAAATTAAAACATGTTCTGAGAGATTGTGGATTTTGCTAGTTTAACGCATGAGCTTCAGTGTCAAAAGACCTGGGTGTAAACCTCACTTCTGCAACTGCCTAGTTTCATGACCAGCAACACTTGATCAATTGTCCTAGCCAAACTAGCCCCATATTTTAATGTATAAGATGATGAACACTTCCTTACCTTATTGTGGGGCTCTGGATAAGGTTAAAGTCGATTGTCTCCAGATAGCCAATTATCTGTGCTCGGTCTATGTGGTAGACTCCCTTTTCTTAGCAGGGGTTCTAAAATGTCTCCTCTAATTTGGGTGACCCCGGTCTTAAAAGGAGCTAAGGAAAGTCACATAGTGCTTAGGGCAGAATACAGATTACAGACCCTTCCCTGATAAGGAAACTGCTCTAGCAAGCATCTAGGAATTCCTTGAAATGTCCCACCACGCTAAGGATCTTAGTCCAGCAGTGACCTCCCTACACCCATAGGATAATTAAGTACTGTATTTTCCTTCTTGTGATAGGTCCATTAAGTATCCCTCTCCCCTCCCCCTCCAAGCCCAGTGAATCAAACACATTCACCCTCAAAATCTCTCCCTCTGCCCAGGGTTTATATTGCCCTTGATTTCACACAAATAAAGGCACTTGCTTTCCCACACCAAGACTGTCTGAGATTTGTCATTTATCCTCCACCAGTCCTCCTCCCAGTGGGCCTGCCCTCTAGCCTACTTCGCCTAGGCCTCCCCAGAGCTGGGCCTCACCAGGCTTGGGTCTCAGCCTTACCCTAAGGCACTCTAGCTGTCCCTCAGAGAAACAGAATTTCTGTTCTCTATCTGGAAGCCAAGTTCCAGGCCTGCACCAAATGGAGAATGACATTATTATTATTATTATTATTATTATTTAAACAACATGATAGTTATTAATAAATTAACCCTGACTTGGCATATAATGAGCATGCTCTGTTCTACAATCATTCATTTGCCCCAGTGATTAGACAACCACAGAAATAAAAGCCAACCCCTTTTCAAAACTTATTTCTTATTTATTACAATGTATTCACGTTGTATGTAGCCCCTCCCTGTCTACTTCCAGTCCCACCTTCCTCTCTCTTCTCCCCCAATACTCCTCCCTTAGTCCACTGATAGGGGAGGTCCTCCTCCCCTTCTATCTCACCCTAACTTATCAGGTCTCATCAGGACTATTTGCATTGTCTTCCTCGGTGACCTGGTAAGGCTGTACACACCACCTCCCCTCCCCAAGGGGAGATGACCAGAAAGCCTGCCACTGAGTTCATGCCAAAGATAGCTCCTGCTTCCTTTACTAGGGAACCCGCTTGGAGACTGAGTCTATAGGCTATATCTGAGCAGAGGATCAAGGTCCTCTCCATGCATTGTCCTTGGTTGGAGTATCGCTCTCTGCAGGTCCTTCTGGGCCCAGAATTTTTGGCTTTGTTGGTCTCCTTGTGGAGCTCCTATCTCTTCTAGGTCTATCTATCTCCCCCTTCTTTCATAAAATTCCCTGAACTCTACCCAAAGTTTGGCTATGAGCCTCAGCATCTGCTTTGATACCCTGTTGGGGAGAGTCTTTCAGAGGTCCTCTTTATTCATAATAGCCAGAATCTGGAAACAACCTAGATGTCCCTCAACTGAGCAATGGATACAGAAATTGTAGTACATTTACACAATGGAATACTACTCAGCAATTAAAAACAAGGAAATCATGAAATTTGCAGGCAAGCGTAAGGAACTAGAAAAGATCATCCTAAGTGAGTATTCCAGAAGCAGAAAGACACACAAGGTATAGACTCACTTAAAAGTAGATATTAGATATATAATATAAGATAATCATGCCAAACTCCTTCAAATAAAAACATTATTTGAAAGTTTTTACTTTTGATATATGAACATAATAAAACACATGCTATGGTGTTCCTTGAAAAAGGAAGTTATGTGCACTTTATATCACAAAACCATTTTTATATGGTATTTATAGCAGAAATAAACCTGAGGTATGTTACGTAAAATAAGTCTGAAAAATATGCACATCTCACTTAAATGTAAATTTCAAGAAGTTGAATTCATGGGAGTATAGCTAGGTTAGTAGAACAGCCAGAAGCAGATGAAAAACCTCTGGGAGTCATTGTGCCAAAAATATAAAATTTCAGTTATGAGAAATAAAGTCAGGATATCTGCCATACATCATGTTACATACAGTAATAGTGATTGTATCTGTAAAAATGGCCAAGAGATTCTATCTATCTATCTATCTATCTATCTATCTATCTATCTATCTATCTATCTTTCTATCTGTCTGTCTGTCTATTTACTTATCTATTTTGTGAGGATGGAAAGCGTTGCAGCATGTATGTGGAGGCCTGAGGACAATTGCAGAAATTGGTTTTCACATTCCACCATATTTGTTCTGAATAGGAATGCTTGGTGTGGGAGCACCTTCACCTTTACCCATTAAGTCATCACAACATCTTCTTAAGGATAGACAAATACGAAGCAAAGGGGCAAAAACAGAGATAGCACAAAGATTAATGTTGATATGGGACAAGGAGATCCAAACAAAATCAGGAAGGGGACCTCAGAGAGCTCACAATGTGGAGAATCAATACTGTCCCCATTTATTCAGCAGCAGTCCCGGAAGCAGTTCCTTAGGGCAGAAGCCTGGAGGCCCCACCCTGCCGCTCTTGTTATTGGCCAATCATCCCAATGGAAGGGCTCCCAGAGACATCTTGTTGTATCTACATTACCCCATAATCTAAAATTTTTATATTCAACAAAGTTCTTTATCAAATTGTCTGTCTCTGGATTCTTTTACAGATGTGTAAGAATGGGGAATGGATCTGAAGTGAATAATATGAGAAATTTGTCTTATAGATTTCCAAATACAGCACTGAAGCCTAATAAAAAGCAGACCACTGTGAAAGAAGAGCAAAAATATGAAATAGAGAACTTCAAAAAGAAACAAAATATATCTGTAAAATGAACACAGAAAGTAACAAACATTGAAAAAAAAAGAAAATGCTGATAATGTTACAGAATTTTATAAATAACTTAAGCTATGACAGACAATGCCTCATTTCATAAGGCTTTGCTGAGTGAAAGAGCTCTTAAGTGCCTGTAAACTTTATATTCCACATCATGATGTTGGATAGATGTTACTAAAGGAAAGGAAGAGAAAACCAGTAATACTGCAGATGACAAAGAAAGGGATAGACTGTGTAGACAGGCTAAATTTGGTCAAAGTTTATGTTGGTGGGTTAGTGTTCCCCTCCATCCACTAAGAGTCCTGTCTAGTTAGGGAGTGGCCTCCTCAGTCGCCATGACCCCTGCAACTAAAAGTCTCAGCAAGTGTCACCCCCATATCCTCCAGAAGCCTACACTGTCGTGGGTCATCAGCTTGTAACAGAGATGCCCCAGAAAACGGTTTCTCTTCTCTCTGCAAGCCCTCTGTCCTCCGGCCCCTGCTCTCCTCACATATGATCTCCACCCTCACTTCTCTCCATGCTCCATCTCCTACCCTGTTCCCTCTCTTCAACCACTTCTCTTGTCTCTTCCCCTTTGAGTGAGGGTTAAGCATCATCACTTGGGTCCTCCTTGTCACTTATCTTCCTTCAGTCTGTGACTTGTAGCATGTTTATCTTGTATCGTAAGGCTAAAATCCACTTAGAAGTGAGTAGATACCGTGTGTGTGTCTTTCTGTTTCTTGGTTTCCTCACTCAGAATGATCTTTTCTAGTTCTGTCCATCTGTCTGCAAATCACATGACTTTTCTGTTTCTAACAGCTGAGTAGTATACCATTGTATAAATTCACCACATTTCTCTATCCATTCTATCTTCAGTTGAGGGACATCTGTGTTGTTTCCAGTTTGTTGTTATTACAAAATAATGTTGCTGTTGAGCAAGTACTTTTGTGGTATGATGGAGTATCTTTTGGGTATATGCTCAGAAGTGGTATAACCAGGTCTTGAGGCAGATATATTTCCAATTTTCTGATAAAACACCAGATTGATTTCCAAATAGGTTGAACAAGTTTGCACTCTCAACAGCAATGGAGGAGGATTTCCCTTTATCCACATCCTCTCCAGCATATGGTATCTCTTGAGTTTTTGGTCTTAGCCATTCTGATGGTTGTAAAATAGGATCTCAGCGTCGTTTTGATTTGCATTTCCCTAATGACTAAGGATGTTGAGCATTTCTTGAAGTGCTTCTCCACTATTCGAGATTCCTCTGTTAAGAATTCTCTGTTTAGCTCTGTATCCCATTTTTTAATTGGAATATTTGGTTTGTTGGTGACATTTGCCCAGCCATGTTCATAGCATCATCATTCATAATAGCCAGAAACTGAAAACAACCTAAGTGTCCCTCAACCAAAGAATGGATAAAGAATGTATTATACAATGAAATACCACTCAGCCATTAAGATTGCATCTTCCTGTATTTTTTTTTGAGGGATTTATTCATTTCCTGTTAAAGGTCTCTATCATCTTCATAAGATTAGATTTAGAGATGTTTTTTTCCCCGTGCTTGAGGTGTGTTAAGATATTCAGGGCTTGCTGTTATAAGGAAGCTGTGTTCTCGTGGTGCCGTATTGCCTTGCATTTTGTTGAATGTGGTCTCACGCTGTCCTTTAGCCATCTGGCTGTCCTTGCTGTTGCCAGGCTTGGAGGTCACAGGTAGTCCCTGATGTCCGTTGCTTATGGTAGTCACTGATAGCTGCTGCCTCTGAGATTGCAGGCAGAACTGGGACCCAAGCACTGGTGTTTGGTGGGGCTGACCTCACTGCTCCTGCTAGTCCCCAATGGTTGTTGTCTCTAGAGCTGCAGTCAGAGCAGCTCCATTGGTAGTCTCCAATGGCTGCAGACTGGGACTGCAAAGCTGGGGTCCATAAACTGGCATGCAGAGGTCATGGAACAGACCTCACTGCTGCTGATAGTCGAGCAGCGGCTGCTTTCTGTGGGATTGCATACAGAGCAGGGAACCAAGAACTGATGCAGGGAGCAAATGATCATTTTAAATAAAACAAACGGATAAAATCTTTTAAAAGACAGTTCTGGAAGTACCCACAAAAACTGTCACTACACAAATCTGTAAGTCAGTTTACTGCCACCATTTAACATATGTAAACAGAAATTATTTATGCAAATGGTTGGATTAAAATTATATATCAAGATTTGTGTGAATTAAAAATTTATCAGTGTGTTGCAGCAATATATGACCCTCAAAATGTTAGTGGGTTAAAACACGGGGGCAGGGGGTTGTTTCCATTCACGTACAGTCTCCTCAGCTCACATGGGGTCTTCTTTGTGTCTCCATCTTGGATACAAGTAGGCAAGTCAGTTTGGACCTCTGTACTGTATTTCCACACGAAGACACAATGTTGCAGCTCTTAGAGATTCCACAATAGCGGTTCATGCCTCTGCAGCCATATGAGCATCTACTCTAAAGAGTACTGAAAACCAACTCCTGTGGAATATGAGAGATGCAGGAACTGTCACACTATGGAATATAGACTATTCCATGTCAAAAAAAAGCAAGGCAGATACATATTTTATTATTTCATTATTTGCTATGCTATTATTATATCAATCTACAGCATTTTAAAATATCAGTGCTACTTTGAAGTGATTTGTGTTTGTACATGTGTATCCATGGTAGTAGATAATGTTAAAGCAAATTGTTAATGAGGAAATCGTGGAATTCTGTGTTGAGTGTAAGAACGAGGCACTTTTACTTACTACATCATTATATACTATTTAAAATGTACTTGTAAAGATTCATCAGTATAATTTTTTTCTCTCATATATTATATGCATTTTCCCTCCCCTTTCCTCCTCCTAGGCTCTCCTCCCCACCTCCCTTTTCCCCAAATCCACCCCCTTTTTGCCTCCCTCCAGAAAAGAGCAGGCCTCCCAGGGCTGTCAACCAAACATGGTAAAACAAGTTACAAGAAGAGCAGGCGCATATTCTCACATCAAGGCTGGATGAGGCAAACCAGTAATAGGAAAAGGTTCTCACAAGCAGGCAAAAGAATCAGAGACAGCCCGTCTCCCACTGTTAAGAATCCCACAAGACCACCAAGCTACTCTGACTGAGAGACTTAAATATCTTCTGACATCAAAATCCTCTGTGAGATGATGCCTATGTTAATTTGCTTGATTAAGCCATCACATAATGTATATGTATTTCATGTTGTACATAATAAGCATATATTTTTTTCAATTAAATTAATTTTTAAAATGAAGAGATGAGTTAAGACAATGAAAATGGAGAAAATTCGTTTTCTAGAAAGTCACTAAGAGCTAGCATTTGAATCATTTGAAACCTTGAGTTATTCAAATATGGCACATAGTGAGTTTCTTGTCATTGGGAGCCTTCAATCACATGCTGCTGAATGATAGGACCATCCACAGGGTATCTGAGCATAAGATGATTGTCAGGCTGAGATGACTTTCAGGATTTTATATTCAACCTCATGGTTCTGATTCAACAATTCAAAAATCATAGGACAAAACTAGGAAAAAACTTGAAGGTAGATAGACTCCATCAAATAAGAAAAAAAATAGATCAATAAAGATAAAATTCTCGTGTGTGTGTGTGTGTGTGTGTGTGTGTGTTTAGAAACAGGGTCTTATGTATGTAGCCTTATGCTGGTTAATTCTAAGTGTTATTCAGCCGAAGATGACCTTGAATTTCTGATCCTCCTTCTTCTACCTCCCAAGTCCAGGAATTACAGATGTCTGCCACGCTACAGTATTTTTGTCCCAACTGCTCACGTGCGGAGCAGACAGAGGCAGAATCCAGACTCTGCGGAGCACACAGGCAACACAGCTTCAGGGCTCTTTAACAACTTCAATAGCACACATGGAAAAACAATTATAAAAATTAATATTTTGAGTGAGAACAATTCACAAATTATGAAAAGCTAAAAGATGTCACAGCTTTAAATACAAAAATATTTACTCATTAACTGTTCAGGAACCCCCTAATAACAATAACTGACAACAGAAACTTATATCGCCTATATAATATTTAAACTTAAAATAGTTTTGAAGTTGGGCCCGCTGGTGCACACCTTTAATCCTAGCACTTGGGAGGCAGAGGCAGGTGGATCCCTGTGAGTTTGAGGCCAGCCTGTTCTACAAAGTGAGTCCAGGAGAGCTGGGGCTACAGAGAAAAATCCTGCCTCAAAAACAAACAAAACCAAACAAAATTTTAAAAAAAAAGAAAAAAGAAAAATCATTTTTGGAGAGGCAAAAAAAAAAAAAAAAATCAAAGTATCTCTTAGAAGGACTCAATGGGAGTTTATTTTTGTTATGGTGCTTCAGAACACTGTTCACAGTGTCTGCAATGGTACGTCAATGTTTATGATCATCGTCAGGCTTAGAAAAGGCTTTTTAGCATCTTTAAAAATGAACTGTAAGTTTCAGATCATTTTAAGATTTTGTGTGTGCTGATCTTAATTCCCCTTAAGTCACAATACTTGGAACATTAAAGAAGCAGATGTAGGAAGATTCCTGGAAGCCTCTTCTGTGGTAAGACAGCCAGCCCCGATTTAGCAGTCACGTACGTGTCTGCGTATCACAGTTGCAAGCCACTAAACTACTAAAACATATCCCCAACTAACCAAATTCAAAAAAGCCTGGGCTTTAGCACTGGAAAGATATAAAGTCTGAACAGTCCCATCCCTTTAAGATTTAAATACTTTACTTTTGTGACACTGACAGTACTTACTCCGTTGGAAGTACATTGCTTATCAGTTTCCTAAGTATTACACGGGGCATATGCATGCTCAGCCCCAGTGCACTTAGTCTCTACATGAATTTATTTCATCCAGGGAATAACCTTTTTCTCCTTTTTGTTTCTTTCTTGAAAACATGTTTTTTAAAGACAGTATATTATGATCACAATTCTACCATCCCCAGCTCCTCCAAGATCCTACCCACCCATCCAAATCTACTCCTTCCTCTTTCTCGCTCATTAGAAAACAAACAGGTACCAAAAAAGTAATAAAACTCATTCAAATAAATTATAATAGAACAAAACAAACAAACAAAATAAAAGACCTAAAGAAAAAACGTAAAATCATGTACAGATGCAGAGGCATACATGTTCAAGTACACTGAAATCCCATAAAAACAAAAAGTTGGAAACCGCACTATACAAGCCAAAAGACATGTAAGGTTAAAAAAAAAATGCCCAGACAAAGCGTTTTAAGAAAACAACAACAAACACAGGCCAACAAACAACAACAAAAAAACTTCCAAAAATGCCATTGAGTTCATTTTGTGTTTATCATTTACTGCTGGGCGTGAGGCCTGCCCTTAAGTTTGGTTTGTATACCAACTAAAACTCCATTGGAAAAAAATAATTTTTCGTTTATGAATGCTTATTCATTGGGTTAGATATGGGGCCTTTAGTGCAGGCTCCAAGCCCTCAGTGCTCAGATCCCGTCTATCTCAGACCTGTGTAGCCCTATGGCTGCTGCCATGGTTTCTATAATAGACGTTTTAGTCCTGTTGTGCTTAGACTCTCTTGTTTCTTTGATGCCTCCCAGTGGTTTTCCCAGTCATTCTGCCTCCTTTCTGTGGTTTCCTGAGTTCTGAGGGGAGTGATTTGACAGACACATCCAATTTAGCACTGAGTGTTCCAAGATTTCTTATTCTCTGCACATTGTGCAGCTGTGAGCTTCTGTATTTGTTCCCATCGACTGCAGGATGAAGCTTCTTTGATGATGGCTGAGCAAGATGTCAATTAGAGTCATTTTATTCCAATGTTCCTTTAGCAGACAGTGGTATTTGTTTTTATTCTTAGGTCCAAGACCTGTCTAACCACAGGTTCTTGGTCACCTGAACAATGTTAGTTATGGCTTATGTCTCTTGGAATGTCCTTAAATGAAAAAAGATCATGGATTCCCGTAAGTTTTGTGCCATTGTTGCACCAGCTTCTAATACAGGCAGGTCACAATTGTAGATCGGCAGGATTTTAGCTGGCTTGGTTTACAGAGAATGATTTTTTAACAAAAAGTTATCTTCTAGAATGCTAAAACTATTCAGCAATAGTTGAATAGCTGGAGCACAAAACAGACAAACAAAAACCTAGAGGGACGTGATAACTGTTTTCAAATATTTGAATTACTATCATATAAACATCTGTCTAGGCAGATACCAGGGACAAAACTAAGAACAATAAGATGATGTCCCCAAAGAAAAGTTCAGCCAACTGTAAGATAGAACTTTTTAAATAATTAAAGTTGCTCAAAAAAGAAATGAATCACCTTATGGAGCAAGGGGCTTCCTGATTTTTGAAATGAGCCACAGAGCTCAAATGCTTGCCTGTCTGCAAGATTATTGGATGTAGATATGGTTTTGAAAGTGAGCCTGAATTTAGCAATAACTTCAGGCTAAGTAGCTTCATGTGACAATTCAATAGTGTTCAGATGTTCTTAAATCCACAAGGAAAAAGTTAATTCTTCAATGCTTCTATGATCATAATAGCTAAGTAAACAAATTTCAAAATGAAACATAAAAATTTCCATACATCAAAGCATACCTTTGAAAAATTGACAGTGCTATTCCATGGAATTATCCAATAATATGTAGGTCTGTCTTCCAAAATCATCTCCGTACTTAATATTGCCAGGAAGTTCTATTCATAAAATTAATTATTTTATACATACTGCTCATCTTCCATGTGAAAAAAAATGCTATACTTGGGAGGCACTAAGAGAAGATAATTAGTAAAACAGATCAGGGTCTCTTGCTTACAGTCAAGTTTTATTTCTATGTATTAAAATTATGTGTACTTAGGAAAACACATGTAAGTAATATATAGAATCTTATTAAGTAGTACCAAAAGCATGAATTTTCAAATCAATGGTTTCCTTATTGTTTGCATGGGCAAATAACTTACCTCTTTGTATCTCTAATTACTTACTTAAAATAAGATTTATACATATCCTTCCAGAATTTCTGTGAACAGAAGTGACATACTGCTTAACATTGTGTAAACAGTCTTTCTAGTGTTGTGTGTCAAAAAGAGCATAGGTTTATAGGCAATAAAACAGAAGAGCTAAAAGAGAAGGTTGCATAGCCTTAATGCTGCTTGCTTTTCCTGGGAAACAGCACACTAGAATAATTTATCTATATAAAAGCAATGTGAAGTGAACAATACAATTCTTAGTAAACCATGTAAAATCTTACGGATTGCTCAATGAAAAGTACATTCTAAGAAAGTAAGACACTGAAATGATCGTCTCAGTGACTGCAAAGGATGAGATAGCTATGCTCCTGTGAAAATAACTATTATCCACAAGCAGACTCAGGTTCTGACCAAGCAATTAAAATGATGTAATGTTTTTAATATGGAGGTTCCCATCCCTGAGTACAACAGGGTTGCAATTTAGGTTACCATCCCTTGGTACACCAGTGTTGCAATTGCATATTGTATCAAAAATGTCAATTATCAATTATACTCTGTTTACCACAAGCAAAAAAAGTAAGTCTTAATGAATTCAAATACCAAAAAAAGTCCAAGGTCTTCCTTAATTGTTCAAATCTCTGCTTCTGAACATTTAGCACCGTGGATAAGGTAAATCCTTCTGTGACTTGTATATTGTGTTTGATTACTGCAGAGAATGATTTCCTTTATTGTTGTTGCTATTTTTGTTGTTATTATTACAATATATCCCAGTTGAAGCCCCTTCCCTCAGCTCTTCCCAGTCCCACCCTCCCGCCCTCTACTGATTGGAAATAGTAGAAACCCAACTTGAGATTGGTTGATATAGCTGAATTTAGTAGTTTATGTAGTGTATAGGGCAAATTTCATCACAGTCTATGAAACTGAACACAGTTTCAGTCCCTTCTTTTTTGCGCATGTTTAAGACTGAAAATTGAGCACTTTTTGCCATGTTAATATTACAAATCAGGTGAGATCACCACACTCAAGACTTATATTGGATTTACAAAAAGGTTCGGCTCCTACAGGAAAACTGGTTATCATGTACCAAAAGAGTGAACACTGACTTTCAGTCCTTTGGTTTGTTTGTTTTTTAATTACTTAATTTATTTTTAAGTTTGGTTTTATTTATATATTTATTTATTACAATTTATTTACTTTGTATCCCCACTGCAGCTTCCTCCTTCATTTCCTCCCAATCCCACCCTCCCTCCCTCATCTCCTCCCCTAGTCCACTGATAGAGGAGGTCCTTCTCCCCTTCTCTCTGATCCTAGTTTATCAGGTCTCATCAAGGCTGGCTGCATCATCTTCTTCTCTGGCCTGGCAAGGCTGCACACCCCAGGAGGGGTGCTAATAAAAAAATCAGCCACTGAGTTCGTGTCTGACACACGAACAATCCCTGTACCCCTTACTAGGGAACCCACTTGGAAACCGAGCAATGGAATCAAATTGAAGACCAGAAATAAACCCACACACCTATGGAAAATTTCAGTTCTTAACTGCATTGGGATTACAATTGATAAAACACTGGATTCTATCCCCAGAATTTCTGACTGAATAGGTTTGGAAGGAGCCCAACAGTTTTACATTTTAAATAAGTACCTAAGTGATTTTTTTTTTCCTGATCTAAAGACTGCTCCTGGAAAACCACTAGAAAAAATCACTAGAAAAGGAAATAAAATGCTATCTGTAAAATTTTAGTCGGCCAAATGTGTATTGAAATTAGTCTTGTAATCTTTGATCTCCTCTGCTGCTCAGTTAAGAACTTGTGTTTTTTACTTTAATTCCAGAAACTTTTTTAGAACTATGAACACAGATCATTTGGCCAAATTGACTGAGAGTTTGGAGCAAAGCAAGGTGTCACAAGCCTACAACCCACACTGAGGCAGGTCTACCAGTTCAAGGCCAACTTGAGATGCTGAGGGAGATCTGGCGTCAAAACTAGACAAAAGCAAATCCAAGAAACTTTAGGATTCAAGTCTCAAAATTACAGCATTTTTTTCCTGGCATGCAAATGCCCGAGAGACACACTATTTGTTGACAAATATTGCACAACTTTCTTTTTCAAAGTGTGACATCTTTTTCATTCTGTATCAGAAGAACAAATGTTAGTTTAAAATCTTAGTTCTCTGAAGATATTTGAGACTTAATTACTAAGAATGTTTGTGGCTGTGTCTGAGAAACTGAAATTTTATCAGAAGTTTATTATTTAATAAGATAACTAAAATTTTATCAAAAGCTTACTGTTAATTTGCCCACTAAAATTTGAAAACATCAAAAGCATTCCTACTTTCAAAATACTGTTTTTAATTTTATTGAAAATATACCCTTTTCATATATTATGTTCTAGGTAAGGTTTCCCCACCCATGAATCTTCAAAGTTCTTCCCCGTTTAGATCCCATTTCTGTCTCTCATTAGAAATAAACAGGCATCTAAGAGATAATAATAAAATATAATATCAGATAAAACTAAAACCAATAGAAGTAGGAAAAAACAAAATAAGCAAGAAACAGAAGGGGAAAAAAAACACAGGAATTCCATAAACACAAAACACAGAAGCCCATAATCTATATGATAAAGACCTGTATGGTAAATAAATAAATGATGATGATCATGATGATGATACAGTCATGACACATCATTAGACAAAGACGCCATTGATTTTACTTTCTGTTGGCCATCTACTGCTGGCCATGAACCTATATCATTTTCTTTTTTAATTTTTTTTATCATTTATTACAATATATTCAATTTGTGTCCCAGCTGTGGCCCCCTTCCTTTTCTTCTCCAATCCCACCCTCCCTTCCTCTTCTCCCCCTATGGTTCTCCCCTAGTCTACTGAGAGGGAAGGTCATCCTCTCCTTCTGTTTGACCCTAGCCTATCAGTTCTCATCAGGAATGGTTGCATTGTCTTCCTCTGTCGACTGGCAAAGTTGTACCCACCAGGGGAAGTGATCAGAGAGCTTGCCACTGAGTTCATGCATGGACATATTTTTAAGAGTAGTTTGATTCTTCATTGAGACTCCATTGTTGAAAACTAAATATTTTCCACTTGCAAATGGTTATTAAATGAAAATATATTCTGGGTTAAGGATGGGATTGTATGTGCACCACCCTTTCAGTTGCAGTACCTCATCTGGTGAAGACCTCAGGAGACTTGGTTCCTGCTGCCTCGATCTTTGTGAATTCACGTATGTGTTTGTCCAGCTGTGTTTAGAAATACCTGCTTGTTTCCTTGGTGTCCTCCATCCCCGCTTACTTTTATAGACTTTTTACCTTCTCTTCTGCAGGGGCCCTTGAATACTGAGGAAAGGGCTTTGATGGAGACAGCACATTTAGGACTAAGTGTTTCAAGGTATCTTATTCTCTGAATAATGTCTGACTGTGTGTCTCTGTATTTGTCCCCATCTGCTGCAGAAAAAAAAAAAAACTTTTCTGATGATGTTTGAGAAAGAACTGATCAATGAGTTTAGCAAAATGCTATTAGGAGTCAATTTATTGCTATATTCCTTTAATAACAAAGTAGTGTTTCCTGTAGGTCTCTGACTATCTAGTATGAAATTCTTTGACAAAAGCAGCATTAGGTATGGATTCCATCTCATGGACTGGACCATAAATCAAATGAAATATTAGTTGGTCACTCTCAGAAGCTTTGTGTCATTTCACTAGCATATCATGCATGTGGGACAGCACTGTAGATCAAAGAATTTGACACCATATTGATGTTTTTCTTTCTCCTTTGGTAACATGCAGAGTACCTTCCCATACCAAGAAAATTATCCTGTAGTGGTGAAGGTTCTAGGAAGACACCAGTTTGACTTCTCCTTGTTCAATGAATTGTGTATTGTTGGCTTCTGGATTAGAGCCCAACCTGCTTTGCTTAAGGTTTCCCATGGAACCACTTTGGACATAATTCAACCACATGTAACCTATTCCATGTACTGAAAGCTTCTTTTGGTGAGAAGAGATGTCCACTTAGGGATATCTCTCTCTCTCTCTCTATTTCTCTCTCTCTCTCTCTCTATTTCTCTCTCTCTCTCTCTCTCTCTCTCTCTCTCATTATTTGGCACTTTCAATAAGATGACTTTCTCAGTGGATGCCATGGGACAGGGAGCATCTGCAGGAGCAGAGCCAGAGGGGTGCAGGTAGGCCTGTTGGAGCCTTAGGATTTGAGCTTCGGCTTTTTGAACCCAGGATCTCAAAATGCAGCATGATTCCTGTCCACTGGACAATAAGGTTTATGTCAGTAATCTTGGAAACAATGGGAACAAGACTGAATTAGAACAGGCTTTTGGCTACTATGGACCACTCTGAAGCATGTGGGTTGTTCTAAACCCTCCTGGCTTTGTTTTCATTGAATTTGAGGATCCCTGAGATGCTGTCGATGCTACCCGAGAGCTAGATAGAAGAACACTATGTGGCTGCCAGGTAAGAGTGCAATTGTCGAATGGTGAAAAAAGAAGTTGAAATCATGACTCTCCTCCCTCTTGGGCTCGTTGCCCTTGAGATGATTACCACTGGAGGAGTCCTCCACCTATCCATAGCTCTCCAAGAAGAAGTTTATCTCAAAACCAGAGCTGGTCACTTTCTAGAGAAAAGAGAAGACAAAGTTTTCTGCCTCGTGAAAGAAATCGCAAGCCATCTTGATCCTTCTCTAGGTCTCATAGTCAGTCTAGGTCAAATGAAAGGAAGCAGACCAGTTTGCAAAAGAATTTGTGTACAGGAAATAACTTCATCTGAGAGGAGTTTGTGCATGAAATTAAAGTTTTGTTTGAGGCTTTATAAGCTTTTGCACTTTAAAGAAGTTTTAGCTGTTCAAATTTGTTTTGTCTCTTACAACAGTGACATGCATAAGTGTGTAGTTCTCTATGGTTTCAAATGGATCATCTGAGGCATGTAATATCAAGAATTGTTACTTTACAATGTTCCCTTATGCAAAATTGAATTTGGTTGGAACCTAGATCCTGCCCAGTTTTAGTGTGGTGTGCTTATTGTACAGAAACAACTGGTGGAAATTGAATAAGGCTGTAGTTTCTTTAGTAGTTGGGATACAAGGGTGTGGAACTGTGGGTTTGAAATGATAAGCAGTCTGTAAAAGCTGCTGTGAACACAAGCCAACAGGTAAAAAGGTGGGAACTGCCCTCTGAAGACTTTCTAAAAGGGTTTCTTCCTGGCTGCATAGCTGCTTATAACATTCTTTATTTGGTAATGTAAGACTAAGATACCAGTGCCTATCAGTTTAAAGGTACATTGTAGAGTTAAACTTTTGAGTCACGGTGCAGGAATTTCTTTTTCATGCTGCTGTCATTTGTAATATGTTTGTGAGAATCCTTGGAATTAAAGTTTTGGTTAGAAGTTGTTCTGTAACTTGAAAGCCTGTTTTTCCTTGCGCACACAAATCTGTGAGCTTGGTATCAAATCCAGATATAACATTCCTATTGGAAGCCGTACTGACATTTTCTTGAAAAGTGCTTTTGCATTAAATGCTAGAATAACTGCATAGTAGTCAGTTGAGTGAGCCACTGTTGCCACTGTTCTGATCCCGGGGACAGCACTAGGTTACCCAGTTCATTCTCGGTCAGAGACAGCTGAGAGGCACTGATTAGCAAAGAAGTGCTCCCTCTTTGCTGGTTACCAATGAGAGTTAGCCATTTTTCAGAACTGAAGGCAATTCAGGATCATGACACATACAGACTAACATTTTAGAAATAAGAACCAGTGTGATATATTGTAACTTTTTAAGTTGCCCCAACATGACTTTCATCTTCTAAAAATGATTTTCATATATATTTTTTCCATATATATTTTCATATATATATATGTGTGTGTGTGTGTGTGTGTGTATGTGTATGAAAATAATATATATGAAGGAAGCCTGTGCTGAATTAGGTTTCCAACTGACTCCTAAAATGACACTTCATTTTAGTTGCCTTCTTCCATACTGTTTCCCATTCAATCCTCTTCTAAGCCCTCTTTCCATTCATAACTATCTATTGTATTTCTCCTTCCCAAAGAGAGCTGCCACTTTCACACAGTCTCTTACTCTAATCTTCTTGTTCTATGGATAGGATCTTGCTTACCATTGACTCAAAAGTTAACGTGAGCATGAAAGTGAATACATACCATGTTTGTCTTTCTGGACAAGATTATCTTACTTGGGAAGATTTTTTTTTCCTAATTTTATAAATTTACCTGCGATTTTCATGATTTTGTTATTTTAACAACTGAGCAATATTCCATTATGTAAATGTACCACATTTTCTTCATTCACCCATCAATGGCCATCTGGGTAATTTTGAATTTCCAGCTATTATGAATAGAGCAGGAATGAACATGGTTGAACAAGTGTCTCTGTAGTAGGATGAAGTATATAAACTTCCTCATGACAATAACATGCTTTAAAAAAAATTACTGTAGCTCTGTAATACAAGCTTAAAACACATACAATGATACCTACAGCAGTCCTTTTATTATTCATGATTGTTTTAGGTATCCTGTTTTTGTTTTTTGTTTGTTTGTGTGTGTGTATGTGTGTGTGTGCGCATTTCCACATAAGACTGAAAATTGTCCTTTCAAGTTCTATGAAACCATGACACAATTTTATTGGGTATTTTATTGAATCTATAGATTACTTTTGGTAGGATGGCCATTTTCACTAGAGTCATCCTACTGATTCATGAGCATAGAAGATCTTTCTGTTCTCTGATATCATCCTCAATTTCTTTCTTCAGTGTCTTAAAGTTTTTGTAAACAGTATCAACATCATTGGATTTCTTAATTATGGTTGCAGAATATCATTTATGTGGAGACCTGATAAAGATGGAAAAGAAAGAAAAGGAAAAGAGTAGTAATACTAATGTCTAAATCTCAATTAACCAATTGAGTATACATTTTTGGAAATATATATATGCATTTCCTTATATATACATATATATTCCCTTATATATATGGATATTAATTTCCATATACATACATATTTCCTTATTTATACATATATTTTCTTATGTATAAATATATGTATTTGCACATATATACATATATATGCTTCAGCATATGCAGTGTAAGATGTGGGAAATATTTAAAGTGAAGTATGAAAAGGTTTATTGGAATTTTAATTAGGGAGCTCTTACTCTGGAGGAACCTAGTAGAAGTGCTCTTGTTTATAAAAACTTAATTACCAATCAAGACTTTGGAAATTAGCATGCTTTCAGAAATGGAATTATTTTGGACACCATAATGTCTAGTACAAATATTAAAGTAGGATTTATAAGGTAATGTTAGATGTATTTTAACTATGTGGTAAAGAATATTTTTAGAAAGCTCTACGTCATATGCAGCCATAAAAAATTCTAAACTTATTTTTTCAAGCCCTACCTTTGGATAGTAGGTTAAGTCTGAAAATCTTCTAATTTTATACAATAAACTCTGAAAAACAGTCTTTGTAGAGCACTACCTCCAAGTGTTAAAGAATTCCATAAACTCTTGGTCAGCTCTTTATAAAAGATGGTAATTGAGATACCTAAGGAGAGCTAATCAGAAGATCTTATAAATGGCAAAAATGACTGTTCTTAAACTCATTGACCAGTAAAGCTTAGCCAATGAAAGTCAACAGATGAAAGAGTTCTGTTTGACACAAAGCTACCAAACTAAATCTAAGAAATATGTGACCAACTTGCTTGACCTTCCATTCATTTCTGGTAGTTTCAGCCCATTCCAGTCTTCCCTCCACCTTTTGAGGACACCTTACTGCGGTGTCTTCACTTTTAACTCTGATTCATCTTCCTCCTTAGCAGCACACTACTTCTTGCTATAATAACATCAATGTTATGTATCCTCCTAGCTTTCTCTTCTCTTGGCAGAGATTTTTTTCCTTACTCCCTTCTCTATCTCTTGCCCTAAATGGACTTTACATATTCTTCTCATATGCATTCATTTTAACTTACAGAAGAATAATGAACTTCTCTTCTAAGTCACTTTCTGGGCTCTGATACGGTTATAATCAATACTGTCTCTACAAATGTTTTAATGGATACAGATTTTTCAGCATTGTATAGAAAATGTATTAATAAAATTTATATTACTGATACTGTGGGATTTTATTAATTTTGTCATTATCAAAGTTATTATCATAAAGACATATCCATTATTAAGTTTCTGAAATTCCGAAGATAAGCACCAGTAATCAAGTTCAACACCAGGCATGAGGTAAACTCTATCACTGGACCAGATAGATTGCTAGCTCTTCAACTCAATTTTCACTGCATCTTATACTTCACTATCTAATCTAGTTGGCTTTTTTCAATATAATACAGATATACATGCATGCATACAAATGGCAATAACTGCTCTCATTGCTTCAGATAAGCACACATTGTTGAGAAATTTGAATTGGTCTTCCATATTTGATTTAATTCCGAGAATGTGCTCCAGATCCACTTCTGCTCCTTTAAGTATTCAATAGAAGTAGAAAATATGAGGAATGGATATAAGATCATGAAGACTAAGTAAATGTGTTCCCCCTCACACACACACAAATCACTGATGCTTTTTATTCAGATCCATATTATTCAAGGTCTTCCATGAAGTATGGACAGTTTTGGTTTTTGGTTTTAGTTTAGTGGGTTTTTTTTCTTTTTTAGTTTTGTTGTTGTTCTATGTTTTTGTTGCTGTTTGTCTTAGAATTCCATAAGAAAGGGAGAGAAAGGTCAATCTAGTGAAGAATAGAGGACATATTGAAAGCAATTTAAAAAAAATTAATCATTGGCAAAAGGAGGATAATGGCATCAGAACACTTCTGTCTGGTGCCATTCTGCTGGTTTCTTTCTTGACACACAAAACTTCAGAACAAATGACAGTACCCTATAAAGGGTACAGACACCAAGTAAAGGTGCTGACACTTCAGTAAACCATTTACTAGAGCATAAACCTTCCTGACTTTACTACACTATACTTTACTATATTTTACTATATTATACTTGTTAGGATTGTGCAACAAAGTTACATGGCCGGTTCACAAGTCATGCCATGTGACTGGTTCCATGTGGGAGGTTTATTAAGGGAAGGGGGAAGGGGTCACAGATACCATCTCTGGGTAGGGCAAGAGAGGGGATGGTGGTGCGAGTTCTCTTATAAGGTGACCCAGAGCATGTACAGGTGGTTTCAGGTGGTCCATAGGTGACCTCACAGATGCCTAATGTTCTGTTTGTCAGGTCTTTCAGGGCTGGCCATAGAGATGCCTGCTTACAGATCCCAACATTCTTCCCAGAGCTAGGAAGGGGGTGATGGTGGGGAGAGCATAGGGGAGACCTTTGCTCTTCAAGCTACTTCCTGCTGATTAGGGGCATTGTCATTCTTGGGGTATACCTGGTCCCCACATCAGGGTCAATTGGTAGGTCATTGTCATCTGGTTCTATGGGCAGAGGTTGATAATCCTGTAAAAGTAACTGATTGATGGTTTGGTTAGAGAATTTTTGTATTTGTTGTTGGAAGAATGTATAGAGGAAGTTAATAAAGCAGGGTGCAGAATGATGAGCAGAAGAGGTATAAGGATGAGCAGAATCAATTTCCGTATGGGGTTCTCAAAAGCCCAAGAGCAAGAGGCCTCAAGCTGTTCCCTTTGCTTTTGTAGATTTGTCTGGAGTTGTTGGATTTTGTCTTTTACTATACCCAGCTGGCTGACATAAAAACAGCATTCCTCTTGGAAGATGCAAAGGCCACTTTCTTTAGCTGTGAGGAGATCCGATCCACGTAGCTTTTGAAGTACTACTGCCGTAAGCAAGTCGATCTGTCCTTGGAGAGTTAGTATTGTCTGAGCCACCTGCTGTTCATCCTGGATGAACTGGGAAGAGAGCTGATAATACAAAGCTAGTGAAGAAGCTAGTCCTGCTGCCCTGGTCCCAACAGCAGCCATGACTCCTGCAACAGCCAAGGGGGGAAAAATTTTAATTTCCCTCTTATCCTGTTGGGCAGCTATTGAGTCCATGACCAGGACTGGTAGGGGCTCTTTTTCAGTTATCACCCCCAGCTCAAAGAAGAGGAACACCAGCCACCAGAGAGCAAACTCCTGACCAACAGCAAGCAGACAATGGTAGACATGAGTACCACAAAGAATACAGGTATTATTAGCAGTAGGGCATTGGGTTTGACATGAGGTATAAAGGATAATAGTTTTATTACAGCCTAAGGAACTTAGCATTCCTACAGAGTGTGTCCTTCATGCCTTGAAACAGCTTGTCACACATCAAAGACAGGGGACCTCATGAAACTGAAAAGCTTCTATAAAGCAAAGGACACTGTCCTCAGAACAAAATGACAGCCTACAGACTGAGAAAGCATCTTCACCAATCTTATATCTGACAAAGGACTAATATCCAGAATATACAAAGAATTCAAGAAGTTAATAAACAACAAATCAAGTAATCCAATTAAAAAATGGGGAACAGAGCTAAACAGAGAATTCTCAATAGAGGAATATCGAATGCCAGAGAAACACTTAAAGAAATGTTCAACTTCCTTAGTCACCAGGGAAATTCAAATCAAAATGGCCCTGAGATTTCACCTTACACCCATCAGAATGGCTAATATCAAAAACTCAAGTGACAACACATGCTGGAGAGGATGCAGAGAAAGGGAAACCCTACTCCACTGCTGTTGGAAATGAAAACTTATACAACCACTTTGGGAATCAACCTGGCCCCGTTATTATTTAGGAGAGAGAATGTCAGAGAGGCAATGACCTTAAAGGAGTATTGTTGGTATAATGTTCTTTTGAAATGTATACACTTACCCTTGTTCATTCAAATGCTGATTTCTCCCCTCCGCCCCCCTCTGGTTTCAATCCAGATACTGCATCGTGATACTCATTCTAAGCATCCTGTCTCAACTCTTGTGTAAACAGGCCAAAATAAAGCAACTGGACACAATGTTGAGCAGGGGAAGAGCCAAAGGACAGGAAAGAGAGGAGGAGCTAAAGGGCAGGGGATGAGTGGGAGGAGAAAGGGCGAGGAGAGCTTAGAGAGAGAGCTGAAGGACAGACTCAGAAATACGTGGAGAGATGGACTGGACCTAAGATATCACTAAAAGCAAGTATAATGTGGGAAATCCAAATGTTAGGAAACTATGAGGGCTTGGAGGTTTAGGATGGAGTAACTATTGCCCAGCATTGTGTTCTAGGTTAACTAAATAAACCCAGTGTCTGTGTGGTGATTTGGTTATACAGCTGCTTAGAATTAACAGCAGCATTATTAAAAAATCTATCAATAGTAAATATTAATCACCATCTACAACAGAGTGTTTAATTACCTTCTCTACTTTTCCCATCCCCAGGGACTGGGTAATATACTGGGTGGGATCCTGTATCTGAATAAACATAGGGGAATGGTGCCTAGCAACAGAAGGGTTTTGGACATCCCAGACTTGGGGGTCCACTTAAGAGGCTGGTAAAGGAAGTGACATGTCACAACTGATAGGTAGGGTAGCCGGGAGGAGGAGAGAGGATGCTGGTGAGCTTGGGATCAGGCAAATGGGTGGAGTAAGAAGATAGAGGCTCCCACTTTGGCTAAAAAATCCCTTCCCAATAAGGGAACTGGACAGGTTGGTATCACTAAAAAGGAATGAGTCAAGGGAACACCCCTGAAATTATAATTAAGTGGTCGAGTCCGGCAACGCTGGCAAGGTTGTCCCCTACCCCTACAATAGGGGAACTAGAAGGAGAGATTGGTCCCCAGTACTCCATCAGGACTGAGTAAGTGGCTCTGGTGTCCACAAGGAAGGAGATGGGCCCCCCAATAACATGATAATTACCCATCGCTCCCTGACAGCTGATGTTAGTTGTCAAATCAAGGGAACCCAGGCACCTTCACCTGTCTGTAGCCAGGCCTAAGAAATCCGGTGGAAGGTGATTTGGGAGTGATCCCCAATATCATGGGAGAAACCATGGCAGTGACCACTCCAATGTCCCTCTTGGTGGAATTTTGGACATGGCCCTGGTGCCTTGTGGGGGTTAGGACAAAACGGGTCCAGTGACCTTCTTGACCACATTTGAAACAGGGAGCCCATAGTCCTCGTGTCTTAGGAGGCAAGGGAGCCTGAGTAGTCACTGAGGCTGGTCAGATGGCCTTAGCTAGCATTTGGTATTTTTGCTTGTGGGCTTTCTCATGTCTCCCATGATACATCTTAAATGCCAGCACTAAGACTTCTGCCTGTAGAGGCAGAGGTCCTCTCTACAAGCATTTAAGCTTAACCCTGATGTCGGGGTAACTCTGGGAGAAAAAAATAAGTCATCAGGAGTTGCCTCCCCTCTGTACTTTTGGTCTAGATTAGTATGTTGTAAGAAGGCCTTTATAAGGAACTCTAGGAATTGAGAAAGGTTTTCATTCTTGTCCTGAATAACCTCCTGGGGCTTCTCATAATTAACTGGTTTAAGGGCAGCCTTGTGGAGACCAGCCAGCAGGCAGGTCATGAACTGACCTCTAGCTAAAAATACCTTCCAGGGTATTATAATCCCATTGTGGATCCTGGTCAGGCACCACCTCAGCCCCAACCAGGTGTGCTGCATTTGTTTGGTGAACATCATCGGCATGTGTTCTAACCTGTTCCCAAACTCACCTGAGCTCCTCAGGTAATAAGTTATTGGTAAGAATCATATATGATATATATATATATATATATATATATATCATGGAAAACTATAAGATTGAGTGAGATATTGAAATTCTTTTAAATTCTCTACTTTTAATGAAAGCAGAAGAATTAGAGGTATAAGATCCTAGTCTCTTTTCTACTTGAAAAAGGCCAGTTAATGAGAAGGGAACATGCACCCTAACTAAGCCATCCACACCAGCCACCTCCTGAACTGGAAGAATTGAGGCTGGTTTATACTGAGTAGAAGAAGAAGAGGGCTTCACTATAGAGTGAGAGTGGGTAGCAGGGGGACTAGGGCTAAAAGTTGTTGGTGGGGTGAAAGTAGGTACCAAAGTAAGAAGACTAGGACAGTCTGTTGCTGGGGAGAGGGCTGAAGAGATGGGTGAGGATGCTGGAGAATCCAAAGAGGAAGAGGAGGAAGCAGAGGAGGAGAGGGAAGACGGAGCTTGAGAAGCCAGAGGTTGAGAATGGCGAGGTGGAGGTTCATCCATGTGGTCAAAGGTAGAGAACACTTGAGGTTGAGATGTTATAGCTAGAAGTTGAGCAAGAGAATGGGGAGAACAGAGAGAAGGTTTAGAGAGAAGAGAGAAAGCTTGAACATAAGATAACTCCTTCCATTTACAAGATCACTGACAGTAATTAAAAAGATCCCATAAAATATTGGATTTAATGTGCCATTAATTGGTCTGTTTGAACCATTATCTAAGGAATATATAGGCCAAGTTTTATTACAGAGGTGTATGAGCTCAGAGGCCTTTAACTCAGGCACCATGCATAAGGTTTTAAAATTCTCCAGAAGACATCCCAGTGGGGATGCTGGAGGAATGGACGAATGGGCAGTTCCCACTGGGAAGGTAGGAGTCAGTGACCTGCTAGACCCAAAGTCAAGGTTTAACTCAGTAGAATAATATGGCCCTACCTGATCCAACAGCTTGTCAGCGTTGGCACAGCTGCCCATAGGAGACATAGTTTACCTAGCACTAGGATTTTTCATAACGCATGTGAGATCGGGGGTTGGGGGAAACCACTCAAGTAGAAGGGGAAAAAAAATCTCACCCAAGGAAAACAGAAGGCACTAAATGGAGGTCAGCACAAAGGGTCAACAGTGGTCAATGAAGACCGTGGTTGGGGGTTCCTCCATCTCAAAAGGTACTAGGAAGTTGCCAGATGTTGAACGGTCAGTCTTCCCCTAACAAGACAGGCATTTTCACTGACCACCGAGGGGACCTCACCAATCCAGGGGCTGCTGCATGTAGGAAATAGTGATCTGGTTGCCAGAAAGTGGATCGCAGGCAGATTTGAAATGAAATAGGTTTCCAGCAGCTCTTGTGGGGTGCTGGGACTGAAAGCAACTACAAGTTGCTTTCATGCCATGCCATGCAAGTGGCATGGCTGCTGGCAGCGGTTATTCCTGGCCAATGTAACAATGTTAGGATTGTGCAGTAAAGTTACATGATGGGTTCATAAATCATACCGCATGACTGGTTCCATGTGGGAGGTTTATTAAGGGAAGGGGGAAGGGATCACAGAGACTGTCTCTGGGTAGGGCAAGAGGGAGTGCTATTTTTCTTATAAGGTGACCCAGGGCATGTGCAGGTGATTTCAGGTGGTCCATAGGTGGCCTGACAGATGCCTGCTGTCCCATATTTCAGGTCCCTCGGGGCTGGCTGTAGAGATGCCTGCTTATAGATCCTAACAATACTCACTATATCAATTAGTCCATAAGAAAAATTAGGAAAGATCATAATGGGATTGGGAGAGAAAAAAAACAAAATGAGAAAAATCAATGGAATTTATATTTAAATTGAAGCCTGAGATGGTATGAATTTATATCCTTTTAAACATTTTCTCATTTTTCAATTTTAACCAAGTAAAAGTTAAAAACATTTTAAAAGCTTAGGTTGGGGAATTAACACCATCAAAACAAAATTGACTTTAGTATATTCTTAAGCACTTAAAATTCAACTTAAATTAAAATGCCACAACTAGTTACTATTCAGTCATTTTAAAGATGACTAGTACATGTGTAATAGATTTTAACAATTTCTTTCCTTACAGGTACTACACAGTTACACATGCAAAAAATAGAAAATATTCTCATTTGCTAAATGATTATAACTACTTGATTTTCCTCTGTTTCTAAAGGAGCTTTCTGATCCTATACTAACTCTTCTCTATTTTCTCATTCTCTATAGCCACGTGCAAGAGTAGACAAAAATGAAATGAATGCTGTGCAGTAGTGATGTAGCTATGCACAGAAAGTTTGTGCTGCCACATTTCAGGCCCTGAATTTCATTCAACAAAATGGCAGCTGAATGTGATCAGAAGTTTGCAATCTTTGAACCAAGTAATTTAAGTCATGTGAACAAATAAACAGATAAACAGACTTGTCTTTTTTCCTCAAATACCTGGCAATAGCTTAAGTTTTTTTTTAAAGCTCTATATGTGTTTATCATTAATCAAATATTTTTAGAACATGGTTTTAATTTTTTTTCTTCACTAACTGTCTCTCACTGGTAGGTTTAAATGACTTTCAGTATTTATGTTTCAATTAAATGAAGATTTAAACACAGGATTTCTTTTGCTTTTTCTAGTTTTGACAACCTTTTCAAATTCTTCCTGAATAGTGATTTCAGTCACACAGATTCAACAGACTTAAATCTGTTGATAAGGCTAAAATTATCAGGGTAAACATTTTCAAATCTACTGTGGAAAAAAAAAAAAATCCCAGTCATAGTAAGGATAATCTCCTTGATGACATCTCAAACTCTCTAAGTAAATGTCACTTTGTAATGAGACTTTTTTTTTTCTTAAGAGTGTGTTGATTGGCCCTAAAGAATTTTCTACATTCAAACTGAACTGGTATAATTAGATGATAGTGTAACTTAAATTTCACTGTAAGTTCTACACTTGACATTTGAAAAGCCCAAGAGGCTTGATGTTTTCTGATAAAAGGATTAGTGTACCTAAGCTTCCTGCCACTGAGTATTAGGCCATTCACAACTAGAACTATGATTATGCCAGTACCCATCAGGAAATGTAAATGTAGTTCATTTCATACAGTCTGAAGCTCTGCCTGTGGGTGTGGAATTAGTTATTCCTATTCTAGTGCCCATGTGATCAGGGATTCTTCCATTGCATCCTGCTGAGCCTCAGAAAAACTCATTAATAGGCAGTTGTGCCCACTTTCCTGTTTTTGATTTGTAAAGACCCATATGTTTTAAGAAAAGACAGAAAATAAACTAAAATAATCTCAATCTCTTTCTATCCCCCCCAAATCAACATTCAGTCACATTAATACTGTTTCTCCAAAGAGAGTGGTTTTGTTACATTATCATTGTTTTGTTATAATTCACAGTTTTAAAAAGTAAAGTTTCAAATATGGCCTAGAAATCTCCCAGAAGGAGCCATTTGTAAATTTTGTTTCCTTATCTCTCAATTAGATACTGTGACTGAGAAACTGTGACTTTAAACTTTGTAGAAAATAAATACATGTGAAGAGAAAAACATTAAACTTCACATTTCATGTCTTTTGGTTGGTTGTGCATTTAACCTTTAATGGTTGGAAGATTGCTGCCCAAGAAAAAGAACTACGGAACCAAGGCGAACTGGTAAGCAAGAGGGACATAATAAAGTATTACAAATATTATAAAGAAGATAAAATCAGAGCTCCCAGGTGAACATACATAAAAGTTCGAAGTATCATAAACAGAGATAATAGATATCAGTAATCAAAGACCTGATATCTGAGAAATTAAGACTGCTTACATTAGCACATACACTTAGTCAGCTCTTAAACTGAGTTACAATGATGCTCGCTTATTTAATAATATCCTAGCAGCATACACTTTAAATTTTACTGTGAAAAACACAACTTTAATCAACGTATAGCTAACATATTGTGCAGGCTAGTTTTATGGCAATTTCACACAAGATATAGTCATCTGAGAGGAGGAAACTTTGACTGAGAAAATGCCTTTATAACATGGTGGCATAGATAAACCTAAGAACATTTTCTTAATTAGTGACTGATAGAATAGGTCCAGCCAACCATCAGTGGTGCCATCCCTAGGCTGATGGTCTTGGGTTCTATAAGAAAGTAGGCTGAGCAAGCCAGAAGGAGCAAGCTAGTAGGCTGCACCCATCCATGGCCTCTGCATCAGCTCCTATCTCCTGGTTCCTGCCTTGCTTAAGTTCCTATTTTGACTTCATTCAATGATGAACTACAATATGGAGGTAAAATAGAAATAAATCTTTTTCCTCTCTAACTTCCTTTTGGTCATCGTACTTCATCACAGCAGTAATAACCATAATCATGACACACATTAACCCATAAAAATGATTAATAGCGGTTCTGACTGTTATTGGTTATTCCCAGAGTAAGGAAGACATAACTTTCAAGTAGTTCAGATACATTAAATGTGTGTGTGTCATGCTGGAGAGGATGTGGAGAAAGGGGAACACTCCTCCACCGCTGGCGGGAATGGAAACTGGTACAACCACTTTGGAAATCAATCGTGCGCTTTCTCAGACAATGAGGAATATCCCTTCCTCAAGTTCCAGCTATACCACTCCTAGGCATATATCCAAAAGATGCTCAAGTATACAACAAGGACATTTTCTCAATCGTGTTTGTAGCAGCTTTCTTTGTAATAGCCAGAGACTGGAAACAACCCAGATGCTCCTCAGTTGAGGAACGGATACAGAAATTTTGGTACATCTACACAATGGAATATTACTCAGCAATTAAAAACAAAGAAATCATGAAATTTGCAGGCAAATGGTGGAACTGGAAAATATCATCCTAAGTAAGGTATCCCAGAAGCAGAAAGACACACATGGTATATACTCACTCATAAGTAGATATTAGACATATAATATAGGATGAACATACTAAAATCTGTAAATCTAAAGAAACTAATCAAGAGGGAAGACTCTGGCTAAGAAGTTCAATCCCCATTCAGAAAGGCAAAGAGGATGAACATCAGAAGAGGGGGAAAACAGGGAACAGGACAGGAACCTACCACAGAGGTCCTCTGAAAGACTCTATCCTGCAGGGTATCAAAGCAGATGCTGACACTTATACCCAAACTTTGGGCAGAGTTCAGGGAATCTTATGGAAGAAGTGGGAGAATAGTAAGGCATGGAGAGGACAGGAGCTCCACAAGGGAAGCAACAGAACCAAAAAATCTAGGCGCAGAAGTCTTTTCTGAGACTGATACTCCAACCAAGGACCATTCATGGAGATAACCTAGAACCCCTTTACAGATGTAGCCCATGTCAGTTCAATGTCCAAGTGGGCTCCATAGTAATGGGGACAGGGACTGTCTCGGACATGAACTCAGTGGCTGGCTCTTTGATCACCTCTCCCTGGGGGGAGCGGGCAGCAGCCTTTCCAGGCCACAGAGGAAGACAATGTAAGCAGTCCTTGTGAGACCTGATAGACTAGGATCAGAATGAAGGGGAAGGAAGACCTACCCTATCAGTGGAGTTGGGGAGGGGCATGGGTGCAGAATGGGGAGGGAAGGTGGACTGGAAGGGGAGAAGGGATGGAGCTACAGGTGGGATAGAAAGTGAATAAGCTGTAAATAAAAAAATTAAAAAGAAAACAATGTGTGCATGTGTGTGTGAAAGTTTAAGAAGCCAGAAGCAATGCCACCTAAAATTTAGAGATGGCAAATGTGCCACTGTGAACTAATGAAGGTTCTTTGTTAGAAACGTGCTTGCATTGTTCAGCTTACAAGTGATAGAAAATTATTTTAAAATCAAAGTTGTAATATTTATTTATTGGTTCTGGTTTTCAGGGGTTTTGAGACAAGATCCTCCCGTGGAGCCTGTGCTGGCTCTGAACTGGCATTCTGTTTGCCTCAGTTTCTAAGTGATCTGATCAAAGGTGTGCGTCACCACTTAAGAGCACTTGAAATCCAGCAAGATGAAAGATGCTTCTACATAGCACTGAGTGAAGTACTGAGTGAGGTAGTATCATTTATTTTATATTTCATCTCAACTGAATGTGTTTAATGACCACAATCAACATGGCTTCAAGTTATAAAGTTAACAATTAATAAGCATTCAGAGTTTTCAAGTGACTGTTAAGATAACAGGTTTTACCCAGTATTGATAATGAAAGTGATCAAAAGTTTTCCTTTGTTTAGCTCATAATTTTTGTCTAGCTTATTTGGTCAAAAAAATCTATAATTGTTCATTTGGAAAATTAGACTTCAGAAAGCCTACTTTTAAAACATCTATGTATGTTATTTCCCCTCGAATACATTTTACATGCTTACCAGTTATGGACCACTGTGTTTGATCACTGATTCAGAGGCAGCTGAGTGGGAATTAATGGAGTCAAATCTAGCAAAGTTATTCTCTGCACAGAATATAGTGGCCTAATATTATCTTCTACTGTTACTGTTTTAGATTTATGAGTCATTCAGGTCACCCCAAACAAGACTTTAAATTTCTTAAGTTCAGAGAATGTACTTTTTTGTCTGTCTTCAATAGTGCCTAATTCAAGAAACTACAATTAATCGCAGGTAATGCTTATCCACAAGTTTGCGAACAGAGTCACCTTAGTCTTGGGAGAGCTAAAAGCTCTGAGTATTAAATTTGTTATGTATTCTGTGGAACTCTCTTGACGAGACTTGATTGTTTTTTGTTTGTTTGTTTGTTTGTTTGTTTTTTCCTGCACAAGGTGTAATTCTTTCTATTGGATGATTGTTAAATGCCAAACTCTTTATATAAAGGATTTAGCAGATCATTTATTGTCTGCTTTTAGATATATTTAGCATTTATGTATATACAATATTTTATATATTAGTACATAAAAAGCTTTTAAAATATTTTGTGCTCATTCTTTTTTATTTATTTATTGTTTATTACAATTTATTCACTTTGTATCCTGGCTGTAGTCTCCTCCCACATCTCCTCCCTCCCTCTTCTCCCCCTATGCCTCTCCCCTCCTCCACTGATAAGGAGGGCCTCCTCCCCTCTATCTGACCCTAGTCTATCAGGTCTCATCAAGACTGGCTGCATTGTCTTCCTCTGTGGCCTGGTAAGGCTGCACCCTCCACAGGGGGGAGGTGATCAAAGAGCCAGCCACTGAGTTCATGTCAGAGACAGTTCCTGTTCCTCTTACTAGGAAACCCACTTGGAAACTGAGCTGCCTATGGGCTTCCTCTGAGTTCTATGTCTTCTCCATGCATGGTCCTTGTTTGGGGTATTAGTCTCTGCAGAGGCCCTTGGTCCCAGAATTTTGTTTTGTTTTGTTTTGTTGGTATCCTTGTGAAGCTCCTGTCCCATCCAGGTCTTTCTATCTCTCCCTCCTTTCATAAGATTTCCTGCACTCTGCCCAAATTTTGGCAATGAGACTCAGCATCTGCTGGGTCTTTTAAAGGCTCACTGTGGTAGGCTCCTGTCCTATTCCCTGTCTCCTCCTGCTTCTGATGTCTATCTCGTTTGCCCTTCTGAATGAAGTTTGTACTTAGGGTTGTACTTCTTGTTTAGCTTCTTTAACAGTATAGGTTTTATTATGTTGATCCTACATGTAGAAATAGTTCCATATTTATCACCCTGCACAACACTAAAGTCCAAGTGGATTAAAAACCTCAATAATAAACCAGACACTGTAAACCTGTTAAAAGGAAAAGTCAGGAAGAGCTTTGAACTCATTGGCACAGGAGACAGAACATAACACCAACAGCACAAGCTCTAAGATTAACAATCAATAAATGGGACCTGATGGAACTGAAAAGCTTGTGTAAAGCAAAGGACACTGTTGTCAGAACAAAATGACAGCCTACAGACTGGGAAAGGATCTTCACCAACCCTATGTCTGACAGACAGCTAATATCCAGAATATATAAAGAACTCAAGAAGTTAAACAGCAACAAACCAAGTAATCCAATTAAAAAATGTGGTACAGAGCTAAACAGAGAATTCTCAATAGAGGAGTATCAAATGGCAGAGAAACAAAGAAATGTTCAATATCCTTAGTCATCAGGGAGATGCAAATCAAAATGACCCTGAGATTCTACCTTACGCCCATCAGAATGGCTAAGAGCAAAAACTCAAGTGACAACACATGCTGGAGAGGTTGCAGAGAAAGGAGAACCCTACTCCACGCTGCTGGTGGGAATGTAAACTTGTACAACCACTTTGGGAATGAACCTGGTGCTTCCTCAGACAATTAGGAATAGCGCTTCCTCAAGATCCAGCTATACTACTCCTAGGCATATATCCAAAGTATGCTCAAGTACGCAACAAGGACATTTATTCAACCAAGTTTGTACCAGCTTTATTCACAATATCCAGAAGCTGGAAACAAACTAGATGTCCCTCAATGGATGAATGAATACAGAAATTGTGGTACATTTACACAATGGAATACTACTCAACAATTAAAAACAAGAAAATCATGAAATTTGCAGGCAAATGGTGGAAACTAGGAAAGATCTTGAGTGAGGTAACTCAGACGCAGAAAGACACACATGGTAGTATACACTCATTCATGAGTGGATATTAGCCATATAATATAGGATAAACGTACTAAAAGCTGTACTCCTAAAGGAGTTAAACAACAAGGAAGACCCTAGGGAAGATGCTCTATCCTCATTCAGAAAGACAAATGTGATAGATATTGGAAGCAGGAGAAGACAGGAAACAACACAGGAGCTTACCACAGATGGCTTCTGAAAGACTCTACTGATCGAGGTATCAAAGCAGAGGCTGAGACTCATAGCCAAACTTTGGGCAGAGTGTAGGGAATCTTATGAAAGAAGGGGGAGATAGAAAGACCTGGATGGGACAGGAGGTCCAAATGGATACCAACAGAGGCATAAAAACTGAGCTTGGGGGCTCTGAAGAGAATGATACCTCAACCAAGGACAATTAATGAAGAGGACCTAAAACCCCAGCTCAGATATAGCCCATAAAGTCAGTCTTCAAGTGGGATCCTTAGGGAAGGGAACAGGGACTTTCTCTGGCATGAACTCAGTGGCAGGCTCTCTGATCACCTCCCCTTGGTGGGGTTCAGCCTTGCCAGTTCACAGAGGAAGACAATGCAACTAGTCCTGATGAGAACTGATAGGCTAGTGTCAAGTAGAAAGGAAGGAGGATTTCCCCTATCAGTGGACTAGGCCAGTGGCATAGGGGAAGAAGAGGGAGGAAGGGTGGGTTTGGGAAGAGAGGAAGGAGGGTGCCACAACCAGGATACAAACTGAATAAGTTGTGATACATGACAAGGATAATTTTTTTAAAAAGAAATGGTATGACAAAAAAAAAATGAATAAAGCTGCTACATTTAACCATTATTCTTAACATCCTTTTTTGGTGTTGCCTGTCTTATTTTAAGTGACCACTGCTCTACTTCTTGAGGTCCTTACCTTCTAGAACTCTGAGTTTAAACTTGCCTCTGGTAATATCATTTTACTGTTTTTCCACCAATGCATGAATTTAGAAGAATGTAGTTGCTTTCCCAGAGGCACCCTCTTTGCCTTACATATCTCTAATGACTTCATTGCAGAATTACATCTTCTATCAAAGGTCAGTCTTAAGATTAGGAGTAATTAGCATGCATAAGGTAAGAGCCAAATATTTAAGGCTGTGCTTACCCACCAAGTCCTATTGTTATACATTTGAGAGTATGAGTAAGTGACTATGAGTGTAGAGAGCAGGGTAGTAGATTGCTTTCCCCTGAACTTTATGATATTCTAATTACAGTAAGTACATCTATTTAGATGTCAAAATTTTAAAAAGACACATTAGGTTACTTAAAAGTTTCCACAGGAGAAATAAGTCCTTACTGGCTCTTCGTAAAAGGGTGGTGTAAATACATAAACACTAAAAGTACCTATGAAAATGAAACATTAAGGGGGGGCCAAGATGGCGACGCCAGGAGAACACTGTGTCTGAGAAGCCGGACAACACACTCTGTGCAGCGACCAGGAGACTAAACTCTGAGCCCTAAAACAACAGCGATCGTGTTTCCTAGGTGAGGGGAGGCTCCCCCGGCGTGGGAATCAGTCGGGTCCACTCTCGGGCCGCACAGCCAGAACCCGGAAGAGAACCCGGGTAACGAAGGCTTTGGGTCTCCAGGCTGGTGCCGCAAGCCTGAGTGTCCCGATCACTTTCCCAGGCTGATTGGTGGGCACAACGGTGCCAGAGACTGGGAGTCCCAGTCACAAAAAAACCCCACCGTGAAGCAAAGTTGCGAGACTGATCACAGGTCACTCAGTCTTTCCCTGGATGGTCTCGCTGACCGCAGGCACCCGCCACCATCACAACTGAGCTCCCGCCACGCAGAGAGCAGCTGCGCGCCCAGCTCAAAATCCCTACTCCCTCTTGGGAGGAGGCAGGAGGCGGCCAGCAGAATCTGCCACAGACCACATTGTCTGTACCCCAACCCGAGATCGGGGCTGAGAAAACCCAATTCTTTCCAGCACTCCCCCAAACACCGCCATACCCCTGCCACTATGGAGCGGAGGGTTAGAGAGGTGCACAGCGGATTCACAGTGCCGGAGCTCCAGTGCTGCCTGCTGCTCCCAGCAAATAAACTTCAGCTCCAGATCTGGGATTGTGGTCATTCTATACATCCTGAGATTCTCCTGGGTCCAGCGCAATAAGGTCTAGCAGCAAGTTCTATCACCGGCGCCCCCCCCAACCCCTGGCAGAGAAACCCCGGCCCAGGATCAGACTGAGAAGCCCCAACCCCTTCTGGCACTCCCCTGAGAACACCTCCATAAGCTTGCCCTAGCGGAGGGGAAGGTCAGAGGGGAAGGACAGAGAGGCAGCACCCTCTCTCCAGCTCACCCAGCGGCCCCTAGCAGAGAAACCCAAGCTCTGGATCTGAGGACACGCAACCCTATGTGGTACTCTCTCAGGATCAGCAAACATAGGTTCTACCGCCAGGCTGCTTCTAGCAGAGAGATCTGGGCCCGGGATCTGGGATTGAGAACACTCAATCTAACTCTTTCTTGCGCCACCCCCAGACCAGTCAACATAACCCCTCCAGGCAGAGGGAAAGGACAGAGAGGCAGCACACAGGAAAGGTGGACACCGAGTCCTGTGGCCACAGTGTCACAGAGCTGACTGTTAGCCTACCCGTGCACTCTCCACAACAGGACCAAATCAGAGAGTAGTGAGCAAGGGGAACCCCTGTGCATTCCAACTGGTCCTGCAAGAGAGTGAGTGAGCCTTCTAGGGAGAGTTTGCCCCAGACCCAGGGCCTCTCCACAGAAGCAACCAGATGAGATCCCTGCCACCCACACCCTTAGTGTGGGCATCATAGGGATTCTTGGGATAGCGACCCCAACATTGAAGCCTCTGCCTTTTGGGTCCACCAGTGTAATTCAGGAAAACAATCCCTGGATCTCAGACAGAACTGCATAATAGTGGCTTGCAGGCCACTGCAATAGTCAGAGAATCCACGCATGCACACTGTGCCTGCTAAAAGCGCACATGAATAGTGCCAGCATCACATTCCTTACTTAGGCAAAACTGAAACCACAGTGCACACTCCCAAACCAGTGAACCTCTCTCATCTTCCTGAAAACAGAAAGAGATGATCATAGCCCGAACTACAATCTCGAGGAACAAACAGTGATGGCTAGAGGCAGACGTAAGAACACTCCCAAAAAAATCAGGACATAATGACCTCACCAGCAACCGCACAAAACAATGGACACTTCAATTCACTAGATATACAAGAAAATGACCTCAAAACTATGTTTCTCCAGCTATTAGAGGCCCATAAAGATGAAATGAACAAGGCCTTCAGAGAAATAACCAAAGAAATGGAGATGAACCAAGAGGAAACAAATAGAGCTCTCAGAGAAATGACCACAAAAATTGAGGCAAAGAAGAAATGCACAAAGCTCTCAAAGAAATGTCCACACAAATCAAGGCAAATAAAGAAGAAACAAACAAAGCTCTCATAGAAATACAGGCAATTATACCCAAAGAAGTAGAGGCACAATTAGTGATACATAGAGAGGAAACAGACAAAAAAAAAAAAAAAATAGAAGCTCTCACTGAAAAGCAGGACTCCACATTCAAACAGATGAAGGAAATGGTGCAAGACATGAAAACAGAATTAGAATCAATAAAGAAAACACAAATAGAGAAAAACCAGGAGCTGGAGAACATAGAGAAAAGATCAGGAACTACAAAGGTAAGCATCACCAACAAAATACAAGAGATGGAAGAAAGAATCTCAGGAGCTGAAGATACACTTGCAGAAATTGACATGTCTCTCAAAGAAAAAATAAAAACAGAAAAGTTCCAAACACAAAACATCCAAGAAATCAAGGACACCATGAAAAGACAAAACCTAAGAATAATAGGAATAGAAGAAAAAGAAGACATCAGGCTCAAAGGTCCGGAAAATATTTTCAAGAAAATTATAGAAGAAAACTTTCCCAACTTAAAGAAGGAGATGGCCATAAACATACAAGAGGCCTACAGAACACCAAGTAGACTAGACCAGAAAAGAAATTCTTCACGTCATATCATAGTCAAAACACTGAACCTACAGAACAAAAAAAAAAAAAAAAAAAAAAAAAAAATTCTAAAAGCAGCAAGGGAAAAAGGCCAAGTAACATATGAAGGTAGACCTATCAGAATCACACCGGACTTCTCATCAGAAACTATGAAAGCCAGAAGGGCCTGGACAGAAATCATACAGTCCTTCAGGGACCACAGATTCCAACCCAGACTACTATACCCAGCAAAACTTTCAATCAACATAGACGGAGAATTCAAAATATTCCAAGACAAAACCATATTTAAACAATATCTACATAGTAACCCAGCTCTACAGAAGTTACTAGAAGGGAAATTCCAAACCAAAGAAAACAACTACATCTAAGGAAACAGGAAATAGATAACTACACAAAAAAAAAAAAAAAAAAAACAAAAGAATACAAGCAATGAAACTCAGTGACACCACCAACCCCACATCTAAAGTAAGTAACAATTGTTGGTCACTAGTATCTATCAACATCAATGGATTCAACTCCTCAATAAAAAGACACAGACTAACAGAATGGTTGCGGAAACAGGATCCAACATTCTGTTGCATCCAAGAAACACACCTATGCAACAAAGATAAACACTACCTCAGAGTAAAGGGCTGGAAAAATGTTTTTCAAGCAAATGGTTCCAGAAAACAAGCGGGAGTAGCCATTCTAATATCTAATAAAATAGACTTTCAACCCAAGTTAATCAAAAAAGATAAGGAGGGCCACTACATTCTCATCAAAGGAAAAATCCACCAAGAGGACATCACAATTTTGAATATCTATGCCCCAAATACAAGAGCACCTACATTCGTAAATGAAACAATATTAAAGCTTAAATCACACATTGATCCTAATACCTTAATACTGGGAGACTTCAACATTCCACTCTCACCAAGGGACAGATCAACTAGACAGAAAACAAATAGGGAAATAAAAACACTTACAGAGACCCTAAATAAAATGGACCTAATAGACGTCTACAGATCTTTTCATCCAAACTCAAAAGAGTATACCTTCTTTTCAGCACCGCATGGAACCTTCTCCAAAATAGACCATATAGTTGGTCATAAAGCAAGCCTAAACAGATACAAAAAGATTGAAATAATCCCTTGTATTCTATCTGACCACCATGGACTAAAGCTGGACCTCAACAACAGCAGAAATAACAAACAGCCGACACGCACATGGAAACTGAACAACTTGTTACTCAATGACAGCTGGGTTAAGGAAGAAATAAAGAAAGAAATTAAAGACTTCCTAGAATTCAATGAAAATGAAGGCACAACATACCCAAATTTATGGGACACATTGAAAGCAGTGCTCAGGGGAAAATTTATAGCACTAAGTACCTGCAAGAAGAAATTCGTAACATCACATACAAACAACTTAATGGCCCAACTGAAAACCCTAGAAAAAAAAAGAAGCAGATACACCCAAGAGGAGCAGACGGCTGGAAATAATCAAACTAAGGGCTGAAATCAATCAATTAGAAACAAATAAAACTATTTGAAGAATCAATGAAACAAAAAGCTGGTTCTTTGAGAAAATCAACAAGATAGACAAACCCTTAGCCAAACTAACTAAAAAGCAGAGAGAGTCTATCCAAATCAACAAAATCAGAGATGAAAAGGGTGACATAACTACAGACACTGAGGAAATTCAAACAATCATTAGGTCATACTACAAAAGCCTATATGCCACAAAATTTGAAAACCTAAATGAAATGGACAATTTTCTTGATAGATTCCATCTTCCAACATTAAGTCAAGATCAGGTAGAAAGACTGAATAGCCCTATATCCCCTAAGAAAATTGAAGTAGTCATTCACAGTCTCCCCTCCAAAAAAAGCCCTGGGCCAGATGGCTTCAGCGCAGAATTCTACAAGACCTTCAAAGAAGTGCTAACACCAATTCTCCTCAAACTATTCCACAAAATAGAAACAGAAGGTACATTACCAAACTCATTCTATGAAGCGAAAGTAACCCTGATACCTAAACCACACAAAGACCCAACAAAAAAGAGAGCTTCAGACCTATCTCTCTTATGAACATTGCTGCAAAAATACTCAATAAAATACTTGCAAACTGAATCCAAGAACACATCAAAGATATCATCCACCACGACCAAGTAGGCTTCATCCCAGGCATGCAAGGGTGGTTCAACATACAGAAATCCATCAATGTAAACCAACACATAAACAAACTGAAAGAGAAAAACCACATGATCATCTCCTTAGATACTGAAAAAGCATTTGACAAAGTCCAACACCCATTCATGTTTAAAGTCTTGGAGAGATCAGGGATACAAGGCACATATCTAAACATAGTAAAGGCAATATACAGCAAGCCTATAGCCAACATCAAACTCAATGGAGAGAAACTTAAATCAATCCCACTGAAGTCAGGGACAAGACAAGGCTGCCCACTCTCTCCATACCTCTTCAACATAGTACTTAAAGTCCTAGCTAGAGCAATAAGACAACTAAAGGAGATCAAGGGGATACAAATCGGAAAGGAAGAGGTCAAAGTGTCACTATTCACAGATGATATGATAATATATATGAGCACCCCCAAAAATTCAACCAGAGAATTCCTCCAGCTGATAAACACCTTCAGCAAAGTGGCAGGATACAAAATCAACTCAAAAAAATCAGAAGCCCTCCTGTATACCAAAGACAAAAGGGCCGAGAAAGAAATTAGGGAAACAACACCCTTCACAATAACCACTAATAACATAAAGTACCTTGGGGTGACACTAACCAAGCAAGTGAATGACCTGTTTGAGAAAAACTTCAAGTCTCTGAAGAAAGAAATTGAAGAAGATATCAGAAGATGGAAAGATCTCCCGTGCTCATGGATTGGTAGGATTAACATTGTGAAAATGGCCATCCTGCCAAAAGCAATCTACAGATTCAATGCAATTCCCATCAAAATACCAACTCAATTCTTTACAGACCTCGAAAAAAAGATTCTCAGCTTCATATGGAGAAATAAAAAACCCAGAATCTCCAAAACAATCCTGTACAACAACAGATCATCTGGAGGTATCTCCATCCCCGATCTCAAGTTTTACTACAGAGCAATAGTAATAAAAACTGCATGGTATTGGCATAAAAACAGAAAGGAGGATCAATGGAACCGCATAGAAGACCCAGAAATAAATCCACACACCTATGAATACTCGATTTTTGACAAAGAAGCCAAAACCATTCAATGGAAAAAAGATAGCATCTTCAACAAATGGTGCTGGTCCAACTGGATGTCCACATACAGAAAAATGAAAATAGATCTATATTTATCACCCTGCACAAAAACTAAAGTCCAAGTGGATCAAAGACCTCAGCATAAAACCAGATACTCTAAATCTGTTAGAAGAAACAGTGGGGAACAGCCTAGAACTCATTGGCACAGGAGACAACTTCCTGAACAGAACACCAACAGCACAGGCTCTAAGAGCAACAATCAATAAATGGGACCTCATGAAACTGAAAAGCTTCTGTAAAGCAAAGGACACCATCATCAAAACAAAAGGACTGCCTACAGATTGGGAAAGAATCTTCACTAACCCTTTATCTGACAGAGGACTAATATCCAGTATATACAAAGAACTAAAGAAGCTGAAAAACAGCAAACCAAGTAACCCAATTAAAAAAATGGGGAACAGAGCTAAACAGAGGATTCTCGACAGAGGAATATCCAAAGGCAGAGAAACACTTAAAGAAATGCTCATCCTCATCAGGGAAATGCAAATCAAAACGACCCTGAGATATCACCTTACACCCATCAGAATGGCCAAGATGAAAAACTCAAGTGACAACACATGCTGGAGAGGTTGTGGAGAAAGGGGAACCCTCCTCCACTGCTGGTGGGAATGTAAACTGGTACAACCACTCTGGAAATCTATCTGGCACTTTCTAAGACAATTAGGAATAGAGCTTCCTCAAGACCCAGCTATACCACTGCTAGGTATATACCCAAAGTTTGCTCAAGTACACAAAAGGGATACTTGCTCAACCATGTTTATAGTAGCTTTGTTTGTAATAGCCAGAACCTGGAAACAACCCAGATGTCCATCAATGGAGGAATGGGTACAGAAATTGTGGTATTTTTACACAATGGAATACTACTCAGCAATCAAAAAGGAGGAAATCATGAAATTTGCAGGCAAATGGTGGGATCTAGGAAAGATTATTCTGAGTGAAATATCCCTTAAGGAAAAAGAAACACATGGTATATACTCACTTATATAGACCTATAAGATATGATAAACATAATGAAATCTATACACCTAAAAAAGATAATCAAGAGAGCAGACATGGGGTAAGATGATCAATCCTTGTTTAGAAAGACAGATGGGATGTGCATTGAACGTATGACAGGAGTCTACTGAGTGCATCTGAAAGACCTCTAACTAGCAGTGTTTCAAAGCAGACACTAAGATTCATAACCAAACCTTTGGCAGAGTACAGGGAATCATAAGAAAGAAGGGGAGTTAGTCTGATGGGGAAAGGAAAGGAGCTCCACAAGGACCAAATATATCTGGACACAGGGTCTTTTCTGAGACTGACATTCAACCAAGGACCATGTATGGATATAACCTAGAACCTCCGCTCAGATGTAGCCTGTGGTAGCTCAGTAACCAATTGGTTTCCCAAAGTGAGGGGAACAAGGACTATTTCTAACAGGAACTCAATGACTGGTTCTTTGGCCTCCCCACCCCTCAAGGGAGGAGTAGTCCTGTTAGGCCACAGAGGAGGGCTTTGCAGCCAGTCCTGAAGATACCTGATAAAACAGGATCAGATGAATGGGGAGGAGGTCTCCCCCATCAGTGGACTTGGAAAGGGGCACGGTGGAGATGAGGGAGGGAGGGAGGGACTGGGAAGGAATGAGGGATCGGGACATGGCTGGGGTACAGAGTTAATAAAATGTAATTGATAAGAAAAAAATAAAATTAAATAAAAAAAAAACATAGTCCCTAAAAAGAGGGAAAAAAAGAAAATGAAACATTAAATATATTGTTAGAGATCATTAGTCCATTTTTAAATTTTCATTCTGGCCTTATAAAGGTCCTAGCAAGCTTTCCCTGCCCTATTCAAGCACATAGGGCATTCCAATATTTGTCCATAATGAACGGATTTTCTGCCATCTCCCACTGGAAGCAAAATCAAATTTGCTGTTTCACCAGTGTTTGAGTATTAAGTCACATACTGCTAGTCACAAAGCTCAGAGGGGGCTCTTTGAAGAAATGCCTCTTCCTGAGCATTACGTTAAGTATACTGTGAGATGTGATGACTTCAATTAGAAATAGTTGCTTTTAAAAAAAAGTGGTTGTTTGTTGGTATTTTTAGTATATTTTAATAGCTGAGTCCTGTCTTGGTCATATCAGCTTAATTGTAGCCTTTCAGCTGAAGGTCATGTACCATCAAAAAGTAACACATTGACATCTCACTTAAAATCATGTTGTGTAATTTTAACATGAGCTCCTGTAATGCAAAGTACTCAATGAGGACTCATTTCTCCATAATTCTAAAAGTGATTGAAACAAGTATAATTAATTTAAAAGAACACAAATGACACAAATTGAAAAGATCTTAAAATTACAAAATAAAGACTAAGTAGTACATTCCGTATTGCACAAGAATATGTCTCTAAAGGGTCATTTAGTTTGGGGTACTTTTAAAATTGTTTTTACATATCACTTTTACTCATTTGTATTAATTTGGAAAAAAAATGGGTACCAATAAGTTGTTTTAATTTTATTGTTATAGTACAAGAAATTTGTTACATCAATTCATTTTTACTTAAACAACTTTTCTGATGTTATGAAATCTGGGAATTCAGTGAAAAATGTCCTTAGGAAGGATTTTACGAAGACAATGAAAACAGTACCTGACCACCTATCAATCTTTTCGTGTGAACATCTAAGTAATAAAGCCATAACGATTAAAATCTGCTCTTAATAATGCTATAATTCAACAAAGGAGAAGCACCAAGACTAGACATATTCATTTACAGCTTTTGAAATGTACTAGTAAAAACCATTTATGTTCCTTAATTATGTGAGGAAAGAGAAGAAATTTACTTCTTCATAAAAGACACTTAAAGTCTAATTTAAGATGTTCTGCTTGGTGGGTGCTTGAAAATAAAAATTGGTCACATCGTACCTCTTCAAATTTAATATTCCCGTGACTCCTGTCTTTTAAAAGAGTAAAATGTGTGAGTGACTTTCCTTTTTAAACATCAAGGAAATGAAGGGCACATTTAGTAGCATTAAAAATGTTAAGTTCTTAACTATTTTATTAATGTTTTCAGTTAACATGCAGAATGCTGGATTTCATCATGTCATCTCTATATATCATTACTCTGCCACAATACTTTTTTTCACCCACTTCACTCCCCAAGTTGGTCCCCTTCCTTCTCTCAGCCCATTCTTGTGTTTTTCTTTTATATATATTCTATTAAAGTCTCTATTTTCTACTTCCCACAAGATTTCTTCATCACCTCTCATGATCTCCTTTCTAGTTTTGAGATCTATAAACACACACACACTCATGCACATGTACACACACACAAACACAAGAATACACAATTTTAAGTTTAAAGGAAACTGTAAACCTGTATTATCACTATGGAAATTAATGTGAAGGTGCCTCAAAAATTCTGAGACCAAAACTACTATATATGATCCAACTTTAGCACTCTTTAGATTCATACCTGAAATAGTCAATAAGTCAATGTGCCATAAGCATACTTGTTCATTCGGGCTTATCCCTGCACTATTCACAATAACCAGGAAAGGGAACTGGCCTAAGCACCCATCAAGATGACCGTCTAATATTACATATGTACAAGGGAGTTATGAAGTCATAAAGAGACCTGACATCCTGAAGTTCGAAGGAAATAGGGAGATCATAATCCACCTTTAGATTGCTTATTAGGAAGGACTTCTGACTGGAAAAAGTGAAAATTTTGTTTTTGCAAATTCTGTAAAAGTATACATAGTTTCCATTTTCAATTAGTGTACATAAAAGAGTTTGGATGGAGGAAAGGGAAGGAAAAAATGTAATTACGTTATAATATCACAAAGAAAAAAAGGAAATAAATTACTTTTTCACATTTGTTCCTCTCTACCTAGTTAGTTAAGTTCTTTCTATCCCTCTGATGTCAAGGCTATATAGGGTATCTATTTGACATACTATATTGAGAGTTCCATGCATATATAGCTACTGGAATACATTGACTTTTTCAGGTTTTAATTTGCTAGTGTTTCCTCTTATATGTATTTTTTCCATTAGAAGGTTTGTGTTAATTCTTTTCCTAAACCCAGAGTCGTCTTCATTTTTGCAAATAAAGCCTAAATATGCATTTGAGATGGTATTCCAATAAATGCTTACAAGAGGACTTTTGGTCCCTCTATATGATAGTTTTGCCCTATTTGTTTATTTATTTTTAAGTAATTCAATGTCAAAAGTATAATGAAAACATGATTTTAAACTGAATGAATACACACTATCTACTCCTAACTTGCAATTTCTATCACAAGCATTTTCCTGAATCAAGAGAGTAGTCTTAGGCAGTGTACATTGTGTAAAACGGTAGCCAACTACTCAGCAAAGATACATGGTGCTCTGAGAAGTTCTCAGTTGGTGGCCTCAATCTCTGAAGAAGCTAAGTGCATTTAGTAGCCAATAGAAGCCAAGTGAACCTGCCAGACAATTTATCTATTTTATAATTATTTTGGCTAATCAAACATAAGGTAGCTGAGGGTTTATTTTTAAAACACTAAAATTTAGTTTACAGTAAATATAATAGATTATTGTTAAATATTTATTCAATAAGTAAATGGTTAAATAAACATCTTTTTATTTTGTTTTGGATAAAGAATCTTTACATAGTAATGGGAAGAGGGACTGCCTCTGACATAATCTGATTGGCCTGCTCTTTGATCACCTCCCCCTGAGGGGGGAGCAACCTTACCAGGCCCCAGAAGATGACAATGCAGCCACTTCTAATGAGAACTGATAGTCTAAGATCAGAAAGAAGGAGAGGAGAACCTCCCCTATCAGTGGACTTGGGGAGGGGCATGCATGCAAAAAGGGGAGGAAAGGTGGGATCAGGAGGGGAGGAGGGAGGAGCTTATGGGGGGATACAAAATTAATAAAGTGTAATTAATAATAAAAAAAGAATCTTTATCTCTCTAAAACTCAGTAAGTGAAGACAACATATTATCAGACTAAATCTGACTCATTACAAAAATGGGATATGCATTGCTTTGAAAGGAAAAACACTATTAGGCTTCATTCTATCTTGCATTGTTGCAATTTTGTCTATCTTAATTTTTCCCCTGAAGCTAGGTCTGAGATGACTTGACCTATGATATGATTCTTCATTTATGGGCCAGAGTTTTGTGAAGTAGTGAACCCTGTAGCAAGAATATTAAGTTGGTCATTAAATTTTCTTACTCCTGGTGCTATGTCCTAATCTTAGAATCATTTTAATACATATCTTTAAGTGTTAATGGTTCATTAAAGGAGAGTGTTGACCCCTGCAATATCCTCTACAGAGCCATTAAGTTTTATCATCTACATTTGTGTTTGTAGATTTACTTCATGTGTCAGAAGTAATTCTGTGACTCCTTAGCTTGCATATTCCTTGTTAGAGAGTTCAAACTCATACGCACAGTATTTTCTTTGTTAAGTAGGTCACAGATCCAGTGATGCCTGCCTGCAACAAAACCTGGTGATTCTACATTCACTTCCCACTATTTGCTTTGTTTTACAAATTTATAAGTATTATTTTATTAATTTGTTCATTCACTGTTTTATGTCCTTTACACTTGACTGAATAAAAATTACATAGGAACGAGTCCAAATAGCCATCAAACAGTCCATCAAACAGTTGAGTTTAAGAGCTGGTCAGTTGGCTAATCAACAAAAGCACACAAATAGAGCAATCTACCAATAAAATAATAAATTATGACTTAGATATTTCCTTATGATTATTTCACTGATTAAACAAGAATTTGTTTTAATTTTTGTGTGTATGTTGTATGAATGAGTATATATGCACATATATGGGGTGACCACAGAGAAATAAAAACAAAAGGATGTCAGAACCCCTGGAGCTGAAGTTATAAGAAGTTGTGAGCCACTCAATGCACATGCTAGGAACTAAACTGGAGTCCTTTGGAAAAACAATAGGTATTCTTCCTGCTGAGACATCTCTCCAGCCTCTATTTTTATGTTTAAAAATAGCATTAATTTTGAAATTGGGAGCATATCTCAGTATCTTTATGTAGGACAAAATATTTCGAATGCCTGCCATATTAGAAACTAAGTGAGTATGCCGTAGTCAGTACCCACAGGCCTTCTTTAAACTGAATATTCTTAGTATTTTTCTACTGCATAATAGACCAAAGCATATTGTTTTAGAACTGATAGAAATTGCTTAGGAATGTATGCTCAAATAGGCCCATTTGAGTAGCATCATTAACTATTTTAATTCTAGTATCCCTGTGGTAGACAGTCAAATGTCCATGATTTTGTGTACATATTTTGATTACCTAATTGTAAGGATTAGTGTATTAGCCACTTTCATCACTACTATGACAACATACACAACAAACATCAACTTAAGATAGTGTTTATTTTGGCTCATAGTTTTAGAGTACAGTCCCTCATAGCAAGCAAGGCACGACAGCAGGAACTTGAGGCAGCTGCTCACAGTAAGGCAGCAGTTAGAAGTCACAAAAAGATGAAAGCAAATGCTCTGCTTACACTATCCTTTTTAATCAGTTAGGAACTCCACTCCATTGAATTTAGAATGGGTCATCTCACCTCATTTACCCAATCCAGAAATTTCCTTACCAACATGCACAGAGCTTTGTTTCCTCAGTGATATTCGATCCTGTCGAGTTGATATTTAATATTAACTATTATAAATTTACTCTTTGTCAACTTAAGATCCAAACATACTACTTTCAAGCCACCACCTTCCATCCCTTTTTCCTCACAGACCCATGGCCATTTCCTAACACGAAGTTTATTCAACCCAACCCTAGAAGTTTCCAGTCCACAGTCACAACACCATTTTAAAGTGTATGTGGAGGCTTGGGAAATCTCTTAACTGTGAGACCCTATAACATAGAAAAATAAACTTCATGCATACCTCAGTATACAGTGGAATAAAGCAAACTTCCCCAGTCCAAAAGAGATGAATGAGCATATGGGCTTGAAAAACCAACCAAAGTGAAACAGAAAAGCAGCAGGCAAACCCCACTTCCGGCAGTTCCGCATCTGCCTTCTTAGGGTTCATAATGATTTCTGCCAGTTTCAAAAGGCTTGGGAAGCCCTGAGCCTCCGGCTCTAACCTCTCTCTTGGGCCAATTCTACTCTTGTCCCTCATCTTTTTTTTTTTTTTTTTTTTTTCATGTCTAATACTCTGAGGTATCCATCGCATCGTAGGATTCACCTTCACACTTTCACCCCGTGATTTCTTGGGGCACATTTTTAAGTACACTGGCGCCTTTCCTTTCTTCAGCTTTTCGTTGGAGACTTGGTGTCAGACACCATGACAATCTCAATCATGAGTCTTTAACGCCTTCAAAATAAATAACAGATTGATGATGATGCAGAGTTCTGTGGCCAACTGGTCTGATCCTCTTAAGCCAAAGCTATCAAGGACTCTATGTTTTGCTTAAGCAGTGTTTTCAAACAGAGACCCTTTTCAGCAGAATTCTTGGTTAGGAGCTCTTTCTTCAAGTAAATTTGCATTTTCACGAGCTGGAATATTTTATGTGCTAGGTGTTTTTTTTCTTTTTTATTTCTTTAATTCTTCCATCTTTAAAAATCTAAAAACAAAAATCACTGAAAATCTCTCACAAGTAAATAGAGAAAATCTTAAAATTTAAAACAGTCGGTGACTAAACACTCTAATTTTCCTTTCTCCCTCAAATGAGGGGTTCTTGCTGGGCATGGCTGGCCGCACTTCCCCAAGCTTCTGCAGCTCTAACCTCGGATAAAAGGACAAAGCCCGGTTCCCGAGTTGGGGACAGAGGAAGAGAATGTGGGGAACCTTGTGCTACTTGAAACTGCTTGGGAAACTGTGATGCTGTGTTTTTCCCCGATAGGTTTTATTCTTAAGGCACCCTTTCTATTAACCCGGCGCAAAGTTTCAGATTGTTTTTAATGGTGACAATCTCTTCTACAAATACAACTCTTCCCTTGGCCTCTTTGCCTGTAACTTTAAATCCAACCCTTTTCCTAGAAAATAACATCATTTCCCATTTTCTTTTCTTTCTCCTGCTAGACCTTAATAAGAGCTATAATAACTAACCATGGCCTATTTGAGTAGCATCTTGTCTTGGAATTTCCTTTGCCAAACAAATTAATCTATAAATTATTAATTAAACCCCATTTAAATTCTTAAAACAAGGGCAGAATGCTACTAAATTTTTTTTCTTTACCAGAATTTACAAAATGACCTCTAGCCTAGTTCTTTATAGTATGCCTAATCTTCATCTGAGATCTCACGAGCTGAGTCCTTCAACATTGTGGTATTCCGACCTCCAATACAATGGCTTATGTCACTTTAGTTTCAAACTCTTTCACATTCCTCCTACAAACCAATTCTGAAGACTTAAGAACTGCAAGACCAAGTTTATCTCACCATTGGCCCTACTTCCCACTTTTCTTTATTATTAATAGTTTCTTTTTCATTGCTGTTCCAAAACAACTTATAAAAACTGCTTAACAAAGGCAGAATTTCTTTTGGCTTACAACTGAGAGATATGGTCATCATGGCGGAAAAGTGAGAGCATGAGCATGAAGTGGCTGATCATATTGCATTTGCAGTCAGAAAAAAGAGAAGGATGGATGCTGGCGCTCACTCTCTTTTTTATTTTTATTTATCCTAACAACCCATATAATGAAATAGAGCCTTCCTTAGTTAGGGTATTTCCTTCCAAACAACGCAATTCAGAAACTTTCTCACAGATGTGACCCAAGATTTGTCTCCCGTATAATTTTAAACATGCCAGGTTGACAATTACTAGTATATATCTCAATAAGCAAATTAATGAATAGCAATCAGGGGATCTTGGCTTCAAGTATGTCCTGTCACAAACTTTTATCTTTATCAATGATTCAAGAATCAAAGTATTTCTTCTGAGGTAAAGTCTTTTCTTGATATGTCAAAATATTGCCTGAATATTTTGTAGATGATTTCAGGTCCACACTTGTCACCACCTCATTTACCTCTCAGCTTAGTTGCTGCTATGTTGTCATCTATGTTGCGACTTAAATAAGTTATATTGCTGATACAAAAAACGAAAACCACCCACCCATTACATTGTAATATTTCTACAGATTAATTTGAAAGTTGTATAAAAAAAGCAACTGATTGATTGGTTTGCCTTTTTTATTGATTGGTTTCATAACTTTATAATATAGAATTTCAGAAACGTTTTCATTCACTGTTGTCCATATTCTGTCCATATAGATTCAATCGTCATTAGGGGGCTGTCACATGATAAGCGGTATCAACCACATTCTAGGTTGACTTTGTTAGACAGTTGGTTAGTTCAAAATTCCAGAGAAAGATGAGGCAGCCAGCCTGGATGAAACCTGATAAGCTGGGATCAGATAGAATGCAAGGAAGACCTCCCCTATCAGGGGACTAGGGAAAGGGCATGGGGGGAGAAAAAGGAGGGTGAGCGGGACTAGAGGAGATGATGGAGGGACTACAGGGGGGATACAAAGTGAATTAATTCTAATAAATAAATAAAATAGAAAAATCCAGAAATTTAGTTATCACATCACTTTTTTTAAATCCAGCATTCACCCCTCTAATTTTATTCACTTGTAAATTCCATCTTAAAACACAGATTTCTACACTAATAGAAATTTACCTCTCACCCCTGGATGGCAACCAAAGGCAGAGGAAATAGCCTGTAACGTTTTGGAAGTCTCTCAAGTGATATCTGTAACAACTAAAAGGGGCGTCTCATGCCCAGTGTTGGGGGTTTTGTTAGTTTGTGGCTCCTGAGAGGCCTTGTCAGCCTATATAAAAAATTTCCATTTAAACAATATATGTATACACAGATGTAAATATAATATACGTAACTTTAGGCAAATAAAAAAATGACTGTTTTTAGACACCTTTACTGTTATTTTATCCTTTCTTCCTCCTCCTCTTTATTCTTTTCCTCCTCCTTGTCCTTGTCCTCCTCTTTCTCTGCCTCCTCCTCCTTCTTGTTCTTGTTCTTCTTCATTTGTCTCTCTCTGCTCTACCTAATCTTCTATATTTATCTCTCTCTGCTCTCCCCAATCTTCTTCTTCTCCTTCTGTATTTATCTTTATGCTTTCCCTAATTAAAGCTCCATGTTCTTCAGACACAGGGCCCTAAGGACTTAAGCTGAATCTGACTTGAAGGCCTCTTCCTTGAGGACAAAATTTCATGGTACCAGAAGGTACCATGCAAGTTTCCAAGGGACAGAAGCAAAAAATAGTCCTACTGAGCTATTATGTCTATGAACCACAACAACAACCACTATTGCATAACTCTAATAATATAGTAGTGTCACACATACCTTGGTGCAGATCTGTAATTGGACTTAAAGTCCACTCCACCAAAGGGAAACCATGTTTGGTACTATAAACATAACCAATTACCAGAATTAGTGAAATTATGGATCTTTGAGAAAAAATTGTCACAGCTATTTTATTAACTGCATTCTAAATATTTATCTTCATACCCACAGATAAGTGTAGTTCTCGTCCCTCATCACATAAACATTCCAGTAGGTGGAGATTATTACAGAAAACAAAATATCATCAAAATCCAGACAGCAAGAGATCTTGTGGTACCCACTTCCAACTGATACAATTCCTGAGTGTAAGGCTCAGTGATCATTGCAGAAGATTGGGAAAAATTGATTGTAAGAAACTGAAAAACAGGAAGTTTACTGTGAGGAAGTGTCCCTTAGAAATGTCAGTTAGGCTACATCCAGGAAGTCTCATTAGCATGGCTGCATAAACAAGACATGAATATCATAATCAAGGAACATGACAGGATGGAAGAAAAAAGCTTATGAGGACCTTAACCCTAAACAAAGAACTGTGAGCAACTTGGGATGCTGAGAACAGGACAAAAGAACCTACCTAGGAAAAACGGCTAAAAACTGCTATCCAATACTAAGTACTTGTCCCAAAACACAGGTAACATTGTACAGACTGAGCAGGTTATATTTAGGGTGTGTGTGTGTGTGTGTGTATGTGTGGCATTTAGAAAAAAACTCAGCTTCTTTCCAAATAATGATTAAAAGAAAATATAAAATCGGAAAAGGGTAATAAGATAAACTAATATTTACAAATATAAACTCATTACTCATTTAACTAAGTAAATCCTAAATATATAAGTTAACTACTTAGATGGCCAAATCTGTGAGTTCATTAAAAAAAACAATGTAATTTGATGATATAAGATATTTACAGAATTAGACTGCCTTAAAAAAATACACAATATCTAAAATATTTACTTCAAAATTCTCTCAGTTGCAGGCCAATCTGAAGCTCAGGATTGCAGAAGTACCCAAGTTTGTGTCAGCTAAGTCGGAATCCAGCATTTCTAATGGTGAGCTTTATTGACTGCCAAGAAATCGTGGCTCCATGAAGCACTAACAAGCATGCATTGTGAGGAAATGCTTCGTAAATAAAATCACATTAAAAACAAAATCACTGGCTGCTTCAATACATCGGCATCTTTTAGTGATAAAATATGTTTTGATCAATATCCCCGGATGTCAGTGCATAAAAAATGTTGAAGAAATCTATTGAGCCGGGGAAGAAGTATACACAAATCAAAGGCTCCTTAAGGTTGTTGAAGACATTGTTTTAAAATGTACTAAATGCCCGTGTCTGACACATGTGATCAACTGCTCTATTCTGTGGAATTTTTCCTGCTTCATTAATTTTCCCTTCATCAAATTTCATACATGGCCAATTCACATATGTTTTATGAACCTTTACTAAAAACATAATCCATGATGCATTTCAATTTTACATATAACACAAAATCTTACTTTTGCCCTTGAAGTGAAATGAAATTATATAAACATTTAACAATTGCAATCCATTCCCACTTCAGGAGTCTAAGCCATTTTACCTAGTGCAAATCAAAAGAACTTCTTATATAGATGCTGGTGTGCTAATGTGCATGTAGCACAAAGTAGTAGCTCAGTAATGTGTGGAAGAGGGAAAGCTTGGCAGCAGGCGTCATGTAGAAACTGATGTTCCCTTATCTGTTAACGATATCGTATACTGAATCATGACATTTAGGTTTTTTTAATTTTTTTCTATATGTATTTTTTCTATATGTATTATTAATTACACTTTATTCACCTTGTATCCCCCCTGTGGTTCCCTCCCTCCTCCTGTCCCAATCCCTCCCTTCCTCCACCTTCTGCATGCATGCCCCTCCTCAAATCCACTGATAGGGGAGGTCTTCTTTTCCTTCCTTCTGACCCTAGTCTATCAGGTCTCATCAGGAGTGGCTGCATTGTCTTCTTCTGTGGCCTGGTAATGCTGCTTCCCTCTCAAGGGGAGGTAATTAAAGAGCAGGCCAATCAGTTCATGTCAGAGACAGCCCCTGTTCCTATTACGATGGAACCCACTTGGATACTGAACTGCAATTACACTTTATTTACTTTGTATCCCAGGGGTTCTAGGTTATCTCCATGCATGGTCCTTTTTGGAGTATCAGTCTCAGAAAAGACCCCTGTGCCCAGATTTTTTGGTTCTGTTGCTCTCCTTGTGGAGCTCCAGTCCCCTCTCCTTCTTCATCTCCCCCTTCTTTCGTAAGGTTCCCTGCCCTCTGCCTAAAGTTTGGCTGAGTCTCAGCATCTGCTTTAATACCACTCTGGGTAGATTCTTTCAGAGGCCCTCTGTGAATTCTTTCTTGTTCCTTGTTTTCACACTCTTCTGATGTCTATCCCATTTGCCTTACTGAATGAAGATTGAATATCTTAGCCTGAGTCCTCCTTCTTGCTTAGCTTCTTTAGGTGTACGGATTTTAGTATGTTTATCCTACATTATATGTCTAATATCCACTTATAAGTGAGTATATACCATGTGTGTCTTTCTGCTTCTGGGATACCTCTCTCAGGATGATCATCTATAGTTCTGACCATTTGCCTACAGATTTCATAATTTCCCTGTTTTTAATTGCTGAGTAGTGTTCCATTGTGTAAATGTACCACAATTTCTGTATCCATTCCTCAATTGAGGGACATTTGGGTTGTTTCCAGACTCTGGTTATTATGAATAAAACTGCTACAAACATGGTTGAGCAAATGTCCTCGTTGTATACTTGAGCATAATTTGGATATATCCCTAGGAGTGCTGTAGCTTGATTTAAGGTAGCACTATTCCTAATTGTCTGAGAAAGTGCCAGATTGATTAGAAAAGTGGTTGTATAAGTTTACATTCCATCAGCAATGGAGGAGGGTTCCCCTTTCTCCACAACTTCTGAGCATGTGTTGTCACTTGAGTTTTTGATCTTAGCCATTCTGAGAGGTGTGAAGGTCTTTTTTTGTGTATGTGTGTGTGATTTGCATTTCCCGAATGACTAAAAATATTGAACATTTCTTTAAGTGTTTTTCTGCCATTCCATACTCCTCTGTTAAGAATTCTCTGTTTATCTCTGTACCGTATTGGATTACTTGATTTGTGGCTTTATACCTTCTTGAGTTTTTTTATATATTCTGGATATTAGTCCTCTGTCAGAGATAGGGTTGGTGACGATCCTTTCCCAATCTGTAGGCTATCATTTTGTTCTGATGACAGTGTCATTTTGCTTTACAGAAGCTTTTCAGTTTTTTTGTTTGTTTTGTTTTGTTTTTAGTATTCCAATATTTTTATTTAGACAAAAAGTGCAGAATCCTAGTCTGAGTAACTCATTCAAAGTCATACACTTGATGACTCTTAGACTCTGAATAGATCCTGGAACTCCTTTCTACTGTATTATACTGCTGTCCATATAATTAATTTTGCACCTATTATAGGCTTCCTGGTCTAAAATTGTGTCTACATGCCATCTTTCAGTAGTGCACTGAACCTGGGATGGTGTCAGCAGGGCCTGGCAGAGGACAGAGGTTCAGTGCAGCTGGCTGACAAGTGTAATGGTCCCAATCCAGCTTCAGTTTGGTACCCTGGATTTGGCTCACCATGAGGTAGACTTCAGTTTTGTGTGAGTACCTTTTAACTGATGATGTTCTAAAGAGACAGCTCAGTAGTGAAGAACATTTACTGCTCTTGTGGAGGACCTGGGTTCAGTTCCTAATACCCACATGGCTGCTCACACCCACCTTTATCTCCAGTTCCAACACAGCTCCTGCACTTCCTGGGCTCCTACATGCACGTGGTGCACACAGAGAGTAAAAACACATCTTTAAAGAGATACCACATGAGGATGTTTCCTCACTACTTCTAAACCACTGTAAATAAACATACATGAGTATGTGGGTATAACATTCACATAAACCTTGAGAAAGTGTGGAAGAAATAAAAGAGAGACATTTCTACCAGGTCTAACTAGGCAACAAATGATAACACTGGCATTTAAAACAAAACAAAACACTTATTTTAAATTCTGCTGGCGTTTCCCATTTCTTTCTTTAGTGATTCATTCTACTTTAGTGAAATGGCTTAAGCAGATGATGCAATTGGAAACTCATAGTATGTAATTTCTTCTCTTAACTTTTAGGCAGATGAAGAGTGTGAAGCTATTTTTCACCCGGTGAGCAGATCTGTCCTTTTTAAATAGAAAATATTCTCAGGATGTTTCCCATTTCCCATCCAGAATACCTAAATTGTTCAGATCTAGTAAAGGTTTAACAGGATTATAGCTATAGATCAGGCTGACCTTCTCATAGACCCAGGGACCGCGACTCCATAGGAAGGCAGGAATGGTGTTTCTTTGACTGTGTCAGTCATAGAGCCCAGCACCTGCACTCAGAAGCGAACCTCCACAAGGACAGGCATTAAGCGATCAACTTTTTAGTTTTATAAGGTCTCATTTACTGAATGTTGATCTTAAATTGTTGGTATTCTGTTCAGCAAGTTGTCTCCTGTGCCAATGAATTCAAGGCTCTTCCCCTCTTTTTCTTCTAGCAGATTTAGTGTGTCTGGTTTTATGTCGATTCATTTGGATGTTAGTTTTGTGCAGGGTGATAAATATGGATTTATTTGCATTTTTCTACATGAAGACATGCTGTTAGACCAGGACCATTTGTTGAAGATACTATTTTTTTTTCCGTTTTATGGTTTTGTCTTCTTTGTCAAAAATCAAGTATCCATAGGTGCGTGGGTTTATATCTGGGTCTTGTATTCAATTCCATTGACCCACCATTCTGTTTCTATGCCAGTACCATGCAGTTTTTATAACTGTTGCTCGATTGTACAGCTTGAAATCAGGGATGGAGATACCTCTAGAAGTTCTGTTACAATACAGAAACAATCTGTACAGGATTGTTTTAACAATTCTGTTTTTTGTTTGTCTGTTTGTTTGTTTTTCCGTATGAAATTGAGAATTGTTCTTTCAAGGTCTGTAAAAAATTGTGCTGGTATTAAGATGGGAATTGCATTGAATCTGTAGATTGCTTTTGGCAGGATGGCCATTTTCACTATGTTAATCATTTCAATCCATGAACATGGGAGATCTTTCTATCTTCTGATATCTTCTTCAATTTCTTTCTCCAGAGGCTTGAAGTTTTTTTCAAACAGGTCTTTCACTTGCTTGGTTAGAGTCACCCCAAGGAACTTTATGTTATTTATGACTATTGTGAAGGGTATAGTTTCCCTAATTTTTTTTTTTTTTAGCCCTTTTGTCTTTTGTATATAGAAGGGCTACTGATTTTTTTTTTTGAGTTGACTTTGGATCCAGCCACTTTGCTGAAGGTGTTTATCAGCTGCAGGAGTTTTCTTGTTTGATTTTTCAGGTCACTCATGTATACCATCATATCATCTGCAAATAGTGAAACTTTGACCTCTTCCTTTCCAAAGTAGTATCCCCTTGATCTCCTTTAGTTGTCTTATTGCTCTAGCTAAGACTTCAAGTACTATGTTGAAGAGATACGGAGAGAGTGGATAGCCTTGCTTTGTCGTTGATTTTGGTAGGAATGATTTAAGTTTCTTTCCATTTAGTGTGATGTTGCTTATAGGCTTGCTGTATATTGTCTTTACTATGTTTAGGTATGTGCCTTGTATCCCTGATCTCTCCAAGACTTTAAACATGAATGGGTGTTGGATTTTGTCAAATGCTTTTTCGGCATCAAAGGAGATGATCATGTAGGGTTTTTTCCTCTTTTTGTTTGTGTGGTGGATTGCATTGATGGATTTTCGTATATTGAACCACACCCCGCATGCCGGGGATGAAGTCTACTTGGTCATGATGGATGATTTTTTATGTGTTCTTGGATTCAGTTTGCAAGTATTTTATTGAGTATTTTTGCATCCAAGTTCATAAGAGAGATAGGTCTGAAGTTCTCTTTTTTTTATTGGATCTTTGTGTGGTTTAGGTATCAATGTGACTGTGGCCTCATACAATGAGTTTGTTAATGTTCCTTCTGTTTTTATTTGGTAGAATAATTTGAAGAGAATTGGATTTAGCTCTTCCTTGAAGCTCTGGTAGAATTCTGCACTGAAACCATCTGGCCCTTGGCTTTTTTCGGAAGGGAGACTTTTGATGACAGCTCCTATTTCCTTGGGGGATATAGGACTTTTTAATTTATTTACCTGATCTTGGTTTAGCTTCGGTAAATGGAATCGATCAAGAAAATTGTCCATTTCATTTAGATTTTCAAATTTTGTGTTGTATAGTTTTTTTGTAATAAGACCTAATGATTGTTTGGATTTCCTTTGTGTCTGTCATTATGTCCCTTTTTTCATTTTTTATTTTGTTGATTTGAACAATGTCCCTGTGCCTTTTAGTTAGGTTGGCTAAGGGTTTGTCTATCTTGTTGATTTTCTCAAAGAACCAGCTCTTGGTTTGATTGATTCTTTGAACTGTTTTCTTTGTTTCTAATTCCTTGATTTCAGCTCTGAGTTTGATTGTTTCCAATAATGTATTCCTCTTGGGTGTGTCTACTTCTTTTTCTTCTAGGGCTTTTAGGTGTGCCATTAAGTTGCTTGTATCAGATGTCTCAAACTTCTTTCTGAAGACACTTAGTGTTATGAACTTTTCTCTTTACACTGTTTTCATTGTGTCCCATAAGTTTGGGTAAGTTGTGCCTTCATTTGCATTGAATTTTATAAAAGAAGTCTCCAATTTCTTTTTTTATTTCTTTCCTGATCCAGCAGTTGTTGAGTAGAGAGTTGTTTAGTTTCCATGCATGTGTAGACATTTTGTTATTTCTGTTGTTGTTGAGGCCTAGTTTTAGGCCATAGTGGTCTGAAAAGACACAAGTGATTATGTTAATATTCTTGTATCTGTTGACTTGCTTTATGCCAGATAACATGTTCAGTTTTTGAGAAGGTTCTGTGACGTGCTGAGAAGAAGGTATACTCTTTTGAGTTTGGGTGAAAAGTTCTGTAGACATCTATTAGGGCCATTTAATTTAAGACCTCTGTAAGTGTCATTGTTTCCTTAGTTAATTTCTGTCTAAATGATCTGTCCCTTGGTGAGAGTGGAATGTTGAAGTTTCCCACTATTAGGGTGTTGGAATCAGTGTGTGATTTAAGCTTTAATAATGTTTTATTTATAAATGCACATATATTTATTTTTGGTACATAGATGTTCAGGATTGTGATGTCCTCATGGTGGGTTTTTCCTTTGATAAAAATGAAATGTCCCTCCTCATCTTTTTTGATTAATTTTGGTTTAAAGTCTATTTTATTAGGTATTAGGATAGCTACTCCAGCTTGTTTTCTGGATCTATTTGCTTGAAAAATCTTTTTCCAGCCCTTTTCTCTGAGGTAATATTTATCTGTGTGGCAGAGGTGTGTTTCCTACAGGCAGCAGAATGTTGGATCTTGTTTCTGCAACCAGTCTGTAAGTCTTTTATTAGAGAGTTGATTACATTGATGTTGATAGATAATAGTGACTAATGAATGTTAGTTCCTTTTATTGTGGAGTTGGTGGTGTTACTGCATTTCAATGCTTGTTTTCTTTTAAATTTTTTGTTGTGAAGTTATCTATATCCTTTGTTTCTTGGGTATATTTTATTCCATTGGATCTGGGGATCTGCACCCACTCACTTGAAAGCACACTCACTGCTTTGCAGGCCTATGTGGAAATCACAGGGATCCCCTCGTCTCTACTTTCAGATTTGGGCCCGCAGTGGCAAACGAAAGTGCAGGAGATGAGTCAGTTCAGTGGTGTCCTATGTTTGGCTGCTGTGTAGATATTGTTTAAGTTTAGTTTTGTCATGGAATATTTTGTTTTCTCAACTACGTTCACTGAAAACTTTGCTGGGTGTGGTAGGCTGGGTTGGCATCTGTGGTCCCTTAAACTCTGGCATGACATCTGCTCAGGCCCTCCTGGCTTTCATAGTTTCTGTTAAAAACTATGGTGTGATTCTGATAGGTCTACCTTTATATGTTACTTGGCCTTTTCCCTTGCTGCTTTCAATATTTTTTTACTTTGTTCTGTAGTGTTTTGACCATTACGTGACATATGGAGTTTCTTTTCTGATCTAGCCTATCTGGTGTTCTGTAGGCCTCTTTTATATTAATGGACATCTCTTTCTATAAGCTGGGAAATTTTTCTTCTATGATTTTCTTAAAAATATTTTCTTGACCTTGGAGCCTGGAATCTTCTTTTTTTTGTTTGTTCTTAATTTTTGTTCTTTTTGTGGAGTCCTTGATTTCTTGGATGTTTTCTGTTTGGAGCTTTTCCAATTTTACTTTTTTTTTGAGAGATGTATCAATTTCTACAATTGTATCTTCAGCGCCTGAGAGTCTGTCTCTTGTATTCTGTTGGTGATACTTACCTTTGTGGTCCCTGATCTTTTCTCTAAGTTCTCCAGCTCCAGGGTTTCCTCTGTTTGTGTTTTCTTTGTTGATTCTAATTCTGTTTTCATGTCTTGTACTATTCTTTCATCTGTTCAAATGTGGATTTCTGTATTTCCATGATGGCTTCTGTTTTTTGTTTGTTTGTTTGTTTCCTTTCTGTTTGCCTCTACTTGTGCCTCTATACGTGCCTCTATTTGTTTGGTTATATTTGCCTGTATTTCTTTGAGAGCTTTGTTCATTTCCTCTTTATGTGCCTCTATTATCTGGATAAGCATAGATTTGAGATCATTTTCCTGTATTTCTGATGACTTAAAATATCCATTGATTTCAGGGGTTGCTGGCAAAGCTATGATGTCCTGATTTTTGTTGGATGTGTTCTTATGCCAAACTCCAGCCATTTGCTTATCCATAACCTTCACTGATTGTTCCTGGCACCTCTCCTTTAGACAGGGTCCCTCTGTCTCTGGAGTCTGGAGTATTCTTCAGTAAGATGGGAGAGGTCCACCAGTTTGAGAGTGAATGTTGTTATTTCAAATATAGTTATGGGAGGAATGTGACAGACACATGTGTGCAAGAGCGGGAGTGTGTGTTGAAATGTGGCTTGAAAGACAGGGTGCTGGAGCATGTAGATGCCTGGAAGGGTGGATTTAAGTGCAAGAAGGGGTGCTGACACCATTCGTGGGAGTAATGCACATGGGTGCCCTGAATTGCTCACTGGCCCTCAGGCCTGTCTCAGTATTATGATCCAAGTGCTAAGAGCTGCTTGGGCTGCACCATCTTGGCTCCAGGTATTGTTTGTCTGGACTCCACTGGGATTCCCACAGAACAGGGGCTTCAATGTTGAGAAAGCTGTCCCAAAAATCCCTATCTTGACCCACAGTAGGGGTATGGGTGGGAGGGATCCGATGTCTGGCTCCTAGAGTAGAGGGACCCTGGATCTGGGGATCTGCACCCACTCACTTGAAAGCACACTCACTGCTTTGCAGGCCTATGTGGAAATCACAGGGATCCCCTCTTCTCTACTTTCAGATTTGGGCCTGCAGTGGCAAACGAAAGTGTAGGAGATGAGTCAGCTCAGTGGTGTCCTATGTTTGGCCGCTGGGCAGGGAAACCCGTACTTGGTGCAACTGTCTCTGCTGGCTCAGTCACCAAGCATTGAGGCTCCTGCTTGGGGCAGCAGCTGCCACAGCTGCTGAGCAGGGAGGCCAATGCTTGGGGCAAGGGGAAGTGCAGAGGGGTCGACTGTTGGCCACTCTCAGACCCCGGAGACCTCCATGGGTGACCTGGAGCCAAACTGTCCCAGCTCCCAAGTTGTCACCTCTCACCCAGAAAACCTCAATGTGGATGTTCTGCTTCAGCTGTTCCACTCACCAAGTCCGGAATTTCAGATCCTCTGCCCCTCAGATAAAAGTGCAGGCTGGTCACCACCATTTTGGACTCGCCGAAATTCAGTTTTTAAAGTTTTGCATTCAATGACTGATTTTGTTCCAAGGATTTGAACCATTTCTATCAACTCAGATTAAAAACAATGACAAATCAATTTTAAAATATTTTAAGTCCGTGGTCTCTCTATTAATGTCAACCACATCAATATATTCAATAACAAGAGGTATTTTATATATTGTACATCACTTAGTGAATGGGCAGTGATTGATGAAACACCCTCGTTCATAACACCCTGAAGATTAAGTTGCTCTCTGCTTATGAGTGCATTGGTGGAAAATCTTTAGGTTTTACTGTACACTAATAGGGGAGACGGGAATAAGCAGAATTTAGTGTGGTGCTTTGTGCAGAGAGAAAAATATTTCATCCAAACACTCTTAGGGTCAGCTCTACATTACTTACTCACATACCTCAACCAACTCATTTGAAAAGAATGGTAAACAAAACACCCTATGATGGTGGTTTATATTTACAGGTCTATTTCTTGAAGAAAGTGACTTAACATATGAAATGTGGACAGAACATATGCCCATTTTGAAGACAAAGAATGAGAAATTCAGAAGATCCTGGCTATATTCAACAGATTTTATTGCACACAAAGGCACACAGCTTTATTTAAGACATGCTTCCAGGTTTACACAGATCAGCAGACAAAGGAAAGGATGTAGTGCCGAGAGATGTCTGCTAACTTCGTAAATACAACATTCCTTCCTAAGCTGACTCCAAAGGCTCACAGGCAGAACAATTTGTCTTGAGAGAGTATATTAGAACTGTCATATTAGAGCATAAAGAATGTAGTGTTTGATTCAAATACAATTATTTTCTGCTGACTCCACAGGAGACCATTCAGTGTAGCCCACCCACCCCTCTCCCACAAATCTACATATGTAATTTGACACTTCTTATTCACAGGAGGCCAAGCTAATGGGGGAGTAGTGCTAATGGAAGTCAGAATAATAGTGCCTAGGTGTAGTATTTGCATAATGAGTTTAGAATTGACAGTACATTTCTAGCATGTAGAAGGGGTAGCTTGCTGAAGTAAATGAAATGCTGAGGTAACAGCAATAGATCATACTGCACTGTGTGCTGCAAACCTTAAGCAATCTGAAAGGTTAATGAACAAAGCAGCAGCTCCCTATGTGAGCCTCCAGAAAATATTAGCAAACAACAAAATGAAGCTGCCTAGAGCATGAGAAAAATACCTGTAGAACCGCTGCTCAGGTTTTCTTCCCCCTGTGTTCTGTATGAAGCAAAAGCAACCTCAACATAAGGCATATGTTAAGAATTAATAATTGATGGATTAATTGCTTTCAGCCTTTTAGTCTCAAGCCAGCTATTTCTTCAAACATCATTAATCCTTAAGAAATGCCCTGTACTGCAATCATTTCTGTTGAAACTATGCTAGTTTAAAGTTACACTGTAATATGTAAATAAATTTGTGTAATAATTAAGTGTCATTATGATTATTATCATTATTATTATTAAATAAATTATATGCAGGGCCAAACATAAACTATTTCTAATGGTAAGGTTGTTATTCAATAATGTACTTGTAGCTTCAAAATATTTTTTAGCCATCCCAATGAGATCAGCAATCATCTACCTCTCCCCTAAAACATAATGTTCTCCCTTGCTCTTATATCTTTACAGGAAGTAAAATGTTTGTCATATGCACACTTGATATGGATCACAGATGGGTGCTTCTCAGGCTTTAGTGTGCGTATGTATCACCCTGGGATCTTGCCAACTGTAGAATTAGATTCGATAGTTTGCACTGGTCAGAAAGTGTACACTTTTAACAAGCTCCCAGATGAAACTGATGTTCCTGGCAAGGGGAACTCACAGTTATTTCTTAGGAGGTTTCTGTGGGACCCAACAGACATGCACATATCCTGCTCTAGACTATGTAGGAGTGGGGAGAGTGAAGGTGGAGATAAGTAAATTGATTGTCCAGTGAAGCAGAGTGGAGAAATAGATAAGGTAGCTTGATATTTAGTCTGCTTGTTTTCCTGACTCTTGTCTAATTGTATGAATTTCTGAAGATCAAAATCAGAGCTTTTCCAGACTTAGGAGGCAGACTCAGGTGTATCTCTGTGAATTCAAGGCCAGCCTGGTCTACATAGTAAGTCCCAGGATAGCCAGGTTTATATAGTAGGACTTTGTCTAACATATAAATTAAGAACAACAACAAAATCATAAGGCTTGATGTATGTGAGGCTGGGGAAATTATATTCAAAGTCTCTGCCAGTTTGAAAGTTACATACTTAAAACTATAAAGCTTCTGACTCTAAAACAATGGTTTTCTAATAACGACAAACAAAACAACTTCCCTAATTTAACTTAGTCACCTTGAAAATACAGTGGACTGACTCTTTTAGGAAGTGGTTTTTGGAACATTCTGCAACCACTTTCAGCATAACTTAAAAATCAGTGATATTACTTTCTAGTACCATTCAACTGAAACATGAAGTGATCTCAATTACCTCTTCAAATGTTAGAAGAAAATCTAGTCAGAATTTTGACAAGTTGTAAAATTCCTTAGGTATAAGAGCCATATCCACTTAATCTTGGTCTTTTCTATGGCACTATTTCCTAAATTCTTTATCTATAAGCACTTGTCTGCAGTGTATATGCTAAGAATACATATTTCTAGGATGAACTTTTTCCTCATTAAATAAAAATCTTCAAAAGAATCGATGTTTATTTTTCTTCACAAAGAAAATTCTAATGTAGAATTATGTAGTATCCTAATGCAGTATGTGGCATAGACTTATTTAACTGGTGCCTAAATGAAAGAGTGAAGAATGAATAAACAAACCTGTCATGTAAGTGGCTGTCATTTATTTCCTCGTGAATGGAATGTATTAGTAACTTCAGAATTTTAGAGAGATTTTCAGTGCTCCACAGTTTAATCCAGATTAAGGGTTAGAAATGGACTGTTTCCACTGCCAGCACTCAAGGCATTGTGAACTGAGACTATTTAACACTGTTTTATACCTAGCACTCAGAGTATCACATGGCCCATGGTAGGTACACATGTAAGGTCCAAAATTTGAAATTTGAATCATGGGCAACATGACTGTGGTCCTGGGTACAAGTTTAGACAAAGGAGTGGGCAAGTTGATGCAGACCCACGCTGCTGCAGAAAGTAACCAGGTTTGTGCTTGAGAGATACCATTGCCTGGCAACCCACCCAGATGGCCCCCATTTCTTCACCCAGATAGCCCCTAGCTTGTGACCAAAGTCACGTAGCCCTGCTTCTAAGAAAAACCACAAGATGTGCTAATCACTCCTCCTCCTTAGCAACAGCCAAATCAGCAATAACAGGGCATTCCAGGCATTGCTCATAATCAGATATCCTCCAGATGGCCAGGCCAGGACCATCATGGTCTTGACACCTAAAGTAGACCAATTATTTAAAAAGTCAAACTCCCTTACCCAATCATGTAACGCCAAGGCTTGGAAACTCCACACTTACGGTTTTGCCCTTTAAAAACCCTGTTCCCCCATACCTCAGAACCTCATTCTTCTCCTTTTTCAACAGGGATCTTGCAACTGAGGCTCAAGCTTGTATCAAATAAACCCTCGTATGTTTTGCAAGGGACTCAACTCCTGGTGGTCTTTTGGGATCTCACAATCTAGGCACAATACACATAACTGTCTGTTGGCTCAAATACCTTGCAGCATACTTCTTAAAGGACACTCTAAGTAGTTTAACTATAGATGGGATTGAGAAATGCATCGTGTGAAATACTTTGATCCCATGGTGTCTTCAACACAGACCATTGAATGTAACTTCCAGTTCCCAGATACTAATATTCTCTTAGAAGGCAATCATGAATCCAGATCCAAGATGCTCTTCAGAATAACACCTTGTCATAGTTTCTTTTCATGTTTTTATTGTGATAAAATGCTCTGACAGAAAATAAAACTCAAGGAAGAAAGGATTTGTTTCAGTTTGGAACTAGAGGGTACAGTTCACTGTATGAAGAAGTCAAGGCAGCAGAAGCTTGAACCAGAAGTTCCCATTGCATCTACTATTATGAAGCAGAGAGCAATGAATGCTTGTGCCCAGGAGCCAAGGCCAGGGAGTAGTGTCTCCCACTTTTAATATGACTCTTCCCATCTCTCACAGATGTGCCTGAAGACTTAAGTCCTAGGGGATTCACATCCTATCAAGCTGACAATTGAGGCTAACCACACACTTCTAAAAGTACTTACCACAACTTAATGTAGAATTATATTTGTCTGTTGAGATTTCATGTGCTGCCGTTCCTCTATTGAGAATTATAATAAAATATAACTGACTACTTCACACTGTTCTGTTATTTTTTCTACCCATTTACAGAGCATGTACTTCATGGTCTTGAAACTCTATTCTGATTTCCATATACCTAAGTATTTTCTATTGTTTTTTTGTTTTTTTTTTTTTTTTTTTTTTTTTTTTTTTTTGCTTTATGCCCACCTTTCCACGCTTTCTTGGCTTCTCCTCTTTTGCTCTCTTTCATTCTTCTTTCCTTTTTCCTCCTTCACTCCCCTTCCACTAGTTTTTTTCTGCTTTTCCTTCCTCCTGTTTTTCCCTTCCTATACTTCCAAAAACCATAGTTGGAAACACTGCAGAGAGAAGGCATTGCATTCTTCAGTTTTCCACCTATCTATTTCCAACCATGAAGAGCAAAGGCATTGGAAAAAACATCTAGCCCATGAAGTAAGGATGTACAAAGTCATTGCTGGTTATTTTTCTTTCAAACTTCCTTGAAAAAAGGGGTTTGCTCAAAATTGGAAGACCACAATGAATGGGGAACCCTTCTCCCATGCTTGTACTTTAGAAGGTAGCAACTTTAGTTAGGGATGCTATTGGGACAGAGAATTAACAAAATTTACACAAATACTTCAACGAAGAGAAAAATGAAGGTATAGAGACATGGTGCCAGAGGAGAGTAAGATGCTAGTCTTATAAAAACTGTTTCTTTAAAAACTATTTCTAGGTTAAAAATAAAATCTGTAGATTAAACACAGAGTACAAAAGAAATAACACGTTTCAAAAGTAACATCATGGATTTGGAGTTGACTGAAATGTCAAGCTATTCAATCTTTAAACATAACCCCCAAAAAATACTTACTAGCAAAAGATGGGAAGTTTGAAAATTATCTTACTATTAAATGAAGTCAGAAACACTTAAGTAAAAAAATGTAAATTTCATAAGATTTTGAAGGGGGAATAACTGGTGAGATAATAATTTTTAAGAGCTGATGGCCTGTGAATAGAAGGATCTGGGTCCAATTCCAAAGCTGTTCACTTCTAGGCTTATGACCTTGTGAAAACCATAAAGAGCCTATTATACATATACGATTGGACTACTGTGAGCATCTGGGATGCTTTGATGGTATATTAGCTGTTGTATTATTCTTTTAAGAAAGAATTTATCATAATTTCAAAGCCAAAAATAAATAATTCTTACTATTGAGTGCCAAATAGCTTTGAAGACATTTTTACTATTTCAAAGTTTTATATTATAGAAGCCAAAGCATACACTGGAATAGGGGCAGAAAGTGAATAGTGAATAGAAGTGGAGCACATATATTTGTAAAGGAAAAGAAATCTGGGACTATTTAAGATAGACAAGCACAGCTTGCCCAGTCCATCAGAGAATACTACTATTTCATCAGGAACCTCTGATTATAAGAAGTAGCACCATGGTATGGTAATGCAGAGTAGAGAGGGTTAAATATCCTTAGACACAGATACTGAGACTGGCATCCTCACTGTATGTGGTACAGGAGTATACCAGAGTATTACTAGGGTGATCATTAGAACTGAGGGTGTGTTGGGAGGATTAGATTAAAGAGCTACTGCAATCTCTGGGTTGGTGTAAAAGCAGGCGTCAGGGATACAAATAGCACTGAGAAACTCTAGTGAGAAGGTGTTTGACTCACTGTGCCCAGGTGAGACAGCACAGAGCTGAAGAAGTGTCAACCCAGATGGGAACTAGCTGAGGGCAAAATATTTTGTCACCATCAAAACTAGATGTTACGTAAGTATGTCTACTCATCTTCCCTTATCACCCCAATATCAAAAAATGTTGAGGAAAGGGTTGAAGAAACCTTGAATAGACTTAGTTCATCCAGAAATCAGGATTATATCTGTGTCACCAGTGAGATGACTTTTGAAATAGAAATTCAATCATATAAAAATATAAAGTTGTGTTTATTGTCACTATAACTTGCACATTTTATATTTACAAAGAGATATATTCCTAAAACTAGCTATGAAGACATAATCAATAAAGACTGTAGAGAGCTGCGTAATGTCGCGCCTTAAAGATGGAGCTGGTTTCCGCCTTCCACCTTCCCGATGGTGAGTGCTCTCTGTCACAAACAACTCCACATTTGGCTAAGGCTGAGGATCTGGCTTGCTTCCATGTATGTGGACCTATCTGCATTGCCCACGTGGCACGCTGGGGTTGGCTACCCAGAGGCTATTTAAGCTGTGGGCTGGCTTTCCCCAGGGTCAGATGATTGTTCAAGGTTCCTGAATAAACTGCATTGAAAAAAAAAAGAAAAAAGAAAATAATAGGATTATTTTCAATATTCCTGTTGGTATGAAAGAATTTTTTTTCTGGAGTAGCCAATAAAATCTGATCTCTCTCTCTCTCAAAAAAAAAAAGATAGCTGGTACTACTGTCAAGGAGAAGAATTTACAGAGAAAGACTTCACTCTTAAAAAGAGAGACTTGAGAAGTCTGTCTTTGGAACTGAGTAGGGTCTCAGCCACTATTTATTTGTTGAAGAAGAACTTGGCTCAAAGATACAAGCCATATAAATGACTAGGACCTCAGTGTGTCAAGAGCACACCTTCCCCTTCTTTGGTTCCTCACTTCACAGCACAGGATTGAACCTGTTGTGTTTGTCTCCTACATATTTCTTAGAAAACTGAAGTCTGCAGAAGTAAATTAACTGTTGTGACACAAAAATAAGCCACTAGCAATGCTTTAATGGTAATAGTTTGAAGAAAAGCAGAGAAAAACACATCAACATCAAGAAGGTGATGCATGAAGTAATTAAGAAAAGACACATTCAGTGACAGGCTCTCTGATCACCTCCCCAGGGAAGCAGCCTTGCCGGGCCTCAGAGGAAGATGATGCAGCTAGCCCTGATGAGACCTGATAAGCTAGGGTCAGATGGAAGGAGTGGAGGTCTTCCCCTATCAGGGGACTAGGGAAAGGGCAAAGAGGGAGAAAAGGGAAAGTGGGTGGGATTGCAAGGAGACAAGAGAGAGGGCTGCAGCAGGGATACAATGAGAATAAATTGTAATGAATTAATATATAAATAAAATTAAAAAGAAAAGATAGAAAAGTCCCTGTGCATGGCTGATGAAAACCCTTCAGAAATACTAATTTTTATTTGTAGACGAGTCTTCAGGGTTTGTTCTCTAAAATATCATAGAAATTTTTTTAAGTGTATCAAGACTAGATGTAAATGGGCAATACACTCAATGCATTATTTTAATTTTTAAATTTTAATAGGTAATCTTAATGATGTAATTTGATGTATATGAGATATCTTGTTTATACCTATGTTTATATTGCAGAGAGAGTAAATTGAGTAAATGTTAATACTTCCTTGACTTGCTTGCCCTGGACAATGAGTTACTAAATGGAAAAAGTTTTCTTTTTTTTTAATTTTTATTTTTTTCTTATTAGTTACATTTTATTAACTCTGTATCCCAGCTGTATCCCGCTCCCTCATTCCCTCCCAATCCCACTCTCCCTCCCTCATCTCCACCTTGCCCCTTGCCAAGTCCACCGATGGGGGGGACCTCCTCCCCATTCATCTGACCCTGTTTTATCAGGTATCTTCAGGACTGGCTGCAAAGTCCTCCTCTGTGGCCTAACAGGACTGCTCCTTCCTTGGGGGGTGGGGAGGTCAAAGAGCCAGCCACTGAGTTCCTGTTAGAAATAGTCCTTGTTCCCCTTACTATGGGAAACCAATTTGTTACTGAGCTACCATGGGCTACATCCGAGCAGAGGTTCTAGGTTATATCCATACATGGTCCTTGGTTGAATGTCAGTCTCAGAAAAGACCCTGTGCCCAGATATATTTGGTCTTTGTGGAGCTCCTATCCTTTCTCCATCATACTAACTCCCCTTCTTTCATATGATTCCCTGTACTCTGCCAAAGGTTTGGTTATGAATCTTAGTGTCTGCTTTGAAACACTGCTAGGTAGAGTCTTTCAGATGCCTTCTGCGGTAGAATCCTGTCATACGTTCAATGCACATCCCATCTGTTTTTCTAAATGAGGATTGATCATCTTACCCCATGTCTGCTCTCTTGATTATCATTTTTAGGTGTATAGATTTCATTATGTTTATCATATCTTATAGGTCTATATAAGCAAGTATATACCGTGTTTGTCTTTCTCCTTCTGGGATATTTCACTCAGAATGATCTTTTCTAGATCCCACTATTTGCCTGCAAATTTCATGATTTCCTCCTTTTTGATTGCTGAGTAGTATTCCATTGTGTAAAAATACCACAATTTCTGTATCCATTCCTCCATTGATGGACATCTGGGTTGTTTCCAGGTTCTGGCTAATACAAATAAAGCTGCTACAAATATGGTTGAGCAAGTATCTCTTTTGTGTACTTGAGCAAACTTTGGGTATATACCTAGCAGTGGTATAGCTCGGTCTTGAGGAAGCACTATTCCTAATTGTCTGAGAAAGCGCCATATAGACTTCCAGAGTGGTTGTACCAGTTTACATTCCCACCAGGAGTGGAGGAGGGTTCCCCTTTCTCCACAACCTCTCCAGCATGCGTTGTCACTTGAGTTTTTCATCTTGGCTATTCTGATGGGTGTAAGGTGAAATCTCAGGGTCATTTTGATTTGCATTTCCCTGATGGCTAGTGACATTGAGCATTTCTTTAAGTGTTTCTCTGCCATTCGATATTCCTCTGTTGAGAATCCTCTGTTTAGCTCTGTTCACCATTTTTTAATTGGATTACTTGGTTTGTTGCTTTTCAGCTTCTTTAGTTCTTTATATATACTGGATATTAGCCCTCTGTCAAATAAAGGGTTGGTGAAGATTCTTTCCCAATCTGTAGGCATTTGTTTTGTTTTGATGACGGTGTCCTTTGCTTTACAGAAGCTTTTCAGTTTCATGAGGTCCCATTTATTGATTGTTGCTCTTAGAGCCTGTGCTGTTGGTGTTCTGTTCAGGAAGTTGTCTCCTGTGCCAATGAGTTCTAGGCTGTTCCCACTTTTTCTTCTAAAAGATTTAGAGTATCTGGTTTTATATTGAGGTCTTTGATCCACTTGGATTTTAGTTTTGTGCATGGTGATAAATATGGATCTATTTTCATTGTTCTGCATGTGGACATCCAGTTGGAACAGCACCATTTGTTGAAGATGCTGTCTTTTTTCCATTGAATGGTTTTGGCTTCTTTGTCAAAAATCGAGTATTCATAGGTGTGTGGGTTTATTTCTGGGTCTTCTATGTGGTTCCATTGATCCTCCTTTCTGTTTTTATGCCAATACCATGCAGTTTTTATTACTATTGCTCTGTAGTACAGCTTGAGATCGGGAAGGAAAAAGTTTTCAATTCCCCAAGTATGTTCTGCTACAGAGAAATTATTTATTTTATATTATTTCAGACCATTTTTTAATTCTAAAACATTATGTCAATATAAATAACAAAGTATGTAAATTTTTAAAATGCTGAGAAGTTTCCTTCCTGCCTCCTATCATTTGGTGCCCCAATTTCAAGTAAGTCACTCAAGACATTTCCAGAGAGAAGTATTATTTATTGACATTCTTGTGTCTATGAAATCCATTAATGCATTGCCTTAACCTGAGCTGTCTTTCTTATAATAGAATGCTTTAAGTATGCACCATCCTATAACTTTGTCTTATTGACATATATTTTGGATACATAGTCTATATCCATATGTAAGCAGCTTCCTCTTTTTCACAGTTGTAGAACATTTTACTTTACAGATGTATCATAATTAACTCACTCCACAAATGCTGGACATTTGTGTTGATTTCCAGTTTTGAGTTTATCAAATAATAAAAATTAAATAGGTTTGTGTTTGTGTAATTTTTAATAAATGCTAGATCTGACCTAGCTAGCATAGTTAATTGTTTACACATTTGTGGTTGCGATAACATAACAAGTTGACCTCCATAGGGCTTGTTTCTTTAGAGTTATTTAAATGCTCACCATCTACAGAAGATTCTATTTGAAAAAATTCTCAATGACATCCGAATCAAAACAGAAAACTGAGCAGTCATTAGGAATATATGTGCATATACATACATGCATGCAAAAACAATGAATTTGAAGGAGAATGGGGACAGTGTGTGGAAGGCTTTGGGGAAAAGAAAGCAAAGATAAAAATGTTATATTATAATCTCAAAACTTAAAAAAAGAAGAAAATTAAATATTCTTTAAAAACAGCAGTACTGAACTTTACAATTAAATCTAGCTTCTAAACTCAAATCACTGAGCAAGGTAACCACAGTGTGAGCAGAGATGCATTTGTAATTCCATGGAGGTTCTGAATGTCAAGTTAATCTTAGAGATTGGTATTAGGCTGATTTATTTGACAATGTGCTTTGGTTTTACTATGCATTGGAGAGTTAGCAGTCTTTAAAGCTCAGAGAGAAGTATTAGGCTTATTAAGTTTCCCACCTCTATTCAGCCTAAATGTCACTAAAGAAGAAGCTGGCACCAATATTAGTAACTAACAGCCGATCCTTACCCTCCGGGGGAAGGAAATCACTAAAGGGGTTATTTGCAGGTATTTGAGTTCAGAGATTTTCGGTTTTAGAAATTCATACAGATGTATATGTGTGTTTACACACACACACACACACACACACACACACACACACACACACACACACGCATCCATACACATACCAAACCATTATCCACGTGGCTTAGCAGCAGTGACAATAGAGACCTCAACCTCTGTTTGAAGAAATTACAACGACAGACCTTGGCATTTGAAGAAGAGCTTGTTGACTCAGAACATAATGCACAGGGGCTTAGTGCCTGTCCCAAAATATGTCTTGAAATAAGAAAAGAAATGCAGGCTTACCTGAAGACAAGTCACAGAACCAGGACTGAGACCATAGGCCCCCTTGCTGTGTATCAGGGTATTGACTCTCCAACAGAAGAAATAGAGTGAATAAATCGATTAATACAACAGGTGTCTGTTTAAAGCCGCGTGGTAAAACTGTTTTATTGCCCCAAAATATCAGTGATTATACTTTCCTCGTCTTTATCGTGCTTTTATTTTTTTCTGAATGTGTAAGTATTCTCTACAATAATTCCTAGATATATCATTTCTACTTTCTGTGGCAGTGAGTTTGGAAGGCTAAGATAAAATACGTGTGATGATCTTAAAAGAATATCATTTGGGCACAAAAACTAGCTAGCTACTAGCAAGCTAAAGTTTTCAATTTCTCTTCAGTAAGATTCTGCTTTTTTAGAGTTTTTATAGTCATTTGTTATTGTTATTATATATTATACAAGAAATAATTGTAAAATACGTGTTTACATTTAATTTATTTTTCTTAGATAATAAATAAAAACGAAAAGATAGCCATATTTTTAGGGCAGTATGTGATGTTTATGTTCATGTATATATTTCTGTAGTGTATGCAACACTAAGTGATATTTAATGTTTTTATAGGTTATATAATTAGTGTGTGTGCATGTGCACACACGCAAGTCCATGCCACCATATGTGTATGTCTGTGTGTGTGTGTGTGTGTGTGTGTGTGTGTGTGTGTGTTGATCAACTCTTTGGAGTTGGTTCTCTCCTTCCATCTTACTGTGGGTCCTGGATATTGAGCTCAGATCACCAGACCAGCTCTCTGAATTGCTTTTAAGCACAGAATTCCTACCCATGTCATCATATTTGTTTACTCAAACTTTTATTCTTTCTTTATGGTGAAGTGACACACAACCTTTTTCACTCTCTCTTGTAGCTGAAGAGTGCCTCACTGTGTCAATACCAGACCTCTTTCTCTGTTCATCAGTGGATGGACACTTAGGTTGAGTTCACATAGTGTCCTCTGTGAACAGTGTTGAGGCGAACACTGCAATGTTCAAGTCTCTTTGACATACATACTACATATGTTCTTATGACAGGAAGATAGCCACCAGTGGGACTGCTCCATCATATGCTGGTGACATTTTTCATTCTTCAGAGACTAACACACCTACGCTTTAGTGGCAGAACAATTATTTCTTCCCACCAGCATTGTACAATGGCTCCCTTTCTCCACAATCTGAAAAGAACTTTGGACAGTTTTATAATAACTGTTTTTTCCAGGGTGTTGCTTGTTTCCCATTCAACAATAATTACCAAGTTGAGCAGTTTTCATGAAACTTTATTAACCCTATATATCTTTTGAGAAATATCTATTTAAATCCATCACCCATTTTTAAAGTTGAGTTATTTGGTACTCTTGTTATCGAATTCCTTATGTATTCTAATCAACCCTTTGTCAAATACAAAGCTCACAATACTTTACCCTGTTATTTACAATGTTTCTACGATTTGTTTATTGTTCCATTTGATTTTGCAAAAGAGTTTTTAGTTTGATTTAATCCCATCTTGATATTTTGCTTGCTTTCTTGTTCAAGGGTGTTACATAAACAACAACAAACTGTGTGTTCCAGCGTCTGGGTTCACTCCTTCTCTGTCTTTTTCTAATAGGGTCATTTTTTTTTCTATGTTTAAGTCTTTAATGCAAGTCCAGTTAATTTTTGTAATTGGTTAGAGGTAAGGATCCAGTTTCATTCTTCAGCATGTGGTTGTGAATTTTTCAACACTACTTCCTCATAAAGACTACGTTTAAACTTTCTTTAACATCTACTTATTGTCACTTGTCCATAAATATGTGCTTATTTTCAAGCTCTCTCTAATATACTATTTATTTTTGTTCTGCCATTCTGAAAATGCCATGCTGTTTCAATTACTATAGATTTGCATTATATTTGGAAATCAGGTAGTATGATTTTTTTCTGGTTTTGACTTTCTTCAAGATAACTTTGGCTATTCGGGACTTGAAAGGATAAGGTAAATTTTAGATCTATCTTCTAGTTTATTTATGAATACAGTTAGCATGTTGATAGAGAATACATCTTATATGTATGTCATATCAAGTGGTATAGATATTTTAACAATGTTTTCAAAATGGTTCTTTAAATCCATGAAAACACAGACTTTTTCTATTATTTTTCTGTCTTCAACATTTTTATCAATATTTTATCATTTTCATTGCATGAAGTGTTCATCTCTTTGGTTAACTTAACTATGACTTTAGCCATTGGCTTATTCTAAATAATCTTGCTCATGTTGAGTTTTGTTCCTCCTATAACTTATTTACTGAGCATTTCTGTTATGTTTGTCTTCCTTTTATTTTTGAGATTATAATATAATTAAATCATTTCTCTCCTTTTTTTTTCTTCATCCAAAACCTCCATATACCTTTCTTGCTCTCCTTCAAATTTATGGCATCTCTTTTCATTAATTTTTGTTCCATGTATATGTATACACACATATATTACTAAATGTAACCTGCTTTGTCTGTATAATGTTACATACATGTATGTTTTCAGAGATGTTTCCTCTAAATATAAATTATCTTATATCATCTACCATCTATCATCTATCTATTTATCATCTCTGTTATCAATATGTTACCTGTCTATTTTTCTCTATTTCTTTCTGTCATCTTAAAGATATTGTACAGTCTCATATTTTGTCTGTTTTTTGTTTTGGTGTGATAATACTATAACATTGTGGACTGAATTTAGAACAGTTCTCTCCTCTTCAATTCCTTACAATGACCCAAGAACAATTAGTGTTTTCAGTGTTCAGTGTAACTCAGTAGTGAAGTCATTTTGTCCATTACTAAATTTCTTTCACAGTTTTTCTGTATAGGAGAAATTTATGTAAAGGTCAGAAGAAGAAAGCTGTTATTGGCAGTTGTTCCCTGTACTTGCTGTTTAAATTGGAATAGAAATTATAGCACCCTGGCCATTTCATTAAGGTTATTCTTTAGGACTCCCAAGGTTCTGCGTTTGGCAGAGAGGTAGAATACTTAGAAGTAATTCAATTGTAATACTAAAGTAGCATTAGGTCCATTAGGTCAGCATAAAACATTCTCTGTGCTTATTCCGCAGTGACTAGGTTAAGAGAGGTGGAAGTTAAAGTCTCCTATACTTTCAGAGCTTTGAGAAAACTTTGCCAAACTCAGGCCCAAGAGTTTATGTGACAGAAATTTTGGCTTCCAATGGTGTAAAACTATAATTGTGTTCCAGGGAACTTTGGTCAAAGTTACTTCTTTTTTTTTTTTTTTTTTTGAGTAAAATAATTTTATTGTTTTAATTTTATTGTTACAAAAGTATTCACAAACATGCAAATGTGAATATAATTTGAGGTTAGTATATAGTTTTTTGTTGTTGTCTTTTGGTTTGTTTTTAAGGACGGAGTTTCTCTATGTAGAGAAAGCTGTCCTTGAACTAACTGTGTATACAGGACTCTCTTTGAACTCCCAGTGACCTGCCAGCCTCTCCAGTGCTGGGATGAGGAGTGTATGCCACCATGTCTGGCCATATTTTATTCAGGAACTATAAAATGAGCTTGTGATCTTCATTGTATGGATAAAGTCACATGTCCTTGTATAAGGTAGACCTCATCTCAGCTGCTCAGCTGTCGTCAACAATCAGGGCTGGCAGGGTTAAGCTGCAGAAGATCATGGCAAGGCTGTGAAGATGCCTGACCATGTAACATCATGGAGATGATGAAGCAGCAGCAGGTGTGAGTGGCAGCAGTTTGTAGAACACGGTGAGATGAATCTGCAGTATTTGCTGAAGGTACAGTAGGAAATCAGGCACCTCACCAGGGCCTGGTACTTACTTAAATGAGAAAAAAACTACTTTCAATATACAAGCACTCTTTCTGTTAAAACTCAGGGTCTTCAAGGAAAGATGACGCATAATGCTATTGGTTTTTTTATTATTATTAATTACACTTTATTCATTTTGTATCCCCCCATAAGCCCCTTCCTCCTCCCCTCCCAATCCCACCCTCCCTCCCATGTCTGCATGCATGCCCCTCCCCAAGTCCACTGATAGGGAGGTTCTCCTCTCCTTTCTGATCTTAGTCTATCAGTTCTCATCAAAAGTGGCTGCATTGTCCTCTACTGTGGCCTGGTAAGGCTGCTCCCCCCTCAGGGGGAGGTGATCAAAGAGCAGGCCAATCAGATTATGTCAGAGGCAGTCCCTCTTCACATTACTAGGTAACCCACTTGGACACTGACCTGCCATGGGCTACATCTATGCAGGGGTTCTAGGTTATCTCCATGAATAGTCCTTGGTTATTGCTTTTTTTTTAGTTATTAATTTTTTTATGTTTCTCTAGTAAATTTGTGACACTCTTATTATTCCAGTGTATGATATGATATTTCTGGTGTATATATGATTATAAAGTGCAAATATGTTTAGTTTTAACAGTGTATTAAATCTGTATTTTCATCCCTGTAGAAAGTTATTGGCATTTTAAACACCAAAGTTACTTTTAAGCATGTTTTAACTTTAAAAGCCTGCCAGTTATTATTTCTCATAAGTGATTCTGTTTTTTGAGATTTGGGGTTTTTTTGTTTGTTTTGGAGGTTTTTTATTTTTTATTTATTACAGTTTATTCACTTTGTAACCCAGCTGTAGCCCCCTCCCTCATTTCCTCTGAACCCCCCTCCCCTCTTCTCTTCCATGCCCTTTCCCCAGTCCTCCTCTCCTTCCATCTGACCCTAGCCTATCAGGTGTCATCAGGACTAGATTTTGTTTTCCTTTTTTTTCTCAAATTTTTGAGATTTCTCAGTGGGGTCAGGAGCAGAACCTGTTCTTTTTGGTCATTCTGTTGCTGAACTAGTCTGTAATCTTATGGATCATTACATTATCTGAGCTTCTGATTTCTTTGCATTTTATCTTATCTTTCACAGAAAATTACTGTCAAACTATTTAAGGGATTCTGAATGGAGGGTGCTATTAAATATTTTTTTCACCATTTCTATTATATCAGTCTACATGTTAGTATGATAGATACATGAATAACTAAGACCTGCTTCACAGAACTTACTGGCCATAAATAATAAGATTGTAGCCAACTAAATAAAAGATTACTTATCCATCACCAGAGTGCTTTGCAGGAAAGAATGTAGATACAATGTGTAGCTATTGAAATTTCTCTATAGAGTTAGAAATCATTTCTTCACTTCATGGCCTCTTCTCTAGCATAGACCACATTATAAGCCACAGAGCAAGTCTCAATAATATAAAAAATTGAACTCATTCTTTTATCTTATGAGAATTTACTAGAATGAAGCTCAAAATCAATGGCAGGAGAAAACACAAAAGCTACACACTTGGAAACTGAACAATACTTTTGCAGATGACTTAGTGGGTAACTGGGAAATCAGAAAGGACAGTTCTAAAACTTCCTAAAATCAAATGGAAATGTGAGTTAAATGCACAAATACCTTGGGTAAGAACAATAAAAGAACTCAAATATCAGAACAATACCAAGAACTGCCATTGAAATTACATGAAAATTTAAAAGTTTCTATACAGCAAAGGAAACAATCACCGTAGTGAAAAGATACCCAGTGAATGAGGAAAAGGTTTTGCCAACACATCAAACAAGGTTTACTTATCGAGTACATGAAGAACGTTGCAATTTTTTTTTCTGAGAGGAGAAGTTATATGAATTGTGTTTTTATTTTATCTTATTTTATTTATAACAATTTATTCACTTTGTATACCAGCTTTAGGCCCTCCCTCATCTCCTCCCAGTCCCACATTCCTTCTCTCTTCTTCTGCTATGTCCCTCCCCTAGTCCACTGATAGGAGAGGTCCTCCTCCCCCTTTATCTGTCCCTAGCCTATCAGGTCTCATCAGGACTGCTCTTCCTCTATGGCACTCTGCCCAAAGTTTGGTTATGAGTCTCAGCATCTACTTTGATACCCTGCTGGGTAGAATCTTTCAGAGGCCCTCTGTCCTGTTCCCTGTTTTCTCCCTCTTCTGATGTCTAACCCATTTGCCTTTCTGAATGAGGATTGAGCATCTTACCCAGGGTCCTCCTTCTTGAATAGCTTCTTTAGGTAAACAGATTTTAATGTGATTATCCTATATTATATGTCTAATATCCATTTATAAGTGAGTATATACCATGTGTGTCTTTCTGCTTCTGGGTTATCTTACTCAGGATGATCTTTTCTAGTTCTTACCATTTGCTTGCAACTTTCATGATTTCCTTGTTTTCAATTGCTGAGTAGTATTCCATTGTGTAAATGTACCACAATTTCTGCATCCATTCCTCTTTTGAGGAGCATTTGGGTTGTTTCTAGTTTCTGACTATTACAAACAGAGCTGCTATGAACATGGTTGAGCAAATGTCCTTGTTGTATACTTGAGCATATATTGGATAAATGCCTAGGAGTGGCATAGTTGAATCTTGAGGTAGCACTATTCCTAATTGTCTGAGAGAGCACCAGATTGATTTCCAAAGTGGTTGTACAAGTTTGCATTCCCACCAGCAATGGGGGAGGGTTTCCCTTTCTCCACATCCTCTCCAGCATGTATTGTCACTTGAGTTTTTTATCTTAGCCAATCTGACAGAATAGGACAAAACAAATGAGAAAACAAGAGAGTTGAAAAAGTACAAGAAATATATGCAGATGTTTAGAAACACATTCTTATACACAAAAATAACTATAAAAACAAAATGAGAGACTAGCGAGGGACTCCAAGATGGTAGTGACCAGTGCACCATATCTGAGGGGCAGAAGATCCAAAACTCCAAAAGTAGTGAGTAGACAGGTGGCTGAAGCCAGAACATCGACTTTGAGGCTTCCCAGGCTAGAGGGAACAACTGGGAAGCTGGGACAGATTGGATCCAGGTCATCCATGGACATCTCCGGGGTCTGAGAGAGGCCAACATTCTACCCCCGGTTACTTTCCTTTGCCGTGCTGGTGGTGGCAGCGGCAGCCCTAAGCCCGGGTTTCCTGTCTTAGTTACTGAGACAGCAGAGGCTGTGATAGCCTCTGCTTGGTGACTGAGAAGGCAGAGTTGGTGGCCACTGCCCCAAGCACATGTACCGGACTCCCTGCCCATTGGCCAAAGAGCTGACGACACTGACTAATTTTCTACAGTTTCACTTGCCCCTGCAGGCCCAAATCTAAGGGTAGAGAACCATGGATCTCCTGTGCTTCCTGCATACACCAGTGAGTGAGTACACCTTCGAGTGAGCACATGCAGAGCCCCAGATCTGCTAGCCCTACACTAGCAGCCAGACATCAGATCCCTCCCACCCACACCCCCAATGTAGCCAACATAGGAATCCCTGGGACAGCCTTCTCAACAATGAAGCCCCTGTTTTGTGGTTCTCCCAGTGGAGTACAGGCAAACAATTCCTGGAGCCAAGATGGTACAAACCAGACAGATGTGAGTGCCTGGAGGACAGTATGACAGGAGGGTGGGTCACTGAGCCATTCGGGGCACCTGTGCATGCACACTGTGCTCTCAAACTGCCCAGCACCCAACCTACACTTATGCTCCACCCTGCCAGGCAGCTACAAGCACTAGCACCCTGTCCTTCAAGACACACTTCCACATACACTTCCATGCTTGCTCACAAGCTCCTGCTGTGACTTTCCTCCTTTAGCTACATCTGAAACACCATCATCCACTCTCAAACCGGTGGACCTCTCTCATCTTCCTGAAGAATACTCCAGACTCTGGAGATAGACAGACCCAGTCTGCAGTGCAGGCCCCAAGAACAAACAGCAAAGGCTACAGACCATCAGATGGCTAGAGGCCAGAGTAAGAACACAGCCAACAAAAATCAGGATATCAGATGCAGAAATTATGGTACATTTACACAATGGAATACTGCTTGCAATGAAAAACAAGGAAATCATGAAATTTGCAGACGAATGGTGGGAACTAGAAAAGATCATCCTGAATGAGGTAACCCAGAAGCAGAAAGACACACATGGTATATATCCACTTATAAGTGGATATTAGACATATAATATAGGATAATCATACTAATATCTGTACACCTAAAGAAGCTAAGCAAGAAGGAGAACCCTGGGTAAGATGACCAATCTTCATTCAGAAAGGCAAATGGGATGGATATCAGAAGAGGGAGAAAACAAGAAAAAGGACAGGAGCCTACCACAGAGGGTCTCTGAAAGATTCTACCCAGCAGGATATTAAAGCAGATGCTGAGACTCATAGTCAAACTTTGGGCAGAGTGCAAGGAATCTTATGAAAGGCCTGGAAAGGACAGGAGCTCCACAAGGAGAACAGAACCAAAAAATCTGGGCACAGGGCTCTTTTCTGAGACTGATACTCCAACCAAGGACCATACATGGAGATAACTTAGAACCCCTGCACAGATGTAGCTCATGGAAGCTCAGTGTCCAAGAGGGTTCTCTAGTAAAGGCACAGGGGCTCTGTGACATGAATTCAGTGACTGGCTCTTTGATCATGTCCCCCTGATGGGGGAACAGCCTTACCAAGCCACCGAGGAAGACAATGCAACCAGTCCTGATGAGACATGATAGACTAGGATTAGGTGGAAGGAGAGGAGAACCTCCCTTATGAGTAAAATAGGGGATGGACATGGGAGAAAAAGAGGAAGGGAGGGTGAGATTGGGAGGGGAAAAACGAGGGGGCTACAGCTGGGATACAAAATGAATAAATTATAATTAATAAAAATTAATTAAAAGAATCAGGACATAATGGCTTCACAAACAACCCCAATAATCAATGGATATTTTAATTCATCAGAAATGGGAAATTTTTACAATTTAAATACCATGAAACAAAGTATAGTAATTAATAAATAGGCAGATTGACTTGATACATAGCCCTCAAAAGAAAAATGAATGACTAACAATATTTTTAAGTACTTAACATCTTTAGTCAACAGAATAATGCAAATTTAAACTGCTTTGAGTTTCAAAATTATCTACATTGAAAATGGTTAAAGCCAAGGAAGGAAATGACAACAAATACTGGTGAGTTTTGGGAAAAGAAAAACCTCCACCAACTGTTGATGGGGGGGTAAACTGGAACAGCTACAGTGAAAATTGGTAGGGAGATCCCTCAAATATTCAATTGGAACTACGAAACAACCCTCCTTGGCAACATATCATAGTTATCCTTGTGAAGCCTGTTTATTGCAGCACTGTATTGAACAATTTTGATGTCTATCAACAAACAAAAAAAATATGCTGCATATACACAGAAATTTATCCACAAAAATAAAATTATGATTAATGCAGGAAAATATAGAATGGAGATCCTTACATTATAGAAAGCTTTTTTTAAAGTCACTCAACAGAAATGTATCATGTTTTCTCTCATATTCAGCATCTAGACTGTTTTTAATTACATGTGTGGGGATTATGCAAGTTGAAAGAGGACCATGAAAGGGAGAAAGCAATCTTAAGGGATGGCAACAAAAGGAAAATATATTGTAATAGAATTTGTTTGACATGAAGGGAGGAAGAAAAGAATATTTTTTATTGTAGCAAATAGCATCAAAGGGAGAAGGCAATAGAATGAGGATAAATAAAGTATAACACATTATGAATGGAAATGCCATAATTTAACCCATTTCTTCATTTGGTAGCTTAGAAAAAAAGAATAGTTTAGTTGTTGAATCTAATAGCAAGCAGTACTAAACGATTGGAATATTGTATAGAGCTAAAGCTGAGGAAAGTTAAGTGACTGAGAGTGAATTCAGGTACTTTTGCTGTCTAACAGTGAAGGTGACTTGTATTCAAACAATGGATATCATATCTATTTGTCTTGATTCTCATAATTATCATATGTATTATTCTAAAGAAGCTATGTTTCTAGTCTTACATGTAGCAGAGTAACCACTAATGATAGAGTGAGTGCTTCATATGTGAGTGTGCATCTGAATTACCATAATACCTTGTTAAATACCTTTTCCTAAATTCTGTCCACTAAGGATTTTGATCCAAAGGATTATGCATAAAGTGTGAAGTCTGTGTTTTTGATGAGCAACCCAGGTGATTCTGCTATGTTAAGATTTACTACATGATTTCAGGAAGTAGAACACGGAGAATCTTTTGATGTGTTGTTAAGGCCCAGTGTCAGGTATACATAAAATGATGGTTGATATTAAAATTTACCCTCTGGGCTTTCCCTTGGTGCATTTTCCTTGTTGAATCCTTAATTTTCCCTTGCACAACATGCAGCACAGTTTACATGTATAGTTGGGTGGATTTATGTGGACAATTTTAGATCCTGGTGGGAAAAAATTAGCCTCCAGTACCTAATGCTTTCACACAAGGGGACTTTACTCTTTCATACTAATCATTACTCCTGTTATTGCAAAAGTGGCTGTGATAGGCCATTGCAAGAGGAATTTTTCTTTTATATCACAGTAAATTTTTTTCAACTATTACATCCAGTAAAACCCAATTTGAGAAAATTACAGCAGTTGAAATTGGCCACAACCATTAGCATTTCAAGCCATTTGTGTGTAAATTAGTTGTGAATATATAACATATTGAGAATAATTTTCCCACCTAGCTTTTGGTAGGTTCCCAAAAGTTAAATATTTTGGCGTTTTATTTTTTAACTTTTTTCAAAATCAAAAACTGTGGTTAACAGTTCCTAATGTGGTTCTTGGAATATCTCTGAAGAGATACTTTTAGTTTTGGCTCAGGATTGGCCAAAGTCTGTTTAGTCTACTTTACTGCCATTGGTAGGGTCATGTGCCTTGAAGACCTGAAATTCCTATATTGGCAAAAGCCCTGTCCAGTTGTCAGCTGCTTTTCTGTAACCCAAATTTTCCTAGCTAACATGTCTACAAGTACCTGTGTTTTCTCACTGCACTAGGTAGCACTCGCTATGAACTTGGCACAACAGAATTACTTAAGAAGAGAGTTTTTATACTACATTATTGAGATCAGGTTGTCCCCTGGTAATTTCTGTTGGTGACTGAATAGATTGTTAACGATTGTTAATTGTGTAGGAAGACCTAGTCCACTGTGGCAACATTTCCATGCTGGGCTATGAACTGCGTAAGAATGAAGAAAACCACCCAAGCATAAGTAGAAAGCAAGCATCTATTTCTTTCCATTTTCCTACGGATGTGATGCAAGCAGCTTCTGCTTGTGGGACTTTCCTCGATGATTATTTGAAACCTACAATTCTAAGCCAAAAATAACAACAACAATAACAACAACAGAAACTTCTCCATCAAGTACTTTTTGGTCAGGGTGTGTCAACTTCTCAGCCAACCTATACAGATCTTGTCTGCTAGGATCTGAGGACCTTAAAGAATGATGCAGATTACAGTCTAATGTTGCAGACAACTTCAGTTTCAGTGTACTTTTATACACGAATGTAACAAAGAAAACATTGGTCTAAGGTAGGTTGTTTGAGTTCAGAAAAACGTGATCCTAAAAGATGCAAATAGACATCAGTAAGCACATACTAAATATTAACAGAACAGCCCTTTTTCCAGATCTTTCTCAGGACAAACCAATTCAAACATGATTACCTGACATGTGTTATAGATTACACCTAAGAAAGCATGAAAGTAAGGCAGAAGGCCATACCCAGATTCATGGTACACTGACCAAACTAGGTTCTATAGCTAGGGTTTGGCATCCAGCAAAAATAAACATGGAAATGTTTGTCACAGGAGGCATGACATCACACCCAAGAATAATTCAGGGAACAAAATGCCCTTGAGATAGCGGCCCTGTGCCTTTTTTTTTCCTGGAGTCTCTGTTCCCCCAAGGCATTGCTTACCATGAGTCATTCTTTTGACCACATTCAAACAAGGTTGTTCTTATCATAGCAACAGAAGTTAAACTAGATTGCTAAGTGTGCTCAAAATAGAAGACACCATTAACAAAATGCCCTTGTTGAAGTTGAATGATTCAAACAATTGTGATAGAATTATTCCTTCTTTAGAGATTTCAGGGTAACAAACTGTAAAGTATTAATGACATGCTAAGATGAGGAGCCAGGGGCTGGAAAGAAAAGCTCTTCCTACAGGCGGGATGCATATTATGTAGATACATGCCAGTCTCGTTGTGTTTGTTGTCTTTACCCTCCATAAGAAGCTCAGCCATCCCTTCAAGCTTTTATAACTGTCCTCTTTTAGTAGTGATGACTGTATTTAAATCTGTATTAAACCTTTCACTTCACTTCAGAAAAGGGCACATGTCATAAATATGTAAAAGGTTTCAGTTTCTTACACTTGTTTATAAATGTAACACAAGTCTGGCTATAACACTACAAGAGAACTAGAAGGTCTTTCATTGCAAAGAAGAAAGGTCTTTTTTAACTCCGGTAAAAAGATGTCAGGTAACTGAAGTAATGGAAGAGGTATTGGTGGTCCCTATACAAATATGTGATGACATAAGTCCTCATCTAAGACTCAGACTTATGATTAAAGAAATCACCATCCAAAATTTTATCATTCTACAAAGGTTGTGACATAAATTACATGGAAATATGATTTATATGAATGAGTTTAAACTATTAGAGATTTCAAAGAGTCCCTTGAGGCAGTAATAGGTCTGAAGTAAACTGTAAAGCTCTTCTGGAAAGTAGTTGCTTGTGGAGAACTCTGAGAACGGCACATGGAAATGGGGACTAACTACAAATGAAAAAGAACAAAGAGGGGTTTGAGGAATATTGAAATAATGCCTCCAAGTCAGTTGTATAAACTGAGAACCAGCTGTTTTCACCATCCATGAGCCACAGAAACATATTTTGAATGGTTTTCTAAATGAAAAGAGAAAGCTGAAGAAATAGTAAAACACCAGAGTGTTCTTTTTAGTTATGTTTATTTTAATGGTCTATTTAAACGTGCATTTTTATATTCACAAGGCATGCTGTCTCTGATGTTCTCCAGTATTTTTCAGAAACAAAAACAGAATAGGTGTCAAAAGTATTGCAAGTATTAAGGACTGTATATACACCTCGGCATTTGCCATAAACAAGGATAAAACTGAAATTTGATAAGCACTAGGGACAGTCAGTGACATGTTCTTGGCATTACTAATTACACATACAAGAAAAGTGATGAATCCTAAGGGTTATTGAAACCAACAATTTTCCCTTTCCAGGGGAAAAAAATAACAAACCCAAGAATATGAATGTGCAATCAAAATGGAATTTTTAGCCAAGCACATGAAAAAATTCATGAAGATAAGTCTTATTAAATAATGAATAATAAAAGCAAGAAATGGAATTGCTTTTCGTGAATATTTACAGATTGGCTCCTGGTCCTTCCACTGTTTTAAACAGCATATTTTTAGAAACCAGAAAAGAATTCTGTCTTGAATTTATAGCCATACTGAAATTGCAAAACCCATTCTTTGTACTCAGTGTGTTTCAATATGGCCTAAAGGCTTTCCTTTCACAGAAGCTGTCTGTAAGTTCTTAGTAGGCCAAAGTTATAATCATCACTGTACAGCAAGTAAATGAATTGAAATCAGGCTGGTTTTTTTAGAAAGTGTGAAATTAATGTGATTAGTTACTTACCATAAAAAAACACTCAAATTCAATGATTTAACAATAATTTACTGCTTTTGAAGCTATAGGTCAGTATCTAGATTTTCCTTCATATCTGTGCCTGCAAGGTTGATATTGATGGAGATGGTGCATGACCCCCCATATGGCTGGATCAGGTTCACATCAGGGACGATGGTTCCTCTTCGCTCCCTATGCTTCTCATGCACGGCGGTCACTCAGAGTCAAACACTGTGTGGCAGTGTGCTGCCGGACCAGGCTCAGGACTGCACATTCCACTCAGGACTACATTCCACTGCGAGACCAGCCCAAATTCAAGAAATTGAGGAGATAATTTGACCTCATGGTGGGAAAACAGAGAACTGTGGCCATTTGCTACAAGCAATATGTTGAAGAAAGAATTTTGTGAGACAAGGTGCTCTCCACAAGATTCACAAGGAAGAACATAGATTTACAATGCATGATGTGGTAGAGCTATATGATAATTTTATGGAAATCTATAATTTTGAACTAAAATATGTCAGCCCTATACTCCAATTAATTTTAAATAAGTTATGACATGAATTACTTTTAGGGGGCACATAGTCACACTGAAATGTAATGGTTACAATTTAAGCATATCAGGATCTGGCACTTAATTATATAGGAAGCCCCTAAAAAGCTCAAGGATACAAAACATGTAATGAGAAACCCATTGATACCAAACACCAATTGCCTCAGGTTCTGAAATATTCAGTGAAATCAATTAAATGAAATATTCTTCTCAGACTGGTTTCTTTGGCTTATTTTATTTATTCTTGGGCTGTGGGTTTAATAAAAATTAAAAAATTCCATTGGGTTTTTACCATGGACTAGAATCCAATTTCAGTGCCATCCTGGTACTTTGGGGTATAAATCATCTATCAACAAAATGTAGAAATACTGAGAATAGTAAAAAGATTTTATAGTAATAGTTTTCTGCAATTTACTATACTTAAAGGGAATATGATTAAAATTATTAAAATGTGCACTATAGAATATTTATTTCTGAAAATACTAAAATTAAACTTTTAAAGGTTTTATCTATTTTGCTCCCATACAGCAGACAAACATATTTAAAATGATATCAAAACAAATTTCTTTATTTCCTTGTTGGGTCAATGGTGGGAACTAGAGAATGTCATCCTGAGTGAGGTATCCCAGAAGCAGAAAGACACCTAAAAATTCAACCAGAGTACTCCTTCAGCTGATAAACACCTTCAGCAAAGTGGCTAGATACAAGATTAATTTAAAAAAAATCAGAAGTCCTCCTATATACCCAAGACAAAAAGGCCGAGAAAGAAATTAGGCAAAAAAAACACCCTTCACAATAGGCACTAATAACATCAAGTACGTTGCTGTGACTCTAACCAAGCAAGTAAAAGACCTGTTTGAAAAAAACTTCAAGTCTCTGAAGAAAGAAATTGAAGAAGGTATCAGAAGATGGAAAGATTTCCCGTGCTCATAGATTGGTAGGATTAACATTGTGAAAATGGAAGGGGCCAAGATGGCGGCACCAGGAGAACACTGTGTCTGAGGAGCAGGACAACATTTTCCGTACAGAGACCAAGAGACTGAACTCTGGACCCTAAAGCAACAGCGATCATGTTTCCTAGGTGAGAGGAAACCCCCACGGTGTGGGAATCGGTAGGGTCCATGCTCAGGCCACCTAGCCAGAACCTGGAAGAGATCCTGGGTCACACAGGCACTAGGTCGCCGGACTAGAACCACACTCCTGTGTGCCCCGATAACCTTCCCAGGCTGATCGGTGGGCACAATAACACCAGAGACTGGGAGTCACAGTCGCAAGAAAAACCCACGGGGAAAGAAAGCAGCGGGACTAGCCACAGGTCACCCAGTCTTTCCCTAGAAAAAGTCCCGCAGACCAGCGTGTACGAGCCACAATCACTGAACTGGGCTCCAGGCACCAGCGCCAGCACAGAGAGGGGCTGCGTGCCCAGCTCTCTAGCACAGACGGAGCTGTGCATCCTAGTGCAACAGAGACTAGGAGTACCTGTCAGGAGAGGCCCCCACAGGGATGGAAGGAGCAGTGCTGACTTGGGCCACCCAGGAGTTACCTGGGGAAAGTCTCTGGCAGACCAGCAGGTACAAGCTGCCATCACTGAACAGGTCTCAAGTCACCAGCACTGAGGGAGGCTGTGTGCCCAGCTCTACACAGATGGTGCTGCACGCCCCAGTGCAACAGAATCTGAGAGGCCCTGTCGGGAGAGGGCCCCACAGGGAAGGAAGGAAACAGTGCTGACGTGGACCACCCAGGCTTTGTCAGAAGGTCTCACAAACCAGCGGGTATGAGCCACCATCACTGATCTGGCCCCAAGCTAGAAGCACAGAGAGTAATTGGGCACCCAGCTCCTGCAGACCAGCAGGCAGGTGTGCGTGCCGCCAGCTTAGAGACCTGCTTTGTACCAACTATTCCTCACAGACAGAACTGTGCACCCCAGGACACCAGAGACTTGGAGTCACTGTCTGGAGAAATCCTCACAGGGAACAAAGTAAAGGGGACGGACTTAGACCACCCAGTACATCCCCAGAAAATGTCCCTCAGACTGGCCGAACCCAGGGACCTGCTGTGCACCACATAGCCTGCTGTTACCAGGAGAGCAGTATTCACCCGCCACAGATTACTGCTTGAGTACTGGGGCACAGAGCCCCAACCTCAGACCTACAATAGCCCGGGATCCTCGAGATCAACCCCCAGGTACTGCACCAAGGGGCAACCAGTTATCCCTAACAAACCGACCAAACCACAGAACACACAGGTTACAGCAGCAAACCACTAAATTCACAGCAAGAAACAGGGCAGCTGTCTTCAGGACTTCTCCCGGTGAGAGGAGAACCCTCTTGACTAACAAGGACCAAAGTTACCATTCAGGTATTTATGCCAGAGGTGAGCAGTGGCAACTCCTGAAAAACACCAGAAACCAGTGAATATACCCAAAAAGCTGAGAAGGTTTCCTTCAGGGAAAACCATCTTCCTGCCAAAGGGATTGTCTCCACCACAGGATTCTAGGAACCACCAGAAACTAACTCCAAACATCTAAGATAGCCCAAAGGGTAGAGGCCAGCATAAAAGTTCAACCAACAAAAGGCAGAGCAATTGGCATCCCCAGAACCCAGTTATCCAGGGGCAAGTAGCCCTAGACACCCCAGCATAATTGAAATTCAAGAAGATGACCTAACATCTATGCTCATGAAGAGGATAACAGAGGAAACAAATAAAATGAGTAAAGATAAAAACAAGCAGATTATGGCCATCCTTAAAGAAATAGAGGAAGTTGCAACAAAAAAGTTTGTGACCTTTAGAGAGGAAATGTTTAAATCACTAAATGAAATAAAAGAAACAGAGGACTGTTCAAAAAACAGCTGGAAGAATTGATGGAAAAACAGTAAAATACAGTAAGACAGGTGAAGGAAATCAACAAAACAGCACAAGATCTGAAGATAAAATTGGAAAAATTAAAGAAAACACAAATGGAGGAAATTGTGGAGAAAAAGAACTTAGGGAAGAGAACAGGAACTACAGAGATTAGCATAATCAATACACTACAAGAGATGGAAGAAAGAATCTCAGGTGTGGAAGATACAATGGAAGAAATAGATGTATCTGTCAAAGAAAATGTTAAATCTAAAAAATTCCTGACACAGACTGTTCAAGAAATTCAAGACAACATAAAAAGACAAAACCTAAGAAAAATAGGAGTAGAGGAAAAAGAAGATTCCCTGCACCAAGGCCCAGGAAATATTTTCAACAAAATCATTGAAGAAAATTTCCCCAACTTAAAGGAGAGGCCAACAAGAAAACAAGAGGCCTACAGAACACCCAATAAATTAGACCAGAAAAGAAAATCCTCCCGCCACATAATAATCTAAACAGTAAGTATACAGAACAAAGAAAGAATACTAAAAGCTGCAAGGGAAAAAGGCCAAGTAACATATAAAGGCAAACCCATTAGAATCACACCTGACTTTTCAACAGAGACTATGAAAGCCAGAAGGGCCTGGACAGATATCATCCACATCCTAAGAGAACACAGATGTCAGCCCAGGCTACTATACCCAGGAAAATTCTCAGTCCTCATAGACAGAGAAAACAAGATATTCAATGATAAAAACAAATTTCAACAATACCTATACACAAATCCAGCATGACAGAAGACACTAGAAGGGAAAATACAACCCAAGAAAACTAGCTAATTTCAAGAAAACACAGGAAATAATTAAACTCACTACAGTAAAACAAAAAGCAACAAAGCACACAACCTTATAACCACAGCCAACATCAAAATAAAAGGATCTAACAGCCACTGGTCATTAATCTCTTTCAACATCAATGGACTCAATTCTCCAATAAAAAGACACAGACTAACAGAATGGATGTGTAAAAAATACCCAGCAATCTGTTGCTTACAAGAAACACACCTAAGTCACAAAGATAGACATTACCTGAGGGTAAAGGGTTGGAAGACGGCTTTCCAAGCAAATGGACACAAGAAGCAAGCAGGAGTAGCCATTCTAATATCTGATAAAATAGACTTTGAACCAAAATTAATCAAAAGAGATGGGGAAGGACACTTCATACTCATCAAGGGAAAATTCCACCAAGAAGACATCACAATCCTGAACATCTATGCACCAAATACAAGGGCACCCCCATTTGTAAAATAAAGATTGATAAAAATTAAACCACACATAGATTCCCACACATTAATAGTAGGAGACTTCAACACCCCTCTCTCAACAAAGGACAGGTCAACAAGACAGAAATTAAACAAAGAAACAATGTCTCTAACAGAGGTCATGAATCAAACGGACCTAACAGACATTTACAGAAACTTTCACCCAAACTCAAAAGAATTTACCTTCTTCTCAGCACCTCATGGAATCTTCTCCAAAAGAGACCATATAGTTGGTCAGAAAGCAAGCCTCAACAGATACAAGAAGATTAAAATAATCCCTTGTACCCTGTCTTATCACCATGGAATAAAGCTGGACCTTAACAACAACAGAAATAGCAAAAACCATACACACACATGGAAATTGAACAGCTTCCTACTAAATGACAGCTGGGTTAGGGAAAAAATAAAGAAAGAAATTAAAGTCTTCCTAGAATTCAATGAAAATGAAGACACAAAATACCCAAACTTGTGGGACACAATGAAAGCAGTGCTAAGAGGAAAGTTCATAGCACTAAGTGCCTTCAAAACGAAAATCAAGACAGCTCATTCAAGCAACTAAATGGGTTTTTTCACTTAAAAACCCTAGAAAAACAAGAAGCAGACACACCAAAAAGGGGTAGACGGCTGGAAATAATCAAACTCAGGGCTGAAATCAATCAATTAGAAACAAATAAAACAATTCAAAGAATCAAGGAAACCAAGAGCTGGTTCTTTGAGAAAATCAACAAGATCGACAAACCCTTAGCCAAGCTAACTAAAAGGCAGAGAGACACCATCCAAATCAACAAAACTAGAAATGAAAAGGGGGACATAATGACAGACACTGAGGAAATCCAAACAATCATTAGGACTTACTTCAAAAGTCTATATGCCACAAAATTTGAAAATCTAAATGAAATAGACAATTTTCTTGATTGATTCAACTTACCAAAGCTGAATCAGGACCAGGTAAATCAATTAAATAGTCCTATATCCCCCAAAGAATTACAAGCAGTGATCGAAAGTCTCCCATCCAAAAAAAAGGCCAGGACCAGATGGTTTCAGCACAGAATTCTACCAGACCTTAAAAGAAGAGCTAACTCCAGTTCTCTTCAAACTATTCCACAAAATAGGAATGGAAAGAACATTACCAAACTCATTCTATGAAGCGACAGTCACCCTGGTATCTAAACCTCACAAAGACCCAACAAAGAAAGAGAATTTCAGGCCAATCTCCCTTATGAACATTGATGTAAAAATACTCAACAAAATACTTGCAAACTGAATACAAGAACACATCAAAGATATCATCCAATATGACCAAGTAGGCTTCATCCCAGGTATGCAGGGGTGGTTCAATATACGGAAATCCATCAATGTGATCCACCATATTAACAAACTGAAAGAAAAAAAAAACATGATAATCTCCCTATATGCTGAAAAAGCATTTGACAAAATCCAACATCCATTCAAGTTTAAAGTCTTGGAGAAATCAGGGATACAAGGCACATATCTAAACATAGTAAAGGCAATATACAGCAAGCCTATAGCCAACATCAAACTAAACGGAGACAAACTTAAAGCAATCAGAGAAATCAGGGATAAGGCAAGGCTGCCTATTCTCTCCATATCTCTACAACATATTACTTGAAGTCCTAGCCAGAGCAATAAGACAACTAAAGGAGATCTAGGGGATACAAATTAAAAAGGAGTGTCACTATTTGCAGATGATATGCTAGTATACCTGAGTGACCCCAAAAACTCTACCAGGGAACTCCTACAGCTGATAAACACCTTCAACAAAGTGGCCAGATACAAAATTAACTAAAAAAAAAAAAAAATCAGTAGCCCTCCTGTATACAAAAGACAAAAGGGCTGAGAAAGAAATTAGGAAAACAACACCCTTCACAAAAGCCACAAATGACATAGAGTACCTTGGAGTAACCCTAACCAAGCAAGTTAAAGACTTGTATGAAAAAAATTTCAAATCTCTGAAGAAGGAATTAGAAGAATATAACAGAAGAAGGAAAGATCTCCCATGCTCATGGCTTGGCAGGATTAACCTAGTAAAAATGGCCATCTTACCAAAAGCAATCTACAGATTCAATACAATTCCCATCAAATTACCAACACAATTCTTTACAGACCTTCAAAGAAAAATTCTCAACTTCACATGGAATAACAAGAAACCCAAAATTGCTAAAACAATCCTCTACAATAAAAAAACTTCTGGAGGTATCTCCATCCCTGATCTTAAGCTGTACTATAGACTGGCATAGGAACAGAAAGGAGGATCAATGGAACCCAACCCAGAAATAACCTACACACTTATGGACACCTGATATTTGACAAAGATGCCAAAACCATACAATGGAGAAAAAATAGCATCTTCAACAAATGGTGCTGGTCTAACTGGATGTCTACATGTAGAAAAATGAAAATAGATCCATACTTCTCACCCTGCACAAAACTAAAGTCCAAGTGGATCAAAGACCTCAACATAAAACCAGACACATAAATCGGTTAGAAAAAAAAGTGGGGAATACCCTTGAAATCATTGGCACAGGAGACAACTTCCTGAAAAGAACACCAACAGCACAGGCGCTAAGAGAAATAATCAATAAATGGGACCTCATGAAACTGAAAAGCTTCTGTAAAGCAAGGGACACTGTCATCAAAACAAAATGACTGCCTACAGATTGGGAAAGAATCTTCACCAACCCTCTATCTGACAGAGGACTCATATCCAGTATATATGAAGAAATAAAGAAGCTCAAAAACAGCAAACCAAGTAATCCAATTAAAAAATGGGGAACAGAGCTAGACAGAGATTCTCTGTAGAGGAATATCAAATGGCAGAGAAACACGTAAAGAAATGCTCAACCCCATTAGCCATTAGGGAAATGCAAATCAAAATGACCCTGAGATTTCACCTTACACCCATCAGAATGGCCAAGATGAAAAACTCAAGTGACAACACATGCTAGATAGGTTGTGGAGAAAGGGGAACCCTCCTCCACTGCTGGTGGAAATGTAAACTTGTACAACCACTCTGGAAATCTATTTGGTGCTTTCTCAGACAACTAGAAATAGTGTTTCCTCATGATCCAGCCATACCACTCCTAGGCATAGATCCAAATGAGGCTCAAGTACACAATAAGAACATTTGCTCAACCATGTTTGTAGCAGCTTTATTTGTAATAACCAGAAGCTAGAAACAGCCCAGATTCCCCTCAACTGAAGAATGGATGCAGAAATTGTGGTACATCTACACAATGGAGTATTACTCTGCAATGAAAAATACGGAAATCATGAAATTTGTAGGTAAATGGTGGGACCTGGAAAGGATCATCCTGAGTGAGCTGTCCCAGAAGCAGAAAGACACACAGTATATACTCACTCATAATAGATATATAACATAGAATAAACCTACTAAAACTGTACATCTAAAGAAATGAAGAAAGAGAGAAGACCCTTGCTAAAATGCTCAATCCCATTTGAAAGGCAAAGAGGTTGGACATCAGAAGAAGAAGAAAATAGGAAACAACCTAGGAACCTGCCACAGAGGGCCTCTGAAAGCCTCTGCCCTGCAGACTATCAAAGCAGACACTGAGACTTATGGCCAACTGTTGGGCAGAGTACATGGAATCTTTTGTAAGAAATGGGAAATAGTAAGAGCTGGAGAGGACAGGAAACTCACAAGGAGAGCAACAGAACCAGAAAATTTGAAAACAAGGGTCTTCCCAGAGACTCATACTACAACCAAGAACTATTCATGGAGATAACCTAGAACCCCTGCACAGATGTAGCCCATGGCAGTTCAGTGTCCAAGTGGGTTCCATAGTAATGGGAAGAGGAACTGCCTCTGACATAATCTGATTGGCCTGCTCTTTGATCAACTCTCCCTGAGTGGGGAGCAGCCTTACCAGGCCCCAGAAGATGACAATGCAGCCACTCCTGATGTGATCTGATAGGCTAAGATCAGAAGGAAGGAGAAGAGGACCTCCCCTATCAGTGGACTTGGGGAGGGGCATACATGAAGAAAGGGGAGGAAGGATGAGATCAGGAGAGGAGGAGGGAGGGGCTTATGGGGGGATAGAAAGTGAATAAAGTGTAATTAATAAAAAAAATTTAAATAAAAAAAAAACACTGTGAAAATGGCCATCCGGCTAAAAGCAATCTACAGATTCAATGCAATTCCCATCACAATACCAATACAATTCTTCACAGAGCTTGAAAGGAAAATTCTCAACTTCATATGGAGAAACAAAAAACCCAGAATTTCCAAAACGATCCTACATCAACAGATCATCTGGAGGTATCACCATCCCTGATCACAAGCTGTACTACAGAGCAATAGTAATAAAAACGGCATGGTATTGGCATAGAAGCAGAAAAGTAAATCAATGGAACCAAATAAAAGACCCAGAAATAAACCCAAACACCTATGAATACTTGATTTCGACAAAGACGCCAAAATCATTCAATGGAAAAAAGACAGCATCTTCACCAAATGGTGCTGGTCCAACTGGATGTCTACATGCAGAAAAATGAAAATAGATCCATATTTATCACCCTGCACAAAACTAAAGTCCAAGTGGATCAAAGACCTCAACATAAAACCAGATATACTAAATCAGTTAGAAGAAAAAGTTCTCTGTAGAGGAATATAGAATGGTAGAGAAACACCTAAATGGATGCTCAACATCCTTAGCCATCAGAGAGATGGAAATCAAAGCAGCCCTGAGATTTCACCTTACACCCATCAGAATAGCAAAGGTTAAAAACTCAAGTGACAACACATTCTGGAGAGGATGTGGAGAAATGGGAACCCTCCTCCATTGCTGGTGGGAATGTAAACTTGTACAACCACTTTGGAAATCAATCTGGCACTTTCTCAGACAATTAGGAATAGCACTTCCTTGGGATCCAGCTATACCACTCGTAGGCATATATCTACAAGATGCTCAAGTATGCAACAAAGACATTTGCTCAACCATGTTTGTAGCAGCTCTATTCATAATAGCCAGAACCTGTAAACAACTCAGATGTCCCTCAACGGAGGAATGGATGCAGAAATTGTGGTATTTTTACACAATGGAATACTACTCAGCAATTAAAAAGGAGGAAATCATGAAATTTGCAGGCAAATGGTGGGATCTAGAAAAGATCATCCTGAGTGAGGTATCCCAGGAGCAGAAAGACACACATGGTATATACTCACTTATATAGACCTATAAAATATGATAAACATACTAAAATATGTCCACCTAAAGAAAATAAACAAGAAAGAGGACCCGGGATAAGATCAATCCTCACTTAGAAAGACAAGTGGGATGGACATGGAAAATAGGAGAAGACAAGAAACAGGACAGGAGCCTACCGCAGAGGGCCTCTAAAAGACTCTACCTAGCAGCTTCTCAAAGTAGATGCTGAGACACATAATGAAACATTTGGTAGAACACAGGGAATCATATGATAAAAGGGGGAGTTAGTATGACTGGGATCTCCACAAGGACAAAATATATCAGGGCATGGGGGTCTTCTATGAGACTGTTTCTCCAACCAACGACCATGTATGGATATAACCTATAACCCCTGCTCCGATGTAGCCCATGGTAGTGGGTTCCCTGGTAAGAGGAACAGCAACCATTTCTGACATGAACTCAATGACTGGCACCTTTACCTCACCGAGGGAGGAACAGCCTTGCTAGGAAACAGAGGAGGACTTTGCAGCCAGACCTAAAGGTACCTGATAAGCTAGGCTCAGATGGAAGGGGAGGAAGACCTCCCCTAGCAGTGGACTTGGAAAGGGACAGGGTGGAGATGAAGGAGGGAGGGTGGGCTTGGGAGGGAATGAAGGAAGGGGTTACAACTGGGTTACAAAGTAAATAACCTGTGATTAATATTTAAAAAAAATAAAAATTAAAAAAAGAAAATCCTAAAATAAAATTTTGAAGGTTTTATCTATTTTGCTCTTATACAGCACACAAACATATTTAAAATTATCTCAAAACAAATTTCTTTATTTTCTTGTTGGTTAAATGGTGGAAACTAGAGAAGATCATCCTGAGTGAGGTATCCCAGAAGCAGAAAAACACACATGGTATATACTCACTTATAAGTGGATATTAGACATATAATATAGGATAATCATACTAAAGTCTGTCCACCAAAAGAAGCTAATCAAGAAGGAGGACCCTGGGTAAAATGCTCAATCTTCATTCAGAAAGGCAAATATGATGGATATCAGAAGAGGGAGAAAACAGAAAACAGGACAGGAGCCTACCACAGAGCGACTCTGAAAGACTCTACCCAGCAGGGTATTAAAGTAGATGCTGAGACTCATAACCAAACTTTGGGCAGAGTGCAGGGAATCTTATGAGAGAAAGGGGGATATAGAAGGAGATGGAGGGGGCAGCAGCTCTACAAGGAGAATAACAGAACCAAAAAATCTGGGCCAAGGGTCTTTTCTGAGACTGATACTCCAACCAAGGACCATACATGGAGATGACCTAGAACCCCTGCTCTGATGTAGTCCATAGCAGCTCAGTGTCCAAGAGGGTTCCCTAGTAATGGGAACAGGGACTGTCTCTGACATGAACTCAGTGGCTGGCTTTTTGATCACCTCTCCCTGATGGAGGAGCAGCTTTACAGGCCACAGAGAAAGACAATACAGCCAGTCCTGATGAGACCTGATAGGTTAGGGTCATATGGAAGAGAGGAGGACCTTCCCTATCAATGGACTGGGGGAAGGGCATAGGAGAAGAGGGAGAGAGAATGAGATTGGGAGGGGACAAGGAAGGGGGCTACAGCTGGGATACAGAGTGAATAACCTGTAATTAATACAAAATAATAATTTTTTAAAATTATCTCAAGGCATACAAGATTGTTCTTTTAGGGAACAAATATGTTAAGAACAAAAACTTTGGTGACACTTGAGTAACATTAGTGCATGAAATGCATATCTTGACTATTTGAACATTTTGAAAATGTTTGTTTCCAAGTCTCCGAAAGCTAATAAAGAGGGGGCAGTGCTGAATTTCACAGATTTCTGAGGTGATGTGAAAGTCACAACTTTCTACCCATGTTTTCATACATCCCTTTTAGAAGGTACTCTAGCATTTTTTGTACGTTAAGGAGGATTGCCCCTTCTGGTATAATAAGCTCAGTTAGTCAGTAGTTTGTAAATATTTAAGAAATCTAAGTAATTAGTAACTAAAGATTCATTCTATAATACCCTTTCTGCCCTCTAAAAACAGGTGCTTTACCAAGCAAGTAAAATACCTGATTGAAAAAAAACTTCAAGTCTCTGAAGAAAGAAATTGAAGAAGGTATCAGAAGATTGAAAGATCTCCCATGCTCATGGATCAGTAGGATTAACATAGTAAAAATAGCCATCCTGCCAAAAGCAATCTACAGATATAATGCAATTCCCATCAAAATACCAACACAATTCTTTACAGACCTTGAAAGAACAATTCTCAATTTCATATGAAAAAAAAAAAGAAAAACGGAATAGCTAAAACAGTCCTGTACAACAACAGATAGTCTGGAGGTATCTAGATCCCTGATCTCAAGCTATACTACAGGGAAATAGTAATAAAAACTGCATGGTACTGACATAGAAACAGAATGGTGGATCAATGGAATCAAATAGAAGACCCAGAAATAAACCCACATACCGATGGTAACTTCATTTCTGACCAAAAAAAAAAAAAAAAGCCAAAAAACAATACAATGGGAAAAATATAGCATCTTTAACAAATGGTGCCGGTCTAACTGGATGTCTACATGTAGAAAAATGTAAATAGATACATATTTATCACCCTGAACAAAACTAAAGTCCAAGTGCATCAAAGACTTCAACATAAAACCAGACACATTAAATCGGTTAGAAGAAAAAGTGAGGAAGAACCTTGAACTCATTGGCACAGGAGACAACTTCCTGAACAGAACACAGACATCACATGCTCTAAGATCAACAATCAATATATGAGATCTCAAGAAACTGAAAATCTTCCATAAAACTATGGACACTGTCATCAGAACAAAATGACAGCCTACAGACTTGGAAAGGATCTTCACCAACCCTATATCTGACAAAGGGCTAGTACTCAGAATACATAAAGAACTCAAGAAGTTAAAAAGCAGCAAATCAAGTAATCCAATTTTAAAATGGGGTTCAGAGCTAAACAGAGAATTCTCAATAGAGGAATATCAAATGGCAGAGAAACACTTAACCTTTCTTTAATGTTCAAAGTCCTTAGTCATCAAGTAAATGCAAATCAAAACAACCCTGAGATTTCACCTGACACCCATCAGAATGGCTAAGATAAAAAACTCAAGTGACAATACATGCTGGAGAGGATGTGGAGAAAGGCGAACCCTCCTCCACTGCTGGTGGGAATGTAAACTTGTACAACCACTTTGGAAATCAATCTGGTACTTTCTCAGACAATTAGGAAAACTGCTTTCTCAAGATCCAACTATAGCACTCCTAGGCATAGTTCCAAAACATGCTCAAGTAAACAAGGACATTTGCTCAACCATGTTGGTAACAGCTTTATTTGTTATAGCCAGAATCTGGAAACAACCCAGCTGTCCCTCAGTGGGGAATGAATACAGAAATTGTGGTACATTTATTTACATAATGGAATTCAGCAATTAAAAACAAAGAAATCATGACATTTGCAGGCAAGTGGTGGGATCTAGAAAAGATCATCCTGAGTGAGGTATCCCAGAAGCAGAAAGACACACATGGTATATACTCACTTATAAGTGGATATTAGACACATAATAAAGGATAAACATACTAAAATCTGTACACCTAAAGAAGCTAGGCAAGAAGGAGGACTCTGGGTAAGATAATCAATCCACATTCAGAAAGGCAGATGGGATGGACATTGGAAGAGGGAGAAAAAAGGGAACAAGACAGGAGCCTACCACAGAGGGCCTCTGAAAGAATCTACCCAGAAGGGTATTAAAGCAGATGCTGAGACTCATAACCAAACTTTGGGCAGAGTGCAGGGAATCTTATGAAAGAAGGGGGATATAGAAAGACCTGGAGGGGGCAGGAGCTCCACAAGGAGAGCAACAGAACCAAAAAATTCTGGTCCCAGATATCTTTTCTGAGACCAATGACCATGCATGGAGATAACCTAAAACCTCTGCACAAATGTAGCCCATGGCAGCTCAGTGTCTAAGTAGGTTCTCTAGTAATGAGAACAGGGATTGTCACTGGCTTGAACTCATGGACTGGCTCTTTGATCACCCCCTGATGGGGGAGCAGCCTTACCAGGCAACAGAGGGGAAAAAAATGGACCCAGTGCTGATGAGACCTGATAGGCTAGGGTCAGAGGGAAGGGGAGGAGGACCTCCCCTATCAGTGGTCTTGGGAAGGGGCATTGGAGGAAATGAGGGAGGAAAGGTAGTATTGGGAGGCAATGAGGGAAGGGTCTATAGCTGGGATACAAAGTGAATAAACTGTAACTAATAAAAATACTTAATAATTTTTTAATTTTAAAAATAAAAACAAGTGTTTTGCAACTTGAAATCATTAAGACATGTTACGATACTGAAAATGTAATTTGTGCATTGGTTCAGTAGTTTAAAACAAAAATGAGAACCCAAGTTTTTTAACACTGTAGTCTAGAAAAGTGCTTGTCCTCTAGGACTTTTGTGGTGGAATTTAACTATAGCCCACATGCTCCTTTTAGCCTTCCAACTATATGGAAACATATCCTTTTATGAATAATTCCTCAATGCAGGAATAGCACACTAGTCCAGACTTCTAGATTGAGTGTAGCAATCTGGATCAGTGACTCAAGATTGACAATAAGAAGCAGCTGTTAAAAATTAAAATCAAAGTACAACAGACAGGGGTAGAAAGGTATACTAACGCTTTAGTCTCATGAGTCACATTAAGCAAATTTGCGTTCTTTACAACTGTTTTCCTCTCAATCAGAAAGCATGGTGGTTTCTTTGGCTTTTTTTTCCCTATGAAAAAGATTTGTGGATACTAGTAACAAGCAAAAGGTTTCTTTATAACATAGTGCAGCATTACTAGCTGAGAAACTCCTGCAGGAGTGTTTAACCTTTTCTCTGATGAAGACTTCTGCACAACACAAGCCCCATGATTCTAACCTTGTCACAGTGGAGTTGCAAAGCCCTACCATGGGCTCAAAGTGGTACATAGGTTAGAAGGCATGAGAGTTCAGTACAAAGAGAGTCAGCTAAGTACTGTAATCAGAAACACATGACTAAGAAATACAGATTTGAAGATTGAAACAACTCAGGGAAAGGATAGGGAGAGGGCAGACTTGTGTGAGGCAGCTCAGGGAGATTTAACTATCACTCCACTTCTCGGTCACTTGAGTTTGCCCAAGTTTAAGTTCAAAGAAGGAACATGATGCAAGGGTTTTTGTCACAGCTTCCATGACTTACCAGTTATACTTTATGTTAATGTAAGGGTAAATTAGGTTAAATTGTATACTTATGTAAACAAGTTGTCACAATTCCTATTCACTCTCTCCTCTAGTATATAGGTATCATAAAGAAAAAGAAACTAATATCAAATTTAGCTCCAGAGTGAGAACAGAGAAGTGACCCTATTATAAATTACTTTATATTTTGTGTTTCTAATGCTAAGCCAGTGCTGGCCTAGGGCAGGGGCAAATATAATTCAATTCAGGAATGTCATTGCATTGCAGAACATTGTTTTCTCTTTGAAAGACCCTTTTAACAAATAAAGGGTGATGAGTTATTTAGTATGAGGAAATAAGTGTGCTGATTTACCTTACCCAACCTTGAAATATCATACAATGGCAGCTTGCCCACATCTTGAGCCTTGATCTCTAAGTCAAATATTTTTTTTATTTTTTAAATTTATTTGTTTATTACAATTTATTTACTTTGTATCCCCGCAGGACCCCCTTTCTCTTCTCCTCCTAGTCCCAACCACTCTCCCTCTTCTCACCCTATGCCCTTTCCCTACTGCCCTGATAGATGAGGACTTCCTTGCCTTCTATCTGACCCTAGCCTATCAAGTCTCATGAGGACCGGCTGCATCATGTTCCTCTGTGGCCTGGCAAGGTTGCATCCTCCAAGTGAACAAAGAGACTGATACTGAGATCATGTCAGATACACCCACTGATCCCCTAACTAGGGAATTTGGAAACTGAACAGCTATTGGCTTCCTCTGTGCAGGGGGTCTAGGTCTTCTCCATGCATGGTCCTACTTCCAATGTCTAACCTGTTAGCCCTTTTTAGTGAGGTTTCCTTCCCCAGTTTGCAGGCCATTATTTTTGTTCTGATGACAGTATCCTTTGCTTTTCATTTTCATGAGGTCCCATTTATTGATTGTTGATCTTAGAACCGGTGCTGTTGGTGTTCTGTTGAGAAAGTTTTCTCCTGTGTTTAAGATCCCCAATTTTTCTTCTAACAGATTGGTTTTGGCTTCTGTGTCAATATCAAGTTACTGTAGGTGTGTGGGTTTGTTTCGGGGATTTCAGCTCAATGCCATTGATCCACCAGTCTGGCTTTATGCCAGTGTCATGCTGTTTTTATTACTGTTGCTCTATAGTACAGCTTGAGAGCTGGGATGGAGATACCTCCAGAAGATCTTTCATTGTACATGATTGTTTTAGCTATTCTGGGTTTTTTGTTTTTCCATATGAATTTTGGAATTTTTCTTTCAAGGTCTGTAAGAATTGTGTTGGTAATTTGATGGGAATTGCATTGAATCTGTATATTGCTTTTGGCAGGATGGCCAATTTTACAATGTTAATCCTACAAATCCATGAGTATGGGATATCTTTCCAGCTTCTCATAACTTCTACAATTTCTTTCTCCAGAGACTTGAAGTTTTTTTCATACAGGTCTTTCACTTCCTTGGTTAGTGTTACACCAAGGTACCTCATGTTATTTGTGGCCATTGTGAAGGGTGTTGTTTCCCAAATTTCTTTCTCAGCACTTTTGTCTTTTGTATACAGGAGGGCTTCAGATCTTCTTTAGTTAATTTTTTATCCAGCCACTTTGCTGAAAGTAGTTATCAGCTGAAGTAGTTCTCTGGTTGAATTTTTGGGGTCAGTCATATATACTATTATATCATCTGCAAATAGTGATACTTCAACTTCTTTCATTCCAAAAAAGTATCCCCTTGATCTTCTTTAGATGTCTTATTGCTCTAGCTAGGATTTCAAGAACTATGCTAAGGAGATAAGGAGAGAGTAGGTAGCCATGCCTTGTGCCTGAGTTCGTGGGATTGATTTAAGTTTCTCTCCATTAGTTTGATGTTGGCTATAGGCTTGCTGTATATTGTCTTTACTATGTTTAGGTATGTGCCTTGTATCCCTGATCTCTCCAAATCATTAAACATAAACGAGTGTTGAATTTTGTCAATTGCTTTTTCGGCATCTATGGAGATGATCATGCCAGTTTTTCTTTCAGTTTGTTTATGTGGTTGATGACATTGATGGATTTTTATATTTTGAACCACCCCTGCATGCCTGGAATGAAGCCAACTGAGTCATGGTGGATGATATCTTAATGTGTTCTTCAATTTTGTTTGCAAGTATTTTATTGAGTATTTTTGTGTCAATGTTGATAAGTGAGATTGGTCTGAAGTTCCCTTTCTTTGTTGGGTCTATGTGTGGCTTAGTTATCAAGGTGACTATGGCCTCATAGAACGAGTTTAGTAATGTTCCTTCTGTTTCTATTTTGTGGAATAGTTTGAAGAATATTGTTGTTAGCTCTTCTTTGAATGTCTGGTAGAATTCTGCACTGAAACCGTCTGGCCCTGGCCTTTTTTTTTTTTTTTTTTTTTTTTTTTTTTTTTTGTATGGGAAACTTTTGATGACAGCTTCTATTTCCTGAGAGGATACAGGACTATTTATTTACCTGATCTTGTTTCAGCTTTCTTAAATGGAATCTATCAAGAAATTTTTCCATTTCCTTTAAATTTTCAAATTTTGTTTCATATGGGCTTTTTAAGTAGGACCTAATGATTCTTTGGATTTTCTCAGTGTCTGTCGTTATGTCCATTTTTTCATTTCTGATTCTGCTGATTTGGACAGTGTCCCTCTGCCTTTTAATTAGTTTGGCTAAGGGTTTGTCTATCTTGTTGATTTTCTCAAAGAACTATTTCTTGGTTTCATTGATTCTTTGAATTGTTTTCTTTGTTTCTAATGTATTAATATCAGCCCTGAGTTTGGTTATTTCCAGTCATCTACTCCTCTTGGGTATGTCTCCTTTTTTTTTCCTAGTGCTTTCATGGTGTCATTAACTTGCTTGTACGAGATGCCTCAAATTTTTTTATGAAAGCACTTAGTGCTATGAACCTTCCTCTTAGCACTGCTTTCTTAAGTTAGGGTAAGTTGTACTTTCATTTTCATTAAGTTCTAGGAAGCCTTTAATTTCTTTCTTTTTTTAATTTTATTTTTTTCTTATCAGTTATATTTTATTACCTCTGTATCCCAGCTGTATCCTGCTCCTTCATTCCCTCCCAATCCCACCCTCCCTCCCTCATCTCCATCCTGCCCCTTTCCAAGTCCACTGATGGGGGGGACCTCCTCCCCATTCATCTGATCCTGTTTTATCAGGTATCTTCAGGACTGGCTGCAAAGTCCTCCTCTGTGGCCTAACAGGACTGCTCCTCCCTTGGGGGTGGGGAGGTCAAAGAGCCAGCCATTGAGTTCCTGTTAGAAATAGTCCTTGTTCCCCTTACTATGGGAAACCAATTGTTTACTGAGCTACCACAGGCTACATCCGAGCAGAGGTTCTAGGTTATATCCACACATGGTCCTTGGTTCAATGTCAGTCTCAGAAAAGACCCTGTGTCCAGATATATTTGGTCCTTGTGGAGCTCCTATCCTTTCCCCATCATACTAACTCCCCTTCTTTCATATGGTTCCCTGTACTCTGCCAAAGGTTTGGTTATGGGTCTTTGTATCTGCTTTGAAAACACTGCTAGTTAGAGTCTTTCAGATGCCTTCAGTAGACTCCTGTCATACGTTCAATGCACATCCCATCTGTCTTTCTAAATGAGGATTGATCATCTTACCCCATGTCTGCTCTCTTGATTATCTTTTTTTAGGTGTATAGATTTCATTATGTTTATCATATCTTATAGGTCTATATAAGCGAGTATATACCGTGTTTGTCTTTCTCCTTCTGGGATATTTCACTCAGAATGATCTTTTCTAGATTAATTTCTTTCTTTATTCCCTTCCTGACCCAGGTTGTTGTATTTTGTCTTTGGTATTTATTATTGATATATCTTTTAGTAAAGCTGCGGTTAATCCTACACAGCTGTATAACCAAATCACCACACAGAGACTAGGATTTATTTAGTTAACCTAGAACACAATGCTGGGCAATAGTTACTCCATCCTAAACCTCCAAGCCCACATAGTTCTTACCATTCAGATTCATCCATTATACTTGCTTTTAGTGATATCTTAGGTCCAGTTCATTTCTCCACGTCGTTCCAAGACCTCTTCTCCAGCCTCTGCTCTCCCAGCTTCTCTCCTCCTCTCCCTCCTACTTCTTCCTCTCCTCTTTCTTTCTTCCTCTCCTCCCACTTGGAGCCAGGATGACCCACCCTATCCTCTCTATTGCTCTACATTGTGGCTGGTTGTTTTAATTGAGAGTTTAGAGAACAAAGGTGGCATTTTTACACAAACTTGAGACAGGGGATGCTTAGAATAAGTATCACAATGCAATGTCTGGATTGAAACCAAATAGTGGGGGGAAAGAAATCAGCATTTCGATGAACAAGGATAAGGTGTATTCATTCCAAAAGAACATTATACCAACACCAGGTATTGTTGAGTAGAGAGTTGTTCAGTTTCCATGTTTTAGACCATGTGATCTGATATGATACAAGGGATTATTTCAATCTTCTCATATCTGTTAAGGCTTGCTTTGTGCCCAACTATATAGTTAAATTTGAAGAAGGTTCCATGCGGTGCTGAGAAGAAGGTATACTCTTTTTTTGTTTGGGTGAAAAGTTCTATAGACATTTATTAGGTTCATTTGATTTAACACCTCTGTAAGTGTCATTATTTCTCTGTTTAGCTTCTATAGATGATCAGCATCTTTCTGAGAGTGGATTGTTCAAGTCTCCCACTATTAAGGTGTTGGGATCAATAAGTGATTTAAGCTTTAATAATTTTGACAAAAGTAGGAGCCCTTTGTTTGGTACATAGATGTTTGGGATTGTGATATCTTCCTGGTAGATTTTTTCTATGATGAGAATGAAGTGTCCCTTTCCATCTCTTTTGATGAATTTTGGTTGAAAGCCTATTTTATTAGATATTAGCATGGCTACTCCAGCTTGCTTCTTGTGTCCATGTGCTTGGAAAACTTTTTCATCCCTTTGCTCTGAGGTAGTGTCTATCTTTATTGCAGAGGTGTGTTTCTTGATTTCAGCAGAAGGCTGGATCCTGTTTCTGCAACCAATCTATTAGTCTTTTTATTGGAGAGTTGAAACCATTGATGTTAATAGATACTAGTGACCAATGATTGTTTGCTCTTTTTTTGTGGAGTTGGTGGTGATTGTGAGTTTGTGTGTTTGCTTTCTTTTGCTTTTTTGATGTGATGGTGTCTTTATCCTGCATGATCTTGGGTGTAGTTTATGTCATTAGGTTGAAGTTTTCCTTCTAATATCTTCTGTAGGGTTGGATTGCTGGGTATATATTGTTTAAATTTAGTTATGTCATGGAATATTTTGTTTTCTCCATCTATATGGACTGAAAGTTTTGGTGGATATAGCAGTCTGCATTGGCATCTGTGATCTCTAAGCATCTGCATGATATCTGCCCTATGGCCTTCTGGCTTTCATAGTCTCTGCTGAGAAGTCAGGGGTGATTCTGATAAGTCTACCTTTACATGTTACTTGGTCTTCTTCCCTTGTTGCTTTTTTTTTTTCTTTATTCTGTAGATTCACTGTTTTGATTATTATGTGGAGGGAGAAGTTTCTTTTCTGGTCTATTCTATTTGGTTTTCTATAGGCTCTTGTATGTTTATGGGCATCTCTTTCTTTAAGTTGGAAAATTTTTCTTCTATGATTTTTTTGAAAATGTTTTCTGGACCTTGAAGCCTGGACTCTTCTTTTTGTCTGTTCTTAGATTTCTTCTTTTCATGGCGTCCCTAATTTCTTGGATGTTTTGTGTTTGGAACTTTTTTGACTTTATTTTATTGAACTATTTTCTGCAACTGTATCTTCAGCATCTGCAATTCTTTCTTCCATCTCTTGTATTCTGTTGGTGATGCTTACCTTTGTGGTTCCTGATCTCTTCTCTAAGTTCTCCACCTCCAGAATTTTCACTGTTTGTGTTTTCTTTATTGATTCTAATTTTTTTCATGTCTTGCACCATTTCCTCCATGTTTTTGAATGTGGATTCCTGTCTTTCCATGATGGTCTCTATTTTTTTTGTTCATTTCATCTTTATGTGTTTCAAATAACAGCATAATTATAGATTTAAGATCATTTTCTACCTCTAGTAGAATATCTGTTGATTTTTGGAGCTTCTGATGAAACCATGATGTCCTGGTTTTTGTTGCCTGTATTTTTAACCTGGACTCTAGCCATCTGCATGTCTGTGGAGCCTGTCCTGCAGACTAGATCCACCTGTCTCTGGATTCTCAAGTAGTCTCCCCTGGATTCTCTCTCTCTCTCTCTCTCTCTCTGCCGGTTCATTTTTTTATAACCCAGGTAATTCCAGGTAGCAGGGGCACAGGTGGAAGGATCTCTGAGTCTAGAGCTGCTCCAGTGTCCCACAGGCTTCCTAAGATGATGGAGAATGAGATTTGGGTCCCATCCCTGGTTCAGCTATGCTGTGTTCACTGGCTGTGCTGGCCTCATTTTTTCTGACCCAGGTGGCATAGGCTGCTGGGGAGCAGGCAGAGAGATCTCAGAGCCTAGAGCTCCTCCAGCGCCCCACAGACCTCCTTGGGGAGAAGGACAATGGAACTTGGGTCAGGTGCCAAGCTCATCTCCACTGGGTTCTCTGCCTATACTGGGCTCGCTGTTTCAAGCCTATGTGAGCCAGACTGCGGGGGCACTGGCAGATAGATATCTATGCCTAGAACTGCACTAGTGTTCCACAGGTTTCCCTTAGATCCTGGGTCCCAGGCCTAGCTCAGCTCAGCTGTGTTCACTGTCTGTGCTGTGTTGACTGATTCTGGCCTGGGTTAGCCAGGCAAGTGGTGAGCAGGCAGAATGGAACCCTCTCTGTACTAGAATGTATCCTCTCCACTGGCTGTGAGAGTAAGTGCAATTATCAGCTACAACCAGGAAGGTGTCCACAGTATGTTGACTGTGGTCTCCAGGGTTTGGAACCAGGAGCCTCTACTACCCAGAAGGTGTCCACAAGACTGTGACAGTGGGCACCCAGGTTTGGATCCTCACCCTCAGTACAGGAAAGTATTCACTCCACAGGCAGTGAGAGGGAGGCCCAAGGTTTGAGCCACCAGGTTCTGGTCTCAGGAAGATACACACACACACACACACACACACACACACACACACACACAAAAAAAAAAGCTTGGGTGGCGGGTGGCCTAAGGCTGCTGGGTCAGAGATGGAGCTCCCTCGTGCCTCTGCTGGTCCCAGGAATATGTCTACAGTTGGTGGGTTTGGGCAAGTGACCTAGGGCTGCAGGGTCAGAGCTGAGCAAGCTGCTGCTGGTCCAAGAGAGATATCCACAGATGGTGGGATTGGGCAGGTGACCTAGGGCTGAGGCAGTGCAGGGAGGGAGCCCAGAAATTTTTCCCTGTATTTCCTGGTGGCCTGAAGATGGACCTTCAAGTATCCCTGTGGATTCTCCTCTCACCTAAGAAACACAGATATAGGGGTTTGGGGGTCCACAGTACAGCTGGCCGGTTACCCTGCTCTCTCTGCTGAGCTGCTGTTCAGGTACCCTGCTTGGTCGGGGCCAACATTTTGGATCCTCCTAAGTCAAATAATTTTAAAGAATCAGCAGTGTGCACACTCTTCACCCCAACCAAGAAGGACAGAAAATGTTTCGTTGAACTTGGATTTCAAGCACAATTCTCAAAGGTGAACTATGTGCTCTTCCAGAAGACACAGAGTTTAGTGTTAGCAAGGTGATAATTACAAGATGAGACATCCTTCCCATGTCAGCCAGAGCAGTGAAAACAATGCAAAGATTATAGGGCAGGACTCGGGGGAACAACCTGGGTAAAATAACTGTACACACTTTAAAAAGGGAGAAAAATGATTACAGAATATAATCTTAGGAGTAAGAGCATAGAGTAGGAGAAAAGACTATCAAAGCAGACTATCAAAGCAGATGCTGAGACTTATGGCCAACTGTTGGGCAGAGTGCATGGAATCTTATGAAAGAAGTGGAAAATAGTAAGAGGTGGAGAGGACAGAAATTCCACAAAGAGAACAATAGAACCAGAAAATTTGAACACAGGGGTCTTCGCAGAGACTCATACTCCAACCAAGTACCATGCATGGAGATAACCTAGAACCCCTGCACAGATGTAGCCCATGGCAGTTCAGTGTCCAAGTGGGTTCCATAGTAAAGGGAAGAGGGACTGCCTCTGACATAAACTGATTGGCCTGCTCTTTGAACACCTCCCCCTGTAGGGGGAGCAGCCTTACCAGGCCACAGAAGATGATAATGCAGCCACTCCTGATGTGATCTGATAGACTAATATCAGAAGGAAGGAGAGGGGGACCTCCCCTATCAGTGGACTTGGGGAGGGGCATGCGTGAAGAAGGGGGAGGGAAGGTGGGATTAGAAGGGGATTTATGGGGAGATACAAAGTGAATAAATTGTAATTAATAAAAAAAAGAAAGAGCTGGGCAGTGACAGATAGCTTGAATGTCCTTCTTCTCCTTAGAAGAAGTAATGGCCAAAGTAATAATTGAAAATAAGATCTAAAAGAGTTAAACAACACTGAAAAAAACTGCATTAAATCATGTATTTAAAATCTCCTTTCTAAAACCAAAATCATCATGTATCAAGGCCCTGCCCACCCTGTACTATCCTTGTGGTTCTTTCTCATGCCTCATCTTCCTGGCTGTCTTGATTATAAGGCTGGAAATATTTTTGTTGCCATATTCACCTTTTCTTATTGCACACAGACAATGAGTGCAGTCACTTTCAGTCCCCACTATTTTTTTCTCCTCCTCTGGTCACAATGGCCACCTCTAATCCACCTTGCTTCTCCTGGCATTTCAGGGTTGCCTGCTGCTGCATGAATTTTCTTGTTCTCTAGCTATAAGATTGTCATACTTCAGGACAGAAACACTCATGGATCCCTGTCTACTGGGAATGTGCCCCTTGAATCAGTGACCCTGCACTAACTCAACACTATTCCCTCCAGTGTCCTGCATGTTGTTGCAACAGAGCTCCTTCGCACATGCTCCCAGAATCCCTTTCTCTAGAGTGTTCAGTTGCCTCTCACACATCACCTATGCTTAAAACTACAGCTCAGCTTCTGGACCTCATTCAGGGTGATCTTTTCTAGTTCCCACCACTTGCCTGCAGATTTCATGATTTCCTTGTTTGTAATTGGTGAGTAATTGTGTAAATGTACCACACTTTCTGTATCCGTTCCTCCATTGAGGGACATCTAGGTATACACTAACTTATAAATGGATATTAGCCATATAATATAGGATAAATCTATAGTCCTAAAGAAGCTAAACAACAAGGAGGACCATAGGGAAGAGGCTGAAACCTCACTCAGAAGAGTAAACAGATAGGCATAGGAAGTAGGAGAAGACAAGGAACAAGACAGGAGCCTTCCACAAGGGACCTCTGAAAGACTCTACCCATGAGGGTATAGAGGAGATACTGAACTCATAGCCAAACTTTGGGCAGAGTTCAGGAAGCCTTAAGGAATAAGAAGGAGATAGAAAGACCTGGAGGGGACAGGAACTCCACAAGGAGACCAACAAAACCAAAAAACCTGGGCCTAAGGGTGCCTGCAGAGACTGATACTCCAACTAAGGACCTTGCATGAAAAGGACCTTGGCACCCTGCTCAGAGGAAGCCCATGGCTGCCCAGTTTCTTAGTGGGTTTCCTAGTAAGGGGAGCAGAAGCTGTCTCTGACATGAATTCAGTGGCAGGCTCTTTGATCACCTCCCCATTGTGGGTGCAGCCTTGCCAGGCCACAGAGGAGATGATGTATCCAGCCTTGATGACATCTGATAGGCTAGGGTCAGATAGAAGGGAAGAAGGTCCTCCCCTATTAGGACACTAGGGAAGGGGCATAGGATAAGAAGAGGGAGGGTGCTTGGAACTAGGAGGAGAACAGGGAGGCACTACAGCAGGGATACAAAGTGAATAAATTGTGATTTAATTAATTAAATAAATAAAATTTATCTGCTACATATTAAAAAAATGAAAATTGTAGGAGCACAAAAAAATACAGCTCAGCTCCTTCCTGTCCATGAAATTTCCTTGACCATAGAGAAGAGAAAGAAATGGGATTTTAAAAAATCTTACTCATTTGTAAGAAGGACTATAGCTTATCATTGATATAAGTAATATAATAAAGGTTGGAGATCAGCTTAGTGAACATTTGTTTAATGTGGAGACAGTGATAAAAGTTTAAGCCATGCACATGCCTTTAATCACAGCATTTGGGAGGCAGAGGCAGGTAGGTTTTCATAAGTTCATGACCAGCCTGTTACACATTGTGAGCTCCAGGATAGCCACGACTATAGAGAGGAACTATCTCAAAAAAATAATAAATAAATCATAATTAATGCTACTTGATAATTCATTGAGAGGAAAACTTCCCAGTATAAAGGGTGGTTCTCAGCCTGTCAGGCAAGTTTGCTGTTAACACTTGGGAGACTCTGACAAGGAAAACTGGTTAATCTCTAGAGAAAAGCATGTGACTGGGAAGCAAGTGGGAGAGTGGGTGTAACTTACAGTGCATACACCTGCTTGGATAGAGAGACAACTGGCAAAAGTTCTTGGTGATGGATATCAGTTAATAATAGAAGTGCTCAGCTTATATTATACATTCTTAAGATTATATAATATTACATGATTATATATAAATATTACATATACTTATATAACAATAATTTATATTATTGTATATTATATAATATATTTATTATATTATCCTATGCATTCTTAACATATTATACATACTTCCTTTGACACTACTGACATTTTACTGGCTACTCTATTTGGCACTATACTCACCAAGGATAAGATCAGTTTATTATGCTTGCTTATTAATTAGAAGCCACTATTACACCAAGTTGAAATTGCGCTCACTATAAAACTAAACTGTAATGCATAGGATGAAGCATTCATTGTCAAGCATGAGTTTTACTGTTGGAACATATTTCATGGGCAGACACTTTCAACTTCTCTTTCAATCACATTCCTACTTGCTTTGCTGAAGTCTGTATCATCATGCCATTATATCTCCTACTTATAGCTACAAACATTACACTAGGATAGATTAAACAGATGGTATGCAATTACTTATTTAATTTCTTCTTAGTGTTTCCTTGCAGTAATTCAGAATCACAAAACACTCATAGCATGAAAGAGAACAAGAATGCCTATATTCTAGTTCTAGGAGAAGCCTCATTACCATTTTGAGCTGGTATCTTAATGTTTTTATCCATAAAATGGAAAGTGCAGCTATAAAAAACTAAAATTTAAGTGATGATGAATACAATGCTATTTTTTTTAAATTTACAATGGAAAATTTAATCATCAACATGAAACTTCTGAATATTTAATAATCAGCTCTGGTGAGCTTATGGAAACAATACAAGCTACACTAACCACAACATGGTTGGAAACAAATAACAAAGCATTTCAGCAATCAAGGAATTTGAAGGAGGCCTGATATTATTAAACAGCATGAAACATATTTTAGTAAAATGTGGATAATATATATCCACATTATATATGCATTTATGCATACATATAGATGCCTATATGCATATATATGCATATATTTATATACATATATGTATATTGTAAACATTGGAAGGTTGAAACCTCAGGAAGAGATAACAAGTTATAAAAAGTGAAATACCTGTCAATGTAATTAACCAATCTATGAAGGGTAGGATTTTGAAGAAGAAATTATGTGACTATTTCTGATAATTTTTTATTAATTAAGTCAATTTACATCTTGGTCATAGGCCCCTCCCTACTCACCTCCCAGTCATGCCCTTTTTCCTGCATCCCCACTCTCCTATTTCTCAGAATAGGGGAGCCCCCTTACCCAGGCACCCCAGCTCATCTCTTCACATGAAGACTGAGTTAGTCTTCCTCACCTGTGTCCTGGTGGGGAAGTCCCATCAGAAGGAAGTGATCAAACAGCAGGCAACATAATCCATGTCAGAGATAACCCCCACTCTCCTACCTGCATGAAGCCCAAGATGCCCAATAGAAGTATCTTCTTGGGGGTCTGTGCATAAATGACTAAAATCTGCTTATAAGTGAGCATGTTCCATGTGTGTCTTTTGGAGTCTGTGTTACCTCACTCAGGATGATCTTTTCTAGTTCCATCCATTTGCCTGAAAATTTCATTATTTCCTTGTAGTTAATGGCTGAGTTGTATTCCATTGTGTAAATGTGTCAGTTTCTTTACTCATTCTTTGGTTGAGGGACATCTAGATTGCTTCCAGATTCTGGCTATTATAAGTAAAGCTGCTATTAACACAGTTGAGCAAATGTTCTTATATGGTAGAGCATCTTTCAGATGTGTGCCCGGGAGTGGCTTGAGGTATGGCTATTCCTAGTTTTCTGATAAAGTGCCAGATTGATTTGCAAAGTGGTTGTACAAAGTGGTTGCATTCCTACCAGCAATGGAGGAGAGTTCCCCTTTCTCCACATCCTTGCCAGCATGTGTTGGCATTTGAGTTTTTGATCTTAGCCAATCTGACAGGTGTAAGATGGATTCTCAGAATCATTTTGATTTGCATTTCTCTGATGGCTAAGGAAGTTGAGCATTTCTTTAAGTGCCTCTCTACAATTCGAGATTCCTCTGTTGAGGATTCTCTGTTTAGCTCTGTACCCCATTTTTAATTGTATTATTTAGTTTGTTGGTGTTTAAGTTCTTGAGTTCTTTATATATTCTGGATATTAGCTCGTTGTCAAATGTAGTATTGGTGAAGATCTTTTTCAAATCTGTAGACTGCTGTTTAGTTCTATTTATAGTGTCATTTGCCTTACAGAACCTTTTCAGTTTCCTGAGGTCCATTTATTAATTGTAGAAATTAGAACCTGAGCTTTTGGTGTTCTGTTCAGGAAGTTGTCTCCTGTGCCAATGAGTTCAAGTTCTTACCCACTTTCTACTCTAGCAGATTTAGTGTATCTGGTTTTATGTTGAGGTCTACTTGGACTTGCATTATGTGCAAGGTGATAAATATGGATCTATTTGCATTTTTCTACATGTCAACATCCAGTTAGACCAACACCATTTGTCTGTCTTTTTTCCATTGTCTGGTTCTGGCTCCTTTGTCAAAATCAGGTGTGCATAGGTGTGTGGGTTTATTTCTGGGACTTCAATTCCATTCCATTGATCAACCAGCCTATTTCTATCTCAGCACCATGCAGTTTTTATTACTATTGTTCAGTAGCATAGCTTGAGGTCAGATGTGGAAATACCTTAAAAAGTTCTATTATTGTATAGATTTGTTTTAGTTATTCTGAGTTTTTTTGGGGTTTTTTTGTTTGTTTCTTTGTTGTTTTTTGGTTGTTTTTTTTTTGGTTTTTTGTTTGTTTGTTTGTTTGCTTGCTTTTCCATATAAAGATCAGAATTGTTCTTTCAAGGTCTGAAAAACTGTTTTGGTATTTTGATGGGGATTGCATTGAATCTGTAGAGTGCCTTTAGTAAGATGGCCATTATTACTATGTTAATCCTACTGATCTATGAACATGGGAAATCTTTCCATCTTCTGGTATCTTCTTCAGTTTCTTCCTTCAGAGGTTTGAGGTTCTTGTCATACAGGTCATTAACTTCCTTGGTTACAGTTACCCTTATGTACTTTATATAATTTGTGGCTATTGTGAAGGGTGTGGTTTCCTTAATTTCTTTCTCACCTTCTTTGTCATTTGTATACAGAAGAGCTACTGATTTTTTTAATTAATCTTTTTAATTTAAATTAACCCAGCCACTTTGCTGAAAGAGTTTATCAGCTATAGGCTTTCTCTGGTGGAAGTTTTGTGGTAGCTTACTTTCATATCATCTGAAATTAGAGACACGTTAACTTCTTCCTTTCAAATTTATATCCCTTTAATCACCTTTGATTGTTTTATTGTTCTAGCTAAAACTTCTAGTACTATATTGAAGAGATGTAGAGACAATAGGCAACCTTGTCTTGTTCCTGATTTTAGCAGGATTGCTTTGATTTTTCTCTCCATTTAGTGTAATATTAGTTATCTGCTTGTTGTATAAAGCCTTCATTATTTCTAGGTATGGGCCTTGTATTCTTGATCTCTCCAAGAATTTTATCATGAAAGTGTGTTAAATTTTGTCAAAGCTTTTTGGTTTCTGAGGTCCCATTTATTGATTGTTGATCTTAAAGACTGTGCTGTTGGTGCTCTGTTCAGGAAGTTGTCTACTTGTCTCATTGTGCCAATGAAGTCAAGGCTCTTCCCCTCTTTTCCTTCTAAGAGGTTTATAGTGTCTGGTTTTATGTTGAGGTCTTTGATCCACTTGGACTTTAGTTTTGTGCAGGGTGATAAGTATGGATCTATTTGCATTTTCTATGTGTAGACTTCCAGTTAGACCAGCACTAATTGTTGAAGATGCTATCTTTTTTTCATTGTATGGTTTTGGCATCTTTGTAAAAAATCAGGTGTCCATAATTGTGTGGGTTTATTTCTGGATCTTCTATTTGATTCCATTGATCCACCATTCTGTTTCTATGCTAGTACAATGCAGTTTTTATTACTATTGTTCTATAGTATAGCTTGAGATCAAGGGTGGAAATAGTTCCAGAGATCTTTTATTTTAGAGGACTGTTTTAGTGAGTCTGGGTTCTTGTTATTTCATATGAAGTGGAGAATTTTTACAAAACGACAGTCTACAGATTGGGAAAAGATTTTTCACCAACCGTATATTTGACAGAGGGCTAATATCCAGACTAAATAAACAACTCAGGAAGTTAAATAGCAAAAATCAAGTAACCCAATTAAAAAATGGGGTACAGAACTAAACAGAGAATTCTCAATGAAGGAATATCGAATGGCAGAGAAATACTTAAAGAAATGCTCAACATCCCTATTCAGCAGGAAAATACAAAAGAAAACAGCCCTGAGATTTCACTTTACACCCATCAGAATGGCTGAGATAAAAAACTCAAGTGATAACACATGCTGGAAAGGTTGTGGAGAAATGGTAACCTTCTTCCATTGCTGGTGGGAATGTAAACTTGTACAACCACTTTGGAAATCAATCTGAAGCTTTCTCAGACAATTAGGAATAGAGCTACCTCAAGATCCAACTATACCATTCTAAACATATATCCAAGATATGCTCAAGTATACAACAAGGACACTTGCTCAACCATGTTTATAGCAGCTTTATTTGTAATAGCCAGAATCTGGAAACTACCCAGAGCTCCTTCATCTGAGTAATGGATAAAGAAATTATGGTACATTTACACAATGAAATATCAGTCAGCAATTAAAAATGAGGAAATCAAGAAATTTGCAGTCAAATGGATCGAACTAGAAAAGATCATCCTGAGTGAGGTATCCCAGAAGCAGAAAAAATACACATGGTATATACTCACTTATAAGTGGATATTAGACATATAATATAGGATAAACATACTAAAATCTATACACCTGAAGAAGCCTAGCAAGAAGGAGGATCCTGGGTAAAATGCTCAATCCTCATTCAGAAACACAAACGGGATAGACATCAGAAGAGGATGAAAACAAGGAATAAGACAGGAACCTACCATAGAGGGCCTCTGAAAGAATCCACCCAGCAAGGTATTAAAGCAGATGCTAAGACTCATAGCCAAACTTTGGGCAGAGAGCATGTAATCTTATGAAAGAAGGAGGAGGTGTAAGACCTGGACGGGACAGGAGCTCCACAAGACAAGTAACAGAACCAAAAATTCTGGGCACAGGGGTCTTTTCTGAGACTGATACTCCAAACAAGGACCATGCATGGATATAACCTAGAATCCCTGCACAGATGTAGCCCATGGAAGCTCAGTGTTCAAGTGTGTTCTCTAGTAAAGGGAACAGGGACTGTCTCTGACATGAACTCAGTGGCTGGCTCTTTGATCACTTCCCCCTGAGTGGGGAGCAGCCTTACCAGGCCACAGAGGAAGACAATGCTGCCAGTCCTGATGAGACCTGATAGGCTAGGGTCAGATGGAAAGGGAGGAGGACCTCCCCCATCACTGGACTGGGGAAGGGGCATGGGAGGAGAAGATGGAAGGAGCATGGGGTTGGGAGGGGATGAGGGATGGGGATACAATTGTGATACAAAGTGAATTTATTGAAATAAATTTTTAAAAAGGAAAAAAATGTCAAAGGCTTTTTCTGAATCCAATGAGATAATCATGTGATTTTTCTTTCAGTTTCTTTATTTAGTGGATTATACTGATAGAGTTCTGTATGTTGAACCATCCCTGTATCCCTGGATGAAGCCTACTTAATCATGGTGGATATGTTTGATGTGTTCTTGAATTCTGTTTGCAAGTATCTTATTGAATATTTTTGCACCAAGTTTCATAAGGGAGATTTTCTTTCTTTGTTGAGTTTTTGTATAGTGTAGGTATCAGATTGACTATGCCTTCATATAATGAGTTTTGTAGTGTCACTTCTCTTTCTATTTTGTGGAATAATTTGAGGAGTATTGGTGTTAGCTCTTCTTTGAGTGTCTGTTAGAATTCTACACTAAAACCTTGCAGCCCTGAGGTTTTTGTTTTTGTTGTTGTTGGGAGACTTGTGTTGGTTGCCTCTATTTCCTTGGGGTTTATAGTGCTGTTTAAACTGTTTACCTGGTTTTGATAGGTGAAATCTATCAACCAAATCTTCCATTTCCTTTAGATTTTCCAATTGTGTGGAATACACTCTTTTGAAGTAAGACCTAATGGTTCTTTGGAGTCCCTCAGTGTCTGTTGTTATGTTGCCCTTTTCATTTCTGATTTTGTTAAATTTTTTCTTTCTTCATTTCTAATTTCAGCCCTGAGTTTGATTGTTTCCTGCTATCTACTCCTCTTGGCTGTGTTTGCTTCTTTTTTTTTTTTTAAAGCTTTCAGGTTATCTAATGAGTTGCTAATATGGGGTCTCTCCAGTTTCTTTATGAAGGTGCTTAGTGCTATGAACTTTCCTCTTAACATTGCTTTCATGGTGTCCCATAAGTTCCGGTAAGTTGTGCCCTCATTTTCATTGAATTCTAGGAAGTCTTTGTTTCTTTATTTCTTCCTTCACCCAGTGATCATTGAGCAGGAAATTGTTCATTTTCCATGAGTGTGTAGGCTTTTTGTTATTTTTGTTGTTATTGAGTTCTATCTTTAATCCATGGTGACCTGTTAAAGAACAATGGGTTAGTTCGATTTTCATGTTTCAGTTAAGGTTTGCTTTGTGATCAACTATATGATCAGTTTTGGAGAAGGTTCCTTCTGGTACTAAGAAAAAAAAGTCTAATCTTTTGTGTTTGGTTGAAAAGTTCTATTAGACATCTATTAGGTCCATTTGTCTATGACATCTGTTAGCTTCAATATTTCTCTATTTAGCTTCTGTCTCAAAGATCAGTCCATTGGTAAGAATGGTGTGTTGCAGTCTCCCGTTATTAACCTGTTGGGGTCAAGTGTGATTTAAGCTTTAATGATTCTTTTATGAATGCAGTTGCTCTTGTATTTTGGGCATGGATATTCAAGATTGTGATGGCCTCATGGTGGATTTTTCCTTTGATGACAATGAAGTGTCTTTCCCCATCTCTTTTGATTAATTTTTGTTGAAAGTCTATTTTATTAGCTATTAGGATGGCTACTCCAGCTTTCTTCTTGGGTCCATTTTCTTGGAAAGCCTTTTTCTAGCCCTTTACTCTGATGTAGTTTCTATCTTTGTTGCAGAGGTATGTTTCTTGAATGCAGCAGAATGTTGGATTCTGTTTCCACAAACATTCTGTTAGCCTATGTCTTTTTATTGAAGAGTTGAGTCCATTGATTTTGATAGTTATTAGCAACCAATGATTGTTAGTTCCTTTTTTTTGTGGAGTTGGTGGTGATAGTGTGTTTGTGTATTTGTTTTCTTTTAATTTTTTGTTGTGACATTACCTATATCTTGTGTTTTCTTGGATGTAGTTGATTTTGTTAGATTGGAGTTTTCCTTTTAGTATCTTCTGTATGGCTGGGTTGATGTGTAGATATTGTTTAAGTTTAGTTTTGTCATGGAATATCTTGTTTTCTCTGTCTATGGTGGTTGAAAGTTTTGCTCGGTATAGTAATCTGGGTTGGCATCTGTGTTCTCTTAGAGTCTACATGACATCTGCCCAGGCCCTTCTGCCTTTCATAGTCTCTGTTGAAAAGTCTGGTGTGATTCTGATAGGTCTACTTTTATAAGTTATTTAGCCTTTTTCCCTTGCCATTTTTAATATTTTCTTTGTTCTGTAGATTTAGTATTTTGATTATTATGTGGAGGGAGGAATTTCTTTTCTGATAGAGACTATTTGGTGTTCCATAAGCCTCTTGTATATTTAAGGACATTTCTTTCTTAAGCTTTAGGGAAATTTTCTTCTACGCTTTTTCTTGAAAATATTTTTTTTCTGGACCTTGGAGCCTGTAATCTTCTTTTTTGTCTATTCCTATAATTCTTGGGTTTCTTCTTTTCATGGTGTCCTTGATTTTTTGGATATTTTGTGACATAAATTTTCCCATTTTAATATTTTCTTTGAGAGATGTATTGATTTTTTTTTCAATTGTATCTTCAAAGCCTGAGATTCTCTCCTCCATCTCTTGTATTCTGTTGGTGATATTTACTTCTGTGATTCCTGATCTCTTCTCTAAGGTTTACATCTCCAGGGTTTTCTTGGTTTGTGTTTTCTTTATTGATTCTAATTCTGTTTTTAGGTCTTGAACAGTTTTACTCATTTCCTTCACCTGTTTGATTGTGGTTTCCTGTCTGTCCTTGATGGCTCTATTTGTTTGGTTGTATTTTCCTGTATTTTTTTGAGAGATTTATTTGTTTCTTCTTTATATGTCTCTAATAACTGCATAAGCATAGATTTAAGGTCATTTTTCCTGTGTTTCAGCTGCAATAGAATATCCATTGTTTTTTGGGTGGGGGGAAGGGATGTTTGGATAGAACCATGATGTCCTGGTTTTTGTTGATTGTGTTCTTATGCTGGGCTTCAGCCATGAGGTTTTCCATAGCCTTAGCTGTTTATTCCTCAAACCTGCACAGAAGACTGGATCTGCCCATGTCTGGAGTCTGGAGTCTGGAGTCTAGCATAGTCTTTAGAATGATGAGAGAGGTCCAGCAGACAAGAATGGGGCTGGTGTTTTGGATGCAGAGACACTGGGATGTGTGTTTCAGAAGGCAGGACCCAGGTGAAGGTGCCTTGAAGGGTGGGACAAGGGTGCCTCAGGTGGCAGTTGTAGGAGTGGGAAGAGAGGAATCCACATTAGGGTGCAGCCACCAGGGATCCAATACCTCAAGAGTCAGCTGAGCTGTGGCTTACAGGCCTACCAGACACTGTGCTCCGGGGATTCAGATTCATCTGTGCTCTGCCATCTTGGATCTGGGATTCTGTATGATTTTATTGTCCACCCGGTTTCCACAGGGAACTAGTAGAACCATAGTTTGGAGGTTGAAATACTGTCCCAGGAATCCAGATCCTGCCCTTGGAAGTGTGTGAGGGAACTGATTGTCTAGCTGCTGGGGCAGAGAGGGTCCCTGGAACTGGAAACAATCACTCTCTTGAGTATCAGAAAAGGCAGGTGCTCAGAGGTCATGACTCCTGGACCTGAGAGACAGCCATGGGGGGCCTGGATCTGATTGTTCCCAACTCCCAGGGTGTCCACTCCAGTCCGGGAAGCACAAAAGTTGGAGTTTTGGGTTCAACTACCTGGATCTTCTCTGATCTTCTGCACCTTTAGTTATGGTACACTTAGGTTGCTGCCATCTTAACCTCCGGAAAATTAATTTCAAGAGAATATTATAGACATTGTAGAATGAATGAAAGACTAGTATGTCCATATTCACAGTTATTCAAAGGCAACCCAGAATGACAGATAAAATGGTCACAAGACTCTTAAATTTTGCTCAAAATGATAAGACAGCAAAATAATGAGAGTTGTCATTTTAGGCCTTATCATGTACCTTGTCCTTTAGGATAATCTAATTGTAACTCTATTGTTCCTACCCCAGTTCTAACATTTTTGTTAATCAAGTCCCAGTCCCACTACTGTCACTCAAGCATATCCACTAGCTAATATTCAAAGAATTGAAATTCTTTTCAGGACTTTTCAATTGCTCTTCTCTCTCTCTCTCTCTCTCTCTCTCTCTCTCTCTCTCTCTCAAGATAGAGTCTTGCTATGTAACTCTGGATGCTCTGGAACTAACTCTATATAACTCTGTAGACCAAGCTGTCCACAAACTCACAGACTCCCAAGTGCTTTTTTTGGATTAAAGGCTTGCAGTACTATATCTGGCTCACATATTTGTTTTTCTTAAGCCAGTTATATATAGATAAAATTAACCCTTTACTCTGTTCCCCCAAAGCAACCCTGCCAAATGTCTACACCTATGCCAAGGTTGCTTCTTGATGTTTTATACTTTGTCTGTTCCGCTTCATGCTTTCCTTAGGGATGCTGCTAGTCTCCATGACCTTCCCTTCCAGAGCTAGATTCCATTCCTTGGATCTGGAAATGGTCGTACCTCCAATTCCTGTCAGCATCATTTGTGACTGAAACCTTTTCCAGATACTGAATTTGACCTTCTGATATTAACTATAACCTATATTTCATAGGACTCATTAATGTCAATTTCATGTCCACACAGTTTTAAACTATGCAATGAATTGTCTGTGGTGGGCTGCAGCACTGAATCATTATCTTATGGTAATGGCCTGGCTACGTCTTTTTTGAATACTTCTATCTTCTGAGATTATAACATAATTCTATTTCTTCCTTGCCTTACTCCAAACCCTCTTTTCTACCTTGACATGCAGTGTAGTACCTACATTATTCTGTACGGCACCAAAAACTAGAAATAGTTTCTGCAGATGGAAGACAGAAAAATTAGAGCTACTTAAGGCCCAAGTGTCACATTATATAAGCAGTTGGGTACATACATATGTCCCTTACGTTATGATACCATAAAAGGAATATTTAATTTTGTCCTACAGAATATGTTGATACTTCTCTAAAGAGAGATAAAGTATAAAATAAACCTTACAAAATCCTACTAGTTATTAAAGAATGAGAATCATTCTTTTCTCAATTTTAGATATTTCCAAAAAATGAAAATACCATTTCAAAATGGTGACATTCATGCTGGAGAAATTGTGGAGAAAGGGGAACCCTCCTCCACTGCTGGTGGGAATGTAAACTTGTACAACCACTCTGGAAAGCAATCTGGCACTTTCTCAGACAACTAGGAATAATGCTTCCTCAAGATCCAGCCATACCACTCCTAGGCATACATCCAAAAGAGGCTCAAGTACACAATAAGAACATTTGCTCAACCATGTTTGTATCAGCCTTATTTGTAACAGCCAGAAGCTGGAAACAGCCCAGATGCCCCTCAAATGGGTGCAGGAATTATGGTACATCTACACAATGGAGTATTACTCAGCAATGAAAAATAAGGAAATCATGAAATTTGCAGGTAAATGGTGGGACCTGAAAGGATCATCCTGAGTGAGCTGTCCCAGAAGCAAAAAGACACACATGGTATATACTCACTCATATAGACATATAACATAGGATAAACCTACTAAAAACTGTACATCTAAAGAAACCAATCAAGAGAGAGGACCCTGACTAAAATGCTCAATCCCCATCCTGAAAGGCAAAGAGGTTAGACATCAGAAGAAGAAGAAAACAGGAAACAACCTAGGAACCTGCCACAGAGGGCCTCTGAAAGCCTCTACCCTGCAGACTAACAAAACAGATGCTGAGACTTATGGCCAATTGTTGGGCAGAGTGCATGGAATCTTATGTAAGAAGTGGGAAACAGTAAGAGCTGGAGAGGATGAGAACCTCACAAGGAGAACAACAGGACCAGAAAATTTGAACACAGGGAACTTCCCAGAGACTCATACTCTAACCAAGGACTATTCATGGAGATTACCTAGAACCCCTGCACAGATGTAGCACATGACAGTTCAGTGTCCAAGTGGGTTACATAGTAATGGGAAGAGGGACTGCCTCTGACATAATCTGATTGGCCTGCTCTTTGATCACCTCCCCCTGACGGGGGAGCAGCCTTACCAGGCTACAGAAGATGATAATGCAGTCACTCCTGATGTGATCTGATAGACTAAGATCAGAAGGAAGGAGAAGAGGACGTCCCCTATCAGTGGACTTGGAGAGGGGCATGCATGAAGAAGGAAGAGGGAGGGTGGGGTTGGGAGGGGAGGAGGGAGGGTCTTATGGAGGGATACAAAGTGAATAAAGTGTAATTGATAAAAAATGGTGACTTTCAAATGTAAATATCAATTCTGAACCTTAATGAAAATCTAAGCAGTTTAAAATATTTAGTTTTACTCATGTACATTCACTGTACATAATATTGGATGTCATATGGATATTTTCTTTCTACTTTATAATGTACTTTGACTATATATTCTTTTCAGTCATCCTTTTGACATTTGATTAATTCCTTTTACATCCTAACCTCTTGTTGGCCTTCTCCTGTCTCTTAGAGTCTCTTCTGATTTAAGCATTTTTATTGATGTTGAATTAGATGCAGTTCAGGGCTAAAGATCATTATCCTTCTAGTCCATGATTGAGAAACTTCTGATCTTGGAAATGCACAAAAGATCCCATTGTGGCTGTTTAGCAGCATGTTGGTAATTGTACAATGGATTCTCTAAGGATAATCTGATTCTCTAGGAGAAATAATCTTAATGCTCTATTAACAAGGCTATTGAATATTTGGTAGACTATGGATTAAACTATAAAAGTAAAGTTTCAAAAAATCTCTACATGGCAATACAAATACTGCAATACAAATAAATGACCATACAAATTTACTTTTATTAGTGGCAAAACTGAATTAATTCCTCTTGTTGAAGGCATAAAATAAATATCATGTTATATTGCCCAGCGGAGTTTTTGTCTGTCTTAGCAAATTTGTTTCAACATTCCTGGACATGCATGCCTTTGTTCTTACAAGTCCTTTTGAACCTTATTCCTTCTTTTGTTTAGAAATTAATTGAAAATTATAGTGTATATTTATTTTATAGCTATGCAAATATACCTATTGAACTTTTCAAATGTTTATTTTTAATTCTTCTGGAACATAATATCCTACAAAGATAGAAAAGTCATGCTGCCAGGATCCTTGAAGTTAGTTGGACAGTCCTTAACCTCTGGAATCTCATTTCAATACAAGTTTGTTTCCTGTTAGTTCTTCCCAAAGTTTGTCTCTATAAAAGTTATATCTCTGTTAATATACCTAACTCTTTCATTTACTCCTTCTCTATCAATTTATATCTTTGTAAACAAAAGTCAAAAATCCTTTATCTCAGTCCGGCATCATGATGCACATCTGTAATTCTAGCACTCAAGGAGCAAAGGCAAGTGGATCTCTGTGAGTTTGAGGCCAGCCTGATCTACAAAGTGAGTCTAGAACAGCCAAGGCTACACAGAGAAACCTTATCTCAAGAAAAACAAAGCAAAAAATCTTTTATCTCAGAAATTATCCTATATTTGTGTACTTATTATATCCAAAAATTGCATATTATTTGCTGCTTACTAAAGAGAAGACTCTCAAGGCCCAGTAAATGAAGAAAAAAGGAAGTTGAAAATTCTATAACTTTAGTGATTACTTAGGGGTTTTTATTATTATTATAAGAAAAATAAAAAGCAGGGGTAAAATTATCTAAGAAAGTAGCTCCACTGTAAAAGAACTGAATCCAGTAGAAAAATAAAAATATTCATTGCTGATGTCTCCTAAGTAATAAATGAGTCTTTAAATGGAGGAATTCTATCATGTGAACTTTGTAATCCTGGTTTTCTTCTTTTTCTTTATTTCATCTTTCTTCTCCTCAGTCAGAGAAAGTTTCTGGAATTTAATAACTAGGCTCTCTTTTCCTGAGTCAGACTGAGGATTCTGTGTGTTCAGCCAACGTCCAGTTAGCCTGCCTGAATTTCTTTTAACACCTTTTTGTTCTGCCTAAACTCCTTCTGGTAAGAAGATGTTCAGAGACCAGGAATGAGTGGGTAGAGAGGGAGGGAGCGCATAAAGGAGCACAATTTAAAATGAAAAGTAAACAAAGTTACAGTCTTTGCTGAGTTGTGCTCAGTTTTGTAACAGACAATACTTGGCAGTTTTTCTCTTGTAAGGGTTTGTCAGAGATTCACCTAAAATAGATGATTATTTCATCGAGTCTGAACAAGGGTCTGTAGTTTTCTTCACACCTCTCATCTGCAGCTCTTGGAAAACTTCATCTATTAAAGGCAAAAGTCAAACTTTGTGACTAAATGATCCTGGAGCTTTAACTCTGTGCATAAAGGCTGAGGTCTGCAAGCCATTCTCAGACTATTAATTTGGGTTCAAGAAATTTGCTTGTGAGGAAGTTCGCCATTCCTGTAGTTCAAACTCAAATTTGACTGATAGTTAATCATTTATCTGAAAATTGCTTTAAAGATAAAAAGGCACATATTTTTTCCCACTCTTGCAAGGATCTGACAAATCCTGACCAAGAATGAACTACTGACTGTAATCATTAATACCCCTTTCCTAGGAATCCTAAAGCAGCCCAGAGGTGTTGCCACTACCCCTGCTCCTACTATGCAGTACTAGGAGTTTCAGTGCCAGAATACTGTACTGGAAAGCCGACCACACAGCTGCCCTTTTAGTTTGCCATAGCGTTTAGGAAAATATTCACCTTGGTTTCTTAGGATATGTTATATTAAGAAAGCAATAGAGGGGTTCCAAGATGACAATGACCAGCACATAAAGTATCTGAGGGGCACCGGATCCAAAACTCCAAAATTGGCCTGCAAGCGAGTGAGTGGGCCTTTAGGTGAGTGCTTGCAGAGCCTCAGGACCACAGTCCCTCTATGCTAGCAGCCAGACATCTGATCCCTCCCACCCACACCCACTGTGGGCAACTTAGGGAACCTTGGGACAGCATTCTCAACATTTAAGATCCTGCTCTGTGCGTCTACCAGTGGAGTCCACGCAAACATTTTCTGGAGTCCAGACAGATCTGAATACCAGGAGGACAGTACCACAGGCCTGTAGGCCACTGAGGTATTCATGGCACCAGCACATGCACATTGCGCCAGCAAACAGCACCAGGGCTCGCACTTCCACCCTACCACACTCCCCACCCCATCCTTAGGCGCCACCATTCAGGCATCTACAAATTCTAGCACCCTCTTTCTCAAGGCACATTGCCTTGCACATGCCTGCACTTGCACATATGCGCCTGTGACCTTCCTCCCTTAGCTACAGCTAAAACACCAACATCCAAACTCGAACCTGTGGACCTCTCTAATCTTCCTGAAAAAGACTCCAGATACCAGAGACAGACCAACCCAGTCTGAAGTAAGACTCCATGAACAACAGTGAAGGTTACAGATAGCAGATGGCTATAGGTCAGTATAAAAACACTTCCAACAAAAAAAGGACATGGAGCTTCACCAGCAACCCCCAAAATAAATGGATATTTTAATCCATCAGACACACAGGAAAATTATTTTAAAGCTATACTTATCCAGTTATTAGAGGCACATAAAGAGGAAACAAACAAAGCTCTCAAACAAACACAGGCAAATACAGCCAAACAAGCAGAGGCACACGTAAAGGCACAAATAGAGGAATATACAAAGGAAACTAACAAAAAAATAGAGGCTTTAAACAGGGACTGTCTCTGACAGGAACTGATTGGCCTGCTTTTTTATCACATCCCCCTGAGGAGGGTGGGGAGAGCAGCCTTACCAAGCCACAGAAGAAGACAATGCAGCCAGTCCTAATGAGACCTGATAGACTAGGATCAGAAGGAAGAGGAAGAAGACTTCCCCTATCAGTGCACTGGGGGAGGGGCATGGGTGGAGAAGGGGAGGGAGGGTGGGATTGGGAGAGGAAGAGGGAGGGAGCTACAAGGGAGACACAAAGTGAATAAATTGTAATTAATAAAAATTAAAATTAAAAAAAATAGAGGCCTTCATGGAAAGACAGGACTTCACATTCAAACAGATAAATAATATGGTGCAAGACATGAAAACAGAATTAGAATCAAAAAAGAAAATACAAACATAGAAAAGCCTAGAGCTAGAGAACTTAAAAAAAAAGAGCAGAAACCAGAAAAGTAAGCATCACCAGCAGAATACAAGAGATGGAAGAGAGATGTCAGGCGCTGAAGATACAATTGTAGAAATTGATACATCTCTCAAAGAAAAAATAAAACTGGAAAAGTTCCAAACATAAAACATACAAGAACTCAAGGATGCCATAAAAAGATGAAATCTAAGAATCATAGGAATAGATAAAAGAGAAAATCCCAGACAGGCTCCATGGTCCAGAAAATATTTTCAAGAAAATCATAGAAGAAAATTTTCCAAACTTAAAGAAAGATGTCCATAAACATACAAGAGGCTTACAGAATACCAAATAGACTAGACCAGAAAAGAAACTCCTCATGTCACATCATAGTCAAAACACTAAATCTACAGAACAAAAATATATGTATATATATTAAAAGCAACAAATCACATAAAAAAGGTCAAGTGACATAAAAAGATAGACTATCAGAATCACATCAGACTTCTCAACAGAAACTATGAAAGCCAGAAGGGCCTGGGCAGATGTCATATAGACTCTAAGAGACCACAGATGCCAACCCAGACTACTATACCCAGCAAAGCTTTCAATCAACATAAATGGAGAAACAAAATATTCTGTGACAAAACTAAACTTAAACAATATCTACACAGCAACCCAGCCCTATATAAGATGCTAGAAGGAAAACTCCAATCTAACAAAATCAACTACACCCAAGAAAACACAGGATACAGATAAACTCACACAAAAAAAAAATAACTAAAAGAAAACAAGCATGTAAGCACAGTAAGACCAAAACCCCATAATAAAAGGAACCAACAATCATTGGTCACTGTTATCTGTCAACACCAATGGACTCAACTCTCCAATAAAAAGACACAGACTAACAGACTGGTTGCAGAAACAGGATCCAACATTCTGCTGCATCCAAGAAATATACCTCTGAAACAAAGATAAACACTACTTCAGAGTGAAGGGCTGGAAAAAAGTTTTTCAAGCAAACAGACCCAGAAAACAAGTTGGGGTAGCTATCCTAATATCTAATAAAATTGACTTTCAACCAAAATTGATAAAAAAAAAAAAAGAGTAGGAAAGACACTTCATTCTCCTCAAAGGAAAGATCCACCAGGAAGATATCACATTCCTGAACATCTATGCCCAAATACAGGAGCATCTACATTTGTAAATGAAACATTATTATAACTTAAATCACACAATAATCCCAACACCTTAATAGTGGGAGACTTCAACACTCCACTCTCACCAAGGGACAGATCATCTAGACAGAAGCTAAATAGGGAAATAAGGGCACTTACAGAGGTCCTAAGTCAAATGGACCTAATAGATGTCTACAGAACTTTTCACCCAAACTCAAAAGAGTTTACCTCCTTTTCAGCTCCTCATGGAATATTCTCCCAAAATTGACCATATAGTCAGGCACAAAGCAAGCCTCAACAGATACAAGAAGATCAAAATAATCCCTTGTATCCTATCAGAACACCATGGCCTAAAACTAGACGTCAACAACAACAGAAATAACAAAAAACCTACATACACATGGAAACTAAACAACTCTTTAGTCAATGACATTTGATCAGGGAATAAATGAAAAAAGAAATCAGAGAGTTCCTAAAATTCAATGAAAATGAAGGCACAACTTACCCAAACCTATGGGACACAATGAAAGTAGTGCTAAGAAGAAAGTTCATAGCATTAACTGCCTCCAAAAAGAAGTTCAAGACATCTCATACAAGCAATTTAATGACACACTTAAAAGCCTTAGGGAAAAAAGAAAAAGCAGACACACCCAAAAAGAGTAGATGATTTTGAAATAATGAAACTCAGAGCTGAAAACAATGAATAGAAACAAAGAAAACAATTCAAGAATCAATAAGACCAAAAGGTGGGTCTTTGAGAAAATTAGCAAGATAAACAAAACCTTAGCCAAAATAACTAAAAGACAGAGAGAAACTGTCCAAATCAGCAAAATCAGAAATGAAAAGGGGGACATAACAACAGACACTGAGGAAATCCAAACAATCATTAAATCTTACTATAAAAGCCTATATGCCAAAAATTTGAAAATCTAAGTGAAATTGACAATTAATTTGATACATTCCATCTACCAAAACTAAATCAAGATCAGGTAAATAGATTAAATAGTCCTATATCCCTCAAGAAAATAGAAGCAGTCATCAAAAGTCTCCCTTCCTGAGAAAGCCCAGGGCCAGATGATTTCAGCACAGAATTCTACCAGACCTACAAGGAAGAGCTAAACACAATTCTCTTCAAACTATTCCACAAAATAGAAACAGAGGAATATTACCAAACTCATTCTGTGAAGCCACAGTCACCTTGATGCCTAAACCACACAAAAACCCAAGGACAAAAGAGAACTTCAGACCTATCTCGCTAGTGAACGTTGATGCTCAATAAAATACTTGCAAACCAAATCCAAGAACACATAAAAAATAACATCCACCACAACCAAGTAGGCTTCATCCCAGGCATGCAGAGGTGGTTTGATATATGAAAATCCATCCATGTAATCCACCACATAAACAGACTGAAGGAGAAAAACCACATGATCATCTCCTTAGATGCCAAAAAAGTGTTTGAAAAAAAAATCCAACACCCATTCATGTTTAAAGTCTTGGAGAAATCATGGGTACAAGGCACATACCTAAACATAGAAAAAGCAACATACTGCAAGCCTATAGCCAACATCAAACTAAACGGAGAGAACCTTAAATCAATCCCACTGAAATAAGGGACAAGGCAAGGCTGGCCTCTCTTTCTGTATCTCTTCAGCATAGTACTTGAAGTCCTAGCTAGAGCAATAAGAGAACTAAAACAGATCAAGGGGATACAAATCAGAAAGGAAGAAATCAAAGTATACTATTTGCAGATGATATGATAGTATGCATGAGCAACACCAAAAATTCCTAAAACCAGACACACTAAAACCCTTAGAAGAAAAAGTGGGGAAGACCCTTGAACTCATTGGCACAGGAGAAAACTTCATGAAGAGAACAGCAACAGCACAGGCTCTAAGATCAACAATCAATACATGGGACCTCATGAAACTGACAAGCTTCTGTAAAGCAAAGGACACTGTCATCAAGACAAAACGACAGCCTACAGACTGGGAAAGGATCTTCACCAACCCTATATCTGACAGAGGGCTAATACCCAGAACACATAAAGAACTCAAGAAGTTAAACAGAAAAACAAACAAGTGACCCAATTTAAAAATGGGGTTCAGAGCTAAACAGAGAATTCTCAATAGAGGAATATCAAACAGCCCAGAAACACTTAAAGAAATGCTCAATATTTATAGCCATCAGAGAAATGCAAATCAAAACGACCCTGGGATTTCACCTTACACCCATCAGAATGGCTAAGATAAAAAACTCAAGTGACAGCACATGCTGGAGAGGATGTGGAGAAAGGCGAACCCTCCTCCATTGCTGGTGGGAATGTAAACTTCTACAACCACTTTGGAAATCAATCTGGTGCTGTCTCAGACAATTAGGAATAGAGCTACCTCAAGATCAAACTATAGCACTCCTAGGCATATATCCAAAACATGCTCAAGTATACAACAAGGAAATTTGTTCAACCATGTTCATAGCAACCTTATTTGTTATAGCCAGAATCTGGAAACAACCCAGACGTCCCTAAACAGAGGAATAGATACAGAAATCATGGTACATTTACACAATGGAATACTACTCAGCAATTAAAAATGAGGAAACCATGAAATTCGAAGGCAAATGGTGGGAACTAGTAAAGATCATCCTGAGTGAGGTATCCCAGAAGCAGAAAGAAACACATGGTATATACTCCACCTATATGTGGATATTAGATATATAATATAGGATAAACATACTAAAATCTGTACCCCTAAATAAACTAAGCAAGGAGGAGGAAGCTGGGTAAAATGATCAATACTCATGCAGAAAGATAAAGGGGATGGACATTGGAAGAGAGAGAAAACAGGGAACTGGACAGGAGCCTACCACAGAGGGCCACTGAAAGACTTTACTGAGCATTGTATCGAAGGAGATGCAGAGACTCATAGTCAAACTTTGGACACAGGTCAGGGAATCTTATGAAAGAAGAGGGAGATAGGAAGACCTAGAGGGGACAGGAGCTCCACAAGGAGAGCGACAGAACCAAAAAATCAGGGCACAGGAGTCTTTTCTGAGACTGATACTCCAACCAAGAACCATGCATGGAGATAACCTAGAACCCCTAGAACCCTTAGAACCCCTACACAGATGTAGCCCATGGCAGCTCAGATTCCAAGTAGATTCCCTAGTAATGGGAACAGGGACTGTAACATGAACTCACTGTCTGGCTCTTTGATCACCTCCTCCTGAGGGGGGTGGAGCCTTGCCAGGCCACAGAGGAGGACAATGCAATTTGTCCTGATGGGACCTGATAGGCTAGGGTCATATGGAAGGAGAGTAGGACCTCCCCTATCAGTGGACTTCAGGAGGAGCTTGGGAAGAGATGTAGAATGGAGGGTCAGAATGGGAGGAGAGGAGGAAGGGGACTACAGTGGAGATACAAAGTGAATAAACTATAATTTATAAAAATATAAATAAATTTTTATTTAAAAAGTGAAAAAAAGAAAAAAGTGAAAAAACAAAACAATAAACATATGTGTTTTCTAATGTAATAGTATTTTTAGCTTTTCAGGATATTTTTCACATTTTTTATTAGCTCTTAAGTAACTACTTGTGGAAACTCCCAAGTGACTAAACATAAAATTTTTATGTAATAAAAAGAAAGGGGGGCTGGAGAGATGGCTCAGTGGTTATGAGCACTGTCTGCTCTTCCAAAGGTCATGAGTTCAACTCCCAGTCACCACATGGTGGCCATATATAATGTGAACTGATTCCCTCTTCTGGCAGGTGTAAATGCAGTAGAATACTCATACACATAAAATAAATAAATCTTTTAAAAAGTTAAAAAAAAAAACAAAAAAAAGAGAAAGGTTTGCCATTTCTAAAAGCTATTTAAATATAGGATAGTGAGCAACTCTTGAGTTTCTTTCCTATGCCAAGCATTACTGAGTACAGAGCTCTGCTTATTCTGTGACCTCATTTTCTCCCCATGAGTGTAATTACCACTAACTGTTAGTACAATGAGTTTCTAAAGAGCCAAGGTCTTGATCAGGACTACACAGAATGTTAGGGCAGTGTTTGAAATCACCTGTCTCCAGTCTGTGTTCATTTTATAAAGTATGCAGCTGTAGGAGCAAAGCAAAGGTCTGTAAGTTTTTGAAACAAGTCATGCCAATGCTCAAAGACAGCAAGTAATCTGAAGCAAGGCCAGCAAATGACTGGACAAGCTGTGGAAAAATACAGAGGTGCGCTTTGTATTTGGAGACACTCTGCTATACATACAAAAAAGTAACAGAGAGCACAGTTTCTGAGTTTTAAGTGAATAGCAAATGAAATGCCTCTGAAAGTACAGAACAAATTAAAAAGAATTGTACAAAATGAAAGCTACTATTCTTACTACTAAGAAATAGGATATCTTTCATAGTTTTATTGAGATATAATTATTAAAATATATTTAATAAAAATATACCATGGTATTTTATATTTTATATTTATGTAATGTGAAATAACCACCATAATTTAACATATCCTTCATCTTACAATTATCTATACATGTGACAATATATAATAAGAGAACTTACTATCATCCATTAGATATTTTCAAGTGTATCATACATTATTTTTAACTATATCTACCATGCTATATATTAGATATTAGATTATATATACCATGCTATATATTAGATATTAGATTATATCTACCATGCTATATATTAGATATCTGAAACCCTTTTTATCTTAAGCCAGTACATTTGTTTGGTTTACGTTTATTACACATTAAATGGAACTTTTCTAGGCAGAAAATATTTTTTTTCTAAAATATGCCAAAAAGATAGGCTTACACACAAAATGAAGAAACAGGAAAATATGTTAATGAGACTACAGTGATCTGGAGCCATGGTTCTTATCCCCTAGCACAATGATGTCTTGAATTTTTAAACATCTAGCACAGCAGCAATGTCCTTTCATTATCTTATAATTACTTTATCTCCCATGGAGATAACTGAAGCTTTGGCAAGGTTCAGAGCATTTCTAGGGTCCCAGAATGAAATTACCAGTAGTGTAAACCCAGGATTTATACCATGGTTCCCAGATTACATTCCTCTTTCAGTATAAATATGTACCTTCAAATAATAATTTTTATCTGTAGTGGAAGAGAACTTGGAAAATAATGAAATGCTTTAACTTAGAATGTCAAATGAACTGTCCCTACATTTAAGTACATATCAACCCTCCTGAAAATCATAAATTTGTAACAATGTTGGCATTTGTTTTGCATCAGAAGAAACCAATTATCCAGAATTATTTAGTTAAGTCTTTCCAGGCTATGTTAACAAGGAGTTAGCAATTACAGTTTAATATTTGTCCTCTGCTCTCACTTAAAATAAGCAAATTTATTCAGATGATGATTTTAGGATCCAAACAATTTCCAAGACCGTGCAGAGTTAATGACAGAACAGAATGAGTCAAATTTAGTTCATATCCTCCAACTCAAGTATCTGAGTGGCCAAGCAACATGGAGTCCTTTCTACTGCAGCAGAGTCTCAGATTTCAGCCCCTCCAAGAAAGCCTTGGGAGTACACTCTTTTCTACTTCAGTCAAATTTTGTCAGAAGCCATTTACATTCTGGCAACAGAAGCCTTCTGATATTCCTGCTGGCACATTCTCTGTCGAATTCTGCCTACTGTGACCTAGAAAATAGTGAATTCATTTGCATAATCAGTGCACTGTCCTTGCTGAGGTATATTTAGAAGGGCCAAATTTGCAACAATATGATCAAGATGGGTTTGAGAAAATCAGCAAGTCCTTCCTTTTAGCCTCAGAGAGTTGTATTACTCAGAAGGGTTGCAATTTTGGCCAGTGTGAGATTAATGTAATATTTTACAAAGAGGGAAAATTAATTTATAAGACATATTACTTCAACAGAAGTCTTATTGGATAACACAAATTCATTAAAACTTATTTAGAACCATTTATCAATGTCATGGCTACCCATGGCCTCTCAAGGCAATCTGCATTGTTTTCAGCCACCTGGTAGAAATATGTGTCCTTTGATCCTAGGGTACCAACTGATTAGCCATGTCCCTTGGCTAGGTCACTTAAATTTTCTTGGTACCTATTTCATCATCTGTGAATGAAAGGTTAACCTTACAGATCATATACTTAGGGGTCCTGGGTAGAAGCTGGCAAATATAGATGTTTTACATATCCATCTGGGCATTTTAAAGAAATGTGATACCCAAAATATGCTCAAGTATACAAGAACATTTGCTCAACCATGTTCATAGTAGCTTTATTCATAATAACCAGAAACTGGAAACTACCCAGATCTCCCTCACTGGAGGAATGGATACAGAAATTGTAGTACATTTACACAATGGAATACTACTCAACAATTAAAAACAAGGAAATCATGAAATTTGTAGGCAAATGGTGGGAACTAGAAAAGATCATCCTGAGTGAGGTATCCCAGAAGCAGAAAGACACATATGGTATATACTCACTCATAATTGGATATTAAACATATAATATAGGATAAACATACTAAAATTTGTACACCTAAAGAGGCTAAGCAAGAAGAACCCTGGGTAAGATGCTCAATCCTCAATCAGAAGGGCAAACGGGATAGAAATTGGAAGGGAAAAAAAACAGGGCCAGGACAGGAGCCTACCACAGAGGGCCTCTGAAAGACTCTACCCAGTAAGGTATCATAGCAGATGCTGAGACTCATAACCAAACTTTGGGCAGAGTGCAAAGAATCTTACGAAAGAAGGGGGAGATGAAAGACCTGGAGGAGACAGGAGCTCCTAAGGAAAGCAACAGAATCAAAAAATCTGGGGTCAGGGGTCTTTTCTGAGACTGATACTCCAGCCAAGGACCATTCATGGAGATAACCTAGAACCCCTGCACAGATGTAGCCCATGGCAGCTCAGTGTTCAAGTGTGTTCTTTAGTAACGGAAACAAGGACTGTCTCTGACATGAACTCAGTGGCTGGCTGTTTGATCACCTCCTCCTGAGGGGGGAGCAGCCTTACCAGGCCACAGAGGAAGACAGTATAGCCAGTCCTGATGAGACTGATAGGCTAGTGTCAGATGGAAGGGGAGGAGGACCTCCCCTATCAGTGGACTTGGGGAGGGGCACAGGAGGAGAGGAGGGAGGAATTGGGAAGGGATGAGAAAGGGGTCTACAGCTGGGATACAAAGAGAATAAATTATAATAAATAAAAATAAATGGGAATTTGAAAGCTAGTCTCCTTTAAGTTCGCTAACATGTACCTTTTGCTAGCATAAACAAGAGCAGCCTTCCTGTCCCTCTCAGAAATGCTTATCACTGCAGTATTTCTCAGCCTTTGCTTTCAACACTCTTGCTTCTCTAATTCTCAATGTGGATTCAATGATTGAAGAATAGGATTCCCTCAATTAAGGATGAATAAACAGATTGCATAGTGAAGCATGGCTGGGTGTTGTTAGCTGCAGGAAAATAACTGAAAACTTTGTCACCAGAGCCAACAGTAAAAATAACCAAAATTGTCAAGAATTACCATAGCAGTTTTATAGACTCTCTGGAACTGAAATGAGAATTGGGGTATTAACAGTTGTCTAATGAATACATTTCTCAACTTCATATATGACCATTCTTTTCTCTGTTCACAAGCTTTTCCATATACAACGTAACAAGTTTCTCTCAAGGACAGAATATTGAGTTTCTACTATAAAACAAAGAACCAAAGGACAAATGCTGCTAGGGAGCTAGGGACAGCTATACCCTGAGGTGTCACTCTTCAGGAAAGTAGAGCCAAGAGCTGTCCTGCCCACACCTTGGGATTAGGAATTTGAGATGCAAGGTTGTAAGGCTGAGCAACAGTGCACTGAGAGGTAGAAAAGAAGAAAAATTAAAGAGCAGTTGTAAGTGAAACACAAGTGTGAAGTGGAAGCCAGTCACGTGTTTGTAGAGCAGACACAATAACGTGAAAGCTTTAGCCTTATAATTTGGTCATTTAGTACAGTATAAATCTAAAACTGTATACATTACTGATAGTAATGCTTATTAAAAACTGTTTCCAATAATCTTTTCCTACGACAATAAACCACAAAAGCAAGAGACATGCTAAGTAAAAAATGCAAAGCACTGAATTTTTATTTTGTAGGAAGTTAATGAAAATATCTGATGCTATTCCTGACCTTTTACTATCTACCATGGTAAAAACAGCAACATCACTAACTGCATGAGGGCCACCAAACAAATGTATTGAAAAACTCTGAAAACTTCATACACTAGCTATTTGAAAAGATTATGCCCCAAAATAAAACGCCAGTACAATTTTTGTGGTAATATCAATAAGTTGTTCTAAATTAATTCAGTTCTAACTAAACGTGAAAAGCAAGTTATAACAGTGGTCTCTGCTATGGGTCTGGGGTCATTTAGAGAGTCACCAGTCTGACCATGAATAAATTTTAACAAAGAGGCTTTTACACGTATATTGGTGCAGGCTCTACACCAGGGAGTCAGGATTTCCAAATGTAGTGCCCAGCCACATCAGTCAGGGGTTTATAAAGGCAAAGAATGAAAAGTTACATTCTGTTCTTCTGCAAGCAAAAGGTCCTGTCCTGCTAACAGAGAAACCCAATAGAGACCAAAAGGAAAATACAAACCTCTCATCTCAAACCGAGGTCTTATGTAATATATGATCATTTCATTTTATTTATTTTGCATCAGTTTTGAGGCTGTTGTGAATTTTATTTCTTAGTATGTTTGCTACTTGTATACAGGAAGGCTACTGATTTTGTAACTTGCTCCTTTATTCAATGTTTTTAAAGCTGTAAAAGCTTTAATGATATACCAAATCATGTCACCTATGAATAATAACATTTGTAGGTCTTCTTTTCTTCTTTTTATTCCTCTATCTCCTTCATTTGTATTGTGTAACAGTTTCCTTCCAAACTGAAGCATTTCATCTTTCAGGGAAGCTCCTCAAGCAGCAAAGTAAAGAATTTAAAATAGCTTTAGGAAGTCCCTGAAACTGACCTGACTCACTAGCTCCCTCCTTGCCAGAGTAAGCAAGAAAAGCTGAGAGTCCCTTTCAAAAGAGTAGAACCAAGCTGCAAAAAGGCTCTGAAACCAGATCAGCTACCTAAGAGAAGCAGAAACAAGCCAAGCTGCATGGAAGACGTTTAGAACAACTGAGTCACTTGGAAAGGACACTTTCCAGCCAGTGGAGCAGCCTGGTGCTGTACAGTGTACTCCAGGTTCCCAGGTTCCCAGATTTTGTGAGCTGTCACTCATTCTGGGTTCTGTAAGTAACCCCTCCCCCATATTCCTGTAAGGATCCCAGTAAAGCTCACAGTTCACCAAGTTGAAATTTGGTAGTATCTGTGCTCTGATCTGTCTTGAGCTCCCTCTTTGGGGTAAGTAGGTATGTGTTTCTTCTCCCCAAGAAAATTTTTATCACACAACAATTTTTTTTATTATTGTTTTAGGTGGACTTAGGCACTGTAGGAGATAGGTATGGAGAAAGTAGATACATTTGCTTTTTTCTGATTTGAGTGGAAATGCTTTGATTGTCTTTCCATTTAGAATGATATTTGCTATAAATTAGTTTTATATGTTGAGATACACCCCTCCTTTTTCTATTTTTTTTCCAGAGCTTTTGCCATGAATGGGTGCTGGATTTTATCAAAGACTTTTTCTAAATTAATAATATCATTATTTGTGTGCTTGCTTGAATGAGATTATCCCCTATTGCGTGGTTCTCAACCTATGTTTCATGACCTCTTCAGGAATCGAACGACCCTTTCACAGGGGTCGCCTAAGACCATATGATGAAAACAAGTATATTTACGTTACTATTTGTAACAGTATGAAAAGTTACAGTTATGAAGTAGCTACGAAAATGATTTCATGGCTGGGGTTCACCACAACATGAAGAACTGTATTAAAAGGTCACAACATTAGGACTGTTGAGAATCACTTCCCTATGGCTTTGGCATTTGCATACTTGATCCCTGATGGTGATACTGTTTGGAGAGGATTAGAAGTTCTGATCTTCTTGGAAGAACTATGCCAACTGAGGTATGCATTGAGAGTTTAAATACTCACACCATTTCTAGTTTTCTCTCTGCTCTGTGTTTGAAGTTCACAAGCCCTCAAATTCCTAGTTCTTCCACCATTCTTGCCACTGTAAGACCTGGGGTCTCACAGCTCAGGAGTTCAATCGCGCCCTTCCCAGAAACTCCCCCAGACCAAGACTCATTGCAAAAGCAAGAGGTTTATTAACCATTGTACAACGGGGTCACCCCTGCTGGTCAGCAAAGAGTGACACCGGGAGACAAAGGCCTTTAGGTTTTTAAAATAAAAATTTCGGGAAATTTGAAGTTGGAGTTTTGGCAATTTAGGATTGGATAAGGAAGTTATAAAGTAAGATAATTGGCTAGTCTTAGGTGCTCAAGCTTGGCCAGTCCTGCCAAGTGTGGATGCAGCTGCAATTGAAGGTGGGGGTGATTAGCTCATCCTTGAAGATTAGGGCTGCGGGCTCTTGGCTGGAGGTCAAAAGCTACTCAGAAGAAGTCTAGGTTTGTTGCTAAGAAACGCTATCTCAAGGACAAGGGTCTGGTCGTTCTTTTGCTGAGTGAAGGTCATTGCTTGCTTGCCCTTTTTTTATATTTGTCCTCACAGATAGGGTCACATTTCTTTACTCTCTGGAAAGGTACTAAGAGGCTTTAGCTTAACCTGGACCTAAAACTCAAAACTATAGGCTTTAGAAGACATATAGGTTACAAAGTTAGCCTAACCCTTTCACCACTTGTTGACATATTACCCAACCAATGATGTACTCATATCCTGCAGAACTGTAAACCCAAATAAACTCTTTCTACAATAAGTTGCCTTGGTCATGGTGTTTTATCACAGCTATAGAAAAATAACTAATACAGAAGCTGGTACATAGACCAAACTCATTGTTATGACAAACCTGACTACACTGGGTTTTTGTTTCTGGTAAAATATGGAAGCTTTTGAAACTTTGGATTAGAAAAGCAATTGAACAGTTCAAGTGGAACTTAATGAGCCATCCTAGTTGGAGTTGGAAAGGCAGGCATACTTTCTGCAGTTATGCAGACTGTGGGTGTCCAGCTCCAGGGGCGTGGGAAGGGACCAACAACATTAGCAACTGGTCTAGAGACCCATCCCTGTGATATATTTTGTTTAAAATGATGTTGCTTTCTCCTCATGCCCAAGATCTTTTTTTAATTGTTCTCTCTTTTTTTAAAGACTTATTTATTTATACAGTACTCTGCCTGAATGTATGCCAAAAGAGAGTAACAGATCTCATTACAGATGGTTATGAGCCACCATGTGGTTGCTAGGAATTGAACTCAGGGCCTTTGGAAGAACAGCCAGTGCTCTTAACCTCCTAGCAATATCTCTAGCTCCCCCCCACACACAAGAACTCTTTTAAAGCTAATTTTAAAAGAAATGGACTGATTTCTTTGGCAAATGAGATTGTAAGACAGCTTAGTATTGACTCTGTCACATGATCATTAGTAAATTGGTCTTATGCAAGTCAACAGTGAAAATGAGCAAATGAGGCAGCAAGAAATACAAATCATGCATTTTGAGAAGAAAAAGGACACTGGTAAACCTGGTGTTACAAACAAGGTTTGTGATGAGAAATGGCTTAACTTATTAGAACCATTAAATAGAGATCTCAGGGTTTCCATTAAAATAAAGGGAAGGGTGCTCTCAGAGAACTAAGATTCCAAACTGTAAAAGAAAAAGGAATAAGAACTTTTACAGTCCTATAAAGCAACCACAAAAAAAAAGGTACCATTAATGTGGTACAAGAAGACCAGGGTCCATCCAAAGCTGGCCATCGAACTTGACAGTATCACTTAAGGTACTGGCTTAAAAGTTTTGAAAGATGCCAGAGTTGCAAGGCCATGAATCCTTCCTCCATGCTTTCAGAGAGCCATTAAGGCCAGGCAATGCGTGGCAGAGGAGTCTCTGGGTGAAAGCGATGAGAGCAGCCATTGGGTGAAACTGTAGAAGTAAAGCCTGGGATGTAGTTGAAGATCCCAAGAAGTCTGAGGTGCCCGAGCCATAAGATATCTGTTAATAAGCACTTCATGCCAGGAATAGATTTAGCTCATGAAAGAGAGCAGTATGTAACCAGCAGCAACTGGAGGGCAGGGCTGTTAAAGTCCTTTGACACTAGACATAGAGCTACTGAATTTGGCATTTATTCTGCGGGTTTGGTCTAGTATTTCCTCACTCTGCCTTTGTTCCCTTTTGAGATGGTAATGTATATTCTGTGCCATTTTGTGTCACAAGTATGTATTCCACTTTTTTTAAAGTATATGCTTACAATCATTATGTATGTTATTCTGTTACAATTGTCTAGTCATTGAATCAAACATAGGAAATTACCAACATCCAATTACTTTTAGCTACACTTATAGCCATATTAGACCTATTCTAGTTTGTCTCTTACTATAAATAATACAATTCCTAAAAGCAAGGATTTGTCTTGATTTTTAATTACAAAGGCTTACCATAGTTCCTGGAGCACAGGGGTAACTCAGCTAATTTATATGTAAATAAAAATAACGTAAAATAAATCATGAATGAAACCAGAAGAAAATTTCATACATTGTAGGAAAGTAAAGCTGGAATAATCAACCGAACAATTGGTAATCAAAATATATAGAGGTTTAACAAGAATCTGCTTGCCTTGTGCAGCTTTCCCTTATGGGTGATGCATGATAAATCAATGGATGATTTGTTGTTTGCTTTCTCTGGGTTTGGTTCTTTGTAGTCTGTTGTGGTTTAAATAAGAATGGCCGCTGTAGGCGCGTATATTTGCATGCCTATTCCCCAGTTTATGAACTGTTTGGAAAGCAGGAAGGATCGGAGGAGTGGCTTGGTTAGATTTGAATTTGCCTGTTGAAGAAAGGTTGTCACTGGCAGGATACTTTGGGGTTTCAAAAGCCAACCCCACCAGACCCAAATGAGTCTTTCTCTTCCGCTCTCACCTCTTTCCCCTCTTTCCCCTCTTTTCCCTCTTTTCCCTCCCCACCCTTCCTCTCTTTTGCCGCTTATATATCAGGATATAACTCTGAGCTACTGCTCCAGCCCCATGCAAACTACCATGCTTCTGCCATAGAATAATGAACTATACCTCTAAAACTGTAAACAAGCCCCCAATTACATGCTTTCTTTTATAAGCATTGCCCTGGTGATGGTGTCTCTTCACAGCAACAAGAACAGTCACTAAGACAGAGTCTAAACATGTATAAATTATTTTAACATGATTACAATTTTACCAACATCATTATGAAAGGAACAGGCTAGCTCTACAGGTTTCTTTATAAATTCTATACCCCATGTTAAACTAAATTCTCCCAGCACTTTTACAGAAGGCAGGAGGAGGACCGGATAAATTGAGACAACACTCATTGCAAAGGAATGCGAAAGGTCTCCTCTCCGCTGTGGAGGAGTGTCCACATCTGCAGTACGAGATAACGTTGCTTAGTAACCAGTCCAGACGTCACAGTTCCCAACCCAGATCCGGGCAGGACCAGAAAGACTTGGCGCCTAAAATGAACCAATCATTTTCAAAGTCAACTACCCAATCCAGTGTCGCCAAGCTCACAACCTCCTCAATTCCCGCACTCTTTCCTTTAAAACCCTCAGACTTCTGTCTCTCCTTGCTGTTCCTAGCTGGTTTTGTGGGGGCAGCCCCATCCTACGATGGCTGAATTAAACCTCTTGCTATTGCATCTATGATTGGTCTCCTGAGTTCTCTTCATTCCCCCCTCAGGAAGTTAGGGCCCCCCCCTTTGGGCCTAACCATTACAAATCTATTCTTTTTAGATTCTCTTTTAAAGGTTTTGATAGCTAAAGCAGATTTCCAGAGCTTAACTAGACCACAGTGGACTAGGGGAGGGTCATAGGGGGAGAAGAGGAAGAGTGGGTGGGACTGGGAGGAGATGAGGGAGGGGGTTGCAGCGGAGATACAAAGTGAAGAAATTGTAATAAATAAATAAATAGGTAAATAAATAAATAAAATTAAAAAGATAAAAAACAAGACCACAGCAAGCATGAGGGGTTTTTGTTTAAGATGTTTAAAACTTGTTTATTCCAACTACTGACTGCCATACAGAGTACAGAGATGACAAATTTGCATATGCTTAAACTGTCCAATGACAAGATCTTGTGAACTGAGCCAAGATGCTATTTTTAAAGTCAGAGGTTGTAGGATTTATGTATACTTTTGTGCTCTTTCCTGAGGAGTGAAGGAGGGAAGACTTATCAAAAAGAACACAAAAGCAACATGGAAACCTACTGCTTTTTGTAATAATGATTATCTTCAAAAAAAGAAAAATCATCTTTATTTTTTATTATATATTTATAAATATTTGGTTATTTTGCAGACATTCATTTTTATAATGTTTTAAATTTATTTTTTATTGCAATTTATTCACTTTGTATCCCAGTTGTAGTCCCCTCCCTGGTCCCCTTCCAATTCCACCCTCCCTCCCTCATCTCCCATTTCCCTCCCCAAGTCCACTGATAGGGGAAGTCCTCCTCCTGTTCTCTCTGACCCTAGCCTATCAAGTCTCATCTTCCTCTGTAACCTGCTAAGGCTGCTCCCACATCAGAGGGGGGAATCAAAGAGCCAGCCACTGAGTTCATGTCAGAGACAGTCCCTGTTCTTATTACTAGGGTACCCACTTGGAGACTGAGCTGTCATGGACTATATCTGTGCAGGGGTTCTAGGTTATCTCCATGCATGGTCCCTGGTTGGAGTATCAGTCTCAGAAAAATTTTTTTTCTTTGCCCAGATATTTTGGTTCTGTTGATCTCCTTGTGGAGCTCCTGTCCCCTCCAGATCTTTCTATCTCCCCCTTCATAAGATTCCCTGTACCCTGCCCAAAGATCATCCTGAGTGAGGTATCCCAGAAGCAGCAAGACACACATGTCATATACTGATTTTATAAGTGGATATTAGACATATAATATAGACTGAACATACTCAAATCTGTACACCTAAAGAAACTAAACAAGGAGGAGGACTCTGGGTAAGATGATCAATGCTCATGCAGAAAGGCAAAGGGGATGGGCTTCGGAAAAGAGAAAAAAAACAGGGAACAGAACAGGAGCCTACCACAGAGGGCCTCTGAAAGACTCTATCCAGCAGGGTATCAAAGCTATTCTGAGACTCATAGCCAGAGTACAGGGAATATTATGAAAGAAAGAAGGGGGAGATAGGAAGACCTGGAGGGGACAAGAGCTCCACAAAGAGAGCAACAGATCCAAAAGCTCTGAGCACAAGAGTCTTTTCTGAGACTGATACTCCAACCAAGGACCATGCATGGAGTTAACCTAGAATCCCTAGAATCCCTAGAAATGGGAACAGTAATGGTTTCCCTAGTAATGGGAACAGGAATTGTCTCTGACATGAACTCAGTGGCAGGCTCTTTGATCACCTCCCACTGATGGGGGAGCTGCCTTACCAGGCCACATAGGAAAACAATGCAGCCAGTCCTGATGAGACTTGATAAGCAAGAGTCAGAGGGAAGGAGAGGAGTATCTCCCCTATAAGTGGACTTGGGGAGGGGCATGGGAGGTGGTGAGGGAGGGGGCTACAGAAATTGGAACAGGATGAAGAAGGGGTCTACAGAGGGGAAACAAAGTGAATAAACTGTAATTTATAAAAATATAAATAAATTTTAAAAAAAGAAAAATGCAAATAGACCCATATGACATAATGATTGTTTGGATTCCTTCAGTGTCTGTCATATGCCCCTCTTTTCATTTCTGATTTTGCTGATTTGGATAATTTCTCTCTGGGTTTTAGGTACTTTGGCCAAGGGATTGTCTATCTTGTTGATTTTCTCAAAGAACCAGCTGTTGGTCTCATTGATTCTCTGAATTGTTTTCTTTGTTTCTAATTCATTGATTTCAGCTCTGAATTTTATTATTTCCAATCATCTACTCCTTTTGGGTGTGTCTGCTTCTTTTTCTTTTAGGGCTTTTAGGTATGACATTATGTTGCTTGTATGAGATGTCTCAAACTTCTTTCTGAAGACATTTAGTGCTATGAACTTTCCTCTTAGCACTGCTTTCATTATGTCCCAGAAGTTTGGGTAGGTTGTGCCTTCATTTTCATTGAATTTTAGGAAGTCTCTAATTTCTTTTTTCATTTATTCCCTGACAAGCTGTCATTGACTAAAGAGTTGTTTAGTTTCCATGTTTATGTAGGCGTTTTGTTGTTTCTGTTGTTGTTGAGGTCTAGTTTTAGGCCATGGTGGTCTGATAGGATACAAGTAATTATTTTGATCTTCTTGTACTGTTGAGGCTTGCTTTGTAGCCAACTATAAGATCCATTTTTGAGGAGGTTTCGTGAAGTGCTGAAAAGGAGGTATACACTTTTGAATCTGGGTGAAAACTTCTGTATACATCTATTAGGTTTGTTTGACTTAGGACCTCTGTAGGTGTCATTATTCCTTATTTAGTTTCTGTCTAGATGATCTGTCCCTTTGTGAGAATGGAGTGTTGAAGTCTCCCACTATTAAAGTATTGGGATCAATGTGTGATTTAAGCTTTAATAATGTTTCATTTACAAATGCAGGCGCTCTTGTATTTGGAGCATAGATGTTCAGGATTGTTATCTCTTCCTAGTGGATTTTTCCTTTGGTGAGAATAAAGTGTCCCTCCTCATCATTTTTTGATTATTTTTGGTTGAAAGCCTATTTTATTAGACATTAGGATAGTTACCCCAACTTGTTTTCTGGGTCCATTTGCTTGAAAAACATTTTTCCAGCTCTTTATTCTGAGGTAGTGTTTATCTTTGTTGCAGAGGTGTTTCTTGGATGCAGCAGAATGTTAGATCCTGTTTCTGCAATCATTCTGTTAATATGTGTCTTTTTATTGGAGATTTTAGCCCGTTAATGTTGATAGATAATAATGACCAATGAATGTTAGTTCCTTTTATTGTGGAGGTGTTACTGTGCTTATATGCTTGTTTTCTTTTAAATTTTTGTTGTGAAGTTATGTATATCCTGTGTTTTCTTAGGAGTAGTTGATTTTGTTAGATTGGAGTTTTCCTTCTAGCATCTTCTATAGGGCTGGGTTGCTGTGTAGATATTGTTTAAGTTTAGTTTTGTCACAGAATATTTTGTTTCTCCATCTATGTTGATTGAAAGCTTTGCTGGGTATAGTAGTCTGGGTTGGCATCTGTGGTCTCTTAGAGTCTATATGACATCTGCCCAGGCCCTTCTGGCTTTCATAGTTTCTGATGAGAAGTCCAGTGTGATTCTGATAGGTCTGCTTTTATATGTTACTTGGCCTTTTTCCCTTGCTGCTTTTAATATTTTTTCTTTGTTCTGTAGATTTAGTTTTGACTATGATGTAACATAAGGAGTTTCTTTTTTGGTCTAGTCTATTTGGTGTTCTGTAGGCATCTTATATGTTTATGGACATCTCTTTCTTTAAGTTTGGAAAATTTTCTTCTATGATTTTCTTGAAAATATTTTCTGGACCTTGGAGCCTGGAGTCTTCTTTTTCATCAATTCCTATTTTTCTTAGATTTCATCTTTTCATGGTGTCCTTGATTTCTTGGATGTTTTGTGTTTGGAACTTTTCTGATTTTACTTTTTTCTTTGAGAGATGTATCAATTTCTGCAATTGTATCTTCAGTGCCTGAGATTCTGTCTTCCCTCTCTTATATTCTGTTGGTGATGCTTACTTTTGTGGTTCCTGTTCTTTTCTCTAAGTTCTACAGCTCCAGGGTTTCTCTGTTTGTGTTTTATTTATTAATTCTAATTCTGTTTTCATGTCTTGCACCACTTTCTCCATCAATTTGAATGTGGATTCCTGTCTTTCCATGATGGCCTCATTTTTTTTGTTTGTTTCCTCTCTATATGCCTCTATTTGGGTCCCTACATGTGCCTCTATTTGTTTAGCTGAATTTGCCTGTATTTCTTTGAGAACTTTGTTCATTTCCTCTTTATGTGCCTCTAATAACATGATAAGCGTAGGTTTGAGATAATTTTCCTGTGTTTCAGATGAATTAGGATATCCATTGATTTTGGGGGTTGCTGATGAAGCCATTATGTCCTGATTTTTGTGGGATTTTTCTTATGCCAATCTCTAGCCATTTGCTTATCTGTAACCTTCACTGTTTGTTCTTGGAGTTTGTGTTTCAAACTGGGTCTCTCTGTCTCTGATGTCTGGAGTATTCTTCAGGAATATGAGAGAAGTCCACTGGTTCATTTGTGAATGTTGGTGTTTCAGCTGTAGCTAACAGAGGAAGGTTGCAGGTGCATGTGCACAAGCACTGGCATGTGTGTTGGAGTGTGCCTTGAAGGACAGAGCATGTAGATGCCTGGAAGGGTGGAGCTTAAGTGCAGGAGGGGATGCTGGCACTGTTTGTGGACGCAATGCACATGTGCAGGTGCCCTGAATACCTCAGTGGCCTATAGGCCTAGCATACTATCTTCCTGGTTTTCAGATCTATCTGGGTTCCAGGAATTGTTTCCCTGGACCCCACTGGTAGACCCACAGAATAGGGGCTTCAGTGTTGAGAACACTGTCCCAAGGATCCCTATGTTGCCCACAGTGGGAGTCTGGGTAGGAGGGATCTGATAACTGGCTGTTAGCATATAGTGACCCTGGATCTGGGGCTCTGCAAACACTCACTTGCAGGCCTAATCAGAAAGCACAAGGGGTCCCCATGTTCTCTACCCTCAGATTTGGCCTGCAAGGGCAAATGAGAGTGTAGGAGATCTGTCAGCTCAGTGGTGTCTACTGTTTGGCCACCAGACAGGGAAACCTGTACTTGGGGCAGCTGCCTCTGCCCTCTCTGTCACTGAACATGGAGGTTCCTTCTAGGGCTAGCTGCTGCCCTGCCACAGCCACAGACCTGGGAGGCCCATACCACTACTGCCTCTTCCCTCTCAGTCCCTGAGTGTGGAGGCAACCCCTTGGGGCCACCACTATCTTCTCTGCAGAGCAGGGAGACCCATGCTTGGGGCAAGGGGAAGTACAGGAAGGTTGAGTATTCCCCACTATCAGTCCGGAGACCTCCACTGGTGACCTGAATCCAAACTGTTCCAGCACACGGGTTGTCCCCTCTCACCCAGGAAGCCTCAACATCAGCTGCCCCACCACTCACCAATGTCAGAGTTTTGGATCCTGTGCCTCTCAGATACAGTGTGTGCTGGTCACCGCCATCTTAGACTCCCCATTTTGTAGAGATTTAAATTATGTATTTTTTATTGACAATAGATTTACTAGTTTGTTTGTTTGTTTGTTTGGAGCTTCAGTATCTTTTTTAATTAATTTTTATTTTTTATATTAATTACAATTTATTCACTTTGTATCCCAGCTATAGCCCCTTCCCTCATTCCCTCCCAATCCCACTTTCCCTCCCTCATCTCCTCCCATGCCCCTCTCCAAGTCGACTGATAGGAGAGGTCTCCTCCCCTTCCATCTAACTCTAGCTTATCAGGTCTCATCAGGACTGACTGCATTGTCTTCCTCTGTGGTCTGGTAAGGCTGCTCCCCGCTCAGGGGAAAGGGGTGTCAAAGAGCCAGCCACTGAGTTCATGTCAGAGACAGTCCCTGTTCCCAGAAGCAGAAAGACACACACGGTATATACTTACAAGTGGATACTAGACATATGATACAGGATAAACATACTAAAGTCTCTATACCTAAAGAAGCTAAGCAAGAAGGAGGACCCTGGGTAAGATGATCAATCCTCACTCAGAAAGGCAAACAGGGTGGGCATTGGAAGAAGGAGAACACAGGACAGGAGCCTACCACAGAGGGCCTCTGAAAGACTCTACTCAGCAGGGCATAAAAGCAGATTTTGAGACTCTTAACCAAACTTTGGGCAGATTGCAGGGAATCATATGAAAGAAGTGGGAGATGGTAAGTCCTGGAGAGGACAGGAGCTCCACAAGGAGAGCAACAGAACCAAAAATTCTGAGCACAGGGGTCTTTTCTGAGACTCATACTCCAACCAAGGACCATTTATGGAGATAAGCTAGGACCCCTGCTCAGTTGTAGCCCATGGCATCTCAGTATCCAAGTGGGTTCCCTAGTTTACTACTTTTTAAGCTAATTAAAAAGCATATTCATTAGGATAGTCTTCATAGCTGAAAATCTGGACTTAATAGCTAGAGTTATTAATCCAATATGCCAGTGCCCAGTGTGGAGAGCTTCCTTATGAGTTGTAGACCACAGATGTTAGAGCTTCCTCAGGATATAAGGCTCTTGCCATCTCTATTGGGGTTGCATAGCAGAACCAGACACATTTAGTCTAGGGCACAGAAAAACCAAAGCAGATGTGTGTAACCTTTTGGTCAACTTTTATAATGTAAGACAGTGAAACATAGGCCATACAGGTAGAAAAGGCATCCATAGTCTTACCCAACTGAGAACCTACAAACTGCAATAACAAACTGTCAGGCAAGATCTGAACATTGGTACTATAGTGTCATGACTGTAGAGTGGAGGGAGGGGACAACCAAATACCTTCTGACTAGTATTGAGAACTGCTTCACAAGAGGAAATTCAGACCTTGTGCTATAAACTACTTGGAAGCCTTGGAATAAGAATGTCATAGGCCAAAAGCGGGAACTAAGCTGCCTTCTAAATATTAGTGTTTATTCCCGTAGGCATACCCATGTACTCCCAGCCTTAATCACAGAAACTTTTCTTCATAATGGAAAGCAGCCTATGCAGTGAGGCATGGCTACTCAAGAAAATGAAACTCTAATGTTTAGCCCTAAGCAAGACATTCACACTGCCCACTTCTAAGGCTCACAGAACAATATGGAATGGGGATAGAAAGTATGTAAAAAAACAGGGAGAAGAGCTATGGAAGGCTATTCTTTGGGCACAATATGATACAACCAGTGCAGTCTGGATCTTATAACAATGGACCTGTACAAGACTGAGCCTAGCAACAATCATGAGGACGGGCTCACAGAACCTTCCAACTCCTTTCATAATTTATGAGTTATTGGTCAATTCTGGGGAATGACAGACATTGTCTCCCCCTATGTATCCACTGATGAACCAAATATGCCTCAATAAATAGTAGCAAACCCATAACCCTACAGTATACCCTGGTTAAAACATTGGGGCTCAGAACAAGACATGAATGAAGGAAAGGAACTTTGAGAGAGATTTTAGAAATGGGAGGGAGATAAACAGCGAATGAGGCTGACAGTAGTCAGAAGACACTGCATACATATGTGAAATTGTCAAAATAACAGATTTAATAAAAGAAAAACCAGAATGGAGAAACTGTAATTTCTTGGTATGCTTAATCTCTCCCTGGTGCTGTTAATAGAACAAAGATAGGCAAGTTTCTAGCTGAATCTCCACTATAAAAATCATCACACACATGCCACTGAGTACTGTCAGAGACCTGAGAATTCTAATCATTTTTTATTTTAATTAATGTGTGTATAAATAGCTACCTATAACCAGCAGCCACTACACTGGAAGGTTCAGCTCAAAAAAATCCTTTAAAGGATTTAAAAATATGCTCAATGTGTTTTTGCCCTTTCTGTTCTCTCTGTCTTGCATGTCTGTGGCTAATTCTCACTTTGATTACTGCGGACGCTCCTTCTGCTGCTTTTTCATCTTCCAAAATAAACCGCTTTTGTCTGAAGGGCTTTGTCATCTTGCATCAGAAAATATCCTAATTTGCTCAGACTCTTGAATAGTCATTTGGCTGATACAGAATTCCATGCTGACAGTAATCTTTCTTCAGCTACTGAAGCCATCGCTCTGTTGTGTTGTAGCATCTGTTGTTGCTGATAAACAGTTAGCTGGAATCTGTTCTACTCCCCTCCTTTCCCTCTCTCCCTCCTACTCCCCACACTTTAGTAGTGTTCTCTTTATTGATATGCTACAATAACCCTGTTGGGAATCCGTGGTATGTGTGCATCATTCCTGTATATCAAAAGTGTACTTTCAACTTGAACACTCCTATCTTTTCTTCACTCCTAGAAAATATTTAGATTTTACACTACCAATACAAAGCCATCTGTTCTCTTCAGGACATTCTGAAACTCCTTCAACCTTTCTCTTATCCCTCCTTCTCTTTTCTCTCCCTGTATGACTATGGGTGAGAGAGAGTCCAGTGAAATCCTAATAAAATTCACTAGTTTGCCTTTAGGTCATCACAATCAAGCTTGATCTTAGCCTCCCCAATCTCTCCCTTGTTTATTTTCTTATAACGTTGTAGTATTTGTTTATCTCTTTAGTATTTCTCAATATAATAATTTAGTGTCATTTTTACCTTCTACCTCTTTAATGCTATAAAAACCAATTCTTGGTTTGACTGTTTCCTCGGAGAAAATGTTTTTCTTTGGAACTTTGTATTTCAGCCTTCTGTAGATTGAAAGACAGGCCTCTTTCTCCAGCCTCTAAGAACACTCATCTTCTCCTAAGACACAAAAAACCAAGCTGGATAATGGGGCACAAAATTATTTCATCTTGAAAAGAACCTTTCATAATTTGTCTGGGATGTGTTGATCCTTAGAAGATCTCAAAAAATTAATTTCAAAAGTAATTATATATAGTACTTTGGAACATGTTTTACAAGTAAATGTTAAACAAGTGCAAAAAGTTTCTACTTATCATGAAATTAGTAGCTTTAATTACTTTCACCTAATGCTGATTATGCAGCTACAAGCTATATAGAGAGCACATCAAATAAAAATTTTTAAAATGCTAGATCTTTCCTAGAGTAACCATGTTTTTCTCTGAATAAATATTTGTAGCTGCAGATAAGCCTAGGAGCATCCCGTGAGAACCACAGAAGGAATTTCTTAGGCTTTAGATAGTTTTGATTCACTGTAATCCATTTATACTCACTACAGGCTTAAACATTAGAATTGAATCATCCAGTTTCACTTCAGCTACGTATCAATTTCACCTGAATATAATGGTAGACATATTTAGAGCAACAAGAAAGAAACTGGCCACAGTGGCTTCTAAATTCATATATATTGCATTCACAAAGATACCTCAGGTCTTTTTTTGAAATCTATTTAATTTTGGGTTTGGTGGGGGTTGTTTTTGTTTTGTTGTTGTTGCTGTTTTGGTTTTGTTTGTCAAATTTGCTACCATGGCTTCCCAGAAGGCCATAAAAGAGGAAGATCAGTGCAATGGTCATGGACAAGATGAGATCAATAAAAAATAATAATGAAAATCAAGTATTGTGAAGAAAAATATATAAAAGACATTTTGATGAAGCAGTTTCTTCTTTTGTGCTCAGATAATCACTAACTGTAAGCTGGTACAAGCTCTTATTCTATACTGACTCCGTGACAATGGCTGAACTTTTTCCGTATATTCTGATTAAATGTGAGGACTTTGCAGTATGACTTGTTCTCCCACAGAATGGAGCCTGAAGAGGGATAGCAGCTGTTTCATTTTCTTTTTAGGTTTTCCCAGAATCAGCTGTATAGTGGAAAGAACAATTGAATATATTGTATATATTTCTTGTCACCGCTGTGGCCAACGACACCATGCCTTACAAAGAATATGAAGTGACAAATGAAGTAGAAAGTGTGATTCAACTTTCCACATAACTATCACCCAAGCTCTGTGAGACACAAAATTCTAAAGAAATACTTTGAAGGATGCAATGATTTACAAGAGATATAGGCAATCACTTACTCTGGTTTTGACACCACTAGTTTTTTGTTTTGTTTGACACCACTAGTTTTCTAGGTTTTTGTTTTGTTTTGTTTTGTTTGGCTTGATTTTTTTGTTGTTGTTGGTTTGGGTTTTTTTGTTTTGTTTTTTGTTTTGTTTTCTGACCAGGCTAGTGCCAGGAGGGGCTGGTATGATTGTCTCTTTGGGATTTATGAAAAATGGTAGCTTGATTACTAATGCAGCCCCTTAATAAGTAATTTTCAGTGTAATATGGCCCTTGTTGATTTCAGTCATATGTGCCAATTTTCTGAACAAAAGCACAGGTGAGAGGTAAATACACAGCAACAAAGAACAGTAAACATCAGAAGAGTCGGAGCACTCCCTAGCGTCCACATTTATATCCTCTGTGTCCTGCACATAGTACATTTATTCTGATTTTAAAATAAATACACCTTTTATTGAGGTAAAACAACCGAAAGATACCACTACTAGTTTACCAAAATTTAACAGGTTTTAGATAAAAATACAATAATGATGAAATTACAACCTTTATCTACACTTTCCACTTCTGCTTCATAAGAAACTAGCATATGGCAGATGTATAGCCAGTATTATAATATCCAGAAAAAAACAGGTAAATTAATCAAAGGCGCATGCATATTCTCTAAGTCTTTCAGGCATGTGCTAAATTTGATTAGAAAGTTAATGAGTCTGATTAAGGATAATAAATATATATATAGCAAGTAAAATAATTATTTTGACTTGATTAGTTAGTGACATAATCACTAATGATGTCTTTTGGCTGGTTCATGTACATCAGGTCTGAGCCTTTTAAGACCTTCAGGATCTATGGTAGAAGTATGCTGTCTCAGTAAATCAAGCAGAGTGTACTAGTTGCTTTCTATTGTTTATGTGTGTGTATATTATATATAGAAATACATGCATATAACATATACATGTTAACTGCATAACTTAAGTATACATGTTTATACACAAATATCTATATATATAATATACACACAGAAACAATAGAATATATAACATACATATGTTACATATAAAACATATATATTATACTATATTATATTATATTATATTATATTATTCACACATATTATATTATGTGTGAATAATATGTCCCGTGACATCTTTCATACTGTTATATTTTAATGAATATCTCCCCATAATCTCCCCAGACACCTTCTTTCCACTGTCGCCAGGGTTTCTACACCATTTACAAAAATGCAAGGAGCCCTGAGATCTGAGTCTACATCAACTAAGCACACAGTGAGCTTTGTTTTGCTTCGGCTTTGAGACTGTAGCACACACTCTAGCTCAGGCTAGCCTGAAACTCACTATACAACCCAGGCTTGTCCTAGGCTTGTTGGAATTCTCCTGTCTTAGCCTGGTAAGAACTGAGATTCAAATATGGTCCCACATGCCCAGTTCAGAGTTAATTATTACAAATGGTATTTTGTTAGCTTGTTTGGGGGAAGTTGAAGAAAGTCTGTTGGGTTAGTCAGTAATTGGCAGGGATAAAAAGAACCTTCTTTCCCTGGAAATAAATTGTCTTTAGTCATTCATTAGGAATATTTTTCAAAAAATCCACATGCCAGATGAAGGAGTTACTTTCACTCTAAAATTGGATTGATTTAATGTCATGATGTTGGTAAGAAGAAAATGAACATGAAATAGAAAATCAAATGCAAAACAAACAAAATCCATTTTTTCCTCTGAGGATTTCTCAGATGAAAACTGTTTGGGGTTTTTTCCCCCCTTATCTTTAATGTCAGTTATAAAATTCTCCTTCTTTTCTGAGGCTTCTGTCAATCTAACATTTTAGGAATTAAATTCTAAGGTTTAAATTCTGTGTTCTAAATTCAACATCTATTCCTTTGCCAATATGGCCAAACTGTAAATTCTCTGATGCCATAATTTTAGAGCTTTCTTTTTTGTTGTTTATGAAAACTTGTGTGTTTCACCAAGAGAAGAACAAGGTGAACCATCACTGACTTCATGTGCCATTTTCCCATTTCCAAATAATGACTACATTTTAATATATTGTACTTCAATCACCAGATATTATATGTTCATAAATGACTTCTTTCTGAAATATAAATACAAGTTAATTTTCATTTTTTAATGTACAAAGGTTTGATAAATGCAGTGTCTAATTCATGTGTAATTTGCTTGACACACACACAGAGCAATCATACAAATACAAAAACTAGAATGTTTGATATGATATTGTAAGATCTACAATGAACAAAAATGTTTGCTACGTTCCCTGCCCTTCGATCTAGTAAATAAATTAAATGTGGAAAATGAAGACAAACAACGGGAAACTGAGCAAGCAAGGGATAACACAGGACGATGAAAGACTCCCTGGAAGCGTATTAGAGATAAAAGGGAACCGTAAACCAAACTGAGAAAATGTGCTTTGAGTGGCTTCCTGATGAAATGACATAATCACCTGTCGGGAGCCATCGGGAAGAGTTCAAATAGTTTCAGACCCAGGACCGGAGGTCACAGAGGAACCTGGCTGAGAGAATGATTTGTTTTGTTTCTTGAGTAGAAGGCCAGAATGATGGATACTTTGACAGTTCCTGCTGGCTGATCAGCAACTACCCCTTTTCCTGAGCGCTTATGAGAAATAAGGCTGGAGGGTCAGCAACTGCATGGGAGGTGCTGACAGAACAACGCTAAAAGTACAAGGGGAAGGCCAGACGGCACAGGCACATCTGAGGAGATGTGGAGGCCAAGCCGATGACGCTCTCCAGACGCTTTCACGTGCAGACTCAGCTGTGTTTCTTTCAACCAAGAAGAAGTATCATATGTCCAGGATTTTAGGAAAACTTTTGGCCCTTTCAGTCAAAATTTGTAACACCATTTCACGTTCCATTTTTGAATTTTTAAAATATATAATTTGTATTTATAAAGAAAGATATTGCTTTCTTTATAAATACACATATAAAATGAAAATGTAAATATCTACAAGAAGCTGTTTCAATTGGCTTGATAAGAAATCACATACCAGAAATTTAAATTTTGTGCAACATACTACCAACAAATTACCAAATTTCTATTAGTGGAAATGAAATGAAATTAATTTCTAATGAGTACAAGACTATTTGAAATAACATGTATAAAATGCATTTTATTGCTAATAAGCTGAAGACCAACCATTAGAGAAAGCCCCATATGCATACAATGAAAAAGTACATAGGCTGAGGCAGTGTTATCATTCATAAAAAGACCAAAAAAATACAGCACAGTATAATGGAGAGTATTTGAAGCAGGACTTTGTATTTAGGAGAATGTTAGTGTCTATGAACGTTTGGGAGAAAAAGATGTGGTTCCCTACGGTTTGACTACAGGATGCCGAGAAAAACAGGGTAAGAAAGAGGCAAATACTTTCTGAGATGAGAAGGTAGGTGGGCCATCTGTCAGCTTCCAAACACAAAGAGTACCTTTTTGAGGAGAGGAAGGGTAAACAGAGAGACCATATAATCTCTAATATTAGCCCAGGAAACACAGAAATATATTCACCTAATTCTAATTTCATGTGCTGCACTAATACTCAAGTGAGTAAAATTTTCATTTTTCTTTTATTTTCAATTCATTTCTTTTTTCCCTTTATTGTAAGTTGATTATTATGCTACATAACATAGTTTGATTACAGTTTCCCCTCTCTCTACTCATCCTCCCAGTTCCTTCCCACCTCCCTTTTCATCTGAATCCACTCCCTTTCTCATTAGAAAATAACAGGCTTCTGACAGATAATAATAAAACATAACAAAATTAAACACAATAAAATAAAAGAAGAACTTTGACATCAAAGTTGGGCAGGAGAAACCAACAGAAGAAGAAGAGCAGGAGAGAAGGTGAAAGAGTCCGTGTCCATTCATTAGCACATTCAGAAACCCCATAATAACACTAAATTGGAAGCCATAATACATACCCAGAAGACCTGGTGAGGCCCATTCAGGCCCTGTGCATGCTGCTTCAGTCTCTGTGGGTTCTTAGGAGCTTTCCTCGTGGTGATTTAGAGGAAGAATTTTTTGTTTTTGTTTTTGCTTTGTTTTGTTTTGTTTTTTTCATGGTGTACTTCAACCCTTTTGGCTCCGATGCTACTGCCTCCTCTTCTGCATGGTTTCCTGAGCTCTGTGGGGAGAGATTTAATGGAGTTATCACATTTAGGGTTGAGTTTCCTCTCTCCCTGTCCCTCTCTCTGAGTGTGTGTGTGTGTGTGTGTGTGTGTGTGTGTGTGTTTGTCATGTCTGACTATGGATCTCTGTATTTATTCCCATCTGTTTCTTTGATGATGGCCAAATAAATCACTGTTCTCTGAGTATAATGGAATCATTTTATCACTACCTTTTGTTGTTGTTGTCGTTGTCTTTAATTCCAGCAATATTTGAATGAGAATCTTTTCATGTATTAAAGGCTAATAGTTGAAGTTTACACATAATAATATAAATTTAGTCATTTTATCTTTGCTATTGGAGACATTACTTAGTCATAGACTAATGTATATATACTTAGTATGTTTACATGCTTTCTAATTTATGACACTGAAGGTCTACTTAGTTTTCTGATAGTACTATACTGTTTTAATGATGAAAGTATATAGTATATTATGATTCTTGTTAGTTCTAATCCCACTCTCAGCATTATTACGTTTAGTCAGTATGTGGTTAATCTTAAATGATCAGTTTTTCTTCCTGGATTTTAATGTAAACTTACTTAACTCAAAATTGATTTTTGTTACTGTATTTATTGGAGTTTTCACATTTGTAAAGTAATAGTACATCTTCAGGATGTTCACTGAAATACATTAATTGTGTCTTCATATTTGCTCAAGTCTGCTTGTCTGTTTTCAAGAGAATTTTAAAGTTTTCTATATTTGTGTTTTGTATATTTATTGTTGAGTTTACTATGTACTTAATTTTTGTCATTGTTATTATAAATGAATTTTTCTCCTATGATACAATTATCAGTTTAATTATATTTATTCAATGTTTCTCCTATTTTATCTCATTTAATCCTCAAAATAAACATTTGGTGTTTTTATTTTCTCCCAAAGTCACAATCTCAGAAGATGGAAAAGCATTGGTTCCAAGACAGGAAGTTTTACTTCATCTTTCCATGGCTTCATCACCAGTAAAGATTACTTGAAGTTGAGTTACCTAGAAAAGTATGGACCAATTATAGTATATTTTGATAGCTACAGACAACATGAAAAAGCAATGGATCAAATCTGTACCTTTTCGTACATGAACTCTGGCCTAGTCTGGAATCCTAACTAGAAAGGAAGGACTGCAAATGTTTCTTTCTTCTCAAAGGGAAAACAAACATTAATGCTTCAGTTTTTAACTCCACCTGCCCCTATTAAAAATACATTAAAAATAAAAACCATAGCTAAAAACATAAATTGACTTGGGAAAATAACTCACACTTCTTTGGGTTGGAATAATCTTCCTAGGAATTGCCCAAATTTAAGGGACTAGACACTGGGCTAGAAGGAGGAACCGCTGATACAAAGGCATTGCATGTGTGGTGCAGGAGAGGCAGTTGGAAGAAAAAGAGGCATGGCATCTCCCAGGGAAACCTGATGGCCCAGTCAACATCAGTGTCACCTTTGCACAGCACAGCAAACACACACTGGCTATGAAAAGTGCTCTGAAGCATGGTTCACGTAAGCATAGTAACCATGCAGCAAAGAACTCAAAGGATGAAGAATTGAAGGATGAAGAGTCTTAGCAATGGAAACCTCTCATGGGATCCAGCTCACTGCCTACCTCAGCCTGCTTCTCACTGACCAGTGAAAACCTAAAACTTAACAGTGGCTTGGAAAACAGTGCTTTCTGAGGCAACTTGAGGGTTGGATGCCAGAGGTTCACCTGGAGTAACTTGGTTTCTCTGGTAGAATCTCAGCTAGACATAAGTAGTTGCTTTATTCTTTGTTTGTGTGTTTGTGTTTGTTTTTTGGTTTTGTTCTTCCTCCAGTTATTAACTGAGAAGCAAGCATCAATTATAGAGACAATGAGGGGATAGGAGAGGCCATGAGGGTAATCTCTCTTAAAATGAGTACTTTTTCAGTGTACAGTGTTTACACAGCCAGGTATTTCCAGTCCGAGCATGCTTTCTGCAGTCATTCGCTGCCATGATCACCACAGTTCTGCCTGTCTGCAGGATTAAGGCAGGATGCATGGTTCCTGCTGCCCTCTCTATGTACGACGCCTGCTTCTAATTCACCCTCTAGAAAACTGTACCCTTCTGTTGGAAGGTATCTTTTTTAAAAGATAGTCTTCTACTTTGAAGAAAACATTTGGCAACGGAATAAAGCTTTCTGTATAGGACAATTGCTGTTTTGAAAAACCATTAGAAACAGACAGCTATACTTGTGACTATGAAGTCTGTCTTCTTGGTAAACACCTAAACACCCCTGTGTTGTTCTGATAAGAGGATAAGTATATAAATGACCACGCATATGACAGGATTTGTTGCAAATGGCAACACACAGAGCTCAATTTGGTCACATCTGTGTTGTTTCCTCAACAGCCAGCATTATTCAGTGGCCAGCATCAGGAAGTGTTGTGCTATCAATAACATAATAAATAGTTAACAAAGCTCAGGCCTAATAAAGAACCTTAAGAAAGAAGTAATTTGGCAGAAGGAAGAAGACAGTTTTTCATGGCGTACTTTATCTTTGAGGAAAAAGAAATCTGCTGCTACATTTAATATGTTAGTGGGAGGTAAGAGAGTCAACATGAAACAAATTACACATTTTCATCTCCTGTTTGTTTTTCAGTGGTTTGAGACTTCGGGGATTTCAAGCTTCCATACTGGTAACTCACCTCCATATTATCCCATGCATCACCTTGGAGAAGCAACTTCAGAATGCTTGTTTGTATTCTCTTTGTGCACCGAGTAGGCTGGAATCATTCTCCTCAAACATCATTTACATCTCAGTGTAATGAGTGCATGTAGTCAGCAAGACTTTAAAAGTTAATGAGAAACAGAAAACTTTAGGGGGTTATTTCTCAATAAGCTCAGGCTCCACAGCCAGGTCCGTGGTTTAAAAAGAGCACTTCTCACCTAAGAGTGGGTTTCATTTTCAGGACAATGAACTGGGAACAAAGACATTCATCTTGTCCTTTTTCTATAAAAGGAAAGGAAAAGCTCAGGGAGAAAAGGTCACCCCCACCTCCAGAATTTAAATTTTAAATTTAATTTCTTTAGAGGTACTGAAATTTGGAGTTTTTGAAGGAATGTGAAAGGGGATGGGTAGAAATTTGTGAATATTATGCACTTTTTATCTTAATTTTAAAAAACTCCAAAAGTTTTATAATAATCTGCCTTTCTTTTTCTTTTTTACTTTAGTCCTTGAATATATTAATTCTCAAAGAGTAACTCTGTGCATTTCATTTTCTATCCCGTATTTGAAAAACTATCATAATGAGAAGAACAAGAAACTGAAGAATAGAACTGAATGTTAACTAAAGTCCTTGGCTGCTCTACAATGTGAAACATAATTCCTTGTGTATTTGTAAAGCACTGTTTACATTACAATGTAACTGTACAAGCAGACTGTTTTTGTTGTTGTTGTTTTTAGTAATTCCTAGATAGTCATAAAACACCATGATTTAATAGACTCAGATAGTTATCTCATTCCACTCTTTATATAACAGAAAGGATAGGATAGTTTTGGTTCTAACTTTTTAGTTTATATCTAGAATCTAAGGATTCCATGGTGTATAATGATCTGTTGTGACAAAGTTTAACTTGAGTATGACTGACAGCTGTTGGTACAAAACACAGCCCTCTCCTCAAGCAGAATAAGAGAAAGTTTGCTCTTATGTCAAACTTGTGAAGTCATATCTTAGCAACAGATTCGGGTTATCCCAACTGCCATGTTCAAATGTGGTTACGATTTTACAAAGATTTATAGTAAAATAGAAAATAAAATCATAAATCAAGACATTTTCAAGTGCATTTGTGGTGAGAGACCATTAATATTTACTACTGGTTTATCTTCTGGTAAAGCTGCTGTTAATCTTAAACAGCTGTATAACCAAATCACCACACAGAGACTGGATTTTTAGTTAACCTAGAACACAATGCTGGGCAATATTTACTCCCTCCTAAACTTCCAAGCCCTCAGTTTCCTAACATTTAGATTTCCCACATTATACTGCAAAACCTGCACTCCCGGTGCAGGGTCTCTGTACCGCTCCCTCCCCAAAGAGACTCACAGACCACCGTGGTTCACGGTTCGATGCAAAAACAAGAGGCAGTTTATTCCGATCACGATGGGGGTCGTCCCTTCAAAGCAGGAGATGACCAGAGCATACAAAGCACAGAGTTTTTATACCTAAAAATCAGGCCTTTACATTGACTAGTCAGCAGAAAAGATAGCAGTTTTGCAGCAGGCAGCTTACAGCTTCAAGGACAGTCCTCCCATCTCCCGGTTTTGCAGCTGGCAACTTACAGCTTCAAGGGCAGTCCTCCCAGTCCCTGGTCCTTTATCTTAAAACAAGCTCATCCAGTCTTTTGAGGAGGGTCATCTGGTCTGGCCCCTGCTCAAGATTTAGTAGCCCTTAATTGCCTGACTTGTTCTTCTTTCTTAGCTGGCCCTTATTCAAGGTCCAGTTGTTTTTCTTTCTAGTTTGGGATGGTCCCATTTCTCAATACTTGCTTTTTGTGAAATCTTAGTTCATGCTAAGAATCTGGTTCATGCTCCACGTCCTCCAAGATCTCTCTTCTAGCTCTGCTCTCCTAGCTCCTCTGGCCCCTTCTCCTCCCATTCATCTCCTGCCTTCTGGCTCCTCCTCTCTTTCCTGTCCTCTGGCTCCTCCCATTGCACAACATTGTATCTAGTTGCTTTATTTGTGTCCTGTTTACACAAGAGTTAAACTTATAGTGCTTATAGTGAGTATCACAATGCAATATGGATTGAAACCAGAGAGTTGGGGGTGGGGAAATCAGCATTTGAATTAACAAGGGTAAGGCGTATACATTTTAAAAGAACATTATACCAACATGCATTGATAGAAATATCAAGTAGGCCAATATAGCAAAATAGGGAAATCTTTCTAAAGGCCCCAGATGTTGCCAGATGATATTCTAAGACTTTAATTTGTGGAAGTTTTGGTTCTGTCTGAACATTCCAAAGGGATTTACATAAGAGTCACAGGGTATTAAGTCTCACAAAGAAGTAGATAACTGATGGTTATGGCGGGACTAAATCCAAGACCATTTGGCTCTGGAGAGCTGAAATATTTTAACTCTATAATCACCAACATTCTAATCATCCAATCATCTTTGTATAAAATTTAATGTTGATGCAGCATTTTCTGGGAACTTCAGTTCACACAGCCATATTCCAACCTGAAACAAAACAAAAGCAAAGGAGAAAGAAAAAAGTTAACTGAGGATTTTGCCAAAATGTTTGTAATAATAAAACAAGAACAAATAAAAGCAAGAAATAAATGTGTGCAGATATTTAAAAGTTTCTATCCTGAATCTTCTAAACTAATCTCTAACCAGGAATCTAGTCCACATCATCTCATGCTTAAGTCTAAAACATACTCCTAATAAAAGTCCAGAAATATCTTCAGGCAAAAATTAAATATTTAGAGTTGAGAGCATCAAAGCTTTTTATCCCACAGGTAGAGTGTTCTCTTATAGACTACTGAATTTAGAGCTATTAAGAATTGATCCTCCAGGTACTTTCACCACAGAGACCAACAACCTAGGTGGTTTTTCTCAAAGCTACAAAAGAGAGTTTAGATGAGAAGACAGATTTTCCTATGATCTGTAGTAGCCTATTTCAAATGCTCATGTCCGCCTGTATAATAATGAGTGAGAAAATGCAAGCAGGTCTCTGCAGGATCTCTTGGATGTGGGGAGCCACTGGTCTGCCAGGCTGCTTTGTTATTTAGATCTCAGCGGAAAGACATGCTTTCATCCTGGCCTTCACTGGATGAGACCTGCTCTAACCAAGGACCATGCATGGAGAGGACCTAGACCTGTGCTCAGATGTAGCCCATGGGCAGCTCAGTCTCCATGTGGGTTTCCAAGTAAGGGGAGCAGAGGCTGTCTCTGACAAGGACTCAGTGGTTAGCTCTTTGATCACCTTCCCCTGGGGGATGTAGCCTTGCCAGGCCACAGAGGAATTCAGTGCAGCCAGTCCTGATGAGACCTAATAGAGTAGGATCAGATAGTAGGGGAAAAGGACCTCCCTTATCAGTGGACTAGGGTAGGGGCACAGGGGGAGAAGATGGAGGAGGGTGGGACTGGGAGGAGATAAGGGAGGTAGGCCTACAGCCTGGATACAAAGTGAATAAATTGTAATAAATAATGAATAAAAATTAAAAAAAACACTACAAGTTATAATCTCTGTTGGTGAGCAATTTTTCCTGTGTCTAAACAGGCAAGTATTAGTCTGTTTAATCAATTAAATGCCTAAAAGTCTTTATTGAAGCTTAAGGTAATTATTTGACATCCATTCCTCTGAACTTTCTATAGCCTGTTTGTTGAAATCTGTATGAAATTTCCCTAAATTTCAGTGATTTTAATTTCATGTGGTCTTAACTTTCAGACTAATACTCACGATTATTTTAAATATTGTTAATTGTATATTAATCACCTTTCCATTGCTTCAGTCATTATCTGAGGTAACTATCTTATGAAGAAGGAAAAAAAGCTTATGTTGGCTCACAGTTTTAGAGCTTTCAATCCATGGTCAGTTGACCCAGGTGCTTTTCACCCATGGAGGCACATTGCAACAGAGGCACATGGCAAAGGAAAACTTCTCAGTTCATAGAAAGTGACAATGGAAGAGAGTTGAGTTCACAATTCCCCTCAAGGGCATGTCTCCAATCATCAAAATGTCTTCTACTGAGTACCATCTCTTAAAGATTCTACCACATACAAATAGCATCATATCCTATGAACATACAGACATTGGTGAAACATTCCAGATCCTAAATACAGCAATATGTGAAATAAAATGTTCATGAGACTTCATCTCCAAAATCAAGTCACATATCTTTAACGGGAAAGGAATCTTTTATCCATGTATTTGCTCCCAAATCCTCCTCACCCTGGAGTACTAACACTATTCTGTCCAGTAGAGTAGGTTCTTACCCCACTAGATTAACCACCAGCCATGTAACATTGGCCAACAATGTTAGATCCTTAAGTTCTAAGCACTTAGCTCTTATATCTGACAGTGTTGACAATAATAGTACTTGAAAGAATTTGACTGCATACTAGAAAGTCATAAGGAATGAAGGGTAAGTTTTTTTCTTCAGCTCCCATATGTTCTTGGTTGACTGCAATATAGATAAACAAATGAAATGCAAACAGAATTTAATATTATATATACATACATACATATATACATACATGTGTATATGAAATACTCAGTATATAAATAGCCCACAAAGAGATGTTTTTAAAACCTAGTTTATATAAAATTGTCAGCAAATAATAACATTTCTAAAGTGAGAAAATAGAACAAATGTCCTTTGGGCTTCCATGGGTGTCAACTTGTAGAAAGCAAATAAATGCGAGACCAAAGCTGATTAGAAAAGCCAGTCCTCTGGCATCAGCTCCAGGGTGGTAGGAACCGGAGTCCTCATCTCTCAGTAATGGAGGTAAAAGCCTAGATTCCAGTTTTAGGGAAATAGAAGGAAACAATTCATTGAAAATCTAGATTCTAGTTTTAAGGAAATAGAAGAAAACCAAGAAGTATCTTTCAACTACTTTTCAATGTCCTTCAGTTCTATGAGCCCTCATATCTGGGAAGTATATTCAGGATACCCAGAATGTGTGCTATGGCATTTCACTATAAAGGAAATATTGCTTTTATGTCATTGCTTTTGTTTAATTCAGTTTCCGCTCTTAAGCATTCTCAGCTATTTCCTCTCTTCTGGTCATGTTGTACTTGATAAAAAAGACTCTTTACAGCAGTTTTCAAAGCGTGTCTCACATAATTGTGTCTTCACGGTCTGTATGTTCTTCAAAATGATTCGGGAGCACTGAATTCTACAGTTCTATAACCCCAACTCCAAGGGCAAGTCACACAAATAGCACAAGCTTAGTAAATATTATGGATAGGACTAGTTAGTAAGTGAATAGATTATACTTTCAGACATCATGTGAAAAGCACATATCCATTTTGTAATACAATGTTATACAAGAAGGCTTGTTTTTAAAATACAGGCATTTTAAGAAAAGTATTGTGAAGAAAACAAAATATGTTTGAAACCTCACAGGTGATTTTTTTAAACAACAAAAATAGTTCTGCAGCAGTGGGAAATCTCTATTTGGAAAAAGGAGCAAATTAGTGTATGCCCCACTATACCTAAAGCATGTGAGACCTTCCTAATAATGATATCTTAACCAAATACTGTAAGCATTATAACATGAAAATGTATGGATGCTCCTTTTATATGAGGGAAAATTATAGAGCAAACATGGAAAATAATTGGATGTGGGCAAGAGTGTGTGTGTGTGCACAATCTGAGGGATGCAATTATATTAGACCAGTGAATTTTTACTGTGAAGTGTAATCTTCTATACATGTAGACTGACAACAAAATGTAGACAATACTCTTATTTATCTAGTCTGTTACGAGCCAAATCTTGTTGCAATATATTGCCTTTCTGGTAAAATAATAATAATAATAAAATTTGGATATACTTATCTAATTTGGAATTTTAAAATTCTCTTTTAAATTAATTACGTTTTACCTGGTACATAAAAATAAAAATTTTATTATATATATATATGTATATATATATATATGATGGAAATACTCAAAACCCTTTCTTTTGGGTTTTTAGAAATACATAGCACATTATTATCTGTACTCACCTTTTTGTGTGGTAGTCTACCAACATTTTTTTTTGTTCCTGTCTTCCTCCAACCTTGTTTCATTGCTAAAGCTCTTATTTATCTCATCCCCTCTTATTCGCTACCCTATACCAACTTCTATGAAATCAACTTGTTTACATTCTAGTTATGGTGAGACTATAGGCTTCATATATTTTCTGACAACATTCTTAGGCTTTTGGTTAGTAGAAGCTTGTTGTCTGTTAAATTAACACATTTCAAGGTGTTTTTTACCTGTTAGTCACAGAGGTATTAAAGTCAGCCACAGAAGTCAGCAAGGAATGGCTATGGCTATCAAAGAGGCTAAATAGAGATGAAGGTAAATTATACTTAGACCACAGGCCAGCAAAATTCTAACCTCTCTACAGTTATTCAAATTCTAATCAGAGCCTTGCAGAACTGTCCCATGTAAGCTGCAGTTCTTCCCAGAAAACCATGCACAGCCTTTATACTGAAGACAGTTTACATACATGCTTACAGTATTACTGCATTCTGAATTTATTTGCATACCTACTCTTACCTGTTTGATGTCACCCATGTTTTCTTCTCACTCCTTCCATATCACCATCAGTTTGAAGAACGGCCCTTTGCACTGCTTATAGTGCAAGATCCCACAGACCTCATGTACCATCACCCAGGGTCTGACTCTTTAATCTTTCTATCACACTTTAACAGCTTTGTAGTCTTTTTGATGGCATCCCCTGCCCCTCCTTTTGAGTGGTAAATGGTTCACACCACTTCTTCCTGGCATGTAAGGACAAATATGCTGTGATGTAAATTGAGATATCAATATGTACTTTCCCTCTCTATTCTCCTGTAACTTTCAAGATGCCCTTTGTCTTTCATATTTAATGTCTTTATTATGTGATACATTGAGGTAGACTGGCTGATTTCATTCTGATTGGCAACCTTTGACCATTTTATATAGGGAAAGTTATATCATTTTCAAGATCTGGGAAATTTTCTTTTATTGTTTCTTTAAATGAGAAAACCCCACTGGCATTCTCCTGTTCTTGCTGAATGCTAGTAGCTACAGATTTTGCTTTTGTAATGTGTCAGAAGTTCTTGTACATTCTTTCTTGTTCTTTTTCAGTAAATCCTCCAGGATATTTTCAAATACGGGGATTTTGAAACAATAATTTTGTTTAGTCAGTCTTTCTGGATATTGATTTCTTCTATCACATCTATTACATTTACAACTCTCCTAGAATAGTTTTCAACTCAGTAGTTTGTTTGATTCTTTTGAAAGTTGAATCTATCTCTTTGCTAAATTTCTCTGCAAAGATATTGAAACACTTCTCTCTCTGTGAGGAAGACAATGCAAACAGTCCTGATGATTCAGTCTTTTTACGACAGCTGTTTAAATTTTTCTTCTCAGAGTTGTCCCATTTACATCACTATCTAATCAGTTTCTGGCATGTCATTTTCGTTGTTACATGATGTCCTAGTTTGCTGAATGCCATGGATGCTTGTTGGCTTCAAGTTCTAAACATTAAAAAAAGAAATGTATTACTAATCCTTGTTTTGCTAATCTTACTTTGTGTCTTGTCTTTTAGAATTCATAGCAGGATGTTTATTTTCTTTGAGCCTGATTTTGTTTCCACTATTTTTGAATTGGAATGCACCAAGTCTGCCTAAAATGTGCTGTGGGTATGATGTCACTATCCCTGCTGCTGAAGGCAAGCCCTATCAGTGTTTCCAGAGTCTACAGTTTGCATGCTGTTCAGAATGAACCAGAAGCTTTATGGCAAGTGAAGTCTATCTCCACAAACCACACTTTGCGTATAGGATGAGGCAAACGGTCCAGTGGCAAACATGGGATTTTTGAAATAACTGTGACTAGCCCAGTCTTGGGCTCTTATATCAGGTCTGAGCCACCATTACCAAAAGCTGTGTCACAAAGGTCATCACAAACATGAGGAAAAAAGAAGACCCGTGTTGCTATGGGTTACCTGTTGATGAGATGGACTTATCACCTAAGACCATTGCAACTAGCAACAAATGATTGTACCTATATTAGAAGTCCAATATTACGAGGGCATAGACCCTCTCCTGATAACCATAGCTATTACAGGATTTTGTCACAGTTAGTCCTTATTTTAACAACCAGATAACGGGCATTTGGTGTATGGACAGCTGTTCACCTCAGACTTCATACGGCTGATCACCTTGGGTTATATAGTTAACTCAAACAAATTATTTGTAGGAACCATAAATAAATAGAAACAGCCCTGCACCTAAGGCTCAAGGAACATTGCAGAAGGACTGTGGAGTTTGCTTTGAGACCATATCTTCTAGTCAGACTAGAAACTACACCAAAAAAGTATCACCAACATGACAGCCCCAATATGCACTGAACCAGGATGACACCAATGAAAATGATAACTAAATGGAGAAAATCCCATAAGGCTTAGAAGGCCTCAGCCCTCCACAAAGATCTAAAGGCAACTGATGAAAGCTGGAAACAGGACAGGTGAACTTCCTCAGGCTTGGCCCCAGTTGTGGGGAAGGGAGATAAAATGGAAGAATTCAGAGATGTGGCTTTATTGGAGGAGATATGCCACTAGGGTAGACTTTGAGGTTTTAAAAGCCTCCTCCCCTTCCCAGCTGGTTCTTTCTGCTTCCCAGCCATATCTCAAAATGGAAGCTCTCTGTGCCTCATCTGTCTAACTCTGGCCATGCTTCACATGATGTTCATGAACTTGGACTCAAACCCTCTGGAACTATGCAGCCCCAACTTCTTTCTTTCATGATTTGCATTGCTCATGGTGCTTTGTCACAATTGGAAAATAACTTCTACAGTTACTGAAAAATAACTTCAACAAGATGATTGCCTGTCCACCTGTATCTTTGCTAAAGCCATAATGACATGTAAGATTGTCCACAATTTGTATTGTCTATAGAATTATATACAATAATTCTATAATTCAACCACATTAACTCTGACCAACTCTGGCTTTTCCTTGCTTACTTTTAGTAAAATAACTTTTATTTGGTAAAAGCTTTCATCAAGAAGAGGGAAATACTATCTTACAAAAGAAACTTGGATTTTTAGCAACTTCTCATCACGTCCCATAACACTACTAGACAGAAACTCAGACCTCTGAATTCTCCCAATCCCAACAAAAAGAAAATGAAAAAAGACTAATGAAACAAACAGGAGAATTGAGATCTTAAGCCTGTGCTATATGTTTTGTTTTGAAGACCTTGGGATATTACACTTAAAACCTGTTATTTCTGTACTGTACAACCCTTTTATCCATGATACAAAAGTAGTTTTTCTGTGAAGACATTTATGGTAACTTTAGAACATGTCACACTAAACACTCAGGGATGTGTGACTTAATACAGTACTATTCTCTGTTAAATAAATTTTCTGTGCCAAGTATAATTGCACATTCATATCAAATTGCTTCAAAGAAAATAGTAAGTGTTTCTCAGTTGCTAAAGGTTTAGACCTGGCTTTACTGGACAGTTCTTAGGTTCTTTTATGAGACTGCAATCAGCCTGCCAGCTGGAATGCAGTCTTGAGCCACAGGCAGGTTGGTGCTGGTTGAACGCTTATCCATGTGAACCCCTCTACTTCTTTCTTTACTGGACCTAGGCCCCCTACAAAGATGGGGCTGATGGGCAACTCAGGTGTCATGTGAGTTCCCTAAAAAGGGGAGCAGGGGTCTTCTCTGGTCCTTTTGCCAGCTTTTCAGTTACTTCCCCCTGGAGGGACAGCTCTTGATGAGCTGGGGTAGGCAGGAAAGGGGAGGGAATCCCCTTTGCTGAGGAATAGACAGGTTGGAGGAGTAGGAGGAAGGGTGGGACTGAGAGATCAGGAGGGAAAGGACTAAGATCAGGATGTAAAGTGAAGGAAGAAAGAAAGAAAAGAAAGAAAGAAAGAAAGAAAGAAAGAAAGAAAGAAAGAAAGAAAGAAAGAAAATATTTATTTTTATGTATAAATATTTCTCCAGCAGTATATGCATGTGCCACATGCATGTTTGGTGCCCATGGAAGCCAGGAAAGAGCACCAAATCCCCTGGAACTAGACTCTCACCTATATGTGAGCAACCACGTGTTTACTGGAAACTGAACTTAGATCTTATGCGGGAACAGCTAATGGTCTGAACCGCTAAACTGAACTCCCAAATACTCCATTGGGCCTCTTGAGTATTCTTGCCACATGGTGCCTAGCCTTTTCCTAGTATGGAATTCTAGACAGCATGCCAGAGCTGCCCAAGCTTCCATAACCAGGGCTTGAAAGCATATTTTTTCCACTGTACTTTACTGTGCATGAAGTATGGAAGGTAACTATCAGGATTATGTGTTAAAGAGTCTGGAAGATGAGATAGATGTGTGTCTGTGACTAAAATTTTTAAAGTTAAAATGGTGGTTTAAAAACAGTTTCTACACTCTTATTACAGTGAATTAGTTTTTCATGTCTGCATAAAGGTCTTATGTTTAAAATCAGGACATTCTAGCTTTTATTCTTTTTATTCTCTGTGCCATGATCTAGGAAAATTAACTTTGCTCAAAGCATTTTAATTGTCTAGATATGAGCCTGAAGATTAATTCCAATGATCACATAGCTTCACCCTGGAATATAATTTGTCAGTTTAATTAATTCCTTTAGCCTGGACCTGTACTAGATTAAATAAATGCTAGTGAACTGAGCAATTAATTCCTGTTCCAAAAGTGACTTATTGACTTATAAAGAAGAGCTTCGAAAGCAGGAGATTTGGAGTCGATAAAACTTTGCTCTCTATTCTATGCTCACACCTCTAATACACACCACACTGGGATGCTGAGTGTGTCTGAGTAAGCCGGAGTGGGGCTTAGATTCTGCTTTCCTTTAAGTTCCAAAATACTGATGGTGCCACATTTTCCACGTGGTAAGTGACGATGTTAGAAAGTCAAAGTTTACTTTAAAGAATTTTCTTCTCACCAATGCTTACTTATCAATAGTATTGGGATTTTCCACAGTTATTTATGCTGATAATTACAACCTACCAGAAAGAAAAAAAAGGCCTATTCTATATTCCATAGGACATTTCAGCTACCCTTCCCTTAAATGATTTTTCTTATATAAAATATCATTTATGAGAAATTACTGCGTACTTCTCTTGTTCTATGTTGTAGAATTTGATGTGCTGGCTCTTTAGTAAATGTCTTTCAAATGGGAAGACAATTATTTCATTCGCATACACGTATTTTGACTTAACCCTCACTTTTTTAACTTCAGGTTGAAACATCTTGGAACCCGATTACTTCTAACTTCCATCATTTACTGTGTATCCACCCTTTGATTCCTATGTCCTTCTGACCATTCTTGACCCGTGCCATGAGTGCCTATTATTAGGGTCATTTCAATATTTTACTTTAACCCCTTCTACCACCAGTTTGGTCCTCACGATCATACTCTTATATAGGACAATTACTAACAGAATATATCTTATTTTGAGAAATTTTCTTAACTTTGCACAAAAAGTAACTTTCTGAAAACCCTGTGAGTCAAGATTCTTGGCTATAGTCAACAAAACCTGACTGCCTACTTAAGGGAAAAATGTTCGTTAGAAAAATTTAACCAACACGCAAAACCTGAGAAAGAGGAACAGTTTGGGTGTAGAAAGGAGACAGACTCACACTTGTTCTCTTTGCTCTGCCACCGCAGTAGAGCGTGCCATTGCCGTGTGTGCCTTTCTCAGCGCGTTACAGTAATGAAATAAGTCTACTAACAACTAGGAAATGCTGCATATAATGCTATCGAGATGATAATAGAAAAAGAAGTGACATCTGATATTAGATCAAAAGACGGCAAGTTGCCTCTGTCTTTGGCATAGACACAGCCTGAAATGGCAGTCTAACCTTGTCATTGCTTTCAGATTATCAGAAGTGTCCTCTTCACACTAATATAGATCTGACTTGAAATACTTTCTCTTAGTATATTGCCTTAAAACACTTTCTCTGAAGGAAGGACAAAATAAAACAGCCATAATTTCAAAAATGACATGCCACAATCCACTCATTTTGTAATTGTCAGTCTTTATATCAATATCTTCATGTGTAAGTCATAGGATAGCTTATTATTTTGAAGAAATAGAGTTGACACAATGATTAATTGGAAAGCTATTCACAGGCAGGTTTCACTAATGCCTCAGGGATTTTGAAGAATTAAATGGTGTTTTTTGAGAAACAGCCCAAGCATCAATCAATGTATATTATACTAATTTGAAGTGTGTAATTTTTAATTTGATATTTTGTAAGTTTGCCAAACTTGAAGTTAAGGGTAAAGACTCCCTCACTTCAGAGACCAGCCGTAAACTTAACAGTCTCTAAACATCCCTTATTCATGCCAAGCTACCTAAAAATTCAAGAGACCCCTGCCCCCTTGGGTTTGATAATTATCTCAGATTCATAGAGCTCAAAAATGCTATCTTTATGGCTACAATTTTACTATTACAAGAAGATATTGAAAAAAAAACAGCAAAAGAAAGAGACAGGTAAGATCAGAGGAGATTCCATCTATGAAGCTGTGTTCTCCTCAAGAAGAATCCCTCATTAGTGTGTAATGGTGCAGCCAGGGAAGCCGCCCTTACTTTGAGTCAGAGCTTTGTGGGAGGGTTCATTTTATCCAACACTGATTGAATTACCACCAGGACATTGGAGCTTGTCTCCGAGGTCTCTTCCTCTCCCCAGAGATTATCTGATATTGAATAATTCAACTCTTGATTTTCTAATCATATTTGTCTTTCTGTAGTGATCAGCTACCCACCACAGACTCTGGATATGTTAATATTAACTATGGAGGAACCCATTATCACAAAACTATTAGCTACAGCCTTAAAGCCCACCATGAAGGATAAAGGCAGGCCAATCAGCCAAAAACTTCTGAGGATTTACAAACCACTTTCCAAAATGCATGGTCAGAGGCCAACTGATTCCTTTATTGTGTATAGATGTTTGTTTTAACATTGTGTATATTGCCATGAGGTAAGCTACACATCCCAGGTTCTACAAGAGAAAAGAATTCCAACAGAGAGGCTGAATGGATTTCTGAGATTTCTGCAAACAGTCTATATAAACTACTAATCCAAATAGACCACATCTTTCAATAATAGCGTAAAACTGCTGCAATAACCATAAAATAAAATTGAAGGAAAATTGTGTCATTTTAGTTTATTTTTCTAAAAAAATATATAGATGAGTGGAAAATAGTATTCTGTTTTTTACTATTTAGATGTGTGACAAATGAAGATAGTAGATGGTGACTTAATGGAGGAGTGGTGTCTAGAAGTCGCTATCAGTCATTTTCGACAGTGAAGAATTGTTCAGATGAGGGTTTTCTGTTGCGTGATAGGAAGCACATCACTATAAACCTTGTTGTCCTGTGAAGATAGAAAGTTTACTAAGAACAAAACAAATATTTCATCCTTTGGATTTTTTTATGTGGAATTAATATTGAAGCTCAAGGACCATTTTATTAGCGTTTGAGAGAAAAAATCAAAAGGCACGCAAACTGTAAATCTTGGCAGCAGTGGGAAGAAAAGAGAGAAAATTATGCTTTTTATACATTGGACATGGACCTTGGCTAACAGCTGTGTGATGGAAGGGGGGGAAGGTTTCAGAGAAAGTGTAAGAAAGTAAGAAAGACAAGTGGTATCAAAAAAAAAAAAAAAAGCTGAGGCCTTTCACCAGTATATGAAAGAAGAAAATAGAAAAGTTCTACTTTTCTGAATCAGACCTCACAAAAGCAGGCAGGTGTCATGGCTTTGTACAGAGCTGTGCCACCTGGAAGTAATTTTGTAAGTGGTAATTTTTGTTGTCTTTCAAAACAAATGTTTAATTTTCAAATTACTATTTTACTGTAAATTCTCAATCTGAGAGTTATTACGAATTCAGAAAAAGTTGCTCATTTTGCTCTAAAGTTACACTGTCACCTAGTGGTTTCTCACATAGAACAAAAAAGTAAGTGTATCATTTGTACATTTTATTATCTCACTTACACAAAATGTGAAATATCTGTTTTTCTTTGTAATATCCAAAATTTCTCTGATATTTTTAGCTCAGATGGGTTTGGATAATGACTAATTTATGCCATGTTCTTTAAAGCATTGTTTCCCTTTGTCAGTCACATGTAGAGTACAAGAAAGAATATACAACAGAAAAAGGTTTGGGCTTCAGTAGATTAAATGGCAAATTTATTGTATTTTCTTAATTTTCAAGAGTTACTTCATTATCTAATTCTGATTATATCCAGTTTGTCTCAGAAGTACTCAGTTAATATGAAACTAGAAATTTCTGAGTTCTATTTCAGAATTGATCCTCTTTCCCCATACATCTTTTCCTAAAATGAGACAAGACACCTTAAGCACTTTGCATATAATGACCTCTTTATTGATGCCATGATTATGAACATTACCCCAGAATCAGTGAGAACTTCTGATGTAACTTGGGAGGATATGCTCTCCATATCTTATTGATTACAGAACATCAGCCCACACAGAGCTAGGAAGTCCATAAAGCTTGACTGGCTGTGGGGGTTTCCCTGCCCAGCCCTGACTTAGGCTTTGTTTCCTCAAAGTTCCATACAGCACATAGCTGAGATTTCTGTCATGCCAACCCAGCTTGCACATCTTATTCCCCAGTTCCAGGCATACAGAAGAGGCCTTCATCCTGTGTTTCCCTCTCTGTGGGAGAAATTGGGTGGGTGGCTGAGTTAAATGAGCAAACAGTAGAGAAGTGCTGGCTGAAGCACACAGATGGGGGATTGAAGAACGTAACACATCTTCACCATCATGAACTGGGGCTCTGAAGACACTAACATAACATCCATGATTGGTGCAAGGTTGCTTTTTGTTATTTAGAAAAATTAAAGTCACTGGATCTCTACTGTTTTGTGGTTTCTGTTTCTGTTCTGCCCAGTTCACAAACCCCAAAAGACCAAGAACAACTAGACTCCACTGTAAATACATGAGGTTCTTTTTATTGTAAATTACAAGCTGCAGCTTGGGCCCACAGCAGTGGGAGCGTGCGCCCAGGTTAGTTGGGTGATTTATAGATTCTGGTCGCTCCCAGCATGCCCAAGGCAGGGCAATTCCTACCTGGCAAGCATCTATTGGTCAAAATGCTACATTTTGAATTGATTGGCTATAGGAAGGTCCCCAGACCATAATGACCTGGTGTCCCTCCCTAGGGGGATGGGCCAGTTTCCTAGCAACTGATATCTCTAGTGGGTGGGGAAAGACTGTAGTAAGGCGGTCCTTCCCCTCAGGGCATTACTGGACTTCTCCACCCACCTACTTCAGGTCTTAATAATAGCTGCTAATTTATTTTTTGGTCTCTCACTTCCTTTTCTGTAAAAGAGAATCCAATATAATCCCAGAAAGAAGGAAAAAAACAAAACGGAAAAAAGTTATGAAACTCAATTGAAATAATGAAGATTCCTTTTAGAATATTCAATTATCAAAGTGTTTTCTGGTTAAATTGAAGACATAGACTCGGGAAATAAATAAAATTAATTATTTCCTACAAATAGAATAAACCCTTTTTAACTGTTGATAGTTTCTGCTATGTTTATAAGAAAAACTTACATCTTTCTCAATTTTACTCAAAAAGCAAATTTTACGTTCTGTCTTTAATATCATGTAAAATGTTTTATTCTCCTTGTGTTTAAAACAAGAAGCCAGCAAATATCCATGAAGGTTTTAGAATTCAATACTTTGCATTTCAAAGTAGGTAGTAGAACTTGGGGTGTACTGGTAGATCAACTTTGAAAGTAGGGCTGCACTGTGTTACAAATATGCAAGAGTCATTCAATGTTATTTTATATGAATTTTTACTGTGCTTTTCATATTTTAAAAGGGGATATTTTGTTAGTGATGAAACGTTTCTTGTCATATGCAGTGCACATTTTTTTAATTTTTAATTTATTATTTATTACAATTTATTCACTTTGTATCCAGGCTGTGGCCCCCTCCCTCATCTTCTCCCAATCCTACCCTTCCTCCCTCTTCTTCCCTATGTCCCTCCCCCAGTCCACTGATAGGTCTTCCTCCCCTTCCATCTAACACTAGCCTATCCAGTCTCATCAAGAATGGCTGCATTGTCTTCCTCTGTGGCCTGGCCAGGCTCCATACCCCAGAGGGAGGTAAAAGTTATCACAAAAATGTAACTTAAGATTATTAATATTGTTAAATACATGACGGTATAAACATACCTATCTTTTATGAATTCAAATTATATCCTCGATAACATTTAATATAAATTATTGGAAATTAATTGCAAATGGCATGCATATATAAGGTATTAAAACTTATGAATATCAGCTTTGAGTAGAAAAAAATAACTGACTATAGAAATGTCAGTGATGCTAAGAAACTCCTGAATTTCCTCAGAACTGCATGCAAAACTGCCATTTCTTGAATCAATGCCTAGGAAGAAACTATTACAGTATCAATAGGCATAAAACCCAGACATTTATTAATAACATTTCTAATATTTTAGATTCATCCAAAATATGACTAAATAATGAGAACTAACTGAATGTAAAAAGAGATAACTCCTTATTGTGACTAGAAAAAGAAATGAATAAATCTACTGATACAATTACAATTAGGACCCTTAAATTAAGAGATACATGGTCTTTGATAAGCAGAGTCTTATTAATGTTCACATACTACATAACTGTTGATAGTCACAACTTCTAGCCAACATTAAAATGGACCCTTAAATCTCTCATTTTGTCAATACATAGGACAAATTTGATCTTTTTAATTAATTAACTTATTTTTTTATTATTACAGCTTATTCACTTTGTATCCCAGCTAAAGCCCCCTCCCTTGTCCTCTCCCAACCTCACTCTCCCTCCCTCTTCTCCTTCCATGTCCCTACCCCAGTCCACTGATAGTGGAGAACCTTTTCCCCTTCCATCTGTCCCTAGCCTATCAGGTCTCATCAGGACTGGCTGCATTGTCCTCCTCTGTGGCCTGGTACAGCTGCACTACCCCCAGGGAGAGGTAATCAAAGACCCAGCCACTGAGTTCATGTCAGAGACAGTCCCTGCTCCTCTTATTAGGATACCCATTTGGAGGCTGAGCTGCTTTGGGCCTCTTCTGAGCAAGCAGTCTATCTTCATGCATGGTTCTTGGTTGGAGTATCATCTTTGCAAAGACCCCTTGGCCCAGATTTTTTGGTTCTGTTGGTCTCCTTGTGGAGCTGCTGTCCCCTCCGGGTCTTTCATCTCCCCATTCTTTCATAAAATTTCCTGCACTCTGCCCAAAGTTTAGCTAGGAGCCTCAGCATCTACTTTGATACCTGCTGGGTAGAGTCTTTCAGAGGCCCTCTGTGGTAGGCTCCTGTCCTGTTCCCTGTTTTCTCCTGTTTCTGATGTCTGTCCGATTTGCTTTCTGAGTGAGAATTGAGCAACTTCCTTCTGGTTTGGCTTCTTCAAGATTATATCTGACAGAACGCTAATATCCAGAATATATAAAGAAATCAAAAAGTTAAACACCAACAAATCAAGTAATCCAATTTAAAAAATGGAGTACAGAGCTAAACAGAGAATTCTCAATAGAGGAATATCGAATGACAGAGAAACACTTAAAGAAATGATCACTGTCCTTTGTTACAAAGGAAATATAAATCAAACCAACCATGAGATTTCACCTTACACCCATCAGAATGGCTAAGGTAAAAAACTCAAGTGATAACACATTATGGAGAGGATGTGGAGAAAGGGGAACCCTCCTCCATTGCTGGTGGGAATGTAAACTTGTACAACCACTTTGAAAATCAATCTGGTGCTGTCTCAGACAATTAGGAATAGAGCTACCTCAAGATCCAGCTATATCACTCCTAGGTATATATCCAAAATATGCTTAAGTATACAAGGACATTTGTTCAATCATGTTTGTAGCAGTTTTATTTGTAATAGCCAGATTCTGCAAACAACCCAGATGTCCCTCAATGGAGGGATGGATACAGAAATTGTGATACATTTACACAATGGAATACTACTCAGCAATTAAAAACAAGGAAATCATGAAATTTGCAGGCAAATGATGGGATCTAGAAAAGATCATTCTGAGTGAGGTATCACACAAGGAGAAAGACACACAGGGTATATCACTTATAAGTGGATACTAGACCTATAATATAGGATAAACATACTAAAATCTATACTCCTAAAGAAGCCAAACAAATTTGACCCTAATTCGACTTATTTATTGTACTTAAAATGTCCCAAAAAGTTCAGGGGACATAAATAAAAACTAACAATTTTCAGGGAAAATAAATAAAAGCTAATGTTATTAACATGCTTAATTAAATTAGTATGTTCCTCATCTTTGTCTGTCTTCATAACCAAAGCTTCTTAAGGGAAGATAATAGCCTTTAATAAACACACTGATGTATGAGTCAGAAAGATGTAGAAGACAAGATTAAAGCATTAGCAAAAACTGCATATAATACATTGTCAGGGTATTTTTATATATTTAAAAATACTCCAGTCTCAGGAGCCTACCACAGAGGGCCTCTGAAAGGCTCTACCCTGCAGGTATCAGAGCAGATGCTGAGACTTATAGCCAAACTTTGGGCAGAGTACAGGAAATTTTATGAAAGAATAGAAAGATGAAAGACCTGTAGGGGATAGCAGCTCCGCAAGGAGAGCAACAGAACCAAAAAATCTGGGCAGAAGGAGTCTTTTCTGAGACTGATACTCCAACCGAGGACCATGCATGGAGATAACCTAGAACCCCTGCACAGATGTAGCCCATGACAGTTCAGTGTCCAAGTGGGTTCCATAGTAATGGGAAGAGGAACTGCTCTGACATAAACTGATTGGCCTGCTCTTTGATCTGCTCCCCTCCTACTGAGGCTGGATAAGGCAACCCAGTAGGAGGACATGGGTCTCAAAAGGAGACAAAAGCATCAGAAACAGCCCCCTTAATAAACAACAACAACAACTCTTCTTGTTTTATTTTTCTTACTACTTTGGGATTCAATGATTTCTTTTCCTCCAAGTAATTCATGTTCTATAGCATTCATTTGTAAATTTAAATTTAAATTTCTAACAGGAAAAAAGGAATGAATTAATTTTGTCAATTCATCTTTATCTTATGTAATTTAAAAAAATCATGAATTGTGTTTTTACAGGTTAGACAATGTCTTAATTTCAACAATTGTAATTAAGGAAAATATTAAATTGTGATGGTAGGTAAGAAAATAAGCAATTCATTGTCTTAAAAAACTGGTAACAGAATTTAAAAAATGGTGTTCTGAACTCAAAAATAGTTAAATCTTTTGATTTTCTGCAATGAATGGCAATGAGCAACCCATGGCTTTATCTTTCAGCAGTTAAGCACGGATCTGATCTGAAGCACACTCAATGCCGCAGGTCCACCTGCAGGACTGTGGGCTGAGTACTGCAGAGGGAAGAAGTCCAAGATTACTCCCATTAGCCAGGCAGTGAGGAGTTCTTCCTGCTATTGCTATCACCAGATAGTTTATACATGGAGCACTCAAAGGAGATTTATTTTTCATCTGGAGCTTAGAGGAATATACAATAGAACAACAAATGACAAATGCCGTAATTGCTTAGGGATATTATCATTCCTGCTGTGACAGAGCAAATCTGGAAGCTTAAAATAAACTAAGCAAGCTTTCAGTCTACTAAAGAGCATGAACCAAGTAATTGCTTACTTTTTTCAGAGTTCAGTGGAAAGTCAACTGTGAGAGCAAAGTGATTTCAGCTTTCTCATTGAACAATAAATGCACTCAACAGAGCTTGACTGGTTTTCTGTTATCCCTTTCTGTGCTACTCAGTGTACAACAAAGATCAATTTCAAGAGGGCACAGTGGTTTGGGGGCAGTGAGTTGGCATATTATATAGATAACTTTTATATCCTATCATCAACTAAACTTGTTTTCTTCACTCTTGCACAATGGCCTTAGTTAAAAGGCATAGTTCTAGGCATGGGTAAACCATCTTCAAGTACTTCTTACTCCTCGTCGTCACGTGAATAATAAACTAGGGATCATATTTTTCCATCTGTCTTATCAGATGTTTGCATGTAAAAAAGGAAAACTAAAAAAAAACAATAAATTTTAATTGTGAATGTTATAGTTTCATGCTCAAGAAATAAACTAGAGGAAGGGACATAAGGAGTAAGGACCTAATATCCACTTAAATTCATGCTATGTATCAAGAATGTATTTTGACATGAATAAAGGCCCCAATTCAGCACTCTCTTAGTTCCATGAATTTCTGAAGGGAATGACAATCTCACTATGAAGTCAGATAATGTCTAATCAAGTTGTTCTGCCACATTTCTTGTGGTAGATATGGTTGGCTTTAGCACTACTTAGCTGTGTGCACAGCGCAAATGGCTGACTTTGGAGATTTTACAAGAAAGACGTAATATTGTTTCATGTTCTATGGTAGGTAGACAAGTGTGGGCAAGCTGAAAAGGATTCCTCTGCTAATAGCATCCAATTTTATACAACATAAACACAATTATCATAGTGCTTTCTTACCAGAAAAATAATAGTAGCCTTCTTTATAGAATACTTATGAAAACAAAACTATTAAATAGACATAGCAGAGACTTTAAGAAAGAGGTAATAGGAAATATTTTTAAATTAATAGCATTCCATTGAAATATATTAACTTCTTAAGATACATTATAAAATGGTATTTTCCTGTTACTTGTTTTCTCCTATGTCCAATGCCCATCCCATTTGTCTCTCTAAGTGAGGATTGATCATCTTACCCCAGGTCCTCTTTCTTGTTTATCTTCTTTAGGTGTATATATTTCATTATGTTTATCATATCTTTTAGGTCTATATGAGTGAGTATATACCATGTGTGTCTTTCTCCTTCTGGGATACCTCACTCAGAATGATCTTTTCTAGATCCCACCATTTGCCTGCAAATTTCATGATTTCCTTGTTTTTGATTGCTGAGTAGTATTCCATTGTGTAAAAATACCACAGTTTCTGTATCCATTCCTCCATTGAGGGACATCTGGGTTGTTTCCAGGTTCTGACATTACAAATAAAGCTGCTATAAACATGGTTGAGCAAATGTCCTTGTTGTGTACTTGAGCAACTTTTGGATATATGCCTAGGAGTGGTATAGCTGGGTCTTAAGGAAGCACTCTTCCTAATTGTCTAAGACAGCATCAAATTGACTTTCAAAGTGGTTGTACCAGTTGATATTCCCACCAGCAATGGAGGAGGGTTCCCCTTTCTCCACAACCTCTCCAGCATGAGTTGTCATTTGAGTTTTTGAAACAGGGCTTCTGAAAATGACTCTACCTAGCAGTGTATCAAAGCAGATACTAAGACTCATAACCAAACCTTGGGCAGAGTGCAGGGAATCATATGAAAGAAGGGGGAGTTAGTATGATGTGGAGAGGATAGGACCTCCCCAAGGACCAAATATATCTGGGCACAGGGGTCTTATATGAGACTATTTCTCCAACCAAGGACTATGTATGGATATAACCTAGAACCTCTGCTTAGATGTAGCCCATGGCAGCTCAGTAACCAAGTGGGTTTCTCTAGTAAGGAGAACACAGACTATTTCTGACATGAACTCAATGGCAGGCTCTTGACCTCCCCACCCCCCAAGAGAGGAGCAGCCCTGCTAGGCCAAGGAGGACTTTGCAGTCAGTCCTGAAGATACCTGATAAACCGGGGTCAGATGAAAGGGGAGGAGGTCCTTCCCTATCAGTGGAGTTGGAAAGGGGCAGGGAGGAGATGAGGGAGAAAAGGTGGGATTGGGAGGGAATGAGGGAGCAGGTTACAGCTGAGATACAGAGTTAACAAAATGTAACTAATAATAAAAATAAAATAGTATATTAGGAAAAATGAGATAAGAATTGAAATCTATCATGTCTGAAATTAAAATAGTAAAATTTACCTTAAGGAATCTACATAAAAACTTTAATAGGCAATGGTATACTAGTAAGTGGTTAATTTCACAGAATTTTGCAGATATTTATGATACTGATTTCCAAATTTCAAGGCATATAAATAAATGAGTCCTTGAATATTTATGGAAACCTTTTTTTAATGTTCAAAGTATTTTTGAACAAATTTGTTTATACCAACATGTTGCTTACCAAATATAGACGTGTTTCCACACTGTACAAGTGTTTCTTCTAAATGTCTTTGTCATCTATTCTCAGAGATTTCTATTTTGAGTGGAGCCCTATATCGGACAGAGCATAAAAATATAAGTTAACAACTTTTAGTTACAGCCTCCATTATCTAATTATAGCTTGCAATGCAACTATAAACTGAGAACTTCCCAGAATTATCTAGAATCCTGCAACAAGTGGCTAGTGTTTAGTCCAGCAAGCTCGTCTATAACATGTTACAAAATTAAGTACTATGGTCAATGATCCAAATACCTGGTTATCAGAGGATCATCATACAAAAATGTGAATAACTTTATAAAGAAATAAAAGAATGAGAACATTTCCCATAGATGAACTCTACTGAAAATTAAAAAAAAATTAAAAATCAGTATCCATAAAACAAGGACTGGAAATATAATTGAATGATAAAGTTCTTGCCTAGCATGTCTGAAAACCTAGGCTCAAACTCTAATGCTACAAGGAATAAGAACCAATAAAAGGTAACTAAATTTAGAGGACAGCTTGGAATAGTAGTGTTATGAAGCCCCACATTTTTGTAAGCATTTCCAAAGAACCCAGAACGGAGCGCAGGTTTTGTTGATGCCACATGAAATCCTGGGCTGGAAGGAAAGTTTGCACTGGTTGCCTAATCCAGCAAAGGCTGTCCTTCCATTATGTGCCTTAGGCATTTCCTCTCAGATCTGAGATCTTCAGAGCTTCAGTGGTTGAAAGCTCGACTTCTTTGTGTTCAATGAGTTGTAAGAGTTTTGCCTTAGCAACAGCCTGTTTGTTTGGAAATTTCCATGGTACCCTCTTGGCCAAAAGCTTAATTGAATGCAACCCAGTACTGCCACTGGGACCCTTGCCTGGCAACACGCGATGGCTAGTTGTGACTCCAAATCTCCCACTGCTAGAAGTCCTCGCTAGGATCACCTTCACAGATTCTGGAATTTTTCAACACCACCACCCAAATACCCCCACTGCCAGCCGTCACCACTTTCCCAGAAGCCCTTCCACTACCTCTCCCCGTCAATCTGACCCACCACACCCCCAAGCCTACCCCTGTTCCAGTTCCCACCCACCTGCAGACTGCCTGTAAAATTTATTCTATTTCCTCTCCAAGGGCAATCCATGAATCCCTTAGACACTCCTCTTTACCTAACCTCTCTGAGTCTACAGATTATACTTTGGTTATAATTTATTTAATAGCTAATATCCACTTACAAGTGAATATATACATATTTGACTTTCTGGATCTGAGTTACCTCATTCAGGATGATTTTTTTTCTAGTTTCATCCATTTGCCTACAAATTTCATGATGTCATTATTATTTTAGCAGTTGAGTATTACACCATTGTGTAAATGTACTGCATATTGTTTATACATTCTACTGTTGAAAGACATTTTGGTTGTTTCTAGTTTCTAGCCATTAAGAATTATACTGAAATTAACATGTCAGAGCAACTGTCCTTGTGGTAGGATGATACATCCTTTGGCATCCTTTGGGTATATGCCAAAGAATGGTATAGGTGTGTCTTGATGTAGATTGACTCCCAAATTTCTAAGGAACTGCCATATTGATTTTCATAGTGGCTATACAAGTTGACACTCCCACCAGCAATGGTAGAGTGTTCCCTTTGCACCACTTTCTTGCCAGCATGAACTATGTTATTGATTTTAGCCATTCTGACAGGTGTAAGATAGACTCTCAAAGGAAGTTTGATTTGCATTTTTCTGATGGCTAAGGATGTTGAACATTTCTTTACACGTTTCTCAGGCATTTGAAATTACTCTGTTGAGAATTCCCTGTTTAGCTCTATAATCTAGTTTTAACTGGATTAAATGGGTTTTTTTGATAGTTTTGATATTTAGTTTTTCAATAATTTGTTTCTTGACTTATTCAATATATTATATAAAATATCCATTATATTATATATTATATAACATATCCATTATATATTATATATATAATATCCATTATAGGATATTAGTCCTCTATTATATATAATAACCATATAAGATATTAGTCCTCTATTGGATGTGGAATTGATTTTTAAAAATCTTTTCCCATTCTGTGGGCTGCTGGCTTTGTCCTATTAGTAATGTCCTTTTCCTTATGGAAGTTTTCAGTTTCATGAGGTCCTATTAATTAATTGCTGATCTTAGTGTATATGCTATCTGTATTCTATTCAGAAAGTTGTCTCTTGTGCCAATGAGTTAAAGTCAATTCTGCACTTTTTCTCCTATCAGGTTCACTGTTTCTGGTTTTATGTTAGGGCTTTTGGTCCAGATAGTCCTGAGTTCTGTGCAGGATAATAAACATAGATCTATTTGTATTTGTCTTCATGAAGATAGCTAGTTTGACCAACACCACTTGTTGAAGATGCTGTCTTTTTTCCAGTGTATGTTTCTAGTTTCTTTATCAAAAATTCAAGTACCCGTATGTATGTGGGTTTATGTTTAGATCTTCAACTTGGTTCTGTTGGTCAACTTGTCTACTTTTGTGCCTATACCATGCAGTTTTCATTACCATAGCTCTGTAGTATAATTTGAAATTCAGCACAGTAAGATATGCAGCAGCTCAGTTATTGTCCAGGATTGTTTTAGCAATCCTGAGATTTACGTTTTTCCATACGAAGTTAAGAATTGTCCTTTCAAAGTCTATCCATTTTCTGTTATTTTCTTCAATTTTCTTCTTTAAAAACTTGAAGTTTTTCACTTACTTGGTTACCATTACTCCAAGATATTTTACATTATTCAAGGGTATTGTAAAAGATGTAGTTTCACCAATGTCTTTCTCAGTCCATTTGTCTTTTTTTTATAGGAGAGCTTGTGATTTTTTAAAGTTAATCTTTCATCCAGCCTCTTTGCTGAAAGTTTTTAGCAGCTGAAGGAGTTCCCTGGTGAAATTCTTAGGGTCACTTATGCGTACTATCATATCATCTGCAAATAATAGTACATAGACTTCTACCTTTCCAGTTTGTACTGCTTTGTTCTTCTTCAGTTGACTTATTTTCTAGATAAAATTTCAAGTACTGTATTGAAAATATCTGAAGAGAGTGGACAACATAGTCTTGTTCTTGATTTAGCAGAATTATTTTAAGTTTCTCTTTATTTAATTTCATGTTGGTTATAGGCTTGTTGTATATTATGCTTAAGTATGTCCCTTGTATTCCCAGTCTTTCCAGAACTTTTATCATGAAGGAATGTTAAATTCTGTCAAAAACTTTTTTTACACATAATGAGGTGATAGTGGGTTTTTCCCAGTTTGCTTATGTAATGGGTTACATTTATTGATTTTCATATTTTGAACCACCGCTGCATCCCAGGGGTAAAATGTACTTGATCATCATAGTTGATCTTTTTGATGTATCTGCTATATTTGTTAGTTCAAGTATTTCTCTGTTTAGTTCTTATCTTGATAACCTGTTCATTGTTGGGGTGTATGTATTGAAATTTCCCACTATCAATGTGTGATTGTTAATATGTGATTAAAGCTATAGTAGTACTTCTCTTACAAACTTGGGTGCCCATTTGTTTGGGACAAGGAGGTTAAGAGCTGAAATGTCATATTAGGTATTTTTTTTTCTTTGATTAAAATGTAGTGTCCTCATGATCATCTCCTTAGATGCTGAAAATGCATTTGACAAAATCCAACACCCATTCATGTTTAAAGTCTTGAAGAGATCAGGGATGCAAGGCACATACCTAAACATAGTAAAGGCAACATACAGCAAGCCTACATCCAACATGAAACTCAATGGAGAGAAACTTAAATCAATCCCACTGAAATCAGAGACAAAGCAAGGCTACCCACTCCATATCTCTTCAACATAGTACTTGAAGTCCTAGCTAGAGCAATAAGACAACTAAAGGAGATCAAGGGGATACAAATTGGAAAGGAAGAAGTCAAAGTGTCACTATTCGCAGATGATATGATATTGTACATGAATGACCTGAAAAATTAAACCAGAAAACTCCTACAGCTGATAAACACCTTCAGCAAAGTGGCTGGATACAAAATTAACTCAAAAAAATCAGTAGCCATCCTATATGCCAAAGACAAAAGGGCTGAGAAAGAAATTAAAGAAACAACACCCTTCACAATAGCCACTAATAACATAAAGTACCTTGGTGTGACTCTAACGAAGCAAGTGAAAGACCTGTTTGAAAAAAACTTGAAGTCTCTGAAGAAAGAAATTGAAGAAGATATCAGAAGATGGAAAGATCTCCCATGCCCATGGATTGGTAGGATTAACATAGTGAAAATGGACATTCTGCCAAAAGCAATCTACAGATTCAGTGCAATTCCCATCAAAATACCAACACAATCCTTTACAGACCTTGAAAGAAAAATTATCAATTTCATATGGAGAATAAACCCAGAATTTCTAAAATGATCCTGTACAAGAACAGATCTTCTGGAGGTATCTCCATCCCTGATCTCAAGCTGTACTACAGAGCAATAGTAATAAAAACTGCATGGTATTGGCATAGAAGCAGAAAGGTAGATCAATGGAACCAAATAGAAGACCCAGAAATAAACCCACACACCTATGAATACTTCTTTTTTGACAAAAAAAAAAAAAAGCCCAAACCATTCAAAGGAAAAAAGACAGCATCTTCAACAAATGGTGCTGGTCCAACTGGATGTCTACATGCAGAAAAATGAAAATAGATCCATATTTATCACCCTGCACAAAATGAAAGTTCAAGTGGATCAAACCTCAATATAAAGCCAGACACACTAAATCGGTTAGAAGAAAAAGTGGGGAAGAGCCCAGAACTCATTGGCACAGGAGACAACTTCCTGAACAGAACACCAAAAACACAGGCTCTAAGAGCAACAATCAATAAATGGGACCTCATGAAACTGAAAAACTTCTGTAAAGCAAAGGACACTGTCATCAGAACAAAACGACAGCCTATAGACTGGGAAAGGATCTTCACCAACCCTATATCTGACAGAGGGCTGATATCCAGAATATATAAAGAACTAAAGAAGTTAAAAAGCAATAAATTAAGCAATCCAATTAAAAAATGGGGTACAGAGCTAAACAGAAAATACTCTGTAGAGGAATGTAGATGGCAGAGAAACCCTTAAAGAGGGTGCTCAAAGTCCTTAGCCATCAGAGAGATGCAAATCAAAACCCTGAGATTTCACCTTATACCCATCAGTATGGTTAAAATCAAAAATTCAAATGACAACACATTGTGGAGAAAGGGGAACCCTCCTATATTGCTGGTGGGAATGTAAATTTGTACAACCATTTTGGAACTCAATCTGGTGCTGTCTCAGACAATTAGGAATAGTGCTTCCTCAAGATCCAGCTGTACCACTCCTAGGTATATATCCAAAAATGCTCAAGTACACAACAAGGACACTTGATCAACCATGTTTGTAGCAGCTTTATTTGTAATAGCCAGAACCTGGAAATAGCCCAGATGTCCCTCAGTTGAGGAATAGATACAGAAATTGTGGTACTTTTGCATAATGGAATACTACTCAGCAGTTAAAACAAGGCAGTCATGAAATTAGCAGGCAAATGGTGGGATCTAGAAAAGATCACCCTGAGTGAGGTATCCCAGAAGCAGAAAGACACACAAGGTATATACTCAATTATAAGTTGATACTAGACCTAAAAGATAGGATAAACATACTAAAATTGGTAAACCTAAAAAAGCTAAACAAGGAGAAGGACCGTGGGTAAAATGATCAACCCTCACTTAGAAAGACAAATGGGATGGACATTGGAAGTGGGAGAAAACAAGAAACAGGACAGGAACCTACCATAAAGGGCCTCTGAAAGACTCTACCTAGCAGTGTATCAAAGCAGATGCTGAGATGCATAACCAAACCTTGGGCAGAATGCAGGGAATCATATGAAAGGAGGAGGGATTTAGTAAGGCCTGGAGAGGACAGGAGTGCCACAAGGACCAAAAGTATCTGGGCACAGGGGTCTTTTCTAAGACTGATTCTCCAACCAAGGACCATGCATGGATATTACCTAGAACCCCTGTTCAGACATAGCACATGGCAGCTTATCATACAAGTGGGTAGCCTAGTAAGGGGAACAGGGATTGTCTCTGACATGAACTCAGTGGCTGGATCTTTGACCTTCCTCTATCAGTGGACTTGGAGAGGGGTAGGGAGGAGATGAGGGCCCTGCAGAGACTGATAACCCCAACCAAGGACCATGCATGGAGAAGACCTAAAACTTCTGCTCAGATGTAGCCCATAGACTTAGTCTCCAAGTGAGATTCCTGGTAAGGGCTGTCTCTGGCATAAGCTCAGTGGCAGGCTCTCTGATCATCTCCCTCTAAGGGGTGCAGCCTTGCCAGGCCTCAGAGGAAGAAAACGCAGCCAGTCCTTATGAGACTTGATAGACTAGGGTCAGATAGAAGGGGAGAAGGACCTCCCCTACCAGTGTACTAGGGGAGAGGCATAAAGGGAGAAGAGATAGGGAGGGTGGTATTGGGAGGAAATGAGGGTAGAGGCCACAGCCAGGATACAAAGTAAATACTTTTTATTACTATTGTAATAAATAGTAATAAAAAGAGTTTTTAAATGGAGTACAGAGCTAAACAGAGAATTCTCAATAGAGGAATATCAAATGGCAGAGAAACACTTAAAGAAATGCTCAAAATCCTTAGTCATCAGGGAGATACAAATCAAAACAACCCTGAGATTTTACCTTACACCCATCAGAATGGCTAAGATCAAAAACTCAAGGGGTGATGCATACTGGAGAGGTTGTGGAGAAAAGGGAACCCTGCTCCATTGCTGATGGGAATGTAAACTTGTACAACCACTTTGGAAATCAATCAGGCACTATCTCAGAAAATTAGGAATAGTACTACTCAAAATTAAAAAGAAATATGTTGTGAGCTAAGGAAGATTAGAGATCCATGTCAGTAAAGGAAGTCAAAGAAAGTTGTATTATTTGTAGCTATTGTGACAGGTGTTGTTTCCCTAATTTCTTTCTATGTCCTTTGACTTTTGTACTCAGGAGGGCTTTAGATGTATTTGAGTTAATTTTGGATCCAACAATATTGCTGAATCTGTGTATCAAGTGAAGGAGTTCTTTGGTTGAATTTTTGGGATCGCTCATGTATACTATCATATCATCTGTGAATAGTGATACTTTGACTTCTTCCTTTCTGATTTGTATCCCCTTGATCTCCTTTAGTTTTCTTATTGTTCTAGCTAGGACTTCAAGAACTATGCTGAAGAGATATTGTCCCTGATTTCAGTGAGATTGATTTAAGTTTCTCTCCATTTAGTTTGATGTTGTCTAGAGGCTTGCTGTATATTGCTTTTACTATGTTTAGGTATGTGCCTTGTATCCCTAATCTCTCCAAGACTTTAAATATGAATGGGTGTTGGATTTTGTCAAATGTTTTTTTTTTTTTTTGGCATATAAGGATATGATCCTGTGGATTTTTCTTTCAGTTTGTTTACATGGTGGATAACATTAATGGATTTTCACATGGTGAACCACTCCTGTATGCATGAGATGAAGCCTACTTGATCATGGTGTATGGTATCTTTTATCTGTTCTTGGATTCAGTTTGAGAGTATTTTTTCTCATAATTTAAAAATTATTTTTAAATTATTATTTATTAAAATGTATTCACTTTTTATCCCAGCTGTGACTCCCTCCCTCTTCTCCTCTCAGTCCCATCCTACCTCCCTGTTTTCCCTCTATGCCCCTCCCCTAGTCCACTGATATGGGAGGACCTACTCCCCATCTATATGACCCTAGCCTGTCAGGTCTCATCAGGACTGGCTGCATTGTCTTCCTTGTGGCCTGGCAAGGCTGCATCCCCAGGGAGAAGTAATCAGAGTTCATGTCAGAGACAGCCCTTGTTCCCCTTACTAAGGAACCCACTTGGAGACTGAGTGTATGGGCTTTTGTTGAACAGGGGGTCTAGGTCCTTTTCGTATATGGTCCTTGGTTGGTTGGAGTATTGGCCTCTCCAGGACTCCTGGGCCCAGTTTTGTATTAAATTGTATTGTACTGTACTGTACTGTACTGTATTGTATTGTATTGTATTGTATTGTATTGTATTGTATTGTATTGTTTTTTGGCTCTGTTGTTCTCCTTGTGGAGCTCCTGTCCCCTCCAGGTCTTTCTATCTCCCTCTACTTTCATAATGATTCTGGCACTCTGCCCAAAGTTTGGCTCTGAATTTCAGTATTTCCTTCAATACCCTGGTGGATAGAGTCTTTCAGAGGTCCTCTGTGGAAGGCTCCTGTCCTGTTTTCTCCTACTTCTGATGTCTATCCTGTTTACCCTTCTGAATGAGGATTAGGGTCCTCCTTGCTGTTTAGCTCCTTTAGGACTATAGGTTTTAGTATGTTTATCCTATATTGTAGGTCTAATATCCACTTATAAGTGAATAAATGCCATTTGTGTCTTTCTGTTTCAGGGTTACCTCACTCAAGATGATCCTTCCTAGTTCCCACCATTTGCCTACAAATTTCATTATTTCCTTGTTTTAAATTGCTGAGTAGTATTCCATTGTGTAAATGTACCACAATTTCTGTATCCATTTCTCAGTTGAGGGACATCTAGGTTGTTTCCAGATTCTGGCCATTACAAATAAAGCTGCTATAAACATGGTTGAGCAAATGTCCTTATTGAACAGTGGTGCATCTTTTGGATATATGCCTAGGGGTGGTATAGCTAGATCTTGAGGTAGCACTATTTCTAATTTCTTGAGAAAGCACCAGATTGAATTCTAAAGTGGTTGTACAAGGTTACATTTCCACAATCAAAGGAGGAGGATTCCCCTTTTTCCACATTCTTTCCAGCATGCATTATTCCTTGAGTTTTTGATCCTAGTCATTCTGATGGTTGGGAGGTGAAATCTCAGAATTGTTTTGATTTTCATTTCCCCATTGACTAAGGATGTTGAGCATTTCTCTAAGTATTTCTTTGCTGTTCTATATTTCTCTGTTGAGAATTCTTTGTTTAGCTCTGTACCCCATTTCTTAGTTGGTTTACTCGGTTTGTTAGTGTTTAACTTCTGCAGTTCTTTATAAATTCTGGATATTAGCCTTCTATCAGGTGTAGGGTTGGTGAAGATCTTTTCCCAGTCTGTAGGCTGTTATTTTGTTCTGATGACAGTGTCCTTTGCTTTACAGAAGGTTTCCAGTTTCATGAAGTCCCATTTATTAATTGTTGATCTCAGAGCCTGTGCTTTTGGTGTTATGTTCAGGAAGTTGTCTCCTGTGGCAATGAGATGGAGACTCTTCCTCACTTTTTCTTTTTTTAACTTTTTTATTTTATTAATTATACTTTATTCACTTTATATCCACCCATAAGCCCCTCCCTTCTCCCCTCCCAATCCCACCCTCCCTCCCCCTTCTTCACTCATGCCCCTTCCCAAGTCCACTGATAGGGAAGGTGCTCCTCTCCTTCCTTCTGATCTTAGTCTATCAGATCTCATCAGGAGTGGCTGCATTATCATTTTCTGTGGCCTGGTAAGGCTGTTCCCCCCTCAGGGGGAGGTGATGAAAGAGCAGGCCAATCAGATTATGTCACAGGCAGTCCCTCTTCCCATTACTATGTAACCCACTTGGATACTGAACTGCCATGGGCTACATCTGTGCAAGGGTTCAAGGTTATCTCCATGCATGGTACTTGGTTGGAGTATAAGTCTCTGGGAAGACCCCTGTCTTCAAATTTTTCTTATTTGCATTTTTCTGCATATAGACATCTAGTTAGACTAGCACCATTTGTTGAAAATACTGTCTTTTTTCCATTGTATTGTTTTGACTCTTTGTCTAAAATCAAACATCCATTGGTGGGTGGGTTTATTTCTAGGTCTTCTATTCGATTCCATTGATCCTCTAGCCTGTTTCTCTACCAATACCATGCAGTTTTTATTACTGTTGCTCTATAGTACAGCTTGAGATCAGGTATGTAGACACCTCCAAAAGATCTTTATTGTAGAAAAATGTTCTACAAATTCTGGGCTTTTGTTTTTCTATATGAAATTGAGAATTGTTCTTTCAAATTCTATAAATAACTGTGTTGGTATTTGATGGGAATTGCAGAGTTGTGAATGTTTTCTTGAGTATTTTTGTGTCAATGTTCAGAAGCAAGATTGGTCTGAAGTTCTCTTTCTTTGCTGGGTCTTTGTATGGTTTAGATATCAAGGTGACTGTGGCCTCATAGAATGAGGTTGGTAATGTTCCTAGCTTATAAAGACTAACTGTAGTTCCTAAAATTCTGTGTAAAAATCATCCATGTACAACCATCCTGTCTATGAGTACAGGCAGTTATGTCTCCAAAGCAGACAGCAATTTTTTTCTATCTTTGTTCCTTCCTTCCTTCTTTCCTTTTTTCCTTCCTTCCTTTGGCTAAAGGTTCATTTCATAAGAGGGGCAGGGAGAACATGTGTCTCACAATTGACATGATGCTGCAGAGAAAAAACTCAGGCTCTTCACCATCTATCATGCAATTGAAGGTCTCCCTTGACTGTCTTCTAGTTGTTTGATCCTTATCTACAGCTAACACACTTAAGAGTTATGTGTCATGATGGACTTGGTTTACTGAAATTTCAGGATAAGCTAACATGATAGTTTTCCTTTAATTATTTTAGCCTGTTAATACAATGAATTGTCTTGACTAATATTAAAGCATTCAATAAATCTTGCGTGCAAAGGTACTTTTATGTCAATTTGACACAAGCTAGAGTTATCTGAAAGGAGGGAACTTCAACTGAGAAAACCCCTCCATAAGATCCAGATTCTTAAATAGTTATTCATGGGGGAAGACTCAGCCCATTGTGGGTGCTGTTATCCCTGGACTGATGGTCCTGGGTTCTAAAAGAAAGCAGTCTGAGTAAGCCATAATGAGCAAGCCAGTAACAGTGCTCCTCATGATCTGTATTTCTGCTCCTTCCTCCATGTTTCAGCCCTGCTTGAATTTATGTCCAGACATCCTTCAATGATGGACTGCAATGTAAAAGCATCAACCAAACAAACTCTTTCCTCCCCAAGGACTTTTATGCCATGGTGTTCCATCACAGCAATAGTAACCTCAACTAAGATACCTTGTATTTCAAATAGAAAACGTTACTAGTCCTAATTTATTGTCTTTTATCCTTTGATCAACTCAGTTAATAGTTTTTTTTGGGTTGTTTGTTTGTTTGTTTGTTTTTAGCATATTTGCATGAGAGATGTTGATCTATAATTTTAAAATATTTTGGTTTTTGTTATCAGAGTAACTCTGGCCTCTTAAAAAGAATGACTTTGTGTTTTGAAGCATTTATTTGTGTTTTTCCCCCCATATAATTGGGAAAGTTTACATTTCCATGAACCAACATAAGCTTAAATTATTTTCTGCCTTTAGAACTTTATATAATTCCCCAGTCTATAGTTACAGACTTTTACGCTTATACCTTCTGTTTCATTTCTTATAAAATATAGCTCTAAAGAGAAAAATAAATAGTTGCCTAGCTGCCAAATGTTGAGAAATAGACATGATGGAGTGGCAGAAGAGTGGAGGATGTAAGACATCCCAACAGTACCTATAACAACTCTTGCTCAGGTCACCCTCTACCCCTTCCTTTACACATAGCAGAGGCTACTGCCCTTCCTTTTATCTGCTCTCCATGTTTTACTTGTAGACTTTTTTTTGTCTTCTATCATATCTTTTATGCTATTAAGATCTTTTTTACTATTTAAAAACAAAACTAAATCAAGTAACAGTGTTGTCTATGGGACTGTACTTACACATAGAGAGAAATTAATGCAACTGGAGACAGTCTCACCAAGCACAGCATTCTCATTTGTGGTTCTTAGACTTCACATAGAAAAGCACACACACAATATGAAAGTAAGAGCAAAACTGTCCATAGGAGTGAAAGTGACTAACGTGAGGGGAGAAAGTTCAGAGCAGAAGCCAGAACTGGACCACACTCCTTTAATCCCAGCACTCAGGAGGCAGAGGCAGGTGGATCTTTATGAGTTCAAGGCCAGTCTGGTTTACAGATCGAGTTCCACAAATGCCAGACCTGTTACTCAGAGAAACCCTAGAAAGAAAGAAAGAAAGAAAGAAAGAAAGAAAGAAAGAAAGAAAGGAAGGAAGGAAGGAAGGAAGGAAGGAAGGAAGGAAGAAAGAAAGAAAGAAAGAAAGAAAGAAAGAAAGAAAGAAAGAAAGAAAGAAAGAAAGAAAGAAAGAAAGAACAGAAGGAGCACAGCCTTGCTTGAAGCAGATTGTGAGACAAAATTATTCTTACTTTAAACATAGTTTTCAATTCCATGTGTTTAACTGTAAGTAAGGAGACAGATTTTTTCCAACAATGGATATTTAAGACTTAAATTATTGTTTCCTAAAAATCATAATTTAAAAGCCTACATAGTCATGTGGATTTTCTTTTCATGATTTCTTGGGTTTGGTTTTAAAGTATTTTACTGAGAATTTTTGCATCTGTGTTCATAAAGGAAATTGGTTTGTAATCTCATTCTTTGTTCAGTCTTTATGCGGTTTAGGTAAAAAGGTAACTATGGCCTCATAAAAAGAACTGGGCAATCTTTTTACTGTTTCCATTTCTGAGGAATCATTCAAGGGATTATTAGGATTAACACTTCTTTGAAACTCTTGTAGAATTCTGCACTAAAACCACCTGGGCCTGAGATACTTTTGGTTGGGAGAATTTAATTACTGCTTCTATTTCACTTGGTCTATTTAAATTTCTTTTATGATCTGGATCTCACTTTGGTAGGTGTTATACATCAAGAAAATTTTTAAAATCTTTTACATTTTCCAATTTGGTGAGTACAGGTTTTTAAAGTATAACCTTATAATTCTCTGGATATTCTTGGTATCTGTTGTCATGTCCCATTTTTGTCTCCAATTTTGTTAAATTGGATCTTCCCTCTCAGCCTTTTAGTTAATTTGGCTAAGGCTTGTCATTCATATTGATTTCCTCAAAGAACAAACTCTTTGATTCATTGATTCTAATTGAGTTGATGTTTGTTTCTGTTTTATCAATTTGAACCTGAGTTTGATTATTTACTGTAGTCCTTGTGAGTCTATGGACTTCCTCAGTGTCTGTGGTTATGTCTCCCATTTCATCTCTAGCTAAGAATTTCATCTCTAGCTAAGAGTTTAGCAATATTGATTTTTCTCACACATACACAAAATCTCTTTTGTTTTGCTTATTTGTTTGTACCTTACTGATTTCAGCCTTTATTTTGATTATTTCTTGCCATCTAGTCCTCTTGGATGTGATTTTTTCTTTTTGTTCAAGAACTTTCAGGTGTTTCCCTTAAGTTACTAATATGAGCTTGCTCCAATTTTGTATGAAGCTACTTAGTGCTATGAACTTGCCTTTTAAAATCATTGTGTTTAGTATAAGTTTACTTTAGTTTGTTTTGTTTTCCTTTTCATTCAATTTTAGAAAGTGTTTACTTTCTTTCATAACTGTTGTCTTGACCTATTTTTCATTCAGTAGTAACTTGTTTGGTCTCCATGAGTTTGTAAGCCTTCTGTTATTTCCACTGTTGTTAGCACATAGCTGTAATCTGTGATACTCAAATAGGATTGTCTTTTAAATTGGCTTATATGTGTTGAGATTGACTTTGTGTCTAAATATGTGCATTTGGGAAATGTTCCATGAGCTATTAATAAGGAGGTATATAGGTATATTCTTTTGCATTTAGGTGAAATATTCTCTCTATTTTGGTTTATGACATAAGTTAGCTCCTGTGTTTCTTCTTTTGTTTAGTTTGTTTGTTTGTTTTTCTGGATGACCTGTCTGTGGGTGACAGTGAGATGTCAATGTCACCCACTATAACTGTTGCCCTCTCTGTTGTGAATAAAAGTTATAGTGTGGGCCGGCTGGTGGGGAATGCTTTTGAGATCCTGCCAGATGTGATCACTAAGGGTTCCATGTAAAAGAGTGTTTCTAGGTATTGGGAACTGACATTTAGGGATGAGAATGGGCTAGAGTGACCAGCCTAGAGTATCCACAGAAGGGAGAAAAGAAAGATGTAGCACCAAGATCGGGTGAATCCCCCCCTCCAGCAAGTGGTCTGACACAGAGCTGTGGATGAGACTGGAAGGTGTGATTTATAAGAGAGGAGAGAGAATGAACTGAAGAGAGCCTGGGACCTCTGCCCTACCTGATGAGTTCCAGGAAATGCCTTAGGGAGTTGGAGGCTGGGAGGAAGAGATGGATGGTGAGGAAGGCTGTAGTAGAAGGTCTGCAGGGTGGATGGATGCAGAAGGATGGGCAGGCCACAGCAGGCATTCTGCTGCAGAGCTGAGGATGAGACTGTGAGGGCTGGATTTGGAAGTGAAGAAGGTGTTTGAATACCTGAAGATCACCAACCTTGACCCAGTCTCTTTCATTAGTAACTTATATGAATGTTTTTATACTTAATTGTACAGATTGATTCTAGTGAATGTGTCTTTATTTATAGAAATACGAAAACCATTTGATTTTAATATATCTCTATAAGCTTAAGCTTGAAGATATTTATTTTATATTAAAGGGCTATATTTTGCCTTAAATTTAATACCAAAAATCTAAATATTTTGTTAAACAATATCATTCACTTTTTGCTGTTACTATTATTTTTTGTATTTATCCTTTTTCTTGTTATACCTTAAAGGAAGCTTAGAATATTTCATACTAAAAAAAAATCTTTTGTCATGATTTTTGTCATACTAATACTTCCTTTGTTCTAATTGGTATTAGATATCTCCTTCATTAATCTTTATTGTAACTGCCCTCTTGTTTTTATTGCAACTATACTTAAATTATTTTGAGAAAATTAGAATATGCAAAGGGAATGTTTAAAAACCTATTCTTGTTGAAATCACTTATATTTCATTAGTATTTCTATTATAGTGTAGTTCCTGAATTGACATAATTTCTCATTACCAAAGTAGTTCAAGTAAGCTAAAAGGAAAAAGGGAGATCTCCATGCATTGATTTTCAATTTATTTTTGGTTGTGAGCCTAGCCTTTAATTCTTCTGAGCCATCTCTCCAGCCTTCAACTCACATTTTAAAAGAAAGGAAAGTTTAAATTGTGTAGTCATGGGATCCTCTTACTTCACACTGTTATGCCAGTATTATGGCAAAACTGAGGCCTGCCAGTTCCTTTGTTGCTTGCAGAAACATAAATTAATTCCATGAATGTGAGAGATAGGGAAGTGTCCTCTTTTTTTTAACTTAACAATGTTTGTGTTTCCCCTGGCTCTAGGCTCAATAAAACAGATAAAGATCCCTGTTTACATGAGATGTTGTGGGAATATACATGGTAAGTGGAACAAAGAAATAAACAGGCTCGCCTAGTTTTATATACATATTAAAAATTAAAAAGTAGTACTACTCTTGTATATAATGGTAGGAAGAAAATGACTATAAAGAAAACAGACCAAGCAAAGTAGGATAGGCGAAATGGACAGAGGACTGAGACAGGGACAGTATTTAAACAGTATGGCTTGGATAGGCCTCAGTATGAAGGTGACATTACTTTGTAATTACATTTGAAACAACTTGACCATTTTATAATTTTTATCACTTCTGTGTGTGATGTTGATTTTTATTTCATGATTAAGTACATTATTTCCGTTTGTCAACCTGGGGATATTTAATTGGATGCTAAATATGTTTTGTTTTGTTTTGTTTCTGAAAGCTAAATTTAGTTTGTTCATTTAAAACCATTTTGGAGTCTTCCCTGGTGTTCAGGGGCATACTAGGAAACATTTTGACCCTTCCTAGTAAACTTTGAGCAACTGTTAAAGACCCTCGAATTTTAGAGTTTAGAGTTTAAACATAGAGTTTAGAATCTAAAGCAAGCAGTGTCTTCTCAAGGCTCCTCTGTACACCCCTCGGTGTCCTGAGACTTTCTGTCTTATAACAGTTGAAAACAGATACTGATCTGCAAGGGGGTGGAGGGCTTTGGGTGCATTTGTCCTACCATTTTCTAGTGGTACTATCCCCGAAGAGGTCTACTGTGGCCAGGATAAATCAGTCTACCCAGCAACTGAAGCTGCTTCCCTGTGCTGATCTCTTCTTTCTCTACTTAAGCACACAGGCCCCATCCTTTAGCCTGATGCTTCTCTCTGGAACTCTGCCTCTTCCTCTCAGCATACCCTACAAGTTAAGCTGGACTTGCCTGTTACACCATGGCTTGGGCAGGTGACACACAGCCTTCCGTCTCTCAGGAGCCACATACTTATAGAGCTTACACACTGCACATTTGAATTTTTCTCTTTTATTCTTCTGACTTCACAATGGTTGAGAACAGAAGAACAAATTCTCATGGATGCTTATTCATGAGAAAGAAGGTGGTGCCTCTCTTGATAAATTTTAAAGAACATTTCCTAAGCTATTAAAGACCTATAACACCACCCATCCACACTCTTTCCTTCATTTTCTTGTAATTTCTTATTCTCATTAGAGCACATAGCATGTGGATTACTGAGGTTGGAATTGGCCTTATTTTTATTTACACTGAAAATTAAATGAATAAATGATGCAAATACAGATGTTATTATGTAATTTTCACATGTTATATATTCCTTAATATACCCTGAAGCATCATAAATACTAATATCACATCCCAGGCAAAAGAAATAACTTTTGAAGGTAAAAGAATACCACATAAAATACTGTACTCTATGCACATACTTGTTTTGTTAAACTTTAAAACATCCAGATACTATCCCCAAGAAACACGGGCTTTTTCTCTACTCATAGCAAGATTGTCAGACTTTAGTGATTGATTGTGTGTGTCTTAACTCAATAAATATGTCCAAGTGTGAGAAAACAGATTGTTGAAAACGTTAGACATTGTGACATACTGCTGTTTTCTTAAAAGTTTTCATGGGAGGAACTCTTGTCAAGTTTTTCTCAGGCTTTAATGCTCTGATTAAAGGACTGCCATGAGGAAAAAGTACTTCCCTGCAATCCTTTTGACTTTTGGAAGAGTGAGATGAAACAATACTCTATAAAGCAAAACATTAATTTTATCACAATGCTACTAAGAGAATTAAGAGAAATTTACTCCTCATTGGCTTTTTTCAGGTAACTCCTGTCAATGGCATCATTCTGTATAGATAGTGGTACTGAACCTCATTTTCAATGTGTAGTGTGGCATGACAAATTTCAATTCATGGAGTACTGTAACCAATGAGGAATAAAATGCCACTGGTGTAAATTGCCTTTTTAATGGTTATTAATCAAGATAATTCAGTTCCTATTATACATTAAGTATTTCCTTTCTATAATGGTTCTGAAAAGCACAATCATTCATGAGTTGTTTTAATTCGTAAGTTCTTAATTCCTAATTCAAGTTAGAAACTAAAAAATGAGGGGTTAAGAAATCATATACAAATAGTGTGTGTGTGTTCTTTGGATGCACATAAAACACACAGCATATGTACAAGAAGAAGCTAAATTATATTCTAAGAGTTTCAGAGTACAGGAATAAAATTAGTATTATTTAAATGTGATTATTTTTATTTTTTGAAAATAAAAGTAATGCTATGTGATGAGTATTAGCAAAGACAACACCGTCTTTATCTTTTATATGCAATGACTACTGGGAAGTCCGAGTTACAAGGGACTGCCAAGAAATGTTTGTAGAGAGCATGAGAGTAAATACGACAGTAGAAGAGTCTATATGGAATATGATCTGAAGGGGCATTGAGGACACCTGTACATCTGTGGCCAAAATGCCCAAGGGAGCATCATAAAAGATGGAAGATTAATTTTAGCTGATAATTTCAGAGGGTTTAATTTATGGCTAATGGACATAACATCATAGGGCTGGGAACTTGTGGCAGAGGATGCATTTCCCTATGGAAGACAAGAAACAGAAAATAAGGGGACAGAGCCTGGCATAACTTTAAAGTGTGCACACTTTCCTGCCCTTCATTTTTCTTCCACTGAGGCCTTGACACTTAAAGTTTCCTCAGCCTCTAACAATGATATCACTGTGGACTAGTAAGGTTAGCTTGGTAGATGAAGGACCTTACCATCCAGAATAAAGATCTGAATTCGGTTCCCAGAACCTATAGGATAGAAGGAGAAAACAAACTCCTGCAAGTTATTCTCTGATCTTCATGGACTATGGCACATAAACACACACCCAAAGAGAGAGAGAGAAAGAGAGAGATTGAACACTGAGCCTAAATAAATGTACTAAAAATATTAAATAGTGTTGTCAACTGACGAAGCATTCAACACCATAGTGTATGGGGAACATTTAAAATGTGATTTTATTTCTACTTGTCATAACAAAGCATTAAATTGTTACAGAAATGCATTATCTGTTCCCAAATCTAGAAGTTCAAAATCAATGTATTACCAAAGCCATATTCCCTCTGAGCCCTACAAGAGAATTCTTTACTTGGTCTAGCTCCTGGTAGCTTGCCAACAATCACCGGCATCCTTTTCCTGGTATGCTACTCCTGTTTCCCACTTTTTTTTCTCCATGTCTTTGTATCTATTTCTCTCAATTCAATGTGTGACTATATTTATGTCTACCTTTCTTTTCATGTCCTCTTTCAAGTTATATCACCAAATATGGTCACACTCAAGGACATGACTGAGCAAAATTTCAACATATCTGTGTGTGTTCTGTGTGTCCCTGTGTTTGTGTGTGTGGTACATGTGTCCCAAAGGTGTAGGTGGAGGCCAGAGCTCCTTTCTTCCTGAAACAGAGATTCTTGTTCTGAAGCTCACAGATTTGGTTAATCTGGATGGCCAATAAGTCTTTCAGGATCTGTTTTTCTCTACCTTGATCAGCATTGTGGTCATAGACTTGTGTCTGGAGATTTAGATTGCTGCTAAGTATTTGAACTCAGGCCCCTATATCTGCACAGCAAGTACTTTGTTCTCTAAGCCATTTCCTCAGCTTCTCAGAGTATCTTTTCTGTTGGATGAAATTCAACCAATAAAACCTCTGAAGTCAATTTACATGTTTAACAGCTTTATTGAATTTTGGCATAATATAAAACCATCCACAAGGAGAGCAACAGAACCAAAAAATCTGGGCAAAGGGGTCTTTTCTGAGACTGATACTAAGAGACCAAAGAATTAAAAATTGGGTTTTGTTCGAGTATTGGTTTAAAGTTTAAAGCACAAGCCTGAATGAAGACCAGCCAGGTGGAGACATGTCCAGAGACCTGCTGGGAGAAGCTAACTTTACCACATTCTTTTCCTGCCCACTAGAGATACAGTTGCTAGGAAACTGGCCCAGATGGCTGGAACTGCTTAAAGAAATACAGTCTCCTGGCAACCCACCCAGAGAGCCAGGCCAGGACCATTCATGGACTAAAGTAAACAAATCATTTCCATTACCCAATCATGTAATGCCAAGGCATGTAACTCACCCCCCTCACCCCTCATTTGTGGTTTTGCCCTTTAAAAACCTTGTTCCCCTAAACCTCACTGCCACACTCCTCCTCTTCACCAGCGAGGTTACTGTGACCTGGGCTCCAGCTTGTAATAAACCCTCATGTGTTTTGCAATAGACTCAACTTCTAGTGGTCTTTGAGGTTTTGCTATCTGGGTACAACAATACTCCAACCAAGGGCCATGCATGGAGATAACCTTAGAACCCCTGCTCAGATGTAGTCCATGGCAGCTCAGTCTCCAAGTGGGTTCCCTAGTAATGGGAACAGGGACTGTCTCTAACAGTGGCTGGCTCTTTGATCACCTCCCCCTGAGGGGGGAGCAGCCTTACCAGGCTACAGAGGAAGACAATGTAGCCAGTCCTGATAAGACCTGATAGGCTAGGGTCAGAGGGAAGGAGAGGAGGACCTCCCCTATCAGTGGACTTGGGGAGAGGCATGGGAGGAGATGAGAGAGGAAGGGTGGGATTGGGAGGGGAGGGAAAGGGGGATACAGCTGGGATACAAAGTGAATAAACTAATTAATAAAAAAAATAATAAATTAAAAAAACATGATTCAGACTTGAGTCAGAGTGACAGGAGGATGGCTATGTTCACTTGGTAATTATTATGCTACATAAGATCATCTTAGGCCTATGAGAGACTGTATATTCTTCACTTTGCTTCTCTTGAAGAAACAGGAATAGATAAGTTAAGCAGTTTGCTCATGATTTGTCTGAATCAAGAGCCCAAATTCATAACAAAGCCATTCTTAAACTGTTTTCATTGCAGAAAGCCTTTTTTAAGCCTGAGAAGCCTATAGATATCTTTCAGAAAAATAACTGTGAGTCACAAGTCATAAATAAAAATATATATTAGAATTCAATTATCAATATATTTTACTTTAAAATGATAATATATTAGAGCCTAACCATACATAATTAATTTTTAGATAAAAATGCACAAATGTGTGTGCTTTCTCTTGATTTATCCTAAAAGTGTATATGTTCCCATTTATGAGTAAGTACAATAATCATATGACACATTTGATGACTATAGTAATCTCAGAGTGATCTTAAGTATAATGGTAGACGAATAAAAATTAAAATGCTAGAACAATGTAGGCAATTTCTATGGTGACAATATTACAGAAACTGCTTATACATCTGTGGTTTCTTTCCTAGTTCAATAGTTTAATAGTTGCAGATAGGTCATATGCAACTGGATATTTACATGTAGCTTTCATTGAGATGTAAATAAAAAATAATACAAGTTAATGTTTAAACCCCAGAATCATCTGTCTGCTTTATGGTTTGGTTTTGTCTGAATTCTTTCCTCAGTAGCATATACCTACATAAAATAGCACCCCCTCATCCTGTGTCAGCAATCTTAAATGCTATCAGAAAACACACATATAGTCGCAGAGAAGGGCATCAAAGGAGAAGACAACAAAGTGAAGGCACAAGGCAAAGGACATAAAATGTATAATTGCCCAGAGAAAGGAAGCAACTTTTGTTGTCTTCTAATGTACTCTGGCCTCCATTGAGATCTTGGCCCTGTCTGTCTGTGTAGCACAGTTGGCTTGCAAAGTCACTATTGAGCTCACCAGAGACAGAATTTTCCCTTTAAGACACAATTTCCTTTCCTCATATTCAATGCATTAGGATAAAGAACAAAATTAACCTAATAACACCGATATATTCGCAAGAACAACCAACTGTAAAAGAAAGTGATAGAGCAAGTAGTTTGTAAATTTTCCTTTTACAGCACTCTTGTTAAACTAATTTAAGTGTCTTGCCTCCAGGAGCAGATTAGAGAGGATACACTTTAAGTGATTATTCCTAAATAGGTTATTATTTTAAATGGAGTTCTTAAGAGTCATATGTGTGGCATTTGGTTAATCCATTACATTTGCAATTACAAACCAGTGCTTTATATGGCAGGCGAATCATTTTATGTCCTCCATGGCTGCACTTAGGACAGACGACTCAGCCCATGACATTCCTCTTGAAAAACATAGAAGAAAGCACTGCCTTGTGCCCAAGGGTGATTAAGCTTTTTAAATCACTTCTGAAGTATGCAGAAACAGCCACTTCTAATCCTGTTTCTCTGGAGAAAAAAAAAATAACTCCATATTCTACATAGGCTTGCAGGATTGAACTTCCCCTTGCTCCTGGATTTAGCTTGTGTGCCTGTTTTAAATGTTCCTGCACAGCTTTGAAAGGTTGTACCTTGAAGTGCATCTGCATTTGACCTCTGATGCTCCCATTTCATCTACAAATTGACAAGGGGCAAAATCCAAGTTGTACTTAGAAACATGTTTATAAGACACTGATTTGATTCTGATTCATGCTCTATCATTTATTAACTTTATAGCCTCAAGTAAGGTATGTAATGTCCCATAGTGTTAGTTACTTTCCTGGGTGAAATAGGTATAAATGCTTTCCTCATAGTATTAATGTAAGAAGATGAGAGTACTGACATTTTATGGAGCATGGGTATAGCTGATGCAGGCTCAAATTAAGTGACTATATTTATTTCGTATTATTACTAATTGAAAGATATAATCCTAGCTGTGGTGCATGCATTTTAATCTTAGCACACAGGAGACAGAGGCAAGCAGATCTCTGTGAGTTCAAGGCTAGCCTTCTCTACAAAGCAAGTATCACTACAGCCAAGGCTACATGGAGAAATGCTGCCTCAAAAAAATAGAAAACAAAAGAGGGATACAAGTACCACTACAGCCAAGGCTACATGGAGAAATGCTGCCTCAAAAAACAGAAAACAAAAAATGGATACATAAGAGCGCATACACTCTCTTCCCTGGGTTCCTGTCTGTGTTTTCCTGGGCACTGAGCAGAGCCTCCAACAACACTGTTAAATTGGTAATTTCCATACACACTATGAGAACAGGTAAAGCTAATATTTGGATTCCTTAGTAACACTCTTAAAGGGACTAAGGTTTTCCTGGAGAAATCTAAAAGTATTACAAAGTCCGAAGAATAGATATTAGACAGGAACCTTGTGTATTAGTTAGTTTTCTGTTGTGATAAAATATCATGACCAAAGGCCACTTATGGAAGAGTTTGCTTGGGGTTATGGCTCCAGGATTGAGTCTTAGTGGCTAAATTGACTCCTAATGGTATTGTGATATACTCAAAGATCAGTGTCTTGTTCAGCTATCATCAGACAAGCTTCCTCTTGCAGAGATGAAAACAAATGCAGAGACCCAAAGCCAGCCATTATGCAGAGAAAGACCTTGGAACTCTTAGTTCTAAAAGAGATATTTCTACCAAAACCCTTGCCAGGAACTCAGCAAATCTCAGAGAAAAGAAGGCAGAAAGAGCCAGAGGAAATGGAGGACACAAAGAAAAGAAAGCCCTCTAAATCAACATGGGAAAAGTTCATATGAACTCACAGAGACTACACAGGGTCTGCATGAGTCCACACATGTTATGTATATATTAAGGCTTCCAGTTTAGTGGGGGTTTTTTTGTTTTTGTTTTTGTTTTGTTTTGTTTTTTTCTTCCCAATTCATTCATTATATATACTGATTGAAGCTCCCTGCCTCAAGTCCTCCCAATCCCACCCTCCCTCACTCTTCCTCCCATCACCCTCCCCTAATACACTAAAAGAGGGAGTTCTCCACCATTGCCATCTGCCCATAGCTTATCAAGTCTCATCAGGACTGCCTGGATCCTGTTCCTCCATGGCCTGGTAAGGCCATACTACCCGCAAAAAGACACGCATGGTATGCACTCACTTACAAGTGGATATTAGCTGTATAATACAGGATAGCCATATTAAAATCTACAGACTGAAAGAAGCTAAACACTAAGGAGGACCCTAGGGAAGATGCTTAAAACTCATTCAGAATAGCAAACAGGATAGACACCAGAAGCAGTGGAAGAGAAGAATCTATTTTAAATAAAAAATTTCAAAAAGTTCATCATTGAACAAAGGTATGAAAGCAAGTGGCAGGCATGGAGGCAAGAACAGGAAACTCATAGGTCACATCCTCAACAGCAAACATGAAGCAGAGAGAGTGAACTAGAAGCGGGGTAAAGCCAGAAACTGTCAAAGCCCAGCTGGTGATTTAATTCCTCTGCAAGGCTCCTCCTGCCAAAGACTCCACAACCTATGAAAACAGAGTCATCCACCAGAGACCAAGTGTTCAAATACAGGAGGCAATGGGAGACACTCTTTCAAATCCCACACCTGGAGGCAAATGTGTACATTTAAAAGTTCAAATTAGAAGACTAATAGAATTTGAACATTCCTGGGGCAAGTTCAGATGAAAACGATGGTGACCACTAGCAATGAGCTCCCTTTTTCCATAATTTGCTCTCATTTACCATCAGAAACAGGCATTCGAGCCATTCTGGCTAGCTCAGAGGTTGCAGTGAACAATGATACTGTCCCGATAACTCATTTTTTTACTTTCAAGTGCCTAGGAACTGCGAGGCCTTGAATCTCATTCTAGAGATAAATGGGTACAAAGATGGATTTTTGCCTTCAAGGATTTTAGAAGAGAGCAGACATCTGACCAATAAAGAAAGAGCAATTCTCAATTTCCTCGTTTAGGTGACAGGATGGATGGTGATAAATAAATCATGTAGATAAGTAGTTCATGGAGAGGTGCAAGTTAAAGGGAAAGTAAACTCCATTTGGATGAGAATGGGTTGTCTGGAAGTCAGCCAGAAACTGTAAACATGAGAGTAAATATTTAGCTGGGGCATAGGCAAGAGGTCTGACTCTGTTCCCCACCAATACAGGTGCTGAAGTTAGAGGGAATTTTGTATTCATCTATTCATATTTATGTAATGAAATACCATAGGAGTCAAGCTCAAACAGCAGAAGTTTATGTTCTCAACATTCTAGATGATGAGCAGTTCTGAATTAAGTGGCCAACACATCTTTCTAAGAACGGTCACTTTTCACACTGGAGTGATTTCCTTATTGTATACACATATGGCCTTTCTCACTGTATGTATGAAACAGAGGAGGTGAGTTCTTTGGTGTCCTTAATAAAGACATACATTTTAATGTAACAGGATCCCACAGTGTAATCTTTATTTAACCTTATACACTTCTTTGGAGGGTCTGTTTTTTTTTATTTGTTAATTTTTTTATAAATTACAGTTTATTCATTTTGTATCCCAGCTACAGCCTGTTCCCTCATCTCCTCCAGATCTCACCCTCCCTCCCTCTTCTCCTTTCTTGCCTCTCCCCAAGTCCACTGATAGGGGAGGTCTTCCTTCCCTTCCATCTGACCCTAGCCTATCAGGTCTCATCAGGACTGGCTGCATTGTCTTTCTCTATAGCCTGGTAAGCTGCTCCCTGCAAATGGGGAGGCGATCAAAAGGCCAGCCACCGAGTTTATGTCAGAAATAGTCCTGATTCCCATTACTAGGAGACTGAGCTTCCATGGGCTACATTTGTGCAGGGGTTCAAGGTTATCTCCATGCATGGTCCTGATACTCCACCTGGAGTATCAGTCTCAGAAAAGATACCTGTGCCAAGATTATATGGTTCTATTGCTCTCCTTTGTAGCTCCTGCTACAAAGATTTAAAGGCCTCCAGGTCTTTAAATCTCCCCCTTTTTTCATAAGATTCCCTGCTCTCTGCCCAAAGTTTGGCTATGAGTCTCAGTATCTGCTTTGATACCATGCTGGGTAGTATTTCAGAGGCGCTCTGTGATAGGCTCCTGTCCTGTTTCCTGTTTTCTTGATCTTCTGGTGTCCAACCCCTTTACCTTTCTGAGTGAGGAGTGATCATCTTACCCAGGGTTCTCCTTATTGCTTAGCTTCTTTACGTGAACAGATTTTAGTATGTTTATCCTATATTATATGTCTAATATCCACTTATAAGTGAGTATATACCTATTTCTGTCTTTCTGCCTCTGTGATACCTCACTCAGGATGATCTTTTCTAGATCCCACCATTTGCCTGCAAATTTCATGATTTCCTTGTTTTTAATTGCTGAGTAGTATTCCATTGTGTAAATGTACCACAATTTCTGTATCCATTCCTCCATTGAGGAACATCTGGGTAGTTGCCAGGTTCTGACTATTATGAATAATACTGCTAATTAAAAACAAAGAAATCATGAAATTTGCAGGCAAATGGTAGGATCTAGAAAAGATCATCCTGAATGAGGTATCCCAGGAGCAGAAAGACACACATGGTATATACTCATTTATAAGTGGGTACTAGACCTATAAGATAGGATAAACATACTAAAATCTGTACACCTAAAGAAGATAAACAAGAAGGAGGACCCTGGGTAAGATGATCAATCCTTACTTAGAAAGACAAATGAGATGGACATTGGAAGTAGGAGAAAACAAGAAACTGTGCAGGAACTACCATAGAGGGCCTCTGAAAAATTCTACCTAGCAGTTTATCAAAGCAGATTCCAAGACTCATAACCGAACTTTGGGCAGAGTGTCATATGAAAGAAGAAGGATTTAGTAAGACCTGGAGAGGACAGGAGCTCCACATGGACCAAATATATGTGGGCACAGGGGTCTATTCTGAGACTGATTCTCCAACCAAGGACCATGCATGGATAACCTAGAACCCCTGCTCAGATATAGCCCACGGCAGCTCAGTATCCAAGTAGGTTCTCTAGTCAGGAGAACAGGGACTGTCTCTGGCATGAACTCAGTAGCTGGCTCTTTGACCTCCCCTCTGCCCCCCACCGAGGGAGGAGCAGCCTTGCTAAGCCACAGAGGAGGACAATGTAGCCAGCCCTGATGAGACCTGATAAACTAGGGTCAGATGAAAGGGGAGGAGGACTTCCCCTATCTGTGGACTTAGAGAGGGGCAGGGAGGAGATAAGGGAGGGTGGGTGTGGATTGGGAGGGAATGAGGGAGGAGGCTACAGCTTAGATACAAAGTGAATAAACTGTAATTAATATAAAAAATAAAAATTTGGAAAAAAAAACGAATAATGTTGCTACGAACGTGGTTAAGCAAATGTCCTTGTTGTATACTTAAGCACATTTTGGATATATGCCTAGGAGTGCTATAGCTAGATCTTGAGGTAGCACTATTCCTGTCTGAGAAAGCACCAGATTGATTTCCAAAGTGGTTGTACAAGTTTGCATTCCCACCAGCAATGGAGGAGGGTTCTCCTTTCTCCACATTCTCTCCAGCATGTGTTGTCGCTTGAATTTTCGATCTTAGCCATTCTGATGGGTATAAGGTGAAATCTCAGGGTAGTTTTGATTTGCATTTCTCTGATGACTAAGGACATTGAGCATTTCTTTAAGCGTTTCTCTACCATTTGATATTCCTCCATTGAGAATTCTCTGTTTAGCTCTGTACCCTGTGTTTTAATTGGATTACTTGCTTTATTGGTGTTTAATTTCTTGAGTTCTTTATATATTCTAGATATTAGCCCTCTGTCAGATATAGGTTTGATGAAAATCCTTTCCCAATCTGTAGGCTGTTGTTTTGTTCTGATGACAGTTCTTGCTTTACAGAAGCTTTTCAGGCTTCTGAGGCCCCATTTATTGATTGCTGATCATAGAGCTTGTGCTGTTGGTGTTCTTTCTGTTTAGGAAGTTGTCTCCTGTGCCAATGAGTTCAAGGTTCTTCCCTATGTTCTTCCCTATGTTCTTTCCCTACTAACAGATTTAGTATGTCTAGTTTTATGTTGAGGTCTTTGATCCACTTGAACTTTAGTTTTGTGCAGGGTGATAAATTTGTCTAGCACACACAGCCTGTGGTTAAATCCCCAGAACATCAACAACCAAAAAAAAAAAAAAGAAAAGAAAAAACTCCAAACATTAAGTAACATCCATCTCAAAGAAAAATAGACTCTCACCTAATAAAACAGAGTTTCTTGCTTGCCTTACATTCACTTAATATTAAGTCACACAAAATGAGAGAACTCTAAAAAAGTCCAAATGGAACATACTTAGCTATTTCTCTTAGCTTTCATTTTCATTTTGTTTTTTATTACATCTCTTATAAAAACTAGAGTTCAATGCTTTTAACCCAATTATATAGAAAAAGAATTATCATTCTGATGATAACATGCTTCCATTCTAATTTCTAATTAGTGTATATTAATTTTAAAAATTTATGAGTCTCTTGATGGAATTTCCTGCATGTGAGTACCAACATTTTCATCATACTTTTTGCCTGCTTTCTTATATTTACCTCTTCAATACACATATCTGCTTCTTTTCCCAAATTGTACACCTTATACTTTCATGTCCTTGAAATTTTAATTGAATTTTTAATTAATTAAAATTTAATTCTTTAATTTAATTAATTTAATTGAATTTTTAATTAAAGAATGTTATATATCTGATGGGAGAGAGTAAAGAAGTATGCTATTTTGGCAATTTAGAGTGTCTGCTTTATCAAGTATAAGAAGATCACTAAAAAAGGTGGCTCTTTTTTAACTGCTGAATGTATTAATATAAGAGAGGATATATTTGGAAAAGTCAACACAAACTATCACATTTTTATCTTTTAAGCTTAGAATGCACTTTAGAGCCCAGACACATTTATTTTTTTATTTTTTCGTTTTGTTCACATTTATTACCTCCTTTTTATCAAAACATCTTGCAATAAAAGTTTTTCTTTATCCCTGATTTACAAATTATAAAACTAAGGCTAAAAAGACAAAGTAATTTCTCCAACATTATATATTATTTCAAGATGGAAAAGAAGTTCATTCATTCCACACAATTTTTGCAAAATACTGAGTTTGTACCAAATGTCATGTGCTCAATACAGACATGAATGAATCTTTCTCACATCGTTCTTGCATACAAATCTCTTAACTTCTTTATTATAAAGTGTTGGAAAAGCTCTGCACCACAATTACATCACTAGGAGCCTTCTTCTTGAAGGGCCTCATGTACAAGGAATTGTGGGAGGAAAAAATGGTAATTCCCACTGACAAGCCCTAATAAGCAATCTTTTCCCCACGCCTGTGACTGAAGATGAATTTAATGAAGTTGGTTACTCATAGCTCATGGAGTTCTCTAGTCTGTAACTTGACCTCTCCATTTGATTTTAGCTGATGTTGAAACTGGACCATTAACATTTTGCTTCTATTGTGGCCAGTAGTCATGACTTGGGAATAAAGGATAAATGACCTACTGTTTGTAGCAGAGGAATAAAGTTGGTGGGAGACCATTGAGGATGGCTTTCTACCCAGTAGCAGCTATCACAGTGGGGCTTCTCCATCCAGGAGCAGTGCCCTCTGCTGAGTTAAACCCTGAACAACCATGCAGAAATCTCTGTTCTAACTAGCTGTCAAGAAACATTGATGCTCCTAATAGCAGGGACCATGGAGACTGAAGAAGATAACTTCTAACTATACAAGACTCCTAGTGGAAAGAGGAGAACACCAATCTACCCACAAAAAAACTTTGATCCAAAACTTGTCCTGCCCACAAGACCTGCAGGGATAAAGATAGAACAGATAGAGCAGAGATCTAGGGAATATTCAGTCAATTCCTGGCCCAACCCAAGACCCACCACATGAAAGAAAACCAACCCCTATCACTATTAACAGTACTCTGCCATACTTGTGGACAGGAGAGGATCCACCCAGAAGAAGTTGGAAACAGATGCTGAGACTCAGAGCCAAACATTGGGTGAAGCATAGGAAGCTTAGTGGAAAAGGTGAGGGAAGAATAAAAGGATTTAGAGGTGACAAGAGCTCCTCAAGAAGACCAACAAAGCCAACTAACCGGGGCCCAGAAGGGCTTACATAATCCAAAGCATGAACAATGCATGGACTGGACTTAAGTCCTCTACATATATGTAGTCAATGGGCAGCTCAGGCTTCATGTGGGTCCACTAGTAAGAGGAGTGGGGGCTGTCTCTTACATGGACCCCATTGCCTGCTTTTTGATCACTTCCCGCTCACAAGACTGCCTTATCAGCGAGGAAGTAGACAAACTCAATCATCATGAGATTACATAAGCTGGGGTGGGTAGGTAGGGGATCTTCCTATTCTGAGGAACAGGGAGAGAGGATGTAAAAGGGAAAGTGGGACTGGGAGGAGAGGAGGGAGGAGTCTACCACTAGGAGGTAAAGGGAATTAATTAATTTTAAAAATCCACAAAAAAAGAAATATTGGTATATGATAAAAGTTCACAGTGCTAAACTTTTAAAAATCCTATCTGGATCAAATTGTTATGAACTTTTTCATAAAAATTATAATTCATCCATCAAAGCAATGGTTAATTCAAATAAATTTTCATCACATTATTATCCATCCATCTTTATTTATTGTCTTTGTTCTTGTTTTTGTTTTTTGTTTTTTATTGTTTAAGAAAGCATTTTTCTTTTTCTTTTTTTTTCAATGCAGTTTATTCAACCTTGAACAATCATCTGACCCTGGGGAAAGCCAGCCCACAGCTTAAATAGCCTCTGGGTAGCCAACCCAGGCGTGCCACGTGGGCAATGCAGATAGGTCCACATACATGGAAGCAAGCCAGATCCTCAGCCTTAGCCAAATGTGGAGTTGTTTGTGACAGAGAGCACTCACCATCGGGAAGGTGGAAGGCAGAAACCAGCTTCATCTTTAAGGCGCGGCATTACACAGCTCTCTACAGTTCCCCCTTTTTGTTTTAGACGCATCAGGCAAGAGGGTCTGATCTCTGATATTAGAAATGAATTGGAATTTTGTACCGATGTTCATTTAGGTGTCATCCACCCAAAGAGCATCAGACCCGTCCGATACCTTTTTCTCAGAGGCGGGACCTGGGGCATCAACCCGCATGCAGACATGCTCTTCTCTGTGTCGAAAGCAGCTGACCCTGAGTGCAGTGCTTAGCCTCGCATCCTGAGCGTAACATTTTAGCTCCCATGCTTGGGGAGACATTCAGGCCTTTACAGCCATTGTTCTTGCTTTTTTTGTGGGTTTTTTATTTTTGTTTTGTTTTGTTCGTTGGTTGGTTTGGTTTTGGTTTTTGAAACAAATTCTTAATCTATAGCCAAGAATGACCTAGATAGCACAGAAGTCCTCTGGCTTCTGCCTCCCAAATGCTATGATTACAGGTTTGAGCTCCATGCATAACTATTTATTCCATGCATAATGAAATGCATTCAAAATGGCACCTTTGTTTGAACTGTGGGTGAAACTCATTTGACAGAGTGCTTGCCTAGTATGCATGAAGTCCTGAATTTGATCCCTCGGGATGTATAAAGCAATCATGGTAGCACACCCCTGATAGAGTAAGGTCATACTCAGGTACATTGGTGAAGACCACATGAGACCTTAGTTCGAACCAGCAACTACACTTTTATTTTATATTTTAGAGAATTTTGTATCATTTTCATATGGATGGAATTTATGCAATGTAATCCTTCTTAATGCGTTTCATGACATAAAAAAGACATGACTGATAGAAAGTCTTGATAAAGAAACTGTGGTACATTTACATAATGGAATACTACTCAGCTATCAAAAACAAAGACATCATGAAATTTGTGAGCAACTGGATGGAACTAGAAAGGATCATCCTGAGTGAAGCAACCCAGAACCAGAAAGACATACATAGTATGTATTCACTTATAAGAGGACTTTAGCTAGTACAGGATAAACATACCACAATTCAGAGGCACAAAGAAGATAAGTAGTGGGCTGGAGAGATGGCTCAGAGGTTAAAAACAGTGGTTGCTCTTCCAGAGGTCCTGAGTTCAATTCCCAGAGTAGCCTCTGAGCTGAGCTCAGCATGAATAAAAACACGAGTTAAATAGTTGTTGTGTTAAAAAAAAAAAAAGTTAAGTAGTGTAATACCAGGATCACGGGACCCTCAGAGACCACCAGGAGATGACTCGATACAATAGCAAGAGAGCTTTATTACAAGAGCGATCGAACTTGAGACCCAAGTCTCACTGACGCAGCAATAGAGAAGTGGGACCTTGAGCTCTGAGTGAACAGGATTCTTAAAGGGAAAGTCTGTGTGAGCAGAGAGTTTCCATGGCAGTAAGAAGTGGGGGCACAAGCCTTGGCGTTACAGAATTGGGTGAAGTTTAGGAGAGCGGGGTGACCTTCTCTGAGGTACATAATCACAATAGGTAAAGCATATAATCATAATGGCCATTTTTCTAAACTATATCTGAAACATTGGGGAGAATTTTCCCACCCGATTCCCAACCGATTCCCATTGATTATTGCCAGGGAGATTGTCTCCATTTTCTATGAAGTATTTATTTTGTGATATTTCCTGGAGGCTGTTGCTAGGAGAGTTAACTTTGTTTTCTGCCAGGTGCATATTTTGTGATATTTCCTGGTACCTGAATTCAGCTGCCAGTCAAGATGGCTCTTTATTTCAAAATGGAGTTATACTAAGGCTAACTATACCCAGGCTAACTTAAACTCTTCAGTAGCAAGGAGGACCTGAGTGAGGATACTTAAATCTCACTCAGAGGGGAAAATAGAATAGACAGTAGAAGTGATTAAAGACAGGGAACAAGACAAGAGAGGAAGGAAACCCAGAGAGAAATGAGGGAAGGATCAGACCTGGAGAGAATGGCGAAGGAGGGAGATGCAAGACATGACAGAGGGCCTACAGAGGGAAAAGAAACCGTAGGCAGGGGCATCTCTGTGACATGCTGGAGAACTAAGACAGAGTAGGCTTCTGAGAGAATATGGGGGTGACTCCAGCTGAGACTCCTAGTAGCAGGGGTCATAGAGCCTGAAAAGGACACCCTATAACTAGCCAGAACTCTTAGTGGAAGGAGGGGGAACATCAATCCACCCACAAAAACTTGGATCCAAAATTTAATGAAGGGATAAAGATAAAGCAGAGATTGGGGGAATGTCCAACCAATGCCTGGCCAAACCTGAGACCCATCCCATGGGAGAGATCCAATCCCTGACACTATTAAGGATACTCTGCTATGCTTACAGAGGGCAGCCTAACATTGCTGTCATCTGAGAGGCTCTACCCAGCAGCAGATCAAAACATGCTGAGACTCACACCAAACATTGGGTGAAGCATAGGGAGCCTGGTGGAAAAGTGGGAGTAAGGACAGAAGCACCTGGAGGTGACAGGAGCTCTACAAGACCAACAAAGTCAACTAACCAGGGCCCAAAGGGGCTTGTGGAGACTGAAGCACCAACCAAGGACCATGCATGGAAAGAATCTAGACTCCCTACACAGATGTAGCTGGTGGGCAGCTACATCTAGGGGACCTGTGGGTCCCCTGGAAAGGGGAGTGAGGGTTGTCTCCAGCTTGGACTCTATTGCCTGCTTTTTGATCATTTCCCACTGGCAGGACTGCCTTGCCAGACCACAGGGGAAGAGGACATGCTCAGTCCTGATGTGACTTGATGAGCTGGGATGATTTGCTGGGGAGGGCGCCCCTTTTCTGAGGGATATGGGAGGAGAGATGAGGGAAGAGCAAGGAAAGGGTGGAACAGGGAGGAGAGGAAAGAAGGGACTATGATCAGTGTGTACAGTGAGTTAATTAATTAATTAATTAATTAATTAAAAAAGAAAGTCTTGATAAAGACTTTTGTTTTGGTTGTTTTAATTAGTTCCTTACCAAAGATTGTTTTTTTCTCCAAAATACTAAGCAATTCATAGGAAGCTCCATCACTTTAAGATGCTGCCTCAAAAAAGTCAAAAGCATAGAGAAAAACAGGTAAGACTTTAAGTTACATTTTCAGCAAATATTGTAAATGATGTCTCTGTAGCTCAACCTGTCTTCAGAAACTACTACTTGCCAAAGAAATATCATCATCTCCCACTCATTACTCTTCTCCTCTATACAAGGAAAACACATTTATTCACAGGTTGAGTTCTATTTTTGGAGTTTTCTTGTTCTCAGAAAGACAAATGTGATGTTTCTTTGATGAGGCTGACAAAGGTATTTAGAACCTTCATTTCTTCACACAGTTACTTGACTTGCTAAAGTTGTTTATTCTCTTCTGGTGACAGCATGCATCACAGACTGCAAGCTATATTAGGTTGCTCCTCCAGAGCTAAATTGCAGTGTTTTAAATTCCCCAATAGAGAGCCTTGGTTGGATATAAAACTGCATAATACATGCTGAGTCAGTTTTGGAGCAGGCATGTCTATCAACAAAGGATCTTGCTGGAACTTTTAGAAATTCATACCAGGAGATTCTTCTAACTTCAAGGAACAATGAATGAGTAGGGTGGTAGGCTCTATGCTGTTATCTCAAAAATCCTTTTATAGAGCTAGAATACAAATTAATGTTGCATAGATGAACAGAATTAAATATTTCAAGAGGAAGGTTTGGAGGCTGGAACTTCCACAAAATGAACACAGATGACTGTAACAAGAGAGGTAGTAGCACAAATATATATATTAATCAACAGAAGTCAGAAGAAATAGTTTGGCCTAGATCAACTGATCTGTCTCTCTTATCATAAAGATGAGAGATCTGGCTGGAACTGGTGACATTGTTTCAACTGGTACTTGCCTGTGACAGAGACTGGGAGAGAGCCACAGGAGCCCACATCCCAGTCACTTGCACTGTCCCAGTGAGATGAAACTGGGGAAAGGACACAGGGTAAAGAGGTAAAGAGATTAACTGGGACATGAAAAAGGTGGAGAGAAGGAAACGAGAAAAGTGAAAACCTGGATGAAAATTAAAGTGGTTCTTGTAGCAACATGGAGTAAGGCAGAGTAAAGTATTGTTGATGTTTCTAGAGACAGAAGAAAACAAACCTCAGAATTGGGCACCATTAATATGTGTGACTGAACTGATAATCCTCATTCCTTCAGAAATCAAAATAAGGAAGCCATAGATTCAAAGCTTGTAGAGACTGTGGCAGTTAGCTGTAGAGCATGGAGACATTATCAGAAAGAAAATATACAGCACATTATCAGTGTTATATATAGAATATTGGATGAGTGTCAAGAAAACAGGCCATTCCTAATAAGCAATTTATATAAAGTCTGGAAGAGGCTGACGAAAGAGGTAAAATACAAGGCTTTTAAAGGAAGGAGTAAGAGTGTTTGTGTGTTATCTGTGGTGTGTGTGTGTGTGTGTGTGTGTGTGTGTGTGTGTGTGTATTGCTGAAGATCAAACACAGTCATGCACAAACAAGCTAGTCAAGTACTCTTATCATAGGACAACATCTCCCTCTTTTGTCAAAACAAGGACACTGCATGGAGAGGACCTAAAACTCCTGCTCAGATGTAGCCCATAGACTCAGTTTCCAAGAGGGGTCCCTAGTAAGGGGAACAGGGAGTTTCTCTGGCATGAACTCAGGGGCAGGCTCTCTGATCTCCTCCCCCTGGGGACGGGGGGTGCATCCTTGCCAGGCCACAGAGGAAGACAATGCAACCAGTCCTGATGAGACCTGATAGGCTAGGGTCAACTAGAAGGGGAGGAAGACCTCCCCTATCAGTGGACTAGGGGAGGAGCATAAGGGGAGAAGAGGAGGGAGGGTGGGATTGGAAAGAGATGAAGGAGGGGGCCACAGCTGGGATACAAATTGAATAAACTGTAATAAATGATAATAATGAAAAATTTTAAAAACAGAATTTGGATATGACTTTAAACTTACTATGTTGCCCAAGCTGGCCTCAAATTTACTATGCTGCTGTTTATGCCTCCAGTTTCTGTTATTGCAATACTGTGCCACCATGTTTAATTGGCACTGTACTTTAAAGTACATCTGTATTCATCACTTTTTTATTGCTATGACAAAGCACCATGACCAAGGTAACTAACACAGTGGTTCTCAACCCTCCTAGAGCTGCGCCCTTTAATACACTTCCTCATGTTGTGGTGACCATAAAACTATTTTTGTTGCTACTTCATAAATGTAATTTTGATACTGTTATGAATAGTAATGTAAATATAGGTGTTTTCTCATGGTCTTAGGCAACCCCTATGAAAGTCATTTGAGCCCCAAAGGTGTCATGACCCACAGGTTGGGAAACAATTAATAAAAGAAAGAGTTTAATTGGGCTTATTCTTTCAAATGGTTAAAGTCCATGATGAGGGAAACAAGGCATAGTGGCAGAAACAGCTAACAGCTCCCATCTTGATCTACAAGTAAGGGTCAGAAAGAGAACTATACTGAGAATCACATGAATCTTTTGAATACTCAAAGTTTATCCCCATGACATACCTCTTCTAACAAGGCCACAATTCCTAACATTCCCAAGCAATTCCACCAATTAAGGACAAACTACTCAAACATTTAAGCCTATTGAGAGGCATTTTTGTTCAAGCCACATTTCACTCCTTGGCCATATCATGATGCAAAATACAACTTTAAAAATACTCTTAGTCTTCCCCAGTTTCAATACTATTTTGAAGTCTAAAATTCAAAATCTGTCTGAGCCTCAAACAGGCTTTGCAACCCCCTATAAAATCATAAAGTAAATTACATATTTCCAACATAAAATGACACAGAATATGCATTACCATTACAAAGGGGAGGAATGAAGCATAGTAATGAAATACTGTGCTAAAGCAAGACCAAAACCCAGCAGGACAACCTCCAAATCCTATGGCTCCATATCTGAATTCAAACGGCTTAGATGCCTCTGCCTTTCTTGCTTTTGCTGTCTGTAAGACCCATCTCTTTCTCAAGTAGGTTCTACTCCCTGAGTGTAGCTCTAGTTCTTCTTGCAAGATATCCTACAGCCCTGGCTCATCTAATGCCTTGGCCTCTCCAAACATAATTCAAGTTTCATTTTCACCCAATGGCTTCTCAGTGTCTCCATTCAGGAACTTCCCTGCTACATGCCTGGCTTCAGTGAACTTCTTGAATCACAGACAAAGATTCCACAACCCCTTCACTTTGTGGCACCCATGACACTAAAGCAAGACCATGTAGACAACACTGATAAGTCTGACTACCAACTTGGGATGATCCCTGCCTCACCCCCAAGGGACTGAATCACATTTGCAGCAGTTTTGATTTGCTGTTTGTTAGGAAAAGTAAAATCCTTTGTCTTTTCTTTTCGTAAATTGTAAACTTAACTGTGTGGTGTCTTGCTCTGAAGTCGATCTAATCTTTATTCCAACACATTATCAGGCCTTGTCCTGATATCCTTATCTCCTTCAGCACAAGCCTGGGCTCCAGCATTAAATTAATTGGTGCAATGTTCTCCCTTAAAATTGTAAATTTTGTAAATTTGGGGGGACCCATTTTCTGTTTTTGTTGCAGACCTGCATAAGACTAGTGACCACACAACAGAGTCAATATTAAGTTGTCTTGAAATCTCTTCCACTGGATAAATTAGTTCATTGCTTTTCAAATTAGCCAGAGCCAGATTCACAGGACAAAGAAAGAAGGCAGCAATTCTTTTCCAAACTATAACAAGAACTGCCCAGTTGCAAATATTTTCCCTCTGAAACCTCTTGAGCTAGGATTCCATAGTCTGCATAGCTTTCAGCTCTGCTTACAGTGATCAACTACTTTCCTAATCCAAGATTTCCTTAAAATCTTGAACATTCAACTACATGGCATGTTTATCACAGCAATGGCCGGTTCATTGGTACCAGCAATTGTCTTAGTTGCTTTTCTATTGGTGTGGTGAAACACCATGACTAAGGCAGACTAAGTAAGACCAATTAAATGGTTTCTTTTAAAATTAAATTAAATGGTTTCTTTTAAAAACCATTTAATTGGTCTTACTCTTTCAGAGGGATAGGGCATTTAATTGGACTCACTTTCTCACAGGATGATAAAGCTAAGGCATGGTATCAGGAACAGTTGAGAGCTCACATCTTGATCTGCAAGTAGGAGTCAGAAAGAGACTTAGTGGGAGTAGCATGTGTCTTTTGACACTGAACACCCACCCCTCTGACACATCTCCTAATATTTCCCAAACAATTCCACCAAGTATTCAAACATATGAGCCTATTGGGAGGAGGATGTGGGGGGAGGGGGTGCATTCTCATTCAAACACCATAACAGCTAGTCAGTCAAGTTTGGTGGTACATGCCTTTAATTCCAGCACTTCTTTTGAATCAACAATTAAGAACTTCACCTTGTCTTTTGATCCACATAGTTTGATAGAAATCAAATAACCTACTGATACATTAGATCGCTAATTGCACATGTTAGTCACATGTGCCAACTGGAAATAAGCCAGGCAAAGACCTCTGAACAGAAGCTAACAGTAAACCAGTCAATCAATGAATTAATGAACAAAATCTACACTATCCAAAGATGTATTAGTTTGCAACTCTAATGGATACACGTTAACCAGCCCTAGACAAAGAAGTACAGGTAACTAATGACTGCTTAGAAAAGAAGAACCATCTACTCCCAAGGATGAGCCCCTTTATTGGTGGGTCAGTGTAGAGTTTCAGCCCTGAAACTATATAGACACAAAGAAAAACTATCATAACAGATGGTGCTTATATATTTGTGCAACACACATACACATTGGTTGACATTCCACTCACTATAGCCCCAGTGATTCACTGAAAAAAGTTTTGATTCCTGTTCACATGACCTTAAGCTCTGAAGCTCTGGTTCCAGAGTGGAGAGCACTCCTGCCAGCAGACCCAACAAACATTCCTCTGAACTGGAAGCTCAGACTTCCCCCTGGTCATTTGAGCTTCTGATGTCCTTAAGCCCACAGTCTACAAAAGGAATAACAGCATTGGAAAGGGTTACTTACCAAGGCTCAGGTCACCCTGGATGGCACCATTCCTTGGGCAGGTGGGCCTGCCCATTGTAAGGAAATTTGCTGAAAGAGCTAGACCAAGCCAGCTACCAAAGCAGTGCACTAACGGTCCTTGCTATATTCCATCACCTGTACGTTCCCTGGTTTAATGTAACTCTGCATGAAACATCAAGTTTCTGCTTGAGTTCCTGCCCTGACTTAGTTCAACTAAGGACTATAACCTGTCAGAGGAATAAACCATTTTCTCCCCTACGTTGCTTGACGTAGTGTCTTATCACAGCAATGGGAGAAAAATTAGAGCGCTGTTTCTCACAACGAATTAATGAGTTCATCAAATGGATCCATTTTTATTTTCTTCTCTTCAAAATACATCATAAGAAGAGCTGAAAGAAGGAGCTTAGAGGGTAGGAAAAATCACATTCGGGAAAACAAATATATGCTATAACTTTCAGGGTAAACAGAAATTTTCATGATTTTTTTTAATGCTGAAAATGGTCTACTAAACCTTAAACCCTTAAAATAAAGCTGTATATCAATTTTCTATTAATGCAAATAGAAGAAGAATAATTTTTTATTTTATTTTTTATGTGAATTACAGTTTATTCACTTTGTATCACAGCTGTAGCCTCCTCCCTCATTCTCTCCCAATCTCACCCTCCCTCCCTCATCTCCTCCCTGCCCCTCTCCAAGTCCACTGATAGGGGAGGTCCTCCTCCCCTTCCATCTGACCCTAGCCTATCAGGTCTCATCAGGACTGGCTGCATTATCTTCCTCTAGGGCTTGACAGGGCTGCTCCTCCCTCAGAGGGAGGTGGTCAAAGAGCCAGCTACTGAGTTCATGAGACAGTCCCTGATCCCCTTCCTAGGGTACCCACTTTGGATACTGAACTGTCGTGGGCTACGGCCAAGCAAGGGTTCTAGGTTATATCGATGCATGGTCCTTGGTTGGAGTATCAGTCTCAGAAAAGACCCCTGTGCCCAGATATTTTGGTTCTGTTGCTCTCCTTGTGGAGCTCCTGTCCTCTCCAGATCTTGCTGTTTCCCACTTCTTTCTATCTCCCCCATCTTTCATAAGATTCCCTGCACTCTGCCCAAAGTTTTGTTATGAATCTCAGCATCTGCTTTGATACACTGCTGGGTAGAGTCTTTTAGAGCCCTCTGTGGTAGGCTCCTGTCCAGTTTCCTGTGTTCTCCTTCTTCCAATGTCCATCCCGTTTGTCTTTCTGAGTGAGGATTGATCATATTACCCAGAGTCCCCCTTCTTGCTTAGAAGAAGAAAGATTTCTTAAATCTGGAATTTTCTCTTTCATTTTCAGCCATTTTCACCAGGATCCTAACACTATGGATTAGTTTAATTTTTTTAAGGAAATTTAAATTTAAAAGGGTTTTTTTTGTTGTTGTTTTTGTTTGTTTGTTTGTTTCACTGTGACAGTTAGTTTTACAAATCTGGTTCTCCAAAGAATTTTCACAACAAAGAACTACATCCAGACTATAACTTTCATTTATTCCACATGCTTCTCCCTCTGTCTTTCCAAAAATGTGTAACCACAAAACAAGTTAGAACTTCAAGTGGTCTGTGTCTAGACTGTGGGTGGAAGTGACTTACAGAGATAGAATAGGAAGCCAGGACTGGGCAGGATAAGAAAGGAACAAAAATAAAAGTCAGAAGTCACGTCAAGTGCACCACCCAGACATGGTTCATGGACTTGTGGCATTGTACAGGGCACCCCCTACTCACATGCATGCAACACACACATACATAAGATTATATGTTTCTAATAATCTTCATCCCTGGTGAAATAAGGAAAGGATTTTCCATAGCTGCAAAAACTCAGTGATGTAGCAATAAAAGTTTCCACCGAACTTTAAGCTTTTGAAATGAAAACCAACATAATAATTTAAAAAGAAATCTTACGGTGTGCACACTGTGTGCTCACATTCAGATGCCAGAGGAGGTTTGCCATCCCCACCACTACAATGGGGTGCAAGTACTGCTCTTGGTTGCCTCTGTTATTGTTTGGTTGTTTGTTTTAACATGGGTGCTTGAATTTGAACTCAGGTCCTCATGTTTGTGCAATAAGTTCTTGAGCACATTGAACAATCTTCCCAGAGTCACTACCTTTAGTAGGAACATGTGATGATGCTTCTATTAGTTTGTCTTCATGAGCTGGTTGGCTGATTTGAATAATTCCTGCTAATTTGGGCCAAGTTTCTCTGATGTTAGAATATATGGCCAACCAAGGACCATGTATGGATAGAACCTTTGCTTGGATGAAGCCTGTGGTAGCTCAGTAACCAATTGGTTTCCCATAGTAAGGGGAACAGGGACTATTTCTGACAGGAACTCAGTGACAGGCTCTTTGACCTCCCCACCCCCCAAGGGAGGAGCAGTCCTGCTAGGCCACAGAAGAGGACTTTGCAGCCAGTCCTGAAGATACCTGATAAACCAGGGTCAGATGAAAGGGGAGGAGTCCTCCCCAATCAGTGGACTTGGAAAGGGGCAGGGAGGAAATGAGGGAGGAAGGGTGGGATTGGGAGGGAATAAGGGAACGGGATACAGCTGGAATACAGAGTTAAAAAAAATGTAACTAATAATAAAAAAAGTAAATTAAATTAAAAAAATAGAATAAGTAAAAAGCCAAAAAAAAAAAAAGAATATATGGCCAAAGCCTGCATTTAAATTTATGGTTAATACAAACACATGCGCAATGGCTAAATGAATTGTCTTTTGTGAATCTTGACCCAGACTTGGTATTTCTTAATATTTCTAAACCAAATTTTATATAAGTTACCTATGATTCCCACAGGAGCACAGTACCAAAACAAGAGTAGACAGAAAGTAAACTTTATGGTTTAGGGTTTGAGGTTCCTTCATGCTCATAATTTAAATACAAGAACCATGCCAGGAGAATACTACCAAAAATATTCATAGCAAACTACCATGCCTTTATCTAAAACAACAGCAATTGTGTTTCCCAGGTAAGAGGAAATCCCCACGGCATGGGAATCAGTCGGGTCCACTCTTAGCTCATCCAGCCAGAACCTGGAAGAGATCCTGCATCATACAGGCACTAGGTCGCCAGACAAGAGCCACACGCCTGCATGTCCTGATCACCTTTCCAAGCTGATTGGTGGGCACAAGAAACACCAGAGACTGGGTGGGATTGGGAGGGAAAAGGAAAAGAGCAGATAATAATCTGGATAATTACAGAAGGAACACTTCATTGGCCAAATACACTTTTTCCAAAAACTTCCAAAGGTGGGGAGAACTGAACAGTTCTGCCAGTTATGACGCTATGGACTACAAGAACCGACAAAATGGCATAATAATCCTAAGGGTGCAATATTAGCACACGTACATGGCAGTAACCAACAGCTTTCTAATTAGATTTAAGATCTGCTCAACAAGAGTGAAATCATGCCTGGTGCTGGAAATGTAGACAATTATCTATGGCTAGTGATATCTTGTATCTTGGAGAAGAACCTTCAACCACCACTTTACTAAAACAAGAATAATACCTAATTAAACTCTAAATATTTGTTCTTTTGCCTACAGATACCATCGCCCTTCATCAAAGAAACTTCCCTTTACAGTTGACAGCAACCACTTCAGAAAACTATAACCAATCAAAATGGGAGTTATGGAATCCATCCCAATGGATAAAACTACAGAACAATCCCTAAACCTAGGGCCAGGGAACATTGAAAAGATGGAATAAATGTTGTGAGATCCAGAAGATCAGGGAGTTTTATGTGAGACTTTTCTTCCTAATAATGTCAGATACTGTACCAAATAAGTCTCACCAACATTTTTGCCTAAACACTGGCTAAACAAAGACAATGGACATATTAAAGTGGATGGGGAAAAACCCATGAGGCCTCAACTCAACACAAAGAACTACAGGCAAATAAGGAAAAGTTAGTGTGAGAGAAATTGTTCTCCCCAAGGAAGAGCATACCAATTGTCTATCCAATACCAAATGGTCAGCACCAAAATGTGCATACAAGTAATATTTTACAAACTATGCTGTTGTTGATTATTAAAGTTCAATATTGATTTATCTTTTAGTTTGACAATGGTTATTCCTAAACCAGCTGTATACCCAAATCACCACACAGAGACTAAGATTTATTTAATTAACCTAGAGCACAAAGTGAGGCAATATTATTCCATCCTAAACATCCAAGCCCGCATAGTTTCCTCCCATTCAGATTTCCAGCATTATATTTGCCCTTAGTCATATCTTAGGTCTGTCTGGTTCATCTCTCCTCCTGGTGGTTCCCAGTCCTCTCCTGCCGATCTCTCTTCCCAACTACCCCACTCACTTCCTTCTCCTCTCCTAGACCAGGATGTTCCACCTTATTCTCTCCATTGCACAGCATTGGCTGGTTGTTTTATTGACAATACAGAGAACAAATGGTGGCATGTTTACACAAACTTGAGACAGGTGATGTTTAGAAAATGCATCACAATGCAATGTCAGGATTGAAACCAGATAGTGGTGTAGAGAAATCAGCATTTGAATGAACAAGTGTAAATTGTATACATTCCACAAGAACATGATACCAACACTATGCAGTTAGTATTAAGGAATATATATACACAAATAAATATTTGCATGTAGCAATAATTATTGAAAAGTCATTTTTTATTTTATTTTTATTAATTACATTTTATTCACTTTGCATTCCAGCTGTAGCCCCCTTCTCCATCCCATCCCAATCCCACTCTCCCTCCCTCTTCTTTTCCTATGCCCCTCCCCAAGTCCAATGATAAGGGAGGTCCTCCTCCCCTTCCATCTGACCCTAGTCTATCTGGTCTTATCAGGACTGGCTTCATTACCTCCTCTGTAGCCTGGTAAGGCCACTCCCCCCTCAGGTGGAGGTGATCAAAGAGCCAGTCTATGAGTTCATGTCAGAGATGGTCCCTGTTCGTATTACTGGGGAACCCTCTTGGACACTGAACTGCCATGGGCTACATCTGTGCAGGGGTTCTAGGTTATCTCTATGCATGGTCCTTGTTTGGAGTATTGGTCTTTGCAAAGACCCTTTGGCTCAGATTTTTTGGTTATGTTGCTCTCCTTGTGGAGCTCCTGTCCCCTCCAGGTCTTTCCATCTCCTTTCTTTCATAAGATTCCCTGCACTCCAATTACCTAAAATATAGCTCGACAATTGTTTAGACAGATTTGCAGCACAGGAAAAATTCTCATGTTCTATGCTAGTGACTCAAAGTCCAGCATATTTTCATTGACAGCCAAGTTGAGCGATTTGCCATAGGGTATCAATTTGCTCCTGCACGAGGTCAATCCTCTGATTGAACACCATCAAGCTTCCTTTTAGTTGAGCATTAATTCCTTTATGTACAACTAAGGCATGAGGTAATTGGACTGGAGAATTCGATACTACGATGGAGCAGCTGAGAGTGGCCATTGTCACAGTAAATTCTACCAGAGTGGACGCAGGACTAGCCACAGGATTATCATCAAGGATTGCTGCAGCCATGAATCATCTGAAGGAATGGGCGGGCATGGGAGCGTTAGCAGGCCTTCTGGTGTTGGTCTCCTTGGTTTGCCTGTGGTATATATGCAAGATTAGAGTCTCACCACAGTGTGATGCAGCCTTGATCATTCAGGCCTTTACAGCCATTGAAGCAGGACATTCTCCCCAAGCATGGTTGGATACCATAAAAAGCTAAAATGTTATGCTCAGGATGCGAGGCTAAGCACTGCACTCAGGGTCAGCCACTTTCGACCCAGAGAAGAGCATGTCTGGTTGCATGCGGGTTGATGCCCCAGGTCCCGCCTCTGAGAAAAAGGTATCGGACGGGTCTGATGCTCTTTGGGTGGATGACACCTAAATGAACATCGGTACAAAGTCCCAATTTATTTCTAATATCAGAGATCAGACCTCTACTCTTGCCTGATGCGTCTAAAACAAAAAGGGGGAACTGTAGAGAGCTGCGGAATGCTATGCCTTAAAGATGGAGCTGGTTTCTGCCTTCCACCTTCCCGATGGTGAGTGCTCTCTGTCACGAACAATTCCACATTTGGCTAAGGCTGAGGATCTGGCTTGCTTCCATGTATGTGGACCTATCTGCATTGCCCACGTGGCACGCCTGGGTTGGCTACCCAGAGGCTATTTAAGCTGTGGGCTGGCTTTCTCCAGGGTCTGAGGATTGTTCAAGGTTTCTGAATAAACTGCATTGAAAAAAAAAAAAAAAAAAAAAAGATTCCCTGCACTCTGCCCAAAGTTTGGCTATGAGAAAAAAGAACAAGGGAGAAATATATGAGGGAGATTAAAGTGAAGAAAAAAATTATGTAATTGTATTATAATCTCAAAAAAGAAGTAACAAAAACTATTGAGTACTGTTATTTATTAAATAATGCCTTAGAAATAAATTCTGGGGTGTTTTCAAATGAATTTTTGTTTTGGTTAAGGAACTATTACTTTTATTTTAAATTCTTTTACCCTGAAAGCTTTAAATTCATATAACATTGGCAAATCATTACATAGAGAAATTTTCATAAACTCAGACAATACCAAAGATTTACTAATAATTATATTAAGCATACAAATAAAATAGCAGTTAGATATGAAATTATACTTTAAATTATAGATATAAAATTATATTTTAATAAAATGTATTCAGTTATGTAGAGGTAAAATGACATGATATAGGTGTTTGTTTTTAGAAACATCAGAAAACTGAAGAACAGAGAAAGTAAAATCATATCATCAAAACAATTGAATTTATCTGGTGAAGGTTTTTTTGAAACTTTTTAATTTTCTCTTTAACTTGTATATAAAATGTTCATGCCAAATTGTTGTGGTCGTTCAGTTGATATGTAAACCATAGGACTTTTTGTGTCTTATAACATTCATTTTACAATCTGTCATTTACACTGAGGAAGGTTCTTCTCCTCTGGTGTTGATTAAATAAACTCACGAGTAGAAGACCATGCAAGGAGAGGACCTAGATCCCCTGCTCAGATGTGGCTGATTGGAAGCTCAGCCTCTATGTGGATTTCTGAGTGAAGGGAGCAAGGGCTGCCTCTATCAACAAAGCTAAAGAAACGTGAGCCCAGGGGGTCCCGCAGAGATTGATGCACCAAAGGAGGACCATGCATGGAGAGGACCAAGACCCCCTGCCCAGATGTGGCCGATTGGAAGCTCAGTCTCCATGTGGATCTCTGAGTGAGGGGACCAGGGGCTTCCTCTATCAAGAATTCAGTTGGCTGCTCTCTGTTCACTCGCACCTACTGATGCAGCCTTGCCAGGACATGGAGGAGAGGATCCAGCCAGTCCTGATGAGACTTAACAAGCTATGGCAGATGGGAATGGTGGAGAACTCCCTCTTTCAGAGGACTAGGGGAAGGGGATGAGAGGAAGAAGGAGAGAGGATGGGACCTTGAGGGAGTTGAGAGAGGGGGTTTCAATCAGGGTATATAAAGAATAAATTGTAAAGAAAAAAAATTAAAATAAAAAAAAAGAAAAAAAAACTCACAAAAGGCAGAGTCAAATAGTAAACACTTTACCAGTTCAATAGATTGAACTGTACTTTTCAGCGTTTGCTAAGCAGTCGCACATAATCCATCATCTTTTTGTTCATTTTGGAAAATGTTCTTTTTAATCAAAAACTCTACTGTTTAATATCCAAGATATTAAAAGTCATGACTACTTTGGAGCGAATACTTTGCATAGCAATAAAGAATGTAAAATAGGAAGAGGTTACTAAGAATTCTCATCAGAAGACATTAGCGTTTTATCACATGATTCTGAAGTGTTTTAAGTTCCTAAACTGAAAAACATGTTTGAATTCAAGCAAAAAAATAAATAAATGTGAAAGCATTTCAAAACCCTCATTATGACAATTTCAACTAGGATTCAATTGTGTTTCCTAACTAACATATTTTGTTTTAAACTCATCATGTAAATATTTTTTGAAAAACTCATTTTAGATATTTTCTGCAAAAATAATAAAAACTATGCAAATTAAGGAAAATTACTATTCCAATTACCTGAATTTGGTAATAGTAGTCAGTATTCCAAAACCATTGCTCAATCTCCAGAGTGACTTTACTTTTAGAATTTTATTCTCCAACACTTTAGCAATTCCTCCATCCTGTAGTTGACAGGGATAGGAAATTTTGTCTCTGTAGGTGACCTCTGTCCTGCCCAGTGGATTAGATGATTGCATGGTTACAGTCCATTGGCTTTGATCCTGGGATGCAAATGTTCTCCTCTGCACTGTACAATCTCTCTTTGTCTTGGAGTCTGATCCATTGTTAGCAGCAAATACTCTCACTGTGGGCTTGTCACAATAATTTAGTAAAGGCATATTTTACAGAAATAAGAAGCCCAATTGTGTAGCTAGAACTGATCAAAAGCCATCATCAAGTTGATGGATTATTGTTTATGCAAGATTGGCCTTGGGTCTTTTGGAGGAAGAAACCTCCCCACATACATGATGAAAGTCAATGCTTTGTCATAAAATTATGGTCTCTATAGAAAGGAAAAATGTAGTTTTGAATAAATTAATAAATGAATGGCCCAGATCTTTGTAGAGCCTCTCATAGAACATTTCATTTGTTATTTTCCTTGGACATTCATTGAATCATTTATTCTCTTCATCCTCACTGATGAGCATTTAGCTGTGTATCAGGGATAAAACAGAGAATAAGAGAAATACTGCCTTTGCCTTCACATATTTTAATTATAGTGGTGGATTCTGACAGGTAATCAGGCATCAAGCAATAGGAAAACAGTTATAGTTGCTATGGTAACTGTGGTTATAGTTTATTTTAAAATTCACTATTCTCCTAACTGTTTACCTCCTGAGGTCATTTATATTGTAGGAATAAAAGACAATATGGTATTTGTCAGGTAATCAGAGGCAACTCTCATGCCCCTCTATAGAACAAGTGATAAACAGTAGGTTAAGTAGCATCTGGGAGACTGAGTCTTGTGATCAGACATGGGAGACGTGACCTAGTTGTGCTTAAGACAGAAGTTAGAGTACCAGCATGGGAACATAGAAAAGCTAAAAAACAGGAAGACTACTCAGATTGGCCCTTCACGGGCACATAGCAGAGATTGTTAAGTAGCCTATCTATGTGAATAAGAATCGAATAGTTAATTAATGTTAATTCTAGTCCTTATCCTTAACAGGCTGCCATCTAATTTCACATCCTCCTCCCAGATGTCCTCCACTCTCCCTTATAGTCTACCCTAACTCATTATCTTTGAAGTGAGAGAGCAGAGGGAGTCAGAATATCATAGAACACAACATCACTGAAACTTAGAAATTATTCCTTCTGGTTGTGTTCTCACTGGCTGCCTTATCTTTCACTGCAATGAGGACTGCCTCTCTAAAAAAGGGGTAATCTGTTGTGTTTAATACTGTATCAGTCTTTTTAAATTCAAAGATCCTCCCTGCCTACTGTAAAAACCCCTCTCTTATCTGTCTCTAACAGCAAGAAGATATTCTCTGGTGATCAGAAGACCTGAAAATGCAATCATAATTTTCAAGCAGAGAGCAAACTGAAAGAAGGAGGCAAGTAATACAAAAAGCTGTGAAACAAATAAATTAATCCTAGAAATTTTAAAGTTGTTTTTGCCAAGTTAAAATGTCATCTCATGGAAAGTCTGAATTCTGTCACACATATAAAACAAGACGTAGTTTCTATAACATTTCAGAGGTGAGAATTTTGTTTACTGTTAGAAAAGTGTGTGTGCTTCTCTCACTCTATCTCTGGTTATTTAAGTGGTCTTAAAGTGATTGCCTAACCTCTTTGATCTCTAGAACTGCTTTTATTTGTAAGATAAGGGTTTTAACAATTCAGAGGATGATGAAAAAAGAGAGATGGAAAGACTTTAGAAACATTTAAAACCAAATTTCTAACTGGAGGACAGTCAAGGTAAGTAGGCGGAAGTGTTAGTATGTAAATTGGGGATGCTGTGCACATTAGTCAATGTTGGTTTGCTTTTCAGTTGTGTCAGTTTTCAGTCAATGTGGTCTTATTTGAAGAAAGAAAGCATATTGAATTTGAGAAAAGGAACTCCAACGGTGTCATTTTTGTGGTGGGGAAAGCACAATTCCTAGTCCTTTAATAACCCCCTGTGTCCCCGTAGCTGTACACATGTGGACTTTGCCAAGCATTGGTGAGCAAGTTGCATAGAAGCCACCTCTGGTTCTCTCTTACTAGCAATCTCCTGGTTCCCCCAGAGGGAGAACAACACTTTGGAGAGCCACACATTGCCAGCCCTGTAAGCAGAGCAGGAGTTCCTGGAGAATAGGATGCTGTGACTTTGCTTGTATCCTGCTTGGAAGAAGACAACTGTCAGTGTGCAGGGACTATGAAAAATTTTTTCACTTGATCCTATTTTTTTTTCCACTCAGATAATGAAAGACAATATCACATGTGCAGAGAGAAAAACTTTGTCAACTTTGTTTTGTCTGACAGCCTTGAGGCCAAGAGTAACATATCCCCACTGTCTTGTTAGAGATGCAAGGCCTGGCCCTAAAAGAGGACTAGAGCTCTCAGTTCTGTTTGCGTTGGCCAGGTACTGATGTCCAGCTGTCACTGCAAGGCCACGTTTCCAGCAGATTTTAGAGCAGATCCCCCAAACTGCAGGGCAGCATCTGCTACCCCAGCCCCAGCTACATGCCAAGTGCTGTTAAAAAGAAATTTCTGCCTGGGCCAGATGCAGTTCTTAGGATAAACGCATCTGTGCACCCTTTTTATGCAGCCAGCTCTAAAAGGTAAACGGAGCTCCATGCCAACACTCGGCTGCAATGATGGCATTTGTTAGCTTGATAAATTTTGGAATAGAATATAATTAAGTCAGTAGCCCCAAATTTTAATCATTTTTTTCCCAGAGTGATTCTTGGACTCAACCATATTATAAATTTCTATACACTTCAGCCAATTTTTTTTTTCCAAATCTCCTTCCTGGTTTAAGAGTAAAGGAAATTATTCCTTAAAAGGAGAATCCTCAAAGATGCCAGAGATTCAAACAAACAAACAAACAAAAGTTGGTGTGCTGAAAAGTACAAGGTAGCTTCCCGTAAGTCGTAAAATCTCTTGAAAGAGGAAATGAAAGTGAGGTCAGCTGTGGAGGGGTTAGTTTTAATTTTAATGGGCTTGCTTGTCGTGTCATTTGGAGCTATATGTCTATGATAGTCACATGTTCATTTTTTCCTGAGAATTTGTTATGTGCCCACTATGTGTCACATATTGAGGAAATGGTAATGAAAGAGACACTGTTCTTAAAGAGCTCATAATTCCATTCACATCAGGTAACAATTAAATAGTTTTTAAAATACAGAAAAGATATATACTCAGAGCCCTAAAATAACACAAAGAATTAAGTTATTAACATTATCTGCTGTGTATCCTCTTCAGTATTTAAAAAAGATACAGTTCCAAAGTATATGCTATAACAACTTCCAGTTTCGGATACTTTGCCTTCACACCCCACCTGTGAAATCAGGACGACGCTACCACCTATGATGTGAAAAGAAATCAGAGTAGAAATTCACTCAGTTCTGATTCATCCTTCCTGCAGAAATTAGATATTTCAAAATGCTTTCCTCATAGAACACATCTAAAGCATTTTCAGAACTGAGCAGACAAGACTGGGGGAGAAGTTGGGACATTTCACTAATGACGAGGTTCACAATCACACCCAGACACTTCCTCTCAATGAAGGAAAGTTGTTGAAGAGTTCGAGAGTTACTTAGGATCAGAACACTCACCAACACCAACTCCATATTTTCCCATCCCTCACTCCTGTCTTGTGTAGTTGGCTGGATGTGGCCAGGGCAGGGCTTAACAATGCTGGCCTCCTACTGTTTTCTAAAGGCCTGCTGCTTTGAGAATAAAATGCTGTGTACTCAGGCATTAAACTGCATGGAAAATGGTCAGAGGAAAGGCAGTGAGTGCCTTGACTGCGCGTTTAGTCTCACACTAAACCTTGTGCTGGATCCTGTAGGGGCTGGCAGGTCATCTATCTGAGTCAAGTTCCAAAAGTGCTGCCATGAGAGAATGTTCTCCTTTTATTTATCCACAAGAGTTTGTACTTGCTCTGAACCCAGCAGTAGGGATTTGAGGAGAATATATTATTATAGAGACTAGTTACCAGTTTATTTTTCAAAAAACTAAAGTTTTATGGAAAGCAACCTTAAAACAACATTTATTTGCAAACAAACTGGGTAGGAAATTCCTACCTTCTACAGGATATTTTTGGTTTCACTCATCTCTACCTTGATGTTTCAGTATCTCTGGCTAAAATATGCACATCTATTTAACTAACTTACTCCTTTGGGGGACTGCACAAATGTGTGATATAGGACCAGATGTGGTCTCTTTTCTCTGGCTGGCCAAAATGTGTTCTAATCTCTTTACCTCATCTGAAATAAAACTACAAATCAGCTAGCGTACATCATGCAAGGGGCAGGGTGGACACAGCACCCATGGTAACAAACCAACATGCAAACCACAGGCCCAATGTTTGGATGGGCTTCAAAGAGCCTCTGTAGCCTCTAACCAAAGTCTGGCAGCTCCACACAGGGTTTCAGTAATGGGGACAAAGACTGCCAAACATGCAGTGTGCCAATGACAGCCAAAGTGAGCTGGCAGAAGGGGCAGTCAGAATCCCGTAAAGCAACAGTGCCAGGATAAGAGAGGCCAGAGTGACAGGAGGTAAGAGACAGTTTCTAGGGCAGTGGGGTTGTTTTTAATTGTTGGCTGCAGTGTTACCAGCCTTCCTCTTTGTGACAGCATGTGGGCTGTTACAGAGCCATACTCATAATTTCTTCTGATCAGGGTTAGAGAACCAAAGAATGAGTGTGGCAATTTATTTCCAAGCAGAGCGGGCACAGGTATTGAGAGGAGAGCAAGACAATTATCAGACTAGTCTGAAAAACCCACATCTCCAAATAAAGCACCCATTACATCCCAATGGTGTCTCCAGTGGCAACTAGGGTTTTAGTACAGTGACTTCTAGCAGAGGGTCACAAAGTGTATCAAAGAAATAATTTTAAGAAAGCTTACCTGAATGAGAATGACTCACACATGCTCATCTTGGTGGAACTGTTTTGGGAAATTATAATGTGTGGCCTTGTTGGAGGAGTTATTTCACTGGGGTGGGGGGAGCTTTGAAGTTTCAAAAGCCCAAGCCAAACCCAGTCTCAGTCCCAGTCTCTCTCCCTCTCTTTCCCCCACTCACTCGCTGTGTGTGTGTGTGTGTGTGTGTGTGTGTATCTCATGCCTATGGATCATATACAAGGTCTCTGCTACTGCTCCAGTGCCATGCCTACCTGTCGGCTGCCATTTTCCACACCATGATGGTCATGTATGCACCATTGAAAATGTAAACAAGGCCTTCACTAAATGGCATGTTTTATAAGTTTATTTGGTCATGGTGTCTCTTCACAGCAATAGAAAAGTAAGACAGTACCAGGAGAGGGTATTCCTGTGAAAGGCATAGCCTGCTTTGGGGTACTTTCAGACCTTGGATTAATTAGGAAAGGATTTGAATTCTGTAAACAGGGCTTAGTTGGCCATCCTACTAGGAGCTTGGAAGACAATAATACTGAGACACTGTGAATTATGGAGGCCCAGATGAAGGGGCAACTAGGCTAGGGAGAATTCTTGTAATATTTTTCCAAAAATCATGGTTCCTTTTTGCTTTTGTCCTAAGTAAAATGTTTTGTCTGAGGCTAAATTAAAGAATTTAGACTAATAATTTTGGCAGAGGAGCTTTCAGGACAACCTACTCTTCACTATGTGTGGGTTATTAGTGGTCACTCTTATGCAGATATACTATGAAAAAGAGTAAACTGGGCAAAAATGAATACAAAATACACCATTTGAGAAGAAAAAGCACAAGAAAATTTAATGATGATTTAGTTTATGCTGAAAGAGATCAGAAAAACATAGAATAAAGAGACTATTGACCTGAGGGAGAGACCCCTCCAAGCTAATCCTGCAACCTGTGAAAGGAAAAGGCCCAAGGGATTTCCTCCACCTAAAAAGCAACTACAACAGAAAGCTTATGTAAATGTAATTTACATAAGGGACAAGTTTCCTGCCCAAACAACAAGACTTGGCAGACTGCTTTTAGATTTAGAATAACAAAGGATACAGGAGTAAAAGTGTTGTGTACTCTTCCTCCACAGTTACAAAAAACTGCCCAGGTCAGCCATGTGGCAAGGGAGTCCTGCTTGGAAACCTAGGGAGGTCATTGTGTGAAGTTATTAAAAGAAAATCTAGATTGTGTTGGATGCCCTCAAGATGTTGAAGATACCAGAACCGAGTGAGAACTATGAACCAAAGGAGAGCTATGAGCATGAAGTAGAGCCACCCCAAGAGAGAGGCATGTGCTGCATTTAGCAAAGCTGGAAGGAGTTGAAGATGCAAACAGCCATCTGATCCCTTTGATGTCAGACACAGAGCTACTGGATTTGGAGTTTGCCCTGTTCGTTTTCAATCTTGCTTTAGTCTAGTCTCACTATGCCTCATTTCCTCCCTTCTGGAATGGTGTATTCTGTGCTATTGTATGTTGAAAGTATGCCATTTGCTTTTTGACTTTACAAGGGATTGGTGTTAAGAGAATGCCTTGAGTCTCAGAAGACACTTTTGAGCTTTGGGCTTTTCACAGTCTTAAGACTGTGAAAAAATATGAGGACTTTTAAAGTTGGATTACATGCATTATGCATTATGATATGACAATAAGCCTTTGGAATCCAAGGAGTGGAATATGGGTGTTTTGAATGAGAATGGTCCCTACAGGCTCATATATTTGAATGCTTGGTTTCTGTTTGATGGATCTGTTTTCAAAGGGTTAGGATATGGTGGCCTTGTTGAAAGAGCTGTGTCATTGAGGGTGAGATTTGAGGTTTCAAAAGCCCATGCAAGAACCAATCTATTTTTCTCTGCCTGATGTCTGTGGATCAGAAGTAAGATTTCAGCTACTTCTCTACTGCCATGCTTGCTGCCGTGCTTGATGGTCATCCACTCGCTCTCTGAAACTATAAAAAAGTTCTCAATTTAATAAATTAAATGCTTTCTTTTAAAAGTTGTGTTAATCATGGTGTCTCTTCATAGCAATAGAAAAGAAACTAAGATATTACCTAATCTTAATTTACTGTTTTAAATTTCTTCTTTCTACCATCTACCAAATCCTATTATATTATTTTCTGAGATGAAATATTCTCCAAATTCATAGAGTAGACTAATAAGTCCTAGTGTTATTGATAATAGCTACCATGTTTGAAATAACTGCTACATTCTGTGTTCTATACCAAACACACACACACACAGAGAGGGAAAGAGAGAGAGAATAATTCTAATAATGTCACCCTTGATCTAGAATCACCTAGGTGACACCTCTGGCATATCTATGAGGGTTCATCTAGATTTGGTTAACTGAGGTAGCAAACCTCACTGTACGTATGGACAGGGCTATTGTATGGGCTTTGTTCCTAAACTGAATAAAGAGAAAGGGAGCTGAGCACCTCTGACCACCAAAGTCTTGAGCAGCTTGGGCAGAGTTCAATGTCTTCAGGCTTCTGTATCTTGACTATGAGCATTATGTTTTGACAAAACTCCATACTTTCTTTGACACCTTGGTTCATTCTTTCCTTTGTTTTTCCTCTCCTGTTGCCCTGAACTTGGATCTTGCTCATCCACGTCTCATTTCTGCAGGAGCCTCATTGCTGATTTCTGTGTTTCACTCCATTAACTTTTATTTTACCAATTCTGCACAATTTTCCAAAATGCTTTTCTGTGCTACCTCCCTTTTCTGATAGAAAGTGTATCCCACAGAACTTGGCTTCTTGAGAAATTGATTCAAATTGTTCAGCTGGCATTTTGAGGCTCCCCCACATATGAAAATGTATTAATTTTTCATTTAACATCCACCATCTCCTCCCAGTGACTTTCTGCTACCTACATGTATTTCTACTTTTTTTTAAATTTCCTTTTATTATTCTCTCTGTATACCAGTGCAAATATTGTCTTTCCTTAAAACTCAAATTGCATCCTTCTCCCACATTAAAAAAGAAAGTTCATAATTAGTCATGTACTACTTTTATTCTTTCCTTAATACCTATAATGCATATATCCATTGAATTATAAATGCAAAAGCTAGAAGACATCATAAAGTCATTTGACACAGTATCTTCTCATATAAATGCACGAACTGAGCCCTCTCCATCAAACTGACTTCACAAGTCCACTCCATGAAATCTTACACTTATGAACGCTTTGCTAGGCATGCCATACCTGCACTGCAGTGGGCATGAGGACTCATGCAGCCTGCCTACTGCCCCTTTGGTGTCCTTTGGTAGCCAGTACGCTGTGAACAGAACCCAAACTGAGCCCAGGGGCAATTTTTAAAACTAACATAGCTTCACTTCTTCAAGACACCTGATGCTAATTTACCTGAAGACTTACACGTTCATTGTCTACCTTTTTTCCAAATTTGAATTTTGAGTGTCTTGTTGTCTTTGAAGTGAGCACAACTGGTTAAAATAAATAAGGGATTCCTTTAACTGGTAAAATTGAGTCTATCTGAGAGGGGGAAATCCATGGGATGGCACCATGTCAGTGCTACCGGGAGTGAAGCCTATGGCTATGGACTTTCAGAATGTGGTGTGCAGGCAATGTGAAATTTCCCGACAGGGCAGACCCCCTTCTCCTGGAAAAACTCATGCAGAGCAGAAACAGCCTTGAGAGGCTCTCGTTATACAGTAGGCTTCAAAGGGAATGAAGTATGCTAGGCATTACTGGGGAAATTGATATTAAAAAGTAAATAAGTGAAACAAAAGAACGTATTTATCAGAACTCTCTTCCAGAGCTATGATAAAATCAGTGGACACCACTGATTTTTCAAGTCTAAATGACTCATTATATCAGAATTCTATTTTTTAAAAAACAGCAGGACAAAGCCATTCCAGTCCCACTCTCTCTATATTACCCACAATTGCTGCTGTGATTAAAAAAAATACACTCTCCAAGTCTAAGACGCTATATTACGAAATAATTTGTGTGGAAATGGTTTGTTTGTATTGTCTCTTAAAATGTTTTTAATCAAAATTTATTTATATAGGAGATATTTCAAACCCAGACATTTATCTGTTTAGTTCATAGTTATAGCCAGCCACACCAGTAAATGTCAGTTCTTAAACTAACAGCTCACACTCGCTCAAAACAAATGTTATAAATTAGTGCTTAAAGTTTTAGTGTGTTTAATAAAAGCTTAATAGTTTCCCACACTTACTTCCCATTTCCTGGCACAATTAACTTCCAGAGTATCTGAGCACATGTGGAAGCAATGCCTTTTAAATATGTCTAACTCTTTATATCTACTGCTTATAATTTGCCTGAAGCATTGAAGACAAAACAATCCCCTTAAATCAAGACAACCCAAGAGGTTGGGGAGGGAGATGAGCTTAATACCACAGGAAAGTGCTTTATCTTCCCCACCAATATAAACTAAACAATGAGCAAGGAACAGCTTGAAAAGATAAAATTATTATTCAAGTATTTCTGTTTTAAAATCATTTAACTAAAAACAATCTCCACATAAAGTGATATAAATTGAGCAAGGAAAAGATAACATTAAGAATGAAAAAACCAAAAAGGGAAAGATAAAATGGTTCAAGTATTTCTATTTAGTTAAAATAATTTAACTAAAAACAATCTTTGCATAAAATGAAAAATGGTTGGGCAAAGATGCAATTCTCTATAGTGGAGTTGAGATTTATAGACTTTCCAATCTTGAAGTGTTTGTAAGAGACTCCACAAGGCAGACTTCAGGGCCAGTGGGTAAACCACCACTTACCTTGTCTTATGTCTACAACAGAGCACATGATTTGAGCAGCCTCACTACTCAAATAGGTTAAAACCACACGAGCAACTTCCTCTGTACATGCAGTTGGCTCAGAACTGCAGACGCTAAGTTTCTGCAGCTCAAAGGTTCTACCGAGCAGAGACTCACACTTCTTCCACAGCGAAGCCCACAGCTTGACCTCAGCTGAAGGTGGTGAGGGTGCAAGGGGACAAGGAAAAGAAAATCAAAGGGAACAAACTTAGCTCATTTATGGAAATTTTGCTCAGGATTTACAAAGTAATCAAAACCCAGAAGGAGAAATAAAAACAGTCATTTATGAAAACTGCAGAAATTATTCTCAAAATATGGATAATGGGAGTGGTGGTTATTTAGAGGGAAAGAGGAATTATTATAGTTTTATATCTATAATTTATAATGATTTTCTTGAAAACAGTGTCATTCTTACTAAATGACAAAAACAAACAAAAAAGTGGCATGGGAAAATTTCACATACACACAAATGATTTTGTCTGTTAAAATGCCTATACTAAAATATCAGAAGCTGAATGAGTATATCTGGGGTCCCTTTATAGCTAGCCAACAGACATTTGATCTCTCCCACCCACACCCCCATTGTGGACAAAATAGGGATCCCTGGGGCAGCCTTCTCACCATTGAAGCCCCTATTCTGGGGGATTCCCAGTGGAGTTCAGGCAAATAATTCCTGGAGCCAAGAGTGTGGAGCCCAGACAGATCTGATCACCTGGAGCACAATACCCTGACAGGCCTGTGGAACACTGAATCGGTCAGGGCATCTGCGCATAAGCACATCACCCAGGAGCCACACCAGCACTCCAATCTGTACTTATGCCCTTCCCTTCCAGGCATCTACATGCAGTAGCACCTGGTCCTTCAAGGTACACTTCCATGCTCAAGGCACACTTCCATGCCCGCTCCCATGCTTGCACACATGCACCTGTGACCTTCCTCCCTTAGCTGCAGCTGAAACACCCACTCTCAAACCAGTGGACCTCTCTCACCTTCCTGATGAATACTCCAGACTCCAGAGAAAGGTGGAACCAGTCTGTAGTACAGGCTTCAGGAACAAACAGTGAAGGTTACAGATAAGCAGATGGCTACAGGCCTGTATAAGAACACAACCAACAAAAATCACAACATGATGACTTCACCAGCAGCCACAAAAATCAATGGATATTTTAATTCAACAAAAACACAGGAAAATTATCTCAAAACTTGGCTTATCCAGTTATCAGAGGCACATAAAGAGGAAATGAATAAAGCTCTCAAAGAAATATAAGCAAATATAGCCAAACAAATAGAGACATAAAGAAGACATGAAGACAAAAATAGAAGTCATCATGGACAGACAGGAATCCAAATGCAAACAGATGAAAGAAATGGTACAAGACATAAAAACAGAATTAGAATCAATAACGATAACACACACTGAGAAACTCCTGAAGATGGAAAATGTAGCAAAGAAATCAGAAACCACAGAGGTAAGCATCACCAACAGAATTCAAGATATGGAGGAAAGAAGCTCATGGAGGAAAGATGTGGAGGAAAGGTGCTGAAGACACAATTAAAGAAATCAATACATCTCTCAAAAAAAATAAAATCAGAAAAGGTCCTGACAAAAAGCATCCAAGCAATCAAGAACACCATGAAAAGACAAAACCTAAGAATGTTAGGAATAAATGAATAAGATTACAGGCTCCAAGGTTAAGAAAATATTTTCAAGAAAATCATAGAAGAAAATTTTCCCAACTTAAAGAAAAAGATGTCCTTAAACTTACAAGAAGCTTACAGAACACCAAATAGACTAGACCAGAAAATAAACTCCTCACGTCACATAATAGTCAAAACATAAAAACTAGAGAACAACAAAAAAATATATATTAAAAGCAGCAAGGGAAAACAGCCAAGCAACATAAAAAGGTAGACCTATCAGAATCACAGCAGATTTCTCAACAGAAAATATGAAAGCCAGAAGGGCCTAGGCAGATGTCATGTAGATTCAAAGAGATCACAGATGCCAACCCAGAATACACTACAGATTAAAACTTTCAATCAACATAGATGGAGAAAGCAAAATATTCCATGACAGAACTTAACTTAAACAATATCTACACAGCAACCCAGCCCTACAGAAGATCCTAGAAGGAAAATTCCAATCTAACAAAATCAGTTATGCCCAAGAAAACACTGGACATAGATGACTTCAAAACAAACAATTGAAAGAAAACAAGCTCACAAACACATTATCACTACCAACCTCACAATAAAAGAAACTAACATTGATTGGTCACTCTCCAATAAAAAGACAGACTAACAGAATGGTTTCAGAAACAGGATCCAATATTCTGCTACATCCAAGAAACACACCCCTGCAACAGAGATAAACACTTCCTCAGAGTAAAGGGAAACAACACTCTTCACAATAGCCACAAATAACATACAGTACCTTAGGGTTACTCTAACCAAGCAAGTGAAAGACCTGTTTGAAAAAAACTTCAAGTCCCTGAAGAAAGAAATTGAAGATCAAAGGAGATGGAAAGATTTCCCAAGGTCATAGATCAGTAGGATTAACATAGTGAAAATGGCCATCCCACCAAACACTATCTTCAGATTCAATGCAATTCCCATCAAAATACCAACACAATTCTTTACAGAACTTGAAAGAATAATTCCCAATTTCATATGGAAAAACAAAAAAACAGAATTGCTAAAACAAACCTATAAATAACAGATCATCCAAAGGTGCCTCCATCCCTGATCTCAAGCTGTACTATAGCGCAAAAGTAAAAAAAAATAATAATAAAATAAAAAATAAAATGCATAAATAAATAAACGGCAGGCCAAGGAACATGTAAAGGGAGACTTATCAGAATCACACGAGACTTCTCATCAGAAACTATGAAAGCCAGAAGGGCCTGGGCAGGTGTCATGCAGACTTTAAGGAACCACAGATGCCAACCCAGACTACTATACTCAGCAAAGCTTTCAATCAACATAGATAGAGAAAACAAAATATTCCATGACAAAGAATCAATGAACCCAAGAGTTGGTTCTTTGAGAAAATCAACAAGATAAACAAGGCCTCAGCCAAACTAACTAAAAGGCAGAGAGATACTGTCCAAATCAGCAAAATCTAAAAAGAAAAGAGGGACACAACGACAGACACAGAGGCAATCCAAACAATCATTAAGTCTTACTACAAAAGCCTATATGCCACAAAATTTGAAAATCTAAATGAAATGAACAATTTTCTTGATAGATTCCATTTACCAAAATTAAATCAAGATCAGGTAGAAAGAGTGAATAGTCCTATATCCCCAAGGAAATAGAAGTAGTCATCAAAAGTCTCTCTTCCAAAAAAGCCCAGGGCCAGAAAAAAAAATTGCATGGTACTGGCATATAAACAGACTGGAGGATCAATGGAATCAAACTGAAGATCCAGAAATAAACCCATATACCTACAGATATTTGAATTTTATTTTTTAAGTTGATGTAATCTTGTTTCTTTTTATTTTATTTTTTATATTAATTATAGTTTATTCATTTTGTATCCCAGCTGTAGTCCCCTCCCTCATTCCCTCCTAATCCCACCCTCCTTCCCTCATTTTCTCCCATGCCCCTCTTCAAGTCCACGCCCCTTCCATCTGACCCTAGCTTATCGGTTCTCATCAGGACTGGCTGCATTGTCCTCCTTTGTGACCTAGCGAATACTTGATTTTTGAAGCCAAATTGTGCTAGTCTAACTGGATGTCTACTTGTAGAAAAATGTGAATCACCTTGCACAAAACTAAAGTCCAAGTGGATCAAAGGCCTCAACATAAAACCAGACACACTAAACCTCTTTGAAGGAAAAGTAGGAAAGAGCCTTGAACTCATTGGCACAGGAGATAACTTCCTGAACAGAACACCAACAACACAGGCTATAAGATCAACAAGCAATAAATGGGACCTCATGAATCTGAAAAGCTTCTCTAAAGCAAAGGACACTGTTGTCAGAACAAAATGACAGCCTACAGACTGGGAAAGGATCTTCACCAACCTTATATCTGACAGAGGGCTAATACCCAGAATATATAAAGAACTCAAGAAGTTAAACACCAACAAACCAAGTAATCAAATTAAAAAATGAGGTACAGAGCTAAATATAATTTTTAACAGAGAAATATCGAATGGCAGAGAAACATTTAAAGAAATGCTCAATATCCTTAGCCATCAGGGAAATGCAAATCAAAACTTCCCTTAGATTCCACCTTACACACATTAGAATGGCTAAGATGAAAAACTCAAGTGACAACACGTGCTGGAGAGGATGTGGAGAAAGGGGAACCCTCCTCCATTGCTGGTGGGTATCTAAACTTGTACCACCACTTTGGAAATCAATCTGGTGCTTTCTCAGAAAATTAAAAACAGTGCTACTTCAAGATCCAGCTTTACCACTCCTAGGCATATATCCAAAAGATGCTCAAGTACACAACAAGAACATTTGTTCAACCATTTTTGTTGTAGCTCTGTTCTTAACACCAGAATCTGTAATCCACCTTGATGTCCCTCAAGGAATGGATACAGAAATTGTGGTACATTTACACAATGAAAATGTATGGAACTAGAAAAGATCATCCTGAGTGAGGTATCCCAGAAGCAGAAAGACACACATGGTATATATTCACCCATAAGTGGTTATTAGACATATGTTATAGGACAAATACACTAAAATATAAACTCCTAAAGAAGCTAAACAAGAAGAACCCTAGGAAGATGCTTCATCCTCATTCAGAAGGGCAAACAGGATAGACATCAGAAGTGGGCGAAAACAGGGAACAGGACATGACCTATTACAGAGAGCCTCTGAAAGACTCTAATGATCAGGGTATCGAAGCAGATCCCGAGACTCATAGCCAAACTTTGGGCAGAATGCCTGGAATCTTATGAAAGAAGGAGGGGATAGAAAGACCTGGATGGGACAAGAGTCCCACAAGGAGACCAACAGAGCCAAAAAGACTGGGCCCATGGGGCCCTGCAGAGATCGATACCCCAGCCTAGGAGAGGACCTAAAACCCCTGCTCAGATGTAGTCCACAGACTCAGTCTCCAAGTGGGTTCCCCAGTAAGGAAGCAGGAGCTGTCTCTGGCATGAACTCAGTGGCAGGCTCTCTGATCACTCCCTTTGCGGGCGACAGGGTGCAGCCTTGCCAGTCCACAGAGGAAAACAATGCAGCCAGTCCTGATGAGGTCTTATAGGCTAGGGTCAAATAGAGGGGAAGGAGGTCCTCCCTTGTCAGTGGACTAGGGAGGGAGGGGCATGGGGGAGAAGAGGGAGTGAAGGTGGGACTGTGAGGAGATGAGGAAGGGACTACAGTCTGATTACAAAGTGAATAAATTGCTGCAGCAATCCATGATGATAATCCTGTGGCTAGTCCTGCATCCACTCTGGTAGAATTTACCGTGACAATGGCCACTCTCAGCTGCTCCATCGTAGCATCAAATTCTCCAGTCCAATTACCTAAAATATAGCTAGACAGTTGTTTAGACAGATTTGCAGCACAGGAAAAATTCTCATGTTGTATGCTAGTGACTCAAAGTCCAGCATACTTTCATTGACAGCCAAGTTGAGCGATTTGCCATAGGGTATCAATTTGCTCCTGCACGAGGTCAATCCTCTGATTGAACACCATCAAGCCTCCTTTTAGTTGAGCATTAATTCCTTTTTGTACATCTAAGGCATGAGCTACAGTGGCTAAAAGATTATTCAGGGTCTGAGCAGTCTGCACAGTATGACTCATGGCTAATACCGCGGTGGTAGCTCCAACAGCCGCCAATGAGATGGCAGTAACAATGGCGGCTGTAGTTCCAAAATCCCTTTTCTGTCTGAAGAGAGTCATAGCGTGAGGGGCATCAACGGGCACAGGCACCCAGCGAGGCATGCAAGTAACCAGGGCATACTTGCTGCAGCCATGAATCATCTAAAGGAATGGGCAGGCATGGGAGCGTTAGCAGGCCTTCTGGTGTTGGTCTCCTTGGTTTGCCTGTGGTATATATGCAAGATTAGAGTCTCACAACAGTGTAACGCAGCCATGACCATTCAGGCCTTTACAGCCATTGAAGCAGGACATTCTCCCCAAGCATGGTTGGATACCATAAAAAGCTAAAATGTTATGCTCAGGATGCGAGGCTAAGCACTGCACTCAGGGTCAGCTGCTTTGGACCCAGAGAAGAGCATGTCTGATTACATGCGGGTTGATGCCCCAGGTCCCGCCTCTGAGAAAAAGGTATCAGTCGGGTCTGATGCTCTTTGGGTGGATGACATCTAAATGAACATTGGTACAAAGTCCCAATTTATTTCTAATATCAGAGATCAGACCTCTACTCTTGCCTGATGCGTCTAAAACAAAAAGGGGGAACTGTAGAGAGCTGCGTAATGGCGTAATGCTGCGCCTTAAAGATGGAGCTGGTTTCTGCCTTCCACCTTCCCGATGGTGAGTGCTCTCTGTCACGAACAACTCCACTTGGCTAAGGCTGAGGATCTGGCTTGCTTCCATGTATGTGGACCTATCTGCATTGCCCACGTGGCACACTGGGGTTGGCTACCCAGAGGCTATTTAAGCTGTGGGCTGGCTTTCCCCGGGGTCAGATGATTGTTCAAGGTTCCTGAATAAACTGCATTGAAAAAAAAAAAAAAAAAACCCAAAGTGAATAAATTGTAATAAATAATAAATAAACCAAAAATATTTGTTTCAGAAGAGCTTTTTCTGAATTCTGAAAATGAAACAAAGGCATACAGGAAATAAAGATGTGGGTGAATCTTGTTTAAATAAAATAAAAACAGTAAACATTTTTTTAAATTTTATTTTTCTCATTAGTTACATTTTGTTAATTCTGTATCCCAGCTGTATCCCTCATTCCCTCCCCAATCCCACCCTCCCTCCCTCATCTCCTCCCTGCCCCTTTCCAAGTCCACTGATGGGAGAGGACCTCCTCCCCTTTCATATGACTCCCTTTTGTCAGGTATTTTCAGGACTGGCTGCAAAGTCCTCCTCTGTGGCCTAACAGGACTGCTCCTCCCTTGGGAGGTGGGGAGGTCAAAGAGCCAGTCACTGAGTTCCTGTTAGAAATAGTCCTTGTTCCCCTTAACAGTAAACTTTTAAAATTGTTTAATTTGCCTTATTCTCAGGACTTCATCTCATCTGTAGGTTACTTTTCATTCAGAAGTCACAGCCCAAGGAAATTCAACAGACTCCCAGAGATTCCCAGACATTGGGGCCACCTTCTGAAACCAAGGGTTGAACTGCTTCACACCACATACTCAGAGAACTGACATTATTTCTCACATGATGGGTAATGGGAATAAACCACTCACAAGCTAGCTTTATTTCACCTGGCTCAAACTTGCCTGGTAAAAATTGCCTTTTCTCTAGAGACACTTGCTAATACAGTCCGCAGCAATGAGTGAACATAACAGATGCTTCAGACCATAGACAATAATTGAGGTAAATATTAGGCTAACACAAAAGATTAAAATAAAACAATGGAAATTTGGTGTTCTGGGAGGCTTCTGGTGGCTGGGTTAGACCCCTGAACTTCTAGAAGAATGCATGTGTGAGGGAGAGCTGAAACCAGTCTTGGGGCTCTGCAAACAGCCTTGAAGGACATGAGACCTTTAAGCCCTCACCCCTGCCTACTCTAAACCCAAACAAGCAGGAAGCTGAATGGGCCAACAAACACAGTGACTCTGGCATCATGTTGATTGAAAGAAGCCTCAAATATGGTTATGCAACTCAAAATCTGATCCAACCAACCTATATCAATTTGACTATACAAACAGTACGTTCTCCTTCTTTGGGTGTTCTTCAAAAGATGGATGAGGCAACAATCCTATGACCAAGAAATGTCCAATATTTGGTCAAGGATATCCCCGTACAGTAACAAACTTGTCAAGTTACATGAGTTTGGATGTGCTTGCTTCACTGTAGGAGCTGTAGCTCAGTAACTCAGAACTTGTTTTCAAACATGAAAACAAAACTTAATAAATGTGCATTAATACTGTATTGCTAAAATTTTGCTTTAGGTGAATCTGTGTGTGTGTGTCCTGCATCATGTGGCCTACCTTTGTTTTTTCTACAGTCATAATAAATGAGTCTGAAAATTCAGAACAAGAATAGTAAAATTCTACAGGAATATGACACATTTTAAGATAAAGGCAGAGGAGAGGGGCAAGATGGCGGCGCCTGGAGGACTCTCATTCTGAGCAGCAGCACAGCAGGATCAGCACAGTGAACAGCAATCAGAACTCTCGGCCATAAAACACAGTCATTGTGTTTCCCAGGTGAGAGGATACCCCACGGTGGGGGATTCAATCAGCTTTTAACTCACCCGGCTAAACCGCGGAAGAGATCCCGGTTCCGCCAGAGGCTTGGCTGCCGGCCGCCAGCCCCAGCCCCAGCTCAGAGCCACAAGTCAGTGTCACGGTCCCAGACTGAACCTTGGGCACCACACTATCAGAGACTGGAATTTTCAGTCGAGAGATAACCCCAGGGTACAGGAAACGATTGGGACCGGCCTTAGGTCACCCAGACATCCCCTGGAAAAGACTCGGGCGGGTTCCACGGGCACCCCAGGAGCCAGCCCGGAGCCAGAGCCGGGGACCCAGGTTCCTGCACAGAGCCCTGCCTGCCTGCGCGCCTGATTCGCCGCCGGAGATAGAAACGGCGGGTCTGATCTCAGAGCACTCAGCTCACCCCCAACCTGAAAAGGTCCCCGGAAAATTACCCAGCTTAGGGAGCCACTCAGGCTCCCAAAAGCCGCAAAGGCAGACACAGGCAGTTTCTGCGCACCAGACAGCTGGCAGAGACTGAGCCACCATCACACAGCTGTGCTCCAGGCACAGGCAAATTTCTGTGGCCAGCCAGCTGGCGGACACTGAGCAGTGTGCACCAGGGCAAAAAAAGACACTAGGAGTCCGTGTCTCCAGAGAATCCACGGGGAAGGAAGGAAACTGTACTGATCTAAATCACCCAATCCTTCCCTAGAAAAAGTCTAGCAGTCTAGTGGGGCCGAGGCGCCAGCACTCAGCTGTGCTCCAGACACAAGCACAAACAGTTGAGGCGCGCCTGATGTCCAACTGGGTCACAGCAGCTGATCATTAAATTTGCAACAAGAAACCCAGAAACAGGGCAGCTGCCCTCAGGACTTCCCTGGGTGAGAGGAAAACCCTCTCGACTAACAAAGACCACAGTTACCACTCAAGTCTATATCCCTGAGGTGAGCAACTACTCCTGAAAAAACACCAGCCATCCAGGGACTATACCCAAAAAGCTGAGAAGACATCCTTCAGGAAAAACCAGCTTTCTGCAAAGGGGATTCTCTCCACCACAGGATCCCCAGGAACCACCAGAAAATAACCCCAAACACCTAAGATAACACAATGGGTAGAGGCCAGCGTAAAAGCTCAAGCAACAAAAGACAGAGCAATATGGCATCTCCAGAACCCAGTTACCCAGGGGCAAGTAGCCCTGGACACCCCACCATAACTGAAATCCAAGAAGATGACCTAACAAGTATGCTCATGAAGATGATAACAGAGGAAACAAATAAGATTCGTAAAGACATAGAGGAAGATAAACTCAAACAGAATATTGCCATCCGTAAAGAAATAGAGGAAGCTGCAGCCAGTTTATGGCCTTTAGAAAGGAAATGCTTAAAACACTGAATGAAATGATAGAAACAGAGTTGAAGGAACTAAAAGAAAAACAGGAAAGTACAATCAGACAGGTGAAGGAAGTAAACAAAACAACTCAAGACCTGAAGATAGAACTGGAAAAATTAAAGAAAACACAAATGGAGGAAATAATGGAAAGGAAGAATCTAGGGAAGAAAACAGGAACTACAGGGGTAAGCATAACCAACAGACTAAAAGAGATGGAAGAAAGAATCTCAGGTGTAGAAGATACAATGGAAGAAATCGATGTATCTGTCAAAGAAAATGTTAAATCCGAAAAATTCCTGACACAGACCGTCCAAGAAATGCAAGACAATATGAAAAGACAAAACCTAAGAATAATAGGTATAGAGGAAAAAGAAGACTCCCTTTTCCAAGGCCCAGAAAATATTTTCAACAAAATCATTGAAGAAAATTCCCCCAAGCTAAAGGAGAGGTCAATTAGAGTACATGAGGCCTACAGAACACCCAACAAATTTGACCAGAAAAGAATATCCTCCCGCCACATAATAATCAAAACAGTAAGTATACAGAACAAAGAAAAAATACTAAAAGCTGCAAGGGAAAAAGGCCAAGTAACATATAATGGCAAACCCATTAGAATCACACCTGACTTTTCAACAGAGACTGTGAAAGCCAGAAGGGCCTGGACGGATATCATGCAGACCCTAAGAGAACACAGATGTCAGCCCAGGCTACTATACCCAGCAAAACTCTCAGTCCTCATAGATGGAGAAAACAAGATATTCAATGACAAAAACAAATTTCAACAATACCTACAAACAAATCCAGCATTACAGAAGACACTGGAAGGGAAAATACAACCCAAGAAAGCTAGCTACATTCAAGAAAACACAGGAAATAAATAACCTCACTTCAGTAAAACAAAAAGCAACCAAGCACTGAACCTGATGACCACAGCCAACATCAAAATCAAGAGATCTAACAGCCACTGGTCATTAATCTCTCTCAACATCAATGGACTCAACTCTCCAATAAAAAGACACAGATTAACAGAATGGATACGTAAACAAAACCCAGCAATCTGTTGCATACAAGAAACACACCTAAGACACAAAGATAGACATTACCTGAGGGTAAAGGGTTGGAAGACGACTTTCCAAGCAAATGGACGCAAGAAGCAAGCAGGAGTAGCCATTCTAATATCTGACAAAACAGACTTTCAACCAAAATTAATCAAAAGAGATGGGGAAGGACACTTCATACTCATCAAGGGAAAATTCCACCAGGAAGACATCACAATCCTGAACATCTATGCCCCAGATACAAGGGCACCCACATTTGTGAAAGAAACATTGATAAAATTTAAAGCACATATAGATCCACACACATTAATAGTTGGAGACTTCAACACCCCACTCTCAACAAAGGACAGGTCAACCAAACAGAAATTAAACAAAGAAACAATGTCTCTGACAGAGGTCATGAATCAAATGGACCTAACAGACATTTATAGAACTTTACACCCAAACACAAAAGAATTTACCTTCTTCTCAGCACCTCATGGAACCTTCTCCAAAATAGACCACATAGTGGGTCACAAAGCAAGCCTCAACAGATACAAGAAGATTGAAATAATCCCATGTATCTTGTCTGATCACCATGGAATAAAGCTGGAACTCAACAATAACAGAAATAACAAAAAGCCTACACACACATGGAAACTGAACAACTTGTTACTAAATGACAGCTGGGTCAGGGAAGAAATAAAGAAAGAAATTAAAGTCTTTCTAGAAATCAATGAAAATGAAGACACAACATACCCAAACTTGTGGGACACAATGAAAGCAGTGCTAAGAGGAAAGTTCATAGCACTAAGTGCCTTCAAGAAGAAATTCGAGACAGCTCATTCAAGCACCCTAATGGCTCACTTAAAAACCCTAGAAAAAGAAGAAGCAGACACACCAAGAAAGAGTAGACGGCTGGAAATAATCAAACTCAGGGCTGAAATCAATCAATTGGAAACAAATAAAACAATTCAAAGAATCAATGAAACCAAGAGCTGGTTCTTTGAGAAAATCAACAAGATCGACAAACCCTTAGCCAGGCTAACTAAAAGGCAGAGAGACACCACCCAAATCAACAAAATCAGAAATGAAAAGGGGGATATAACTACAGACACTGAGGAAATCCAAACAATCATTAGGACTTACTTCAAAAGTCTATATGCCACAAAATTTGAAAATCTAAATGAAATGGACAATTTTCTTGATCGATTTGACTTACCAACGCTGAACCAGGACCAGGTAAATCAACTAAATAGACCTATATCCCCCAAAGAAATAGAAGCGGTCATCAAAAGTCTCCTATCCAAAAAAAGCCCAGGACCAGATGGCTTCAGCGCAGAATTCTACCAGACCTTCAAAGAAGAGCTAACACCAATTCTCTTCAAACTATTCCACAAAATAGAAACAGAAGGAATATTACCAAATTCATTCTATGAAGCCACAGTCACCTTGGTACCTAAACCTCACAAAGACTCAACAAAGAAAGAGAATTTCCAGCCAATCTCCCTTATGAACATTGATGCAAAAATACTTAATAAAATATTTGCAAACCGAATCCAAGAACACATCAAAGATATTATCCACTATGACCAAGTAGGCTTCATCCCAGGTATGCAGGGGTGGTTCAATATACGGAAATCCATCAATGTGATCCACCATATTAACAAACTGAAAGAAAAAAACCACATGATAATCTCCCTAGATGCTGAAAAAGCCTTTGACAAAATCCAACATCCATTCATGTTCAAAGTATTGGAGAGATCAGGGATACAAGGCACATATCTAAACATAGTAAAGGCGATATACAGCAAGCCTATAGCCAACATCAAACTCAATGGAGAGAAACTTAAAGCAATCCCACTGAAATCAGGGACAAGACAAGGCTGCCCACTCTCTCCATATCTCTTCAACATAGTGTTGGAAGTCCTTGCTAGAGCAATAAGACAGTTGAAGGAGATCAAGGGAATACAAATTGGAAAGGAAGAAGTCAAATTATCACTATTTGCAGATGATATGATAGCATACATGAGTGACCCCAAAAACTCTACCAGGGAACTCCTACAGCTGATAAACACCTTCAGCAAAGTGGCAGGATACAAAATTAACTCAAAAAAATCAGTAGCCCTCCTGTATACAAAAGACAAAAGGGCTGAGAAAGAAATTAAGGAAACAACACCCTTCACAATAGACACAAATGACATAAGGTACCTCGGAGTAACCCTAACCAAGGAAGTCAAAGACTTGTATGAAAAAAATTTCAAATCTCTGAAGAAAGAATTAGAAGAAGATATGAGAAGATGGAAAGATCTCCCATGCTCATGGCTTGGTAGGATTAACATAGTAAAAATGGCCATCTTACCAAAAGCAATCTACAGATTCAATGCAATGCCCATCAAATTACCAACACAATTCTTTACAGACATGGAAAGGAAAATTCTCAACTTCATATGGAATAACAAGAAACCCAGAATTGCTAAAACAATCCTCTACAATAAAAGATCTTCTGGAGGTATCTCCATCCCTGATCTTAAGTTGTACTATAGAGCAACAGTTTTAAAAACTGCATGGTACTGGCATAGAAACAGAATGGTGGATAAATGGAACCGAACAGAGGACCCAGAAATAAACCCACACACTTATGGACACCTGATCTTTGACAAAGATGCCAAAACCATACAATGGAAAAAAGATAGCATCTTCAACAAATGGTGCTGGTCTAACTGGATGTCTACATGTAGAAAAATGAAAATAGATCCATACTTGTCACCCTGCACAAAACTGAAGTCCAAGTGGATCAAAGACCTCAACATAAAACCAGACACATTAAATCAGCTTGAAAAAAAAGTGGGAAATACCCTAGAACTCATTGGTACAGGGGAAAACTTCCTGAACAGAACACCAACAGCACAGGCTCTAAGAGCAACAACCAATAAATGGGACCTCATGAAACTGAAAAGCTTCTGTAAAGCAAAGGACACCGTCATCAAAACAAAGCGACCACCTACAGATTGGGAAAGAATCTTCACCAACCCTTTATCTGACAGAGGACTCATATCCAGTATATATAAAGAACTAAAGAAGCTGAAAAGCAGCAAACCAAGTAATCCACTTAAAAAATGGGGAACAGAGCTAAACAGAGAATTCTCTGTAGAGGAATACCGAATGGCAGAGAAGCACTTAAAGAAATGCTCAACCTCACTAGCCATTAGGGAAATGCAAATCAAAACAACCCTGAGATTTCACCTTACACCCATGAGAATGGCCAAGATCAAAAACTCAAGTGACAACACATGCTGGAGAGGTTGTGGAGAAAGGGGAACCCTTTTCCACTGCTGGTGGGAATGTAAACTTGTACAACCACTCTGGAAATCAATCTGGCGCTTTCTCAGACAACTAGGAATAGCGCTTCCTCAAGATCCAGCCATACCACTACTGGGCATATATCCAAAAGAGGCTCAAGTACACAAAAAGGACATTTGCTCAACCATGTTTGTAGCAGCTTTATTTGTAATAGCCAGAAGCTGGAAACAACCCAGATGCCCCTCAACTGAAGAATGGATGCAGAAATTGTGGTACATCTACACAATGGAATATTACTCAGCAATGAAAAATAAGGAAATCATGAAATTTGCAGGTAAATGGTGGGATCTGGAAAGGATCATCCTGAGTGAGTTGTCCCAGAAGCAAAAAGACACACATGGTATATACTCACTCATATAGACATACAACATAGGACAAACCCACTAAAACCTGTGCATCTAAAGAAACTAAGCAAGAGAGAGGACCCTAACTAAAACGTCCAATCCCCATCCAGAAAGGTAAAGAGGATGGACATCAGAAGAAGAAGAAAACAGGAAACAACCTAGGAACCTACCACAGAGGCCCTCTGAAAGCCTCTGCCCTTCAGACTATCAAAGCAAGATGCTGAGCCGGATGGGCAACTGTTGGGCAGGTGAACGGAATTTTAGGTAAGAACTGGGAAATAGTAAGAGCTGGAGAGGACAGGGTCTCCACAAGGAGAGCAACAGAACAAGAAAATTTGAACATAGGGAACTTCCCAGAGACTCATACTCCAACCAAGGACTATTCATGGAGATAACCTAGAACCCCTGCACAGATGTAGCCCAGGGCAGTTCAGAGTCCAATTGGGTTACATAGTAATGTGAAGAGGGACGGCCTCTGACATAATCTGATTGGCCTGCTCTTTGATCACCTCCCCCTGGGGGGGGGAGCAGCCTTACCAGGCCACAGTAGAGGACAATACAGCCACTTTTGATGTGAACTGACAGACTAAGATCAGAAAGGAGAGGAGAACCTCCCCTATCAGAGGACTTAGGGAGTGGCATGCATGCAGAGGGAGGAGGGAGGGTGGGATTGGGAGGAGAGGAGGGAGGGGCTTATGGGGGGATGCAGAAAGAATAAAGTGTAATTGATGAAAAATTTAAGAAAAAAGGGAAAAAATAATTTAAGAACCTTAAATGACTTCAAAATTGGAGGAAAACATGGAGTTAGTCAATTGGCATGGAGCACGTCTCGCCCCTGGGGGCAATGGTCTCCTGAACCTACTCAGACCTCGGACACCACCACTGCTAGTTCTAGAACTGACGCAGGATGTTCCAACGAGGGGCTAAGGCTTCTCATAATATTTCCTATAAGCCCACACCTGTTTGTCTATATCCCCCATTTTTATTCATTATTAGCCAGATAGAGCCAAGTAATTGTGGTAATGATACTTGCTTTTTTGCCCAATGCTGGAATGCTAGTAAATTTAGGTATGCCCTGGTTACTCGCATGCCTCACTGGGTGCCTGTGCCCATTGATGCTCCTCACGCTATGACTCTCTTCAGACAGAAAAGGGATCTTGGAACTACAGCCACCATTGTTACTACCATCTCATTGACGGCTGTTGGAGCTACCACCAGGGCATTAGCCATGAGTCATACTGGGCAGACTGCTCAGACCCTGAATAATCATTTAGCCAATGTAGCTCATGCCTTAGTTGTACATGAAGGAATTAATGCTCAACTAAAAGGAGGCTTGATGGTGTTCAATCAGAGGATTGACCTCTTGCAGGAGCAAATTGATACCCTATGGCAAATCGCTCAACCTGGCTGTCAATGAAAGTATGCTGGACTTTGTGTCACTAGCATACAACATGAGAATTTTTCCTATGCTGTAAATCTGTCTAAACAATTGTCGAGCTATATTTTAGGTAATTGGACTGGAGAATTCGATACTACAATGGAGCAGCTGAGAGTGGCCATTGTCACAGTAAATTCTACCGGAGTGGACGCAGGACTAGCCACAGGATTATCAACATGGATTGCTGCAGCCATGAATCATCTGAAGGAATGGGCGGGCATGGGAGTATTAGCAGGCCTTCTGGTGTTGGTCTCCTTGGTTTGCCTGTGGTATATATGCAAGATTAGAGTCTCACAACAGTGTGATGCAGCCTTGATCATTCAGGCCTTTACAGCCATTGAAGCAGGACATTCTCCCCAAGCATGGTTGGATACCATAAAAAGCTAAAATGTTATGCTCAGGATGCGAGGCTAAGCACTGCACTCAGGGTCAGCTGCTTTGGACCCAGAGAAGAGCATGTCTGATTACATGCGGGTTGATGCCCCAGGTCCCGCCTCTGAGAAAAAGGTATCGGACGGGTCTGATGCTCTTTGGGTGGATGACACCTAAATGAACATCAGTACAAAGTCCCAATTTATTTCTAATATCAGAGATCAGACCTCTACTCTTGCCTGATGCGTCTAAAACAAAAAGGGGGAACTGTAGAGAGCTGCGGAATGCTATGCCTTAAAGATGGAGCTGGTTTCTGCCTTCCACCTTCCCGATGGTGAGTGCTCTCTGTCACAAACAACTCCATATTTGGCTAAGGCTGAGGATCTGGCTTGCTTCCATGTATGTGGACCTATCTGCATTGCCCACGTGGCACGCCTGGGTTGGCTACCCAGAGGCTATTTAAGCTGGCTTTCCCCGGGGTCCGAGGATTGTTCAATGTTCCTGAATAAACTGCATTGAAAAAAAAAAAAAAAAAAAAAAAGATAAAGGCAACTCGTAGTTAAGTGTTTCTGGAAATACAATTAGAAGAGTACACAAGTTGTGGGAAGCATTGCTAGAGTAAATAAATCAGTTGTGTGAAATGATTCAGAAAAATCCTAGGCCCATTAGAAACCCTTGAACTCTAGTTTCAAACATTGTTATTTATGAATCTTTCATCACTGTCAAAGCCAGAAGTATCCTATCATCCTTCCAAAATTTACTGTAACCTATGGATATTCCCATATATTTGTGTAAATATGTTGTATTATATTTGTGTTCTTATATATTATATATAATGTATTAATGTTATCTATATATTAATAATCTGACATCTTGTTCATGGATTACTTTTCTTTCCCAATTAGGCAGTCCTGTAATCTAATGGTAAATTATTAATTTTTTATTTTCCATAAAGCCTGGTAATATTTGACTTGGTAGCTGCTGCACAAAAGCAAGAAGCCAATGTGCTTATCCTTGCAATGTATGCTGAAGAAGCACACAAATGTAAAAACATCCCCTTATCTAGGCATAAAGCTCATTATATAACCTGGAAGTAAATGACGTGAATGTTTATAAATTCATGGAAATGTGTGCATATGTATGTATATAATGTGCACGTATACATGTATGTGAGAATATGAAATGATCTTTCGTTAGGGATCAATGGGATTATCAGGTCCCATGCTGAAACGACCACTTTTCTCTTACGCATCTTGCATATGGGTAGCTAAGCCACTCTCATAGTTCACTAACAGTAAGGGGGTAATTTAAAAATCAATTTTAAAAAAACTTCTACAACAGAATTAGAAATGAGTGAAGCATATTCACCCGTATATGACAGGAGGCACACTTCGTCATCACTTATTTGGGGAAGCTCAGGAAATTATGATGACACAACTCAGTTATGTTCCAGAATCAAATCATATTTATATATTACAAAACAAAAGTATGAAAATATAACCTGTTCCTAGTTGAATCTTGCCCTTCATGCAATGTTGTGTGGTGAAGACAAATGAAGAAGACTCCAAGTGAAAATCCAGTCTGTTATTCTTGGGGCTGTGCCTTTCAGAGGCAGCTCATGGCTTGGCAATTTAGACCTTTTGCCATTTCTCCTGTTGGTTTCTGCTGCTACTTTTTGCAGATTGCCTGTAATTGACTGTCCAGTGGGTGTTGAGACAACATGAACAGCAACAAGGAAGTACTTCAGACATTTCATTTTATGACTTGAAGTTGTTGCATGTTTATTCTTTCAAACAAGGCCTTTAGGAAAGGAAAATTTGTACAGAAATAGATCTACTCAAAACATCAGCAATTACCATCCCATACTATATAATTTCTCCATGTCATAATTTAAGGAATTTTATGTGACTCTTATTCACTCTCTTTCTTTGTTATTTTCATAAACACACACACAAAATACATAAGTACAACCTGCTGAGTCCATGTAGTGTTACACATGTGTTTAAGACTCACTACTTAATATCAGATAATTAGAGGCTTACCCCTGGGAAGGACTAATTCTCCCTCCCTCTCAGTAGCCAGGTTGCATTTTTGTGCAAATAGTATGTGTATATATGGCACTGGACAATCAATTGGTGTGGTCTTCTGTGGTATGGCCCACCTCATCTATTCCTAACTTTACTCAGTTGTCTATGAGTCTTTGTGTAGCGTGAGTGCCTCATGGGTTTTTCCCTATCCAGTTTGGCATGCTCATTGGAGTTTTCATTGTTCAGTTCATATTTGGGTATTCATGTTGGTGAGACTTTTGGGTGCAGCTTTTAATGTTACTCAAAGATACTCAATCTCATGACAAATTTCATAATCCTTTGGCTTTTTTATCCCTTCATGTATCCATTTTATCCCTTCATGTATCCATTTTATCCCTTCATGTATCCATTTTACAACTATGCATTTCGATTAGTTGTGATTTTCTGTAGTGGGTCTCTGTTGCAAAGAGAATTTTCCTTGATGACGGATGAGAAGAATCTATACAATCTCTCCTACAATCTATAAACATGTATCCTTATACACAAGTAACATTTTTTAAATTTATATATTTAAATATATATTTTTTAGCAAAGAATTCCTGTGACATTTGAAAATGTCTCCACTCATCAAACACAATACAGCCTGATTGACACTTTCTAATGCACATTATGATAATTTTAAGCATTCCTACTTTGATTCTTTTCCCTGTAACTCCGTAACTCTTGTCTAAAACTGACACTGGCCATTCACAGGTGTAAATATGCTAGGACAGAATAAAACACCAGTTGTTAGTGTGAAAGTTTAGTTCTGCATCTTGAAATAGTATTATCACAGGAAATAATTTAACTGACTACACCTCATTGAAATCCTGAGTATACAAAGTAAAATTTATAATTTCTACCTTTGCATGGATCAACAATACATATGTATCTGAAATTATTTGATAGTATACCATTCAAAATAAGAAAAAATAAATTTGAAGTTTAAACATTTGCATATATTTAAATATAGAAATTAAATTACATTAAAAATAACATTCAATTCAATTTTTGTAATTTTATTATTGCTAAAATTATATTCGTTTCCAAAGTGACAAAGTCAGTAACAGTATCAATAAAACCATAGGTATACTGCTAGGAATTTATCAGCCAATTGGGAAGAGGATAGATTGTCAGGAATCTATAATTAAGTGATAGTTTCAAACAGTTCCACCTTTATACAGATACCCATTCTGCCCTTTCCTTAACAGTTTATCCTGAATACAGAAAACATTCTGTGAAGGCCAAGAAAAAGAAAAAAGATAAGACAAAGTTCCCACTCAAACCAGGTGTCTATATCAAGCAGTTACAACCATAAAAGAAAATGGTTTCATGAGCCCATGGTAAAAACAAGTTGACTCAAGCAGAGTTAAAATTCATTCACATCTTTAGCAGCAGATAAGACCACTTGCCCAAAGTAGGGTCTTGTGGGGTTACGTTCACGGCAGCTTGGTTTCAGTTAAAGAGTGGCTAAAGGTCATACCATGGAAGCTATTTGGACAGGACTTCTAAACTCATAGGAAGCATAGTGCCAGGACTTGCTAACTGCTACGATTAAGGTATTGCAATATGCAAAGAGACAAACAAGTGCACTCTAGAAGCTTCAAAAATCTTAGGTTTATTTTATTTAGCTTGTGACCACCATGACACCTGACCATTTATTGCCATCTTTTAACAGGTAAAACAGGACGAGTGCATCCTTCCCTACTGTTGCCTTTGAGAATAAAATTAGAAACATTTTAAAGAACTATCTAGGAATTCTACTACAACAACAAACATGTAGAAAGAACCTTCATGGAAGAAATTTTAAATATTCTAATCCTTGGTTTTTTCAAAGCAATTTTTCTTTATCTTTCCTCTAAATCCTCACCTTTACATCTTATTCCTTATGTTATTAGTTAACAGACAAAACTTGCTGCGGAAACACAGGTGACATACATAGGGTTCTGAACTCCAAAATGAACAGAGTACAGAGGTGAGAAGCCTCAGCCCAGAGGCTAAGCAAGCACTCTGCACATTGTTCCGCCTGGCTGAGCACTGTGTGCACCCACAGCAGTAGACCAGCTACCGCACAGAGCTCCTGAGTATGAACAGTTTCCCTTCACGTTCCACACTGAAGTTTCTTTCTTGACAAAGAATTTCAAGAACTTTAATTTCCAGGCCTCCCACTGTATTATAAACAACAGATGTTTTCCATCAGGTTTCTCTTCTTCCTTGCTCGCATTTTTTCTGAAATGTGAGTGTCCCAGTGTTTCAAACATCCACATAGTTTAAAGAAGAGTCAACAGTGCCATCATAGAAGAATTTCTGCTCTTCTTGTTAAATTCCTGTTAGGAATGTCAGAAGAACGTAAGCTGCTCAAAGAAAATGACAGATAATTAATCTCCCAGTACTGAGAGAAAGGAGACCAATTTAAATAGTAATGCAACTCATTTTTAGTAATATGGGTCTTCATTTTACACTCTAGTATCACTGGGACTGAAAACATGAGTCCTTTAGAAAAATGGAAATAACATTATTTTTGGTATCATTTTGTTCTAGTTTGTAATTATTGATGAATTTTTAAGCATTTTATAGATTTCATAGTATCTCCCACAAGCCTAGGTATATTATAGGTTTTTAATATTTATGAAAATGTGAAGCCACACAGAAATATTTATCTTGAATTTTTCTTTTAAAAACTAAACTACCCTTGTAAATTCCAAGAACATAGACACTGTTTTTAAACCTAGAACTGAAGATTCATGGAGTCAGATGGCCCTCACTGTCCAGGAGCAAGGGGTCAAAGGCTAAAATGCTGTGAACAGCAAAGGAAAGAAATGGTTGGTGTAAAAAGTAGAAAGAAGGAAAAAAAAGGAGAGAAGAAGAAAGGAGAAGGAAAGAAAGAGAGGGGGTTAGGTGAGCAATGTTCATGAATGTATTATAAATAGGGATTTTTTAGAAACTGGCTTTTTTTTTATCCTGACAAAGAATATGAAGCACACACACATAGAAGCCGAAATTAAAGATACGTCAGTTAAAAGAGTCCACACATAAATGGTTGGAATGCATGAGTTAGAGGCTGGCATGATTGCTTGGTGGTTCAGAACGAGCACTGCCGTTGCAGAGAACCAGAGTTCAGTTCCTAGCGTCCACACTGGTTGGCTCACAACTCCCTGTAACTCCAGCTCCAGTGACTCTAATACCCTTCTCCAGCCTCCGTAGATACTTGCATTCATGTGCAGATACTCACACAGAGATTCAGAAACATGATTAAAAATAGAATAAGTCATTTTTTGGAAAAGAATACATTTTTGAGGGGAGAACCTTCTGTGGAATTTTATCTCTAGGTTCTAAGTCTGTTCCACCCTTGGCCTCGTGCAGGGTACTTAACCTACGGCTGCTTTCATTCACTTGTCTACAGAGGGGATAAGTTTCACCTAGATTAAAATTTTTGGGGTGAGAATGGAAGTCAAACTATATGTAAAATACTTAGGACACTGTCAGTCAGTCGTACAGCAGAATATGTGGTAATGATGGACATTTGTTATTACTGTGCTACTTTGGCCCTTTACAGTAGCACCCTAATGTTTTCATTATACCAACCAGTTTACCAAACTTACCGAAGCAAAGAAACAAGAACAAAAACAGGAAATTTGACATAAAAATAATAGTCACCCATAAAAAATGTTGGCAAATTTATTTCAATTTTGAAAGAGAACTTGAACACTGTCCTATGAATTTTCACTCACTTTATCAAAATATATTCTCTTTCCTACCTTCCTAGTTACCAGGCACATTACTATCCACTTCATGTGACAGAATGCAGTAAAAGCAGCTATATTCAGTCTATTCCACACTTAAATCAATTGACCCAAAGCTAAAATATAAATAAATCTAACATTTGTTACAAGTGTCATGATAAAAACAATGAAGCTTATCACTTGGTTATTGGCCAAAGTGTAACTTTAGGAATAAATTTAATATAATGACTACAAAACCTTGAAGGAAGACAGGAAAGTCCATAGAAGGGAAAGGTAAAGGGTTGCACTACATAGTTTGTGACCTGGATATGAGGACTTGAAAAATGAGTGCTTGAGGACAAAAGAAAGGAAATAGAATGGTTTCAAATGATGTATTGGTATGTCAAAGTTGACAATTAGTGGATTTTCATGCTTAGAGTTGTCAATATAACACACCTGAAAAGAAGAAACATCAATTGAGGAAGTGTCTCCATCTATTTGGCCCGTGACATGCCTATGAGACACTTTCTTCATCGCTCACTGATAAAGGTGTTTACTCTACTGTGGGCAGTACCAGACCTAATCAGACAAGTCTGTGTTGTGTAAGAAATATAGCTAAGGAGAAACTGAAGGCAAGCCAGCATTAATCTATGATCTCTTCCTAAGTTCCTGCCCTCATGATTCTGTCTTCTCCTGCCTTGGCATTCCTTTATCATAAATTATAATCTATAAAAACGAAAACAAAAACCTTTCCTTCCCAAGTTGCCTTTGTCGTGGTGTTTATTACAGCAACAGAAAACAAATTTCTTACGTGTGAAAAAAAATGACACAAAGAAACAAGCAAATACAAAGAAGTACATAAACCCATAATCACATGGTAGACCACTATCAACAGTGCCAGTGACTTTCCATCTGCCGCAGGAGAGACATTCTCTCAAGCCATAGCAGTGATCTCAGAACTACACAATAAGCCCTGGGATGTAACAGGTAAATTTCAATTCCTTTGCAGTTGGAAATTTATGAAGAATTATAATTAGAAATTGATCCCAGCTTCATTGTTCTCATCGATGTACCATCCAAAATTAGCTCTCTAATTTTTTGGCACTTCCATTAGTTTCTGCTTGAATTAGCTAAAAGGTGTGGTTCTCCTAAGAAAATGACCTTAAAGAACTAAAACTGTTTCTGTTTGTGCTCAGTGTGTGCATGATCACATGTGTGATCATGCATGTGACAGTAGGCAAAAGGTAGAAAAAGAAAGAGAGTAGAAAGAAGCAAATGGGTGTGAAGGAGAACGTGAGGGAATGGTTCACACAACTGTGAAGACTGGCTTAAAACAAAGACCTCGTGGGTAGGCAGCAGGCTGCAGATGTGGAGAATAGTTGGAGTTGAAAGCAGTCTGCAGGCAGATGTCCCTCTTTTTCTGGGGAGATCAGTTTTCTATAGCAGTCTTCAAGAAACCTGGTGACATGATATTTTGCAGGTAATCAGATTATTCATGTATTCATATCTCTTCAAATACCTTCACAGAAGCCTTTAGAATAATGCTTGCCTAGATGTCTGAGCTCCACAGCCTAAGTAATTTGACACATGAAAATAAGCCATCACAACTAGTTAGAACAGATTTCTTGTCCAAATGAAATACTTTATTATGTGATTTCTATAATGCAGCTAACAGAATTTTAGGCTAAGCACTGAAATTTTTTTTCTTATTACTTTATTTATATTAATTAATTTATTTTTTGTTAATTACAATTTATTCATTTTGTATCCCTCCATCATCCCTTCCCAACCCCACCCCTCTCCCTCTTCTCCCAGGGACGGCAATTCTTATTCCATTGGTGGGGAAAAAGTTTTTTGAAATGTCATGTCCTGATTCATCAACTTTAAATATAACAGAATATGATTTAAGACAGAACTCAGGATTCCAGATGCAGTGTTCCAGTAAAGGTCTGCTGCTAGTAAATCCACTGGAAAAGATAACACTGAGCTACACGAACACTGAAAAGAACACGATGATAAGTACTCACCCCATATGGAAAATTTTTCTATCTATTATATTCCTAACCAAAGTTTAAAGGAGGCTTTATGGAAAAAGTGTCTGTCAAGATGGGAGCAGTGAAGAGAAAGCATGAGCCCAGAGTGGAAGGGTAGTTCAAAGCCTACAACACAGCTGAGCATTTCAGGTTCTTGGACAAATACGCATCTTGACAAAGGAGGCGTCCAGCTCTGATTCCTGTCCAGCGTCCAACAGCCACATTTCTAGTCCAGGCGCATCAACTCTATATTCACCCTCAGCGCCACAATGTGTTTTATTATCCTCTCAAAACTCCATTTCCCAATGGCAACTATTTTTCTCCCAGACAGGATGTCTTAATGATGACATTTTGATTTCTTTCAGCCTTCTAAATGACACCATTAACATTTTCTCGTATTCGTCCCTTAGAATCTCATGTCCAACAGTCCTATTTCATCACCTTAGTTGCTCTTGAGAGCCTGGGAATATTTAAGAGCATCACTAGGTGCCCAAACTGCAATAATATCTGTTTCTCTTATAAATAAAGTGGTAAAAAAATGATAAGCTTAGGTTCCCAATAATATGTGCCGCTCTTCAAGCTCTAAGGTTACTTACAGCCTGTTTAGTAGAAGGATCATCTCTGTGCTGAGACTTTGGTATGATTCTTGCAGACTAGTAAGTATAGTAAATAAATTCTCCAACCCCTGCTCTCAGATAACCAATTATTCCCTAAACTCAGTGAAGATAGGATGTATTACAGTGTTTTAGAGTTAATTATTTTTGCCATGATTATGCCCCAAGTCTATGCTTTTTAAAACCAACACAATAACACTTTTTTCTGCAGTGAGCCCCCTTGTTGTCCTTTTATATCATCACTTTTCTACATAGCAAATGTAGAGTTCATCATCTATTACTCTACTGCAATTACTTCTTTCACATATCTCTTACTCTATCATACTTTCATGGCAGAACCCCAGCTCTAATCAAGCTTGCCTATCATCCTTTTTCTGTCTGCATGTACATCTGGACACCAGAAGAGGTCACCAGATCTAATTATAGGTGGTTGTGAGCCACCATGTGGTTGCTGGGAATTGAACTCAGGACTCTGGAAGAACAGTCAGTGCTCTTAACCTCTGAGCCATCTCTCCAGCCCCTATCATCCTTTTCCAATCACACCAAGCATCCATGCTTTGCTAGAGAATAATTGCTTGGGTTGACCAGTCTTAATTGCTAATGAACTGGCACAAATACAAAGTGTTTAACACAAAGGAGCAGCATCTTCATATGTTCTTCCTAGCATCTCCTTTCCTTTTATCACCCCTTATCTTGACTATCACACATGGAACTCTCCCTACATTCCACATGGTCCTTGTCTTCTTCACACACCTGAAGATCTTATAAGGCAACACAATGCCTAGTCTCTCTTCTGTTCACCACAGTGGCTCAAACACCTCCACCTTCCTTCCCTCCTGTAGTCATGAGATCCTGCTATCCTTCTAGTCCACCCATGTTTGGATTTCAGACACCTTCATAGTGTCAAGATGTTCATTTCTGAACTCATTCTTCTTTTCCTCTGCACCGTGCATCCTTCCTTCCGTTTAGATAATTTTGGCTTTCTTTCCTCACTCTCCCAAATTGTTCTGCACTTTCTTTTCTCTTCTTTTTTTATTTCTTTTTTTTTCTTTTGTCCTGTCATACTAGACACAAAACCTAGGACCTCTGCTTGCCATGCAAGTTCTGTGCCAGTGAGTTACTTCTCCAGTCCTCTACTATTTCTTTTTAGAAAACATTTCATGCACACTTGCATCTCCCTGCAGTTAACACCATGTATTTATCCCATTCATACCAAAATATTGGTTCTACTTCCTTTTTACTACCCCTCCAAGTATGCTCTCTTTGTACCTTTCCATTATGATGCAAACATTAATCTCCATCTTGCCATATACCCAGTGACCATATCTTTCTTATTATTTTCCTTGATTTCCCAATAATATTAATAACAACTGGTTGATTCTTCAAGCTCTTTAATCCTCCTAGTTCTTTTTTGCCACTGTCATTCAGTGTCTTACTTTCTTCTCTTCTTTAGTTCAACTTGTAAATTTGAAAGTAACCCAGAACTCTATGCCATGCATTTTTTTCTTCCTTTATACACATTTTAGCTAGAGTGGTATTTTAAATGCAATATCATGGTAATAAATATTCTCTAATTAACAAGGTGCTCCATTACTGCATCTCTACAGCTAAACTCTTCTGGAGAATAATTTTTTAATTTATATTTTATTTATTTATTACAATTTATTCACTTTGTATCCCAGCTCTAGGCCCCTCCCTCGGCTACTTCCAGTCCCAACCTCCCTCCCTCTTCTCCTCCTATGCCCCTCCCCTAATCCACTGATAGGGGAGGACCTCCTCCACTTCTATATGACCCTAGCCTACCAGGTATCATCAGGACTGGCTGCATTGTCTTCCTCTGTGGCCTGGCAGGGCTGCACCCCCTAGGGGGAGGTGATCAAAGAGCCAGCCACTGAGTTCATGTCAGAGATAGCCCCTGCTCCCCTCCTAGGGAACCCACTTGGAGACTTGAGCTGCCATGGGCTAAGCAGGTTCTAGGTTATCTCCATGCATGGTCCTTGGTTGGAATATGGGTCTCTGCAAAGACCCCTGAGCCCAGATTTTTTGGTTCTGTTGGTCTCCTTGTAGAGCTCCTGTCCCATCCAGGTCTTTCTATTTCCCCCTTCTTTCATAAGATTCCCTGTATTTTTCCCAAAGCTTGGCTATGAGTCTCAGCATCTGCTTTGATAACCTGCTGAATATACTCTTCAAGAGGCCCTCTGTGGTAGGCTCCTGTCCTGTTGCCTGTCTTCTTCAGCTTCTGATTTCTATCCCATTTGCCTTGCTGAATGAAGATTGAGCAACTTCCCTGGTGTCCTTCTTCTTGCTTAGCTTCTTTAGTATGCAGATTTTAGTATGTTTATCCCATATTATATTTCTAATATCCACTTATAGGTGAGTATATGCCCTGTGTGCCTTTCTGCTTCTGGGATACCTCATTCAGGATGATCTTTTCTAGTTTCCACTATTTGCCTGTAAATTTCATGATTTCCTTGTTTTTAATTGTTAAGTAGTATTCCATTGTGCAGATGGACATTGGAAGTAGGAGAAAATAAGAAACTGAGCAGGAACTACCATAGAGGGCCTCTGAAAGACTCTACCCAGCAGTGTATCAAAGCAGATGCTGAGACTCATAACCAAACTTTGGGCAGAGTGTAGGGAATCATATGAAAGAAGGAGGATTTAGTAAGACCTGGAGAGGACAACAATAAACATTGTTGAACAAGTGTCCTTGTGGTAGGATGAAGCATCCTTTGAATATACACAGATGGATCTTGAGGTAGATAGATTCCAGTCTTTATTGGAATTGCCATATTGAGTTCCATAGTGGCTATACAAGTTTTCAATTCCAACAACACTGGATGATCTCCTTATTCCAATGTCTGCCAGCATGATCTGTCTTTTGACTTATTAATCTTAGCCATTTTAACTGATATAAGATGAAATCTTAAAGTAGTTTTGATTTCCATTCTTCTTGATGAGTAAGGATGTTGAACTTTGAGGAAACCTTTTACAGAAATCACATTTTGATCTTGAACTATCATTACAAAGGAGACAGCTAATACCTCCGACTTGGAGGTTTTTGTTCATCTCCAGAACAAACAACTTTCAAAGAATGAAAGAGGGGAACACATTGCCTTAGGCCGTGGAGGACTTCTCAAGGATCTTCTCAAGGAAACTGTGACCTTCCTCTGGCAGCTGAGAAAGAACAGAATTTTATTTATAGTCTTATGGATCAAACTGGTTCCCATGACACACAATATGAACTATTGATCTGAAGCCTTTCAACAGAAGTTCTACAGGAGACTTCACATACAACCTCAAGTCCTTACTAACCTGGCTGAGTGAAATACCTACATAATATACAGTTTTTCATCAATTAAGAGTGTTCTGAAAAAGAAGACATGAAGTTTAAACCAAATCTTTTATGTCCCCTGGGAAGACTCCTTGAATACAGCAATAAATAACTGCCAATTAAATCCACTTCTAAATATCAGTTCTAAATATGCCTGAAAATATCACAGGAAATTCCTTTACAGACTTTTAAAGAGTGATGTTGATACCAGTGGAAGCAGCCAGTTAAATGGCTGTGATGTCTCATGCTGAGCACTTTTTCTCCCCAGAGGGGGCGAAATACTCTGTAAATGCTCCATCTTCCCAGGGCAAACAGAAGGTATTAAGATTACACAAGCTGTGCAGTCTTCGTTGATTTGTGAATGGGAGTAGCAGGTTAATGAACCTCTTCGTGAGTCAGCACGCAAGGAAATAGCTTAGGAGTTCCAAGCTCCAAGGTGAATCGTAAGTGTAACTACTCTGAGGAAGTAGATTGGGACCCGATGAGGTAACTCGGGATAATTCTCCTTCATCCTCTATTATCCCTTCAACTCAAAATAATAATAATAATAATAACAATTATAGTTAAGACTTAAATATATCTGTACATTAGAATATACAAAACAGAACATTCTGTTCCTTTCCAAGAGACATTGTTCCAATAGAAACCTGGTTAAACTATCCTTTTTATTTTCAGTCTTGTATTTTACCTGTAGTTTATAAAATAATAAATCTAGGGGGGAAAAATAGAAAATCTAAATTACTACCACGTTGACTCAAAGTTAAAAATTTGCTCAGAAATACACTGCAAATTTCTACTTGAATAATTCTGAAGGGAAAATTGACAAAATGAATGTTTCTTTTTGACAAACCACTTGTTTCCGTGGAGTTCTCTTAAGATAATGTTCTACCTGAGATTTTTTTTTTTATTACCTAAACACATCCCAGGCAACAATTTACTTCTTTGTTTGAGAACATGGTAAAAGTAACTAAAGTTTTGTTTAATACAAATGAGAGAAGATTAAGACTTTGAGAAAAATGTGTTCGATCCATGAAACACCATTCTTTTGAGCACTGGGGCCTATCCTTCATCTTTCCCCACACAGTACAGCAAGGCACTATTTAAGGTCTATGGTAAATGCATGTTGGCAGTCCTCTGAGAAGGAAAATAGAATTTACCAAGATCACTTTGGCTCTCAATTATTCAACACATTGTTCTCTGCCTGTCTTTGTGACAGAATCTAAACGTTAGAGCCAGCCATGGAGTGAATCAGTAGTCATTCCTTCTGGTCTGTTACAGCATTCATTGTGATGTCCCTTTATTTTTATCTCATTCAAAGGCCTTTTATTTTTTATTTTATGTGTTACCTTCAATTACTAGGAGGCCTATAGTGCCAGTTTCTTTTGTATTTTTCTAGAGAACTCTTTATTCAATTTTTTTCTATTATTTTTCCCATACAGTTTATGTATTTCTTTTGAAATGACACTCATTCCATGGCATTAGTTAGAGGTACATGTGTTCTAGAAGATATAATGATTTATCAATTAAATAATATTTTAGTATTTGTGTATGTGTATATATGTATTTAATTCTGACATTCTGAAGATAACTTTAATGTAGAGCTGGAAGTAATAGGCTTTAGATCAGATTCTATGATTTTATTAACTCAATTTTGAGCAAGTCTTTATCCTTAATCTCAACATTCAAGTGGATTACACATTTTCCACAGTTGTTGCGCAAAGTAAAAACAACTGAGAAATAAGTTCCATGCAAACTGCTACCTCTGTTTTAAGATATTTATGTATATAATGCTATTTTCTTTTCAGCTTTGTTATTGTTGTTTTCCTTTTTATTTTTTTCTTTATTACAATTTATTCACTTTTTACCCCAGCTGTAGCCCCTCCATCGCCCCCTCCCAGTCCCATCCTTCTGGTCTCGAAGTGGATCCCCTAAAAAGGGGAACAGGGACTGTCTCTGCCATGAACTCAGTGGCTGGCTCTTTGATCGCCACCCCTGAGGCCAGAGCAGTCTTACCAGGCCACAGGGAAAGATAATGCAGCCACTCCTGATGAGACCTGATAGGTTAGAGTCAGATGGAAGGGGAGGGTGGACCTCCCCTACCAGTGGACTTGGGAAGGGGAATGATTACTTTCATAACACAAAAACCTAATTGCTTTGCATTTTTAGTTGAAGATCTTATAAAACAGCAAAAATTTAGAAACTGTCAAATTTCCTAAGGATTATAAACTCCTAAAACAGTATATTGGCTGATGAGTTGGCTCAGCAAATAAAGGTGCAATACAAAGAATGAAGACCTGAGTTTGATTCCCAGAACCCAGCCGGTAGAGAACCACATTCTGAAGATTATTCTCTGACCTCCACACACATGCTGTGGCATGTATGTCCAGGCACATACACACAAAATAAATAATAAATAAATAAACAATTGAGAACCATAAGGTCATTGTTAACACACATGAATAATAAAGCAATTAAAAACTATTTTAATAAATTTTAGAACATTTTTTTCTCTTTATGGTCAACAATATTTATTTTCAAATACGAGTACTAATAATGCAATAGAACTTCATCTTCTCTCAAATTTTTATAACTATGAAACAATATAATTTAATGCTGTGAATTTTAACTATACATATGTTATTATTTAAATGGTAATTCAACAATTATACTCAGATATTTTTTCACTGGTTTCAGTTGAGAATACTTTTTTTATCACCGCCCCATTGCACCTCATCTGTTCCACCTTGAAACACCTGCTCTACCAACCCACTCTCTCTCACAACATCCACCACCATATTGTACATATGGATATTACCATCATTTTCCACTCTAACTAATACAATAGTCCCAAACAAAGAGCTTTGCTTTCTCTTTGGGCCTCCTTTCATCCATTCTCCAAAAACTAGAAGAAATAAAGTGAGTTGCATTACTCTTCTGTTGACACTCTCCAGTGGCTCGTCTCTGCACTGGAAATAGAAAGCATCCTAATTTGTCTCTCTTGCCTCTTTCTACATGGTCAGGGGTTGTCTCCTTCCTGACCTGATTTCATTTAACTTACCACTCTGACACTACTTTCTGAACTCCAGTGGCAGTGATAGATTCCTACCTTGTGAATCTTGAACTTACAAGTATTCATTCAATATTAGATGTTGACTTCAACATCATCATTTTTCATAAATCAATTGATTGATTTTTCATAAATCAATCCCATCGTTTGCATTACCCAACACACATAAATAAGTATTTAATCTGATTAAAAGACAGGTATTTATTACAAAATGACAGTACTTTGAAGTTTCCCAGAATCACACTAAAATTTGATTTCCAAAATTTTTCTAGAGAAAATATCTGCTTCTACTTGGAATAGACTCCACTGAGCCTTTTCATGGACTGTTTTTTTCTTTCTTTCTTTTTTCTTTTTCTCTTCTTTTTTTTTTTGCACTTTTATATTTCTTTACAGATGTCACATACTCAGCAATGTTACCACTGACCACCACCTACATATTGTCAACCACCCTTTTATATACATTTTGTATCTTATTGATTACAACATCTCTAACCATACTGCACAATGTTCAATATTCTCAAAAGAAATTTGAATAGGTTATGGAACTTAGAATGATATAAGAACTCAGCTTACCAGAGGCTCAGACTCATAACCAAACTTTGGGCAGAGTATAGGGAATCTTATTAAAGAAGGGGGAGATAGAAAGACTTGGAGGGGACAGAAGGTCCACACGGAGAGAAAAAAAAAATCTGGGCACAGGGACCTTTTCTGAGACTGATACTCCAACCAAGGACCATTCATGGAGATAACCTAGAACCCCTCCTGCACAGATGTAGCCCATGGCAGCTCAGTGTCCAAGTAGGTTCCCTAGTAATGGAAACAGGGACTGTCTCTGACATGATCTCAGTGTCTGCTCTTTGATCACCTTCCCCTGATGGGGGTGCAGCCTTACCAGGCCATAAAGGAAGATAATGTAGCCAGTCCTGATGAGACCTGGTAGACTAGGATCAGATGGAAGGGGAGGAGGACCTCCCCAATTAGTAGACTGGGGGAGGGGCATAGGTGGAGAAGAGGGAGGGAGAGTGGGATTGGAAGGGGACAAGGGAGGGGGCTACAGTTGGGATACAAAATGAATAAACTCTAATTATTTTAAAAAATTAATAAATAAAAAATTTAAAAAGAACTCAGCTTACAATATTTCTGGTCTTGCTGCCAAAATGCTTCCTGGGCCAGAAAACCAGAAGGTCTGTTGTGAAATATACTTTCTTCTAAAAATGGCTACACAAATGAGAATAAAACAACAGCCATGTCAACAGACTTGCTAATGTGAAAAAGGGTAAACTTTTTGGGATCCCACCCCTATACAAAGAACTATAGTCAACTAATGACTGCCAGAAAAGAGCTAATTATCTACAAAATACAAAGTGTTCCGCCTTAAAACCATATACATACAAACAACAAAAACAGACTCACCAGATTTTTTCTATATATGTGCACACAGACAGACAGACAGACAGACAGACAGACAGACAGACAGACAGACAGATAGATAGATAGATAGATAGATAGATAGATAGATAGATTTAACATTGACAATCAAAGAAAAAGCAGTTATCAACTTTGAGAGTGAGGGAAGGCATGGGAGAGGTTGGAAAGAGGGTACCTGGGCTAGAGGGAGGAAAGAGAAAGGGTAAAATGATGTAATCCTATTTTCATTGGAAATGAATTTTTTAATTAACAAGAAAAAAGAACTCACTAATGGTTATACATGGAGTAGTTTTAATAAGATAATATTTTTCATAAGCAAAATATGAATTTCTACTAACAGTATCAAAGTAGCTTTAATTAATAAAGTTCTATTGCTCAAGAGAAATAGAGATGGGAAAACAAATAATTCTCCAAAATACTTGTCAATAGTTTCACTTGTTTTTTGTTCAGCTCATTTTGAAATTCTTTTAATTTATTTTAACAACTTTTTATTTTGGGTATAAAAATAAGCCATTCCGTAAATGAGTACACAAAGTGATTGTTTAAGCCAGTTTTTAAGAAAGGATTAACAGATGCCCATCTTCATTTGAGGGAGTGTCAGGTCATAGTTCTGGGTGTTTTATGGCATATAATGTAATCTCTCTCTCTCTGTGTCTGCCTCTGTGTGTGTGTGTGTTAACATCAAAACAATAACATGAAAAGAATGCTTTCCAAAGTCCATTATGCTTACTATGAATTAAACCAATATTTAACCAAAAAGTTACCAAAAGTTTTGACTATCAACTTGAATCTTCATGAGAAGAATCTGCAAGGAACTAGGGAAGGTGCATAGAAGCAAGTGGAGGTCAAAGGTTAAAGGTGGGTGACTTTCTCTATCACTGCCCTCACGGCATATTCGAGAGACCCTCGTAGGATTATAAGTCTACTGCCATATCCTGCTTTTACATGAAAACCAGAAAACAGAACTAAGGTCCTTCACGTTTCATAACAATCATTTCACCCACTGAGCCAACTCCTCCAGCCTCCAGGAAAATAATCTTGTATGTTAAGGATAGCAGCTTTTACACAAGCAGATTTTCTATGTCACTATTAGTTTCCAGTCCCATTCTTATTTCAAGCAGGCATCACAATATCAGGTGCTTTACATTTCAATTTTTTTCCAGTGAAAAACTCAACACAACACTCAGCAATCCTATTTAGTGCCTTAGCTATGATGTTTCAACTGGGCATTTGGCTAAAATAGTCAACCATCCACTCCTGAGATTCTATATTTATGTTATTTGGAACTTTTGCACTATTCTTGTGTAGTATAATCCTTAGTGTCTTTCCAAAAAGTATGTCAAAAAATAAATAAAAATAAATTAAATAAATAAATAAATAGACGTATGTCAGTTGGGTCTTCCTTCCTTATTGCACCATTGCTTTTCCTATCCTGAATGCATAGTCCCCATAATTTGTTTTTCAAATAAAAAAAAAATATCCAGATTGATGTGATAGCGAAATACATAAAGTGCATGCTTTGAAAGCATAATGAGTACCTAAGTGAACCCCAGGGATCCTCCTGCCTCTATCTACTTTGTAATCACAATTTCAGGAAGATAAAGACAGGAGGATCCATGGGGTTCACTGGCTACTTAGTTTAGTCTAATTGGTAAGCTCCAGACCACTACAGACTCTTTTCAAAGGAAGTGAAAGGCATTCATGAGAATGACACCTACGATTATCCTGTTTGCCACATTCTCTCTCTCTCTCTCTCTCTCTCTCTCCCAAACTAGTATCTCAGTATCTTTGAACTCCATTGTCTATTAACTTCCACCCTATTCATTCATGTTTTTTCTTTAATTATATTTTCATTTATAGCTTTTACTTCATGACTTTACCCATGACCAAATTGCTTTCACTCCAAACACCCTCTGATCAATGACCTTATCAAAATTCCAGTTGATTTCCACTTTGCAAAAATTAATGAATACTTTTTTGAGGTTTCTTAGAGTCTCAGCAACATTAGATATCATTTAACAGTCTTTTCTCCTAAGCAAAAGCAAATTGTCTTATACCTTACTGGCTCACTTGTAGTCCTCTCTCTTCTCTACATACTTCCTCCAGGAAATGTACCTGAGTGAGGTAACCCAGAAGCAGAAAGACACATATAGAATATACTCACTTACAAGTGGGTACTAGACCTATAAGATAGGATAAATATACTAAAATCTGTACACCTAAAGAAGGTAAACAAGAAAGAGGACCCAGGGTAAGATGATCAATCCTCACTTAGAAAGACAAATGGGATGGATATTGAAAGTAGGAGAAAACAAGTAACAGGACAGGAGCCTACCACAGAGGGCCTCTGAAAGACTCTACCTAGCAGTGCATCAAAACAGATTCTGAGACTCATAACCAAACCTTCAGCAGAGTTCAGGGAATCATATGAAATAAGGGGGAGTTAGTATGACCTGGAGAGGACAGGAGCTCCACAAGGACCTAATATATCTGGGCCCAGGGGTCTTTTATGAGACTGTTTCTCCAACCAAGGACCATGTATGGATATAACCTAGAACCCTTGTTCAGTAGCTCAGTATCCAAGTGGGTACCCTAATAAGGGGAACAGGGACTATTTCTAACATGAACTCAATGGCTGGCTCTTGGACCTCCCTGCTCCCCAAGGGAGGTGCAGCCTTGCTAGGCCACAGAGGAGGACATTGTAGCCAGCCCTGAAGACACCTGATAAGCTAGGGTCAGATGGAAGGGAGGAGGACCTCGTCTATCAGTGGACTTGGAAAGGGGCATGGATGAGATGAGGGAGGGAGGGTGGGATGAGGAGGGAATGAGGGGAAGGGTTTATAACTGGGATACAAAGTTAATAAACTGTAACTAATATTAAAAAAATAAAAATTTAATTAAAAAAATTCAAGATTTTTTGGATGAAAATTCTATTATCCTCTTATCTTATAGTTTATACATCCAATTGTGTGTGTGTGTGTGTGTTTTAATTAAACACAAGAATTGTCTGATTTAGTGCTTCTCCACATATGAGATTACAAAACAAATGAATTGTAGGTATATCAATCAATATAACTTTGTAATAAGAATAAGTTGTGGGCATTTTAGGATTTCTCTTGTATTCAAGACTTGTTTTTACCTCTGCCACCATTTTATTGTTGTTAATTCTCATATGATCAGGTTTCTCATATTATTATTATTATTATTATTATTATTCTCGTATGATTATTAATTTTTTGGTTGTTTTGCTTTTTGAGACAGGGTTTCTTTGTGTAGCTTTGGTTATCCTGGACTCACTTTAAAAATCAGACTGACCAGTAACAGGACAGGAGCCTACCACAGAGGGCTTCTGAAAGACTCTACCTAGCAGTGTATCAAAGCAGATGCTGAGACTCATAACCTAACCTTCGGCAGAGTGCAGGGAATCAAAAAAAGTGGGGAGGAGTTAATATGACTTGGTGAGGACAGGAGTTCCACAAGGACCCAGTATCTGGGCACAAGGGTCTGTTATGAGACTGTTTCTCTAACCAAGGACCATGTATGGATGCAACCTAGAGTCTCTGCTCAGATGTAGCCCGTGGTAGCTCAGTATCCAAGTGGGAACCCTAATAAGGGGAACAGGGACTGTTTCTGACATGAACTCGATGGCAGGCTCTTTGACACCCCCCCCCCCACTCCCAGGGAGGAGCAGTCCTGCTAGACCACAGAGGAGGATTTTGCAGCCAGTCCGGAAGACACCTGATAAACCAGTATCAGATGGAAGGGGAGGAGGTTCTCCCCTATTAGTGGACTTGGAAAGGGGCAGGGAGGAGATGAGGGAGGGAGGGTGGGATTGGGAGGGAAAAAGGGAGTGGGATACAGCAGGGATACAAGATTAACAAACTGCAACTAATATGAAAAAAATAAAAAATTTTAATTATATTAAAAAAAATCAGACTGACCTTAAACTCATGGAGATCCACCTGCCTCTGCCTCCCTGAGTGCTGGGATTACACGCATGTGTCATGGCACCTGGTTAAGTAAAATTAATTAATTTTGGTAATTGGGACACAATTCTTTGGGAAACTGAATTAAGGATGACTGTGAAAAGATAGAATATCAGTAAAGACTCAAAAGAGCTGCTGTTCTCCCCACCTGGGTAATGGTGGCTCTGAAAAGAATTACTGAATGTACCGCAAAAATCAGCATTACAGATTTATTCCTAGTCTTCCTGCTTTTATAATATGAAGAGGATTAAGTTTGGAAGTCAGCATAAAATTGTTAATTAAAAAATTAGTTAAAAGGCTCAGAGAAATAGATGTGTCCAATCCTAAAGGGAGAATTCTATAATAAAATGCTGTTATTGTTTGTTAACTAAATGTTCGCCTGATTATCTCTTCCACAGCATAAGAAATCCAGGCCTGGAAGGCATCTCAGAAGTCTTCCTTTTGTTCATGGAAGACAAGCAGAACTTATTTATCTGGAATCATGCAACTGAGATAGACCCTAATTGCATATTTATTTTAATGTCCTTGAAATGATTAGGAAGTGTCTTGGGAGAGTGGAATGAAAACATCCTTGGAACTCAGTAACCTAGGCATAAGGAGGATCTGAGCTAGTCCTGTCTGGGTTGCTCATGTTTCTTCCTGCATAAAATGTGGGTGTTACTGTTCACAAACACAATATCTTTTGAACACAGTTTTTAATTATTCAACCGGTTTTACTCAACAATTACAAGTAATCGTTGTGTTAAATGATGCCCATTAAATATTTAAGTCAAAGAGTTATAATTATTGAAAACCTTGCTGTACAATTAAGTAAACCACATTTTAAAACAAAAGCAGTTTTACAGTGTGTAGTGCATTTTGGTAATGTTTCACAGGGGTGTGGTATTATCTCTTGTTGTTAAAGAACAAGCAGGAACCACGTTATAAATGGTATAAAACGTTATAAGTGGTATATGCAGTTAAGGTGGCAGAAGCTGGTGCCAGCCCCCGTACTGAGTTCTACATTCTCCATTGCTTTGCAGCCATTAAGCTGAATTTTCAGCTGGGCTTCCAGAATACCTACAACACGTGTCCTATTTCACACTTTCCTTGCAACCGGGTGTTACCATATAAGTCTAATTTATGTCCAATAGAATTAAAGAAAAATATATCTGAACAAATTTATATTTTTAAATTTAAAAGAGAGGCAGCCTGCCTTTCCAGTTCTTTCTCCTTGTTTCATGGAACACAATCAGGGTATAGAAGACCCGTGTCTTGGTGAAGCAACAGTGTGTAAGAGACATGGTTCCCACAGTAGCTACTGTTCCAGATTTTACTATCTATCCCTCAAAATTATGTCCACAAAAGAAATATACTTCTTTCATATTTAAAACACTGACTCACTTAAAACTCTTTGAATACAGCCTTTGGATTGAAGCACAGAATTTATTTAGAGACCACTGGGAGTCAATAATAGGTGTTTCCAAATTTCCATTTTTAATATTTCTTGGTCTGGTATACAAAATTAATCAAAAGTTCATAAAATGAAAGTAGGAAAGTTTTATTTTGCATCATTAAATGTGCAGTGGTATGGCAGAAGCGGTAAAGATAGATAAAAAGAAAGACAGCTTAATACATTAACGTTTCTCTATAAATAAAACTGAATCTACATATAGTGGAAAATGAGAATGACAAGTCATAAAAAATACCTGGCCTCCTTTTCTTATACCTGGCTGCATGGTGGTATCATAGATAAATGCAGCACAGAATTTAATATGTTAATTTATTCTAAGCACTTGCCAATTTTCTTTATAGATTTTATAAATAACACAGTCCATCTATCAAAGGCAACTAAAATGCTGGCAAGGAGGTCATCCAAAACTAGAACAGGGGCTCCACGAGATTCAGCTTGCTGTGGAATAGGCCACTGCAAAAATCCAGAGTCCCACAGGTAAATGCAAGCTTGTAGATCCTTTTTGTGGCACAAGCTAAGAACGTCGAAGGTTCTGAGATTTCTGCCTTCCTTGAGGATTCCTGAATACTAACGGAAGGCGCACACCTGATTCTGCAGCAAAGGTTGTATTGCTTTCCACAACAGTTGCAGCCAGAATACTACAATGCTCTCACAGGAAATGTCCTATGCCCCAGATTCAAATAAAAGCAAACATTTTTTACATTGCGTCTATATTATTACATGGTTATCTGTTTTCAGTGACATAGTCTTTGAAAGATAGATCAGAATAAAATTAGACATTGTCACTTACAAAGTTTTGAGAAAAAAAATATAGAAAATTGTTTCCTGATACTGCTCAAATAAGACCCTCCTGTGGGTAGAAAATTTTACACAGACTTACATTTTCCATTCCTTGAGCAGTTTTTCCAACATTACACCATTAAAACAGTTATTATAAATGTTGGATTATGCAGAACTTTAGCAGTTACCTTTAATCCCAAAAGACAGAGAGGCAAACAGATCTCTGAGTTCAAGGCCAGCCTGGTATAGAGCAAGTTTCAGGTAAAGAAAAACTTAGGTGCTGGTGAAATAGTACACACCTTTCATCCTAACACTCGGGAGTGAGAGGCGCGCAGACCTCTGAGTGCTGTGCAGGCAGCTTGGTTGAGGCAGTGAGCTGAGAGGCCGTGCCGTGGAGCTGAGTTCCCGGCAGTTCAGTGCATGGAATTCAGAGGCAGCTTTACTGGGAGAGTTTTACAGAGACAGACTGAGGAGAGAACAAGCTAGACACAGGTGTAGACAAAAAGAGCCAGAGAATGAGAAGCAGATTAGGACATATTGCCAAAGTTATTATGAGGCCAAGCAGAACAATTCAGACAGAGGCTGAAAGAGAAGCCAGACTGAATCAGTCAGCTAGGAAAAGAGTTTGAGCCAGAACAACTGAGTTGAACCAGCCAGCAAGAGTTCAAAAAGAACTAGAAAGGCTGAGTTTATTCAGCAGTAAGTCTCAGAGGCTGAAAACATTCTAGGCCTAGATTACAGAGCCTTCAAGCTTCCAGGACTAGACCTAGGTTAGCAGATGCAGCAGTAAGCCTCCACGATGGCAATTAAACCAGGCTAATAAAAGTTACTTTTACACAATATGTTACACTCAATATTTTCACAATAAAAAAATGGGTAATATATGGCCCGCACCTTCGTATATTCACTCTCTAGTAGAAAACACGGGCATATTAAGCCTGGTATAAAGACAGAAAAATTATGGAATAATAACAGGTATTAAATGATCTAAACAAGAAAGGTAAAATTTGAGGTGGAAACTGAATACATTGATCTTAAATGGAAGAAAAAAACATCGTGATGTGGGTGGAGCAGAGTGAAATATGCATTTAAAGTTGATCACACTAGTAATAATATGGAAAATTATTTTGAAAGGTAGAAACTAGAAACAGAGACATCAAAGAAAGCTTTAATGACAATCTGAATAAATGCTGTATTGATTAGTATCATTTACAAAGAATGTATCAGCCGACTTAGTAAGAAATAATTAAAATCATCGTCAAGCCTGATAAGTTGCTGAATTAGCCTAAATTAGTCACTTAGAATGGAAACTTAAGCATTCATCATCCCTTCATCCTTATTTAGAAACAAAGCTGTGATGCAGTTAAGGGTAACCTTGGCTTGAACCATTGGGAACACAATTGCCCTTTAACCTGGTCATGGAAATGTTAGGATGTAGCACTGAGACTCTGAGTGGTGCTACAGAGAAAAACAGACTAAGAAAAAAGGTCATCATGGGTGGAGGAGAACAGTGCAGTCAGGAGGATTAAGGCTAAAGAAAGGATGGGGACACAGCTTGATTGCAGAGTATATGCCAACCAGGCACTAGCTCCAGGGTTCAGACCTAGACCCAGAAGAAAAGATATCTAGGACAGAAAAGGGGAAAAATAAAAAAATGTCATGGAGGTTAAGACTGAACCACTAAGGCTGCAAATGAAAAACCAACTACAGTTTTCAGTCTTGAGAGTTCCCTTGTTTGGATTGTGTTTTCTTTGTCATTTGCAACTTAGGACAACCCAACTGAATGATGGAAGCTCACATTACAGGAACAGAACTTCCGTCTACCCACTGGGGTTGCTATCGAAGGTGTTGTTCACTGGGTGCAGGAGTGGACTGCGCCATCTCTAACAACATTCTAATTCCAGGCGTTAGTGACAAGCTAAATTTAAAAGCATGTGTAGGAGATTGGGAATCTGTCAATATTTATAATGCATATATGAAATGTGGCTTTTGAAGCATCTTTGTATTTTCCATACTACGTTTAAATATAGAAATATGTATTCCATAGGATAGATACAGATGCCTGTCTGCACTATTTGCTTGTGTACAGGATGAAAAAAGAACTCTTAGGCAAAAGACAATAAGATGACACGCCAGCATAATGTGAAGAGGACAGCGGCCTTTCCTACATCCACATCAATCATGGCAGAGCCAGAAATGAATATACAGTTTTGTTCAGAAGAGTCTCACAGAAATGCTTTAGCACACTGAGCCATAAAGCTCTTAGCTTAATGAGTTGGTAACATTTTGCAGATTTGCTTAAAACACGTTGCTTTCCAGACTGTGTTAACAGACTCCAACAGTGCTTGCCAACACACTCATCCTAAACAATTACATTAATATCCATAAGGCCGTGTTTACCGTTCTGAGAAGTGAATGTATTGTTAATGGGCCATAAACTATCCTCTGATTCAATGCTTTGGCTTTTTAAATTTTGTGTAATAGTCAGTGGAAATTTTCCAACAACTACTTGGCATGCAAGTAGAACTGGCTTCAGGGAAATAAAACTCAGTGCTGAGAAGTATCTTTTCCACACATTTCTGATGTGATGTGGATTTTTTTAAATAAAAGAACAATTTCAACAAAATTTTGAAATATCATGCCTGTAGTTTACAATAGTTTTATATGTTATGGCAACGAGTAAATATCATGACAAACCATTAAAAGACCCTATGTGTACACTATACTCAATTTCTCTGCAAATGTTTTTCAAATCTCTTGTGAAACAGCTGCATCAGTGAGTCCCAAATAGTGTGTGAACATTCTTTGCAGTTTCATGCTTGTCAGGCCTGCTATCATCTGGAGCTGTTTTCTGGTTGCCAAGCAAAGAGCTGAGCTGTTTAAACTACTGTTTTCAACCTTCCTGTAAAATTCTGACTGCTCTCATACCAGTTTTTCATCTTGTTATCTTGCTCACATTTTCCTCTTTAGATTCTGCACCTACGTTTCTGCTTCATTCCCTGCTCAGTTTGTAGACATCTTTCCTGTGTCTAGCTAATATTTCTCAGTTCCCTTTTCCAGGTGGCTCTACTTTCTCTTACTGATAATTTCCATTTATCTCAATATGTTTTTAAAATTAATTCACACTATGCTTTGCAAGCCTGTTCCTTGTTTCAGCTTTGTGATTATTCAACAACTCAATCATTTGAAATTTTCTATCATAATGTATAACTCTGTATAAGAATTTATGCTGGGTCCTATGTAGATACAAAACTATTTAGAGTTAAAATTTGACTCTTCTAACAGTAGCCATGTAAAAAAAGAAACTCACCCTTCCTTTTCTGGATCTTCTGGCCAAAGCAAATAAAACTTTGTCTTTTGAATCAGTAACCTACCAAGAGTTTGGCATGGGAAAACACTATTTAGCCTTATTCTTGTCATAAAAACAATGAAGGAAATATCATGATGCTAAAGGCAGAGGGGTTGTGAAAGCAGTGCTGGTCCTTGGCACAGTTCCTGACCTAACACTGGTATTAAAGATAATAATGATGATAGCTAACATCTACTCTGCTTGCTGCACTCTCGACACCGTTGTAGGCCTACAAGCACTATCTCGTGTTCAACGGTTTCTGAAGAGTAATTATTACTGCGTACTCTACTAAAAAATTCAGCTTTTACAAAGTGATGTCAATAGCTGTGGATTCAAACAAACTTCAAATCAAATCACTCTGATTCTAGAATGCACACTCACCCATAAAAATCAAATGATGAAACCTGGGGAATTCTGTGAAACTGCTACCATTTACTTTACCTTGTATTCCACGCTGTGACCTTCTCAAGAGGCCAATGCCAATTATTACACTTGAAATTGCACTACTCCCAAAGGCCACAAAAAAATGATTCATGTCTTTTAAAGCCATGGGAGTGCAGAATTAGCCATTCAGAAACTCAAGTCTTCTAGGCCAATCTTGAATAGGTTACAGCTCAGAAAAGACCCATCTTCTTCATTATTCCTAGCTTATGTACCTATGCTGCTTTGAAAATACAATGAACATTTTGTCTATTTTTATTGACACTCCGTGAATATGTTACTTGGATCTTTTTTGAGGAATAAAAACATTTGAATCTGTGTATTCAGAATTACAAAAGTTACTGTTCAATTTACTATATATAGATATCATTTGGGTTTTATATTTTCAACTAAGCTTTGAACTGAGATAACAATATCATATAAAAAGATTTTACATTAATTATTCTTAAGCATACCAAATTTAAATACATAGGTTTAACTTGTAGATTTATGGCAAACAATCTTCAAATACAATACAGATATTCTTAAATTTACCTATCATTCACATGTGAGATTAGCAATTCTGGGCTGTTACATCCAACTGCTCGCCTATGCAGATGGCAAAATTGATATGCCACAAAGCTCAAGCCTGTACAGTCAAGCCAAGGACTCAAGTTGTACCACCCTTTATGTTTTGGCATTTCTGGACCACAACAATGCATAATACAAAGAAGGTAAAGAACAATTCCTCCTCCTTATTAGTTCAAAGTTACATGGTAGCTTGGAATTTTGCATAAAACCTCTTATTATACGTTGGAAAAAAGTCCAAGGGCAACCAGGTGACAATGGGCTGGGGTCTTTAGTTGTTCTTATAATTACTAGAACAAATGATATTCAAGTGGGCATTATTCAAATCAAAAATATTAAGCACTACTGATTTGAGATTGAAATTAGAGATTCATGATCGATTTCTCTCCACCTTGTAATCAAGTTGTAAAAACCAGCTATACATAGTGCATTCCACACTTCTCCTGCATAGCACAGGTAGAATTTTCTGCCCATTGGCACTAAAGTGAAGTCACATTTCCTCTTGGGAGACAGGAATTCCACTTGTGAACATAGAGTAAGTTAGGAAAAATGACCCCTGTAAGTTGTCTCATTACTACTGTGATTCTGAGACCTAGGACTAACACACTAGCAATGAACAAAGCAAATTCCTGACAAAAGTGATGCTAACTCTCTCCCCACCACCACAAAGCTTTAATACAAAAAGATTTACTATCTTTGAACAAATGGGAAATAACAAGAAACTAAGAGACTAGGTTCAAAACAATAACAACAAAAAAATTTCCAATTTGATACCATTACATATCTAATGAAGTCACACTGGTCCTCCACTCGCATGTGATGTATCTGGGTGTAAGATATCAACTTTACAAGACTTTTAACAGGAACCCTTATTATAAAACTGTGTACTTGTATGTAAACGATTTGATGGGGAACCCAGTTAAAGGGTTTCCATCTCCACTAAGGCATCCATTGTGTTGCATGTTTTATTTTGAACACTTAAGGGGTGGGTCGAACTGGTATGTTTAAATGTGGATACGTTATCTAAAATCCATTACGCCCAATGAATTGTAGATGAAAGCTGATTTTTGTCTGGTCCCAAATAGCTACTATTATGAATTTGTTTGTAAGAGAATTAACAGAACAAAGATTGAATAAATTTTTCCCCACACTGGAATGTAGATCAGACTTTTTACATGAAACTTTTGACCAACTGGGTAATTTCCCCCAAGAAAATGACATAATGTAAGGTTTGTGGATGAACAACTTAAGATAAAAACTTAGTTATCCTGTGTGTATGCTCAAATATACAGTTTATTGGTGCTTTGGATTGATCTTTATGACTTACTGATAAGAACATGACCCCTGGTTCTCAAGGCAGTAATGTCATTTATCTAGAAGCAAGAAACCCAAGAATGGCTTTAGGATGCAGCTCAGTAATGAATTACTTGCCTTATATGTGCAAGGGCTCAGATTTAAGAGCCAACACTGCACAGGGCAAATGCAAGGTGAAAAAAGAGTCCTGTGCTTAAATAAGAAGCTAGTATTTTATAGAGAATTTGTTATTATTTATAAGATGGTCATAGTAGAATTGCCTTCATAAAATTCAGTCAAATGTATTAAAAATAATTCTAATAGCAAATAACTTTGTGACTGAGCAAGTTATTTTCTAATGTAATACTTGGCTTTTTCTATGAACTTTGATGACTTTCTTATAAACCTAAGTAATACGATTAGATATCCAAGCACCTCAGAGTTCCTTCAACCTATTTTTTCTCTGAAAATTTCATAGATGCTAAAATTCAACTGTCTTAACTTCATAGGTTTCTGGGAAAATTATAAACTTGGTGTCTATATGTTGCTTGGACTTAGGAAAAATTTATCAGAAATCACTTCCCTTTTTCTACAATGTGTACTTCACTGCAGATTACAAATAATTGTGGTGCTAACATGTTTAAATCATCCCCTTTGTAAGCTTTTTAAATTGATTTATTTATTACAGTTTATTCACTTTGTGTCCCAGCTGTAGCCCCCTCCCTTGTCTCCTCCCAATCTCCTTTGTAAACCTATAAAGATTCTTGTAAGCTACAGGAAATCCACTTCAATCCACCTCTCAGGTCAAATGGACTCCAGATAAGTACTGTCAAGCAACAGCCTCAGTTTCCCAGCTATTTCCTATCTCAGAAGGTGGGATTCCTCCACCCCCACCTCATTCTCTGGTTTTGGGACTTTCCTCCTCCAAATATCAAGACCATGGGCCTAAAAGTCCATGGGCCTTAGTGACTGATATGGAGCCTGACAAATGGGTTTACCCTCTCAGCTCAGCTCCCTCCTGACTAATTGGCCGTAGCTACTAACTGAGCCTCTTTAAAGAACGTGGCAGATGACAGCACTCATTGGCTAGACTCTCAGGCATGTGCTATTGCCTTTATAAAATAGGGTCTTTATCGTTAATACCTGTGCATGTCCCTATTCCCTGGCAGTTGTGGCTCTTTCCCTATGCATGCACACTCTCATTACCACACCACTCAGGTTGTGGTGAACATTCAAAAATGCCAATGTTATATGTCACTTAAAACTCTTCTAGACACCCCAAAGCAGCTGACTGAAAAAAAAAAGTTAGTTAAAAGCTCTAGTCATTTGCTTTTTATGTCAGATTATAATTTAAGCAAATCACAAAAATATTAAATATTCAATAAATGTTGTCTTATATTTACATTTACTTGTTTAGCATGTAACTGATGCAGAATTATGTGTCTCAGTCAACATATTAGGTACCAAAGGAACTTAGAGGTATTTTAGCATGACTTTTATGCATCAAACAAGAGCTAAGCCTTTGCTTGGGCTTTATAATGCTTTTGAATTTACAGAAATTCAATCAAAATGTTCATTTCAATCAAACATTATGCAAAATATTTTAGAACATCAATTAGTTATAATATTTTGATAAAATCTTGAACATAATAAGAAGAGCCAGCAAGCAGGTTACCATGATGTTTACAGACTTTAAACATCACACTGATTCCATATGTATACAGCAGCACACTCACTGAGGAAGATAAGAACTTTCACTTGTATCTGTATTTTAAAATGCTTAATATGTCAGCTAGGTCAACAGTGCCACAAAAGAAACTGAACCATGGTCCCTCTGATGATAATGCCATAGAATCTGCTAGATCTGAGGCAATTTCCAAGCCTGTAGTTGTGCTTCTGTGTAGAGGTGTTCCCATCAGTGCCCTGCTTCCAAGAGTCCCGAGGCTAAAGATGTGGCAGCCTTTTTGGAGTTAATGGAAAATTTGGAGTTAATGGCATCTGAGCAGTGGAATTCAGCCTCTTGGCTTTGGCTATTTTCCAAAATCCAGTTTCTCATAAACTGACCTTGGTGGTCCTACAGCGGACTGCTCTGACCCTGAGAAACTCTGTGCAACCATAGTAACAAGACAGCAGGCTCTGTGTAACCTTGAGTGAGCTCTCCTATGTTTTGACCAACTAAAGCTCCTACGTGAGAAACTGCTAGTACTTTTTTGCCTACTTAAGTGTTAACCTGACGTCCATTATATGGAGACCTGGATCAGCATGTAGACTTGGTGTCCTTCTCTGTGTTGTCCTGTCTCTCTCTGTCTCTCTCTCCCAGCCCTCTCTCAGGTGGTATTCAGGTGTCACTGCTGGCCAGTGACATAAAGAAAGTAAGATGTTAAGTTTGCCACTGCACGAATTCTCACTCTGTGGTACTGCCAAACATGCCCAGGGCATCCTGACCTACAACACCAGCTTGAACAGGTTATATATGATAAACATTTATATATGATATTGATATATATATATATATATTAGTCAAAGTGTAAGAGTGGAGAAGCTTGCCTGCCTTATACCAGACATGTACTTTCTCTCTACAAAACTACAAACAAACTCCTAAAAAGGCACTTAAGATCTTTCAGTTTCCAATCTTTAATTGGATAATTACTAAAGGACACTTTAGTTACCACAAATATTGACCAAATTACAGAATTGTACTGACAGTTCACATATCTAAGCATATATAGTATAAAATGTGTGTGTATATAAACTAATCTTAGAATTCAGCTTTTCAACCCAGGCTTGGGACCTGGGATTGAGGTCACTCAACCCTTCCTGGCACTTCCATGGGACCAACCACAATAAATTCTAGCACCAGCGGCTCCTGACAGAGAAACCCCTGTTCTGGATCTGAGACTGAGGACACTCAACCATACCTGGCACTCCCCCAGGACTGGCCGTCATAATAAGTTCCAGCACTGGGCGGCTTCTGGCAGAGATACCCGGGCTCAGGATCTGGGACTGAGGACACTCAACGCAACCCTTTCCTAGGACCAGCCTTAAGCCTTCCCTGGTGGAGGAGAAGGACAGAGAGGTGGCCTGAGGATTCCACCACAGTCGAGAGCTCCTGGGCCCTGGGTCTTGGGATCTGGGACAGAGGAGATTCAGTCCCCACTCCCCCCACCCACACCCATCTGAGTACTTCCCAGGGACCAGCCACCAAAATCATTTCCTGATGGAGGTGAAGGATAAAGAAGAGGCCTGCAGAGTCCACCACAGACCACACTGTCCGGGCTCCAGCACAGACAGCTCCCAGCATAGCACACAGTGATGGCAGACACCAAGACCTGCTGCTATGGCACCACTGAGCTGACTGTTAGCCTACACCAGCATTTGCCCCAGCAGGATCAAATGGGAGAGTAGAGAACAAGGGGAACTCCTGTGCTTTCCAACTGGTCCTGCAAGGGAGTGAGTGTGCCTTCAAGTGAGTGCAGAGCCCCAGATCCAGGGCCCCTCTAAGCCAGCAGCCAGACAACAGATCCCTACCACCCACACCCCTAGTGTGGGCAACATAGGGATTCCTGGGACAGCATTCCCAACACTGAAGCCTCTGATCTGTGGTCTACTAGTGAATTCCAGGCAAACAATTCCTGGATCCCAGACAGAGCTCCATACCAGTGCCCTATAGGCGATTTCAATAGTCAGGGAATCCACGCATGCACACTGTGCCCTCTAAAAGCTCCTTCGAGTAGTGCCAGCATCACATTCCTCACTTAGGTAAAGCTGAAATCACAACGCACGCTCCCAAACCAGTGAACCTCTCTCATCTTCCTAAAAAACAGTCCAGAAACCAGAAAAAGATGGTCCTAGTCTGAAGTACAGACTCCAGGAACAAACAGTGAGGGTTACAGATAAGCAGATGGCCAGAGGCCAACGTAAGAACATATGCAACAAAAATCAAGACAACATGGCTTCACCAGCAATCACCTAATCAACTGACACTTTAATTCACTAGATACACAAGAAAACGACTTTAAAACTATGCTTTTCCAGCTATTAGAGGCTCATAAAAAGGAAATAAACAAATCTCTCAGAGAAATGGCCACACAAATTGAGGCAAACAAAGCGGAAATGAACAAAGCTTTCAAAGAAATAACCACACAAATGGAGGCAAATAAAGAAAAATGAACAAAGCTCTCAAAGAAATACAGGCAAATACAGCCAAACAAGTAGTGGCACAATTAGCGGCAAATAGAGAGGAAATGAACAAAAAAATAGAAGCCATCATTGAAGAGCAGGACTCCACATTCAAACAGATGAAGGAAATGGTACAAGATATGAAAACAGAATTAGAATCAATAAATAGAACACAAACAGAGAAAACCCTGGAGCTGGAGAACATAGAGAAAAAATCAAGAACTACAAAGGTAAGCATCACCAACAGAATACAAGAGATGGAAGACAGAATCTTAGGTGCTGAAGATACACTTGCAGAAATTGATACATCTCTCAAAGGAAAAATAAAATGAGAAAAGTTCTAAACACAAAACATCCAAGAAATCAAGGACACCATGAAAAGACAAAATCTAAGAATCATAGGAGTATATGAAAAAGAAGACACCAGGCTCCAAGGACCAGAAAATATTTTCAAGAAAATCATAGAAGAAAATTTTCCTAACTTAAAGAAAGAGATGTCCATAAACATATAGGAGGCTTACAGAACACCAAATAGACTAGACCAGAAAAGAAATTCTTCATGTCACATCATAGTAAAAATACTGAACCTACAGAACAAAGAAAAAATATTAAAAGCAGCAAGGGAATAAGGCCAAGTAACATATGAAGGTAGACCTATCAGAATCACACCAAATTTCTCAGCAGAAACTATGAAAGCCAGAAGGGCCTGAGCAGAAGTCATGCAGACCTTAAGTGACCACAGATGCCAACCCAGACTACTATACCCAGCAAAACTTTCAATCAACATAGATAGAGAATTCAAAATATTCCATGACAAAACCAAATTGAAACAATATCTACACAGCAAACCAGCCCTACAGAAGTTACTAGGAGGGAAATTCTAACCCAACAAAAACAACTACATCCAAGGAAACATAGGACATAGATAAGTACACAACAAAAAAATCAAAAGAATACAAGCAATGAAACACAACAAACCCACATCAAAAGAAAGTAACACTCGTTGGTCACTAGTATCTATCAACATCAATGGATTCAACTCTCCAATAAAAAGACACAGACTAACAGAATGGTTGCAGAAACAAGATCCAAATTCTGTTGCATCCAAGAAACACACCTCTGCAACAAAGATAAACACTACCTCAGAGTAAAGGGCTGGAAAAATGTTTTTCAAGAAAATAGATCCAGAAAAAAAGCTGGAGTAGTTATCCTAATATCTAATAAAATAAACTCTCAACCAAAATTAATAAAAAATATACGGAGGGGCACTACATTCCATCAAAGGAAAAATCCACCAAGAGAACATCACAATTCTGAACATCTATGCCCCAAATACAAGATTGCTTACATTCATAAGGAAATATTATTAAAGTTTAAATCACACATTGATCTCCATGCTATAACAATGGGAGACTTCAACACCCCACTCTCACCAAGGGACAGATCAATTAGACAGAAACCAAGTAGGGAAATAAAGGCATTTACAAAGGCCCTAAATCAAACAGATGTAATAGATGTCTACAGATCTTTTCACCCAAACTCTAACGAGTATACCTTCTTTTCAGCACCTCATGGAACCTTTTCCAAAATAGGCTATGTAGTTGGTCACAAAGCAAGCCTCAACAGATACAAGAAGATTGAAATAATCCCTGTATTCTATCTGGCCACCATGAACTGAAGCTGGACCTCAACAACAATGGAAATAACAAAAGGCCTACATGCACATGGAAACTGAACAACTTGCTACTCAATGACAGCTGGGTTAAGGAAGAAATAGAGAAAGAAATTAAAGAAAGACTTCCTAGAATTCAATAAAAATAAAGATACAACATACCCAAATTTATGGGACACATTGAAAGCAGTGCTCAGAGGAAAATTCATAGCACTAAGTGCCTTCAAGAAGAAATTTGTAACATCTCATACAAGCAACTTAATGGCCCAACTGAAAACCCTAGGAAAAAAAAGAAGCAGATACACCCAAGAGGAGCAGATGGCTGGAAATAATCAAACTCAAGGCTGAAATCGATCAATTAGAAACAAATAAAATTGTTCAAAGAATTTATGAAACAAAAAGCTGGTTCTTTGAGAAAATCAACAAGAAAGATAGACAAACCCTTAGCCAAACTAACTAAAAGGCAGAGAGAATCTATCCAAATCAGTAAAATCACAAATAAAAAGGGGGACTTAACTACAGACAATGGAGAAATCCAAACAATCATTAGGTCATACTACAAAAGCCTATATGCCAAAAAATTTGAAAATCTAAATGAAATGGACAATTTTCTTGATAGATTCCATATACCAAAATTAATTCAAGATCAGGTAGAAAGACTGAATAGCCCTATATACCCCAAAGAAATTGAAACAGTCATCAACAGTCTCCCATCCAAAAAAAGCCCTGGGCCAGATGGTTTCAGTGCAAAATTCTACCAGACCTTCAAAGAGGTGCTAACACCAACCCTCCAACTATTCCACAAAATAGAAACAAAAGGAAGATTACCAAATTCATTCTATGAAGCCACAGTCATTTTGATACCTAAACCACACAAAGACCCAACAAAAAAAAGAGAGCTTCAGCCCTATCTTTCTTATGAACATTGATGCAAGAATACTCAACAAAATACTGGCAAACCAAATCCAAGAACACAAAAAAGATATCATCCACCATGGCCAAGTAGGCTTCATCCCAGGTATGCAGGGGTGGTTCAATATACAGAAATCCATCAATGTAATCCACCATATAAACAAACTGAAAGAGAAAAACCACATGCTCATCTCTTTAGATGCCGAAAAAGCATTTGACAAAATCCACCATCCACTCATACTTAAAGTATTGGAGAGATCAGGGATACAAGGCACATACCTGAACAGAATAAAGGCAATATACAGCAAGCCTATAGCCAACATCAAACTCAATGGAGGGAAACTTCAATCAATCCCACTGAAATCAGGGACAAGGCAAGGCTGCCCACTCTCTCCATATCTCTTCAAATTAGTACTTGAAGTCCTAACTAAAGCAATGAGACAACTAAAGGAGATCAAGGACATACAAATTGGAATGGAAGAGGTCAAAGTTTCACTATATATCGCAGATTATGCGATAGTATATGTGAGCGACCCCAAAAATTCTACCAGGGAACTCCTACAGCTGATTAACACCTTCAGCAAAGTGACTGGATACAAAATTAACTCAAAAAAATCAGTAGCCTTCCTGTATACAAAAAACAAAAGGGCTGAGAAAGAAATTAGGGAAACAACACCCTTCACAATAGCCACAAATGACAAAAGGAACTTGGTGTAACCCTAACCAAGCAAGTCAAAGACTTGTATGAAAAAAACTTTCAAGTCTCTGAAGAAAGAATTAGAAGAAGATATCAGAAGATGGAAAGATCTCCCATGCTCATGGATTGGTAGGATTAACATAGTAAAAATGGCCATCTTACCAAAAGCAATCTACAGATTCAGTGCAATTCCCATCAAATTACCAACACAATTCTTTACAGACCTGGAAAGAAAAATTCTCAACTTCATGTGGAATAACAAGAAGCCCAGAATTGCTAAAACAATCCTCTACAATAGAAGATCTTCTGGAGGTATCTCCATCCCTGATCTTAAGCTGTACTATAGAGCAACAGTAATAAAAACTGCATGGTACTGGCATAGAAAGAGAATGGTGGATCAATGGAACCGAACAGAAGACCCAGAAATAAACCTACACACTTATGGACACCTGATCTCTGACCAAGATGCCAAAACCATACAATGGAAAAAAGATAGTATCTTCAACAAATGGTGCTGGTCTAACTGGTTATCTACATATAGAAAAATGCAAATAGATCCATACTTATCACCCTGCACAAAACTAAAGTCCAAGTGGATCAAAGACCTCAACATAAAACCAGACATATTAATTTGGTTAGAAGAAAAAATGGGGAATATCCTTGAACTCATTGGTACAGGAGACAACTTCCTGAACAGAACACCAACAGCACAGTCCCTAAGAGCAAAAATCAATAAATGGGACCTCATGAAAATGAAAGCTTCTGTAAAGCAAAGGACACCGTCATCAAAACAAAACAAATGCCTACAGATTGGGAAAGAATCTTCATCAACTCTTTTTCTGACAGAGGGCTCATATCCAGTATATATAAAGAACTAAAGAAGCTGAAAAGCAGCAAACCAAGTAATCCAATTAAAAAATAGGGAACAGAGTTAAAAAGAGAATTCTCAATAGAAGAATATCAAATGGCAGATAAACACTTAAAGAAATGCTCAATCTCATTAGCCATCAGGGAAATGCAAATCAAAATGACCCTGAGATTTCACCTGACACCCATCAGAATGGCCAAGATCAAAAACTCAAGTGACAACACATGCTGGAGAGGTTGTGGAGAAAGGGGAACCCTCCTCCACTGCTGGTGGGAATGTAAACTTGTACAACCACTCTGGAAAGCAATCTGGCACTTTCTCAGACAACTAGGAATAGTGCTTCCTCAAGACCCAGCTATACCACTCCTAGGCATGTATCCAAAAGAGGCTCGAGTACACAATAAAGACATTTGCTCAAACATGTTTGTAGCAGCTTTATTTGTAATAGCCAGAAGCTGGAAACAACCCAGATGCCCCTCAACTGAAGAATGGATGCAGAAATTGTGTAGATGTATCTACACAATGGAATTTTACTCAGCAATAAAAAACAAGGAAATCATAAAATTTCCTTCTTTAAATGGTGGGAACTGGAAGGATCATCCTGAGTGAGATGTCCCAGAAGCAGAAAGACACACACAGTATATACTTGCTCATATAGACATATAATGTAGGATAAACCTACTAAAATCTGTACATCTAAAGAAACTAATCAAGAAGAGGGAGGACCCTGACTAAAATGCTCAATCCCCATCCCAAAATGCAAAGAGGATGGACATCAGAAGAAGAAAACAGGAAACAAGTTAGGAACCTGCCACAGAGGACCTCTGAAAGGGTCTACCCTGCAGACTACCAAAGCAGATGCTGAGACGTATGGCCAACTATTGGGCAGAATGCATGGAATCTTATGAAAGACTTGAGAAACAGTAAGATCTGGAGAGAACAGGAACTCCATAAGGAGAGCAACAGAACCAGAAAATTTGAACACAGGGAACTTCCCAGAGACTCATACTCCAACCAAGTACCATGCATGGAGATAACCTAGAACCCCTGCACAGATGTAACCCATGGCAGTTCAGTGTCCAAGTGGGTTACATAGTAATGGGAAGAGGGACTGCCTCTGACATAATCTGATTGGCCTGCTCTTTGATCACCTCCCCCTGAGGGGGGAACAGCCTTACCAGGCCACAGAGGAAGACAGTGCAGCCACTTCTGATGAGATTTGATAGACTAAGATCAGAAGGAAGGAGAGGGGACCTCCCCTATCAGTGGACTTGGGGAGGGACATTTGTGAAGAAGGGGGAGGAAGGGTGGAATTAGGAGCGGAGGAGGGAGGGGTTTATGGGGGGATACAAAGTGAATAAAGTGTAACTAATAAAAGTTTCAAAAAAAAAAAAGGAAAAGAAAAAAATCCAAGCATGCCTGGAGAAAAGGCTTAGTAGTGAAAAGACACATTGCTATTATAAAGAATGGGAGTAGGTTTCAAACACACATGCCCAGTACGTGTTTTATAAATTTCATAAATATTTATATTTCGAAAACACATAAATCCCTTTTTATAGAATAGTCTTCTAAAGTACTTATAGCATGTAATGTAGCCAAAGGTGTTAACTGTCTTGGTAAAAAATTGACAGATGAATAAAAATCAGCATGGTCAGATATGATATTGTCTTCATTTGAAGAAACAAAATACTGGATAGTCATACAAATGTATACAACTGGTACATGTACTTAATGAAGATAAGCATTGCTTTGTACAGTTAATTTTTCATAAAGCTCTAACTGAAATTCCAAGTATGTCTGTATCATACTTCGGAAGAACAATGAAGTATTTCAGTATTAAATGTTATCTTGAAATTATTTCCAGCTATTATTCACACTTCTGTTTTGCATTCAGTGATGTTCAAATATAGAAACTTGAATACGTTTGCCAAGAACTTTCTTTCTGAACAACCTTATCCACCCTTCCACTTTCTAGAAGCAGTGTCTCAGTGTAGGCCAGGCTGCTAAGGAGCCTGTAAACCTGTCTACTTTCTGGAGTGCTGGTAATATTACTTTGAAGTTAGACACAATATTTGAAAGAAGTATTCTACACAAATGAATATGGGTTTTTTGAGGGTTTTTTTGTTTTTTGTTTTTTGTTTTTTTTGCAAAAAGGTTTTTCAGTACAGAGAAAGGATCACAAACATCTACCCCTGTAAAAGATTATCAGCAACTGATATGTGCTGATAAAGGGAAAATCAGTTTTCTCCACACTGTACCATGAAAAATCCTGTATTATGTAAATACAAGAAGGTTGTACTTTTACAATATTAGAGAAGTGTTTTCCAAAATTGCATTGAGAAACTGTTTAAATCTTGTTTTTTGTTTTATTTTGCAATAATAATAATATATCACAAAATAAAACTATGTGACCAGCATGAAAAGAAAAAGAATTCAGCTCTTAACTACAATCATTACCAGTGTGCATTTGACAGTTCATTTACGATGACAAAATTATTTAAAAGAAAATTAGAATATTCAAAGCTCATTATAGAGCCTCAAGAAATCTCTGTAAACTAAACTGTTTAGAATCTGCATAGCTGTGCATAAGGCTTTGATTTTTGTTGCTTGTTTTCTCACACATTTTACCTTATAGAAAAAAATGCCTAGAAACCAAACCAAAACTGGTGACAATTACTAAGATACACTTGCTTTTGCTATTTCAAGGGTTTATATTTTCTTATTAAAGTTAATTATAACCATCCAAAAAAATAGTCCATGGGCCTAAAAGTTTCAAATGTACACCTAAGAAAAAGATTTTTCTCCCTAACCTACTTTGTCTTCTGCCCATATGTTTGTTCCAGTATCCTGCCCAGTTGAGGTGTTTCCTCAAGCTTTGCATCCAGGACAGCTCTGAAGCAGCTACCCACAGGTGCTCCGGTCCAACCTCGAAGACTGCTTTAACTAGTTCTGCACTTTTCTAGACCCAGACGGTCCCACAGATCCTGGGCAGCAGTGAAACAACCAGCTCTCTCAGGACTTAGCATCCCAATTTTTAGGGTCCCCAAAGATGCTGATGCCCCCAAGTCAGCAGGAAGTAATCAAAAGAACACAAATGTCCTCATTCCCACCCTCAGTTTTTTGAACAGAAAGGGAGGAATGTTAGTGTACAGGTGATCCCACTAACCTGCCCCAGGGACATAGCAACAACTTAAGTCATCACCTGCCGCTGTCAGGTGTGTGCCAGATAAAAGGACCCACCTGCTATCCCATCTCACTTGATCTTTCTGTCCTCCCTGTCCCCTTGCTCTCTCTGTCTTGGGCACCCACTTTCTCTCCCTTCCAACCCTCTCTCTCATTCTGCTCTCATGGCCCGCTCACTATATTCCTTCCCCAGACACCATCCCCCTCTCCCACAATAAGCCTCCTTTGTTACCAAATCTGTTGGCCTGTAATTCTTCAATGGGTATGAACATCTTGTTATGGGCCAACCATGGTGCCTCCACCACCTGATTATACAACAGTACCTGTCACTGGGTCCAATCCAGGGAAAGATGATTTGAGTAAAAAGATGCTCATGCACGGGCGAAGATGATCAATCCTCATTTAGAAAGACAAATGGGATGTGCATTGAACGTATGACAGGAGTCTACTGCAGAAGGCATCTGAAAGACTCTACCTAGCAGTGTTTCAAAGCAGACACTAAGACTCATAACCAAACCCTCAGCAGAGTACAGGGAATCATATGAAAGAAGGGGAGTTAGTATGATATGGAAAGGATAGGAGCTCTACAAGGACCAAATATATCCGGATACAGGGTCTTTTCTGCCGGAGCCAGCCAGCAGAGTCGAACGGTTCTTGAGTCGGGAGTGAGGATTAATATTAATAAAATAAACACACAATACACAGGAAACTTTTTTAAAGATCCAGACTCGACAGCCACAGCAAAAGGCAGGTTGCTGCAGCAAGTCTCAAGTCTCTGCCTCCTCCTCTGCCTCCAGCCCTCTGTTTCCTAACATTTAGATTTCCCACATTATACTTGCTTTTTGTGAAATCTTAGGTCTTGTTCATGCTCCACATCCTCCAAGCTCTCTCCTCCAGCTCTGCTCTCACCCGTGCTCTGCTCTCCTCATGCTCCTCCCACCCTTTTCTGTTCTCTGGCTCCTCCCATTGCACACCATTGTACCTAGTTGCTTTATTTGTGTCCTGTTTACACAAGAGTTGAGACAGGATGCTTGGAGCATCATCTTCAGCCTTCTTCTGCAGTAACTGTCAGCCTGTCTTTTTATTGTAGAGTTTCTAAGCCAGAGTAGAAACACCTCAGAACAATGGTTTAAATTCCAGGAGGAGCCTGAAGAAGAGGTGTGATCCTCACAAGCTATCCTACCTGCTGTCACAAACAAAAGGAGATGGACTTGCAAATTCTACCCTGCCTTTAGAGAGGGTCTGGTAAAAGCAGTCTCTCCGCTGAGATTTAAATATCAAAGCAGCTGCCAGAGGTACTGCTCCCGACACTTTTCTGAGACTGACACTCAACCAAGGACCATCTATGAATGTAACCTAGAACTTCTGCTCGGATGTGGCCCATGGTAGCTCAGTAACCAAGTACTTTCCCAAAGTAAGGGGAACAAGGACTATTTCTAACAGGATCTCAAGGGCAGGCTCTTTGACCTCCCCACCCCCAAGGGGAGGAGCAGTCCTGGTAGGCCACAGAGGAGGACTTTGCAGCCAGCCTCGAAGATACCTGATAAAACACGGTTAAATGAAAAGGAAGGAGGTCCTCCCCATCAATGGACTTGGAAAGGGGCAGGGAGGAGACCAGGGAGGGAGTGTGGGGTTGGGGAGGGAATGAGGGAGCGGGATACAGCTGGGACACAGAGTTAACAAAATGTAACTAATAAGAAAAATAAAATTAAAAAAAAAAGATGCTCATGGCTTTGGGTGAGCCATAGGAGGGACAGGAGCAAAATGGAAGTCTCTCTGGGACTGGCCCAAATCAGGGAGGGGTCTATAGATACTGAAGGTAAGGAGCTAGGGAGTCAATCAAACTCAGGGTCTTTTTTAGGAACTTGGCGCTGGGACAAGATTATTATCCTGTGACATTTCCCCCTTTTTTTAAGTAAAAGACTTTTTTCCTGACATCAACAAACTGTATACTATCAGGTAAAAAAAAAAAAATCACTCCCCTTACTTTTATAATTGCCTTGTTTTATAATAGGTAATATATCACCATAAATACAGCTTTATTTTTAGAATGCCAAGTATATTATTATTGAACATATATATGAGATTTGTGTTCATAGAAAAACCTACACAATTACCATGGAACACCAAAACTGCCATTACTTTTCTTCTATTTTATCACAAGAACTCTGCATTCTTCTGCAATATTCATTCAAACATGTCCCACTCATCTTCACTGTCTTTCTCAACCTCACACCTTCCACCTATTCACTTTTCTCTCCATTTTTAATTTTGTAGGCAATATTGACCTTCCTCTGCACCAAGCTTTTACCATTCTACCTATCTGTAACCATAGCTTACCCTCATCCGATATTTACTATGTGCCAGTGTTGATATAATGTTCTTTTAAAATGTATACTCCTTACCCTTGTTCATTCAAATGCTGATTTCTCTCCCCCCACCCCTCTCTGGTTTCAATCTGGACGTTGCATTGTGATACTCATTCTAAGCATCCTGTCTCAACTCTTGTGTAAACAGACCAAAATAAAGCAACTAGACACAATGTTGAGCTGGGAGGAGCCAAAAGACAGGAAAGAGGGGAGGAGATAGAGGGCAGGAAATGAGTGGGAGGAGAAAGGGCAAGGAGAGCTTAGAGGAGAGCTGGAGGAAAGAGATGTTGGAACTACTTGGAGAGATGGACTGGACCTAAGATATCACTAAAAGCAAGTATAATGTGGGAAATCTAAATGTTAGGAAACTATGAGGGCTTGGAGGTTTAGGATGGAGTAGCTATTGCCCAGCATTGTGTTCTAGGTTAACTAAATAAACCCAGTGTCTGTGTGGTGATTTGGTTATACAGCTACTTAGGATTAACAGCAGCATTACCAGAAGATAAATTATTAGTAAATATTAACCACTGATTACAACATGCCAGGCCTTACTCTACTCAAACATTATATTAACCATTGAGTGTCAAAATAAGTCTATGAAGTAAACACAATCACTGCCCCTAAGCTGAAAGACATTTGCTGAAACTCAAGCAGAAGTGATTGGCAAATCTAAATTCTATTCCATGGTGTGCAGCTGATGCATTGGACCTATTCTGCTTATTCAGGGTACAACAGTCTCTTGAGAGAACAGGTAAAGACTATCCAAAGAGTAAAGAATATATAATGCACACCATAAAAAAGTTGAAGGATGACTTGGGAGAAACTAAACATAACCTTTTTGGATAGAGCATAAAATCAGTACCTAAGGTGCTGTTGTGCCAAGATCACAAGACCCTCAGAGACCACCAGGAGACGACTCGATGCAAGAGCAAGAGAGCTTTATTATGAGAGCAGTCGAACTTTGGACACAAGTCTCACTGACGAAGCAGTAGAGAAGTGGGACCCCGAGCCCTGCCCTGCGTGAGCAGGAGTTTTAAAGGGAAAAACTGCAAGCAGGAGGTTTCCATGACAGCAGGCAGGGGGGTTCATGCCTTGATGTTACGGGGTTGGGTAAAAGCCATAGAGGTGAGGTGACCATTTACATAATCACAATTGCCATTCTTCTAAACTGCATCTGGAATGTTGGGGAGAATTTTCCCAACCAACTCTCATTGATTATTGCCAGGGAGATTGTCTCTATTTTCTATCAAGTAATTATTATGTGATATTTCCTGGAGGCTGTTGCTAGGAGAGTTAACTTTGTTTTCTGCCAAGTGCACATTCTGTGATATTTCCTGGTATCTGAGTTCAGCTCCTGGTCAAGATGGCTTCTCATTTCAAAATTGAGTCACCCCCAGGCTCTTCAGTGCTTTACAGGTTTCTGTGAACAAAGGAGCAGCAGTTTATAATTAAATGATCCTTTGAGAGTTAGAAAGTATAATATAAAACAAAACTATAATTTCTTTATTTATATAAAAGGCAATTTAATCATTTGTGTATAATTATTATTATTAGGGTAAATTAGTGCAGCAAACATTAAAACCATTAACAAATGTTAATTGTTATTACTATTATTAAATTAATACCCTCGCTTAGTAACTAGTCAGTGTATTATTCATTATAAAATACATTTGATTTTTGCTTTACTTTTATTTTAAACTATTTATTAACATGAATATGCATGTGCATGTACACGCACATACACGGAGAGAGAAGGAGAGAGAGTAAGGTTTGCATGTGGAGGCCAGAGGACTGCTTTGTGGATGTGGTTCCTTTCTTCTTCTGTTATATGGGTTCTGGGAAGTGAACTCAGGTGGCCAAGCTTGAGCTGTGAGTAGCTTTATCTGCTGAACCATCTTGCTGCCACTTACCTTTGTTGCTGACTCCCTGTCTTTCTACAAAAATCTTCTGAACTTTCTATATATGTGTCAGTCCAACTTTTCCCACAGCTCCAAGGTAGAAGCAAGGCCTAGGTGTAAGACTATCAGTAAGTCCTGTTATTTGGTCACTGTGTTTCAGTATAAGCAATGTGACTGAAAGCAATGCTATTAAAACGATGAGCATTTATCTTAGACTTTTTCTAAATTGATTGAAACAAAAGAGTCATTCAGTGTGAACTGGGAATATGCAAGGTTTGTAGCATCTGATGTCACCATCTTGTCACCCAGGAACGATATGTTTGAGACCGAAGTTATCACCATAAGGTAAAGCCAAAAATAATGGATAAGCTAGGTAGCAATAAGTGTTTGAAGATCTGAAGGAAAATGCATCATTGGACTCCTCAGGCGGAGGAATCATTAAGTTTCTTTGGATTCATCAAAATTTAACTGTCTTCTCATACTTGTGTTGTGGACTATTAATATTTACTATTGAAATATCTTTTAGTTAAGCAGCGGTTATTCCTAAACAAGCTATATACCCAAATCACCACACAGTCTGGGACTTATTTAATTAACCTAGAGCACAATGCTGAGCAATAGTTACTCCATCTTAAACCTCCAAGCCCACATAGTTTCCTACCATTCAGATTTCCCACATTATACTTGCTTTTTGTGCTATCTTAGGTCCAGTTCATCTCTCCACGTGGTTCCAAGAACTCTTTTGCAGATTCTCTGCTATAGATTCTCTACTCTCCTCCCTTCACTTCCTCCTCTCTCCCCATCCCTGGACCAGGATGTCCCACCCTATTCTCTCCATTGCACAGCATTGTGGCTGGTTGTTTTAATTGGCAAATTGGAGAACAAATGGTGGCATGTTTACACAAACTTGAGACAGGTGATGCTTAGAATAAACATCACAATGCAATGTCAGGATTGAAACCAGATAGTGGGGTAGAGAAATCAGCATTTGAATGAACAAGGGAAACTGTATACATTCCAAAAGAACATTATACCAACATACTTGTAGCTGAGAAACTTCCTCAGTCTCTCCCTCAACTCTCTCTCATCATCTCTCCTGTACTAAGCTACTCTTACACACTTTCTCCTCCTGTCTTCTGTGATAGGAATGCTGTAGTGAGAGGGGTCCAAGAACATGATCTTTATTGTAGAAAAAAAAAGTCTCCTAAGACAGTTTTTGAATTTTGAAAAGCTCTAGGTAGCCCAATATTCTCATTGAAATTCTCGGTATATTGGGTATCACAGAATATCTAACCTGAGTAAATAGAGTTGAATGCATTGCTCTTTGGGGGATTATTTTATGTCAGCCTTCAGTGGGAAGATCAAAAATTGAGTTAACCTCTTAAGAAATATGTAAACAATTGTGATCTACATTAATACATAACTTATTCAGCTGTTACAGCTTTATTATTTATATTAGGAGGTAAAGTAAAAGTTAGCCATAGAAATTTCTATGATAGTCTCCTATATTGACTCTTGGTGAAACTTTAACTACCCAATATATAAGTTTTACTCCAACAAAACAGAAATATATTTAACATATATTTGATATGTTATTGGTATATTTATAATTATATATATCCAGGAGACAGTAAATTGCTACTTCACATTTAAGTATTTCTCTTGGAATCCAAACACCACATGATAGGGGTAGGTCACAGCTAGAAATGGTTAAGACAATAACAAAAACAATCAACTTTGTTTGAAGCAGACAAGAAAAGCAGGTGACTTAAGAACAGAAAATAAGAAGTTGGTCCTTTGTTTGTTTGTTTGTTTGTTTTTTTAATTACTTCAGCTTTTATTTTTTTTTTCAATGCAGTTTATTCGGGAACCTTGAACAATCCTCGGACCCTGGGAAAAGCCAGCCCACAGCTTAAATAGCCTCTGGGTAGCCAACCCAGGCGTGCCACGTGGGCAATGCAGATAGGTCCACATACATGGAAGCAAGCCAGATCCTCAGCCTTAGCCAAATGTGGGATTGTTCGTGACAGAGAGCACTCACCATCTGAGAAAAAGGTATCGGACAGGTCTGATGCTCTTTGGGTGGATGACACCTAAATGAATATCCGTACAAAGTCCCAATTTATTTCTAATATCAGAGATTAGACCTCTACTCTTGCCTGATGCGTCTAAAACAAAAAGAAGTTGGTCCTTAATATCCAGTCTGGCAGCATTTTTTAAAGCCTTAAGGATGAGAGTCAGTACAGAAGACATGTAAAATCTGCAACTTGAGACTTCTGTCCCATGGGAGCGGGCTGCTTCTTCAACAGCTCTTCGGCTCGTTGGATAGCTCCCCAAGTACAGAAGCCCTTGGACGAGATTTAAAGCTCCCTTCTGAACTGCAGCCCAAGCATTCAGCCGGCTTTCTGCTTAAGCAATTTTTTCCTGATCATTGAAGTTATGTTACTAGTTTTTCTTCACTCTGTCAATTAACTGTTAAAGACTTGGCATCGAATCAGAATCATGAATTTGCTTCTTGGTTGTCATTCTGTGTAGCACAAAATTGAAACACTCCATACACATTGGAATTTTCTTACAACTCTTATTTTACATGCCTAAAAGCATAAGGATATTGATTAAAATGTTGCTTGAAATAGCAAGAGCTCCAAAAAATGTAGATATTAATCTATAAGTTTGTTACAAGTTTTAGTATGTCTACACAAAGAAAATATTTATAAATATTAAATACATCAAAATACATACAAACACGTAGCAACAATCCTACTTTCACTTCTGTTTCTATGACAAATTACCCTGACATAAATTACACTAAGAAAGAAAGGGATTTATTTGATCTTATAATTCCATACTACAGCCATCACTATGCAGAAGTCAAGGCAAGAACTTCAAGCAGCTAATTATATCACATCCACAGTCAAGGACACAAAATAATGACTGTATGCATGTTGACTTATTCACTAGCTTGTACTCATCTCAGATTCTCCACTCTTCTACTGTTCAAAATGCCATGCTAACCATTACACGTGATTGTCAACATACTCTTTCAAAGTATTAAACATAAAAATTATAAGGGAGCTGTGAAGGCCAGATCCAAGATGGTGGCGCTGGGAAGACACTGTTTCTGACCAGCAGCAGAGCAGGGTCTGAACAGTGACCAACAGACAAAACTCTGGGCTCTAAAACACCAGCGATTGTGTTTCCCCGGTGAGAGGAAACCCCACGGTGTGGAAAGCAATCCGGTTCAGGTCGCTAAGTTAAACCTCAGAAGAGTTCCCTGGTCCCACCAGGCGCTCAGTTGCCAGCCCAGAGCCACACACCTTCGTGTCCTGATTACCGTCCCAAACAGAACTGTGGGCACCAAAACACCAGAGACTGGGATTTCCAGTCGAGCGAAAACCCCACAGTGCAGGAAGCAATCGGGACCAACCTCAGGTCACCCAAACAATCCCTGGAAAAGGACCCCAGTCCAGCGGGCTCTAAGCCACCAGCCCAGAATGGGGTGCTTAACCACCATCCCAGAGACCTGCCTGCACTCCCAACTCACCATGCCAGACAGAACTGTGGGCCCCAGGGCACCAGAGACTGGGTTTCTCTGTCAGGAGGAAACCCCATAGTGAGGGAAATATCAGGTCTGACCTCAGGGCACTCAACCAACCCCACCCCCGGAAAGTTCTCAGGAAAAGTTTCTGGGTTTCAGCAGGTGCCCAGGCACTCAGGCGCCCAGTCGCCAGTGAGCCAGAGCCACGCACCTGCGCCTGTGTGATCTACTAGCCATCCCAGAAAGAACTGCGAACCCCAAACCACCACAGATTGGCGTCCCTGTCTGGAGGAAACCCCACAGTGGGGTAAACATCAGGTCTGACCTCAGGACACCCAGCTCCAGAAGTTTCTGGGTTCCCAGAGGCTCTTGGCTCTGGCCTCCTACTGCAAGTATGAGTGCTATGCTCACCTGCCACTGATTACTGCTAGAGCACTGGGGCACACAGCTCCAACCTCAGAACTACAGAAGCCTGAGAGCCACTGGAGCAGCCCCCAGATACTGCTCCAAGGTCCAACCAGTTATCCCTAGCTAAACTGATGAAACAGCAGGGCTCCCAGGTTCTTCAAGACGGCTGTGCCCAGCAAACACAGCATAACAGCAGCAACAACAGCTCACTAAATCCAGAGCAAGAAACCCAGTGGCAGGGCAGCCATCTCCAGGACATCTCCTGGAAAGAGGAGAGCAGTTACCACACAGGTCCATACACATGAGGTTAACTGTGGCAATTCCTGAGAAACACCACCATTCAGTTTACCATACCCAAAAAGCTGAGAAGGCCTCCTTCAGAACCCTAACAAGGGGATTCTCCCCACCCCAGGATTCCAGCAGGCATGAGAAATTAACAGCCAACATGTGAGACAGCCAGATGGGTAGAGACCAGCGTAAAAGCACAAGCAACAAGGGGAAAAGCAATATGGCATCCCCAGAACCCAGTTATCCAGGGACAAATAGCCCTGGACACCCTAACATAAGTGAAATTCAAGAAGACAACCTTAATCTATGTTTATAAAGAGGATAATGGAGGAAACAAATAAAAATGTGTAAAGAATTAGAGGAAGATAAAGTCAAACAGATTATGGTCATCCAAAAAGAAATACAGGAAGATGCAGCCAAAAAGTTTGTGGCCTTTGAATGGAAATAATTAAGTCACTGAAAGAAATAAAAGAAACAAACAGGTGAAGGAACTGAAGGAAAATACAGTCAGAGAGATGAAAGAAATCAATAAAACTATGCAAGACCTGAAGATAGAATTGGAAAAATTGAAGAAAGCACAAACGGAGCTTGTAGAAAGGAAGAACTTAAGAAAGAAAACAAGAACTACAAAGGTAAGCATAACCAACAGACTACAAGAAATGGCAGAAAGAATCTCAGGTGACAAGGATAAAATAGAAGAAATCGATGTGTCCATCAAAGAAAGTAATAAATCTAAAAAATTCCTAACACAAATCATCCAAGAATCCAAGACAACATGAAATGATGAAACCTAAATATAATAGGAATAGAGGAAAAAGAAGATTCCCGTCTCCAAGGTCCAGAAAATATTTTCAACAAAAACATAGAAGAAATTTTTCCCAATTTAAAGGAGAGGCCTATAAGAGGCCTACAGAACACCTAATAAATTAGACCAGAAAAGAAAATCTTCCTGCCACATAATAATCAAAACAGTAAGTATACAGAACAAAGAAAAAATACTAAAAGCTGCAAGGGAAAAAGGCCAAGTAACATACAATGGCAAACCCATCAGAATCACACCTGACTTCTCAACAGACACCATGAAAGCCAGAAGGGCCTGGACGGATATCATGCAGACCCTAAGAGAACACAGATGTCAGCCCATACCCAGCAAAACTCTCTGACATCACAAATGGAGAAAACAAGATACGCAACGACAAAACTAAATTTCAACAATACCTACACACAAATCCAGTTTTACAGAAGATACCAAAAGGAAAAATACAACCCAAGAACACTGACTACTTTCAGGAAAACACAGGAAATAAATGACTTCACTACAACAAAACAAAAAGTAGCCAAGCACAAAAACTTAAATACCACAGCCAAAATCAAAGGAGCTAACAGCCACTGGGGAAGGACACTTCATACTCATCAAGGGAAAATTCCACCAGGAAGACATCACAATCCTGAACATCTATGCCCCAAATACAAGGGCACTCACATGTGTAAAAGAAACATTAATAAAACTTAAACCACTCATAGATTGCCACACATTAATAGCAGGAGAATGCAACACCCACTCTCAGCAAAGGACAGGTCAACAAAAAAGAAATTAAACAAAGAAACAATGACTCTAACAGAGGTCATGAATCAAATGAACCTACCAGACATCTACAGAACCTTACACCTAAACACAAAAGAATCTACCTTCTTCTCAGCACCTCATGGAACTTTCTCCAAAATACACCATATAGTTGGTCACAAAGCAAGCCTCAACAGATACAAGAAGAATGAAATAATCCCTTGTATCCTACCTGACCAACATGGACTAAAGAAGGACCTCAACAACAAGAGAAATAGAAAAAAGCCTACCCAAACAAAACATGGAAACTGAACAACTAGCTACTCAATGACAGATGGATCAGGAAAGAAACTAAAGTTTTCCTAGAATTCAATGCAAATGAAAGCACAACATACCCAAATTTATGGGACACAGTGAAAGCAGTGCTAAGAGGAAAGTTCATAGCACTAACTGCCTTCAGAAAGTAGCTTGACAGATGCTGAGCCTGATGGGCAACTGTTGGGCAGAGTGAATGGAATTTTAGGTAAGAACTGGGAAATAGTAAGAGCTGGAGAGGACAGGGTCTCCACAAGGAGAGCAACAGAACAAGAAAATTTGAACACAGGGAACTTCCCAGAGACTCATACTCCAACCAAGGACTATTCATGGAGATAACCCAGAACCCCTGCACAGATGTAGCCCAGGGCAGTTCAAAGTCCAATTGGGTTACATAGTAATGTGAAGAGGGACTGACTCTGACATAATCTGATTGGCCTGCTCTTTGATAACCTCCCCCTGGGGGGGGGGGAGCAGCCTTACCAGGCCATAGTAGAGGACAATGTAGCCACTTTTGATGTGAACTGATAGACTAAGATCAGAAAGGAGAGGAGAACCTCCCCTATCAGTGGACTTGGGGAGTGGCATGCAAGCAGAGGGAGGAGGGAGGGTGGGATTGGGAGGGAAGGAAGGAGGGGCTTATGGGGGGGATGCAGAATGAATAAAGTGTAATTGATGAAAAATTAAAAAAAAAAGAGGAAAAAAATAATTTAAGAACCTTAAATGACTTTCAAAAGTGGAGGAAAACATGGAGTTAGTCAATTGGCATGGAGCACGTCTAGCCCCTGGGGGCAATGGTCTCCTGAACCTACTCAGACCTCGGACACCACCACTGCTAGTTCTAGAACTGATGCAGGATGTTCCAACGAGGGGGTTAAGGCTTCTCATAATATTTCCTATAAGCCCACACCTGTTTGTTTATATCCCCCATTTTTATTCATTATTAGCCAGATAGAGCCAAGTAATTGTGGTAATGATACTTGCTTTTTTGCCCAATGCTGGAATGCTAGTAAATTTAGGTATGCCCTGGTTACTCGCATGCCTCACTGTGTGCCTGTGCCCGTTGATGCCCCTCACGCTATGACTCTCTTCAGACAGAAAAGGGATCTTGGAACTACAGCCACCACTGTTACTACCATCTCATTGGCGGCTGTTGGAGCTACCACCGGGGCATTAGCCATGAGTCATACTGGGCAGACTGCTCAGACCCTGAACAATCATTTAGCCAATGTAGCTCATGCCTTAGTTGTACAAAAAGGAATTAATGCTCAACTAAAAGGAAGCTTGATGGTGTTCAATCAGAGGATTGACCTCGTGCAGGAGCAAATTGATACCCTATGGCAAATCGCTCAACTTGGCTGTCAATGAAAATATGCTGGACTTTGAGTCACTAGCATATAACATGAGAATTTTTCCTGTGCTGCAAATCTGTATAAACAATTGTCGAGCTATATTTTAGGTAATTGGACTGGAGAATTCGATACTACAATGGAGCAGCTGAGAGTGGCCATTGTCACAGTAAATTCTACCAGAGTGGACGCAGGACTAGCCACAGGATTATCATCATGGATTGCTGCAGCCATGAATCATCTGAAGGAATGGGCGGGCATGGGAGCGTTAGCAGGCCTTCTGGTGTTGGTCTCCTTGGTTTGCCTGTGGTATATATGCAAGATTAGAGTCTCACAACAGTGTGATGCAGCCATGATCATTCAGGCCTTTACAGCCATTGAAGCAGGACAGTCTCCCCAAGCATGGTTGGATACCATAAAAAGCTAAAATGTTATGCTCAGGATGCGAGGCTAAGCACTGCACTCAGGGTCAGCCGCTTTGGACCCAGAGAAGAGCATGTCTGATTGCATGCGGGTTGATGCCCCAGGTCCTGCCTCTGAGAAAAAGGTATCTGACGGGTCTGGTGCTCTTTGGGTGGATGACACCTAAATGAACATCAGTACAAAGTCCCAATTTATTTCTAATATCAAAGATCAGACCTCTACTCTTGCCTGATGTGTCTAAAACAAAAAGGGGGAACTGTAGAGAGCTGCGGAATGCTATGCCTTAAAGATGGAGCTGGTTTCTGCCTTCCACCTTCCTGATGGTGAGTGCTCTCTGTCACGAACAATTCCACATTTGGCTAAGGCTGAGGATCTGGCTTGATTCCATGTATGTGGACCTATCTGCATTGCCCACATGGCACCCTGGGGTTGGCTACCCAGAGGCTATTTAAGCTGTGGGCTGGCTTTCCCCAGGGTCAGATGATTGTTCAAGGTTCCTGAATAAACTGCATTGAAAAAAAAAAAAAGAGATCAGAATCTGACCCAAATTTTAAGAGCTTCTGTTATAGCTAGGCTCTTAAAAACCAGTATAAAAGGATTAGTTTGAATATAGATCAGAGATAGCCAGTCAGCATTTAGGAAAATAATAAATTATGTATATCTATACATTTCTGTAAAAATCAAGATAATCTCTTATATAATAAAAAGTAAGCACAGAAAAAAAAAAGAAAGTAGCTTGAGACATCTCATACAAACAATTTGATGGCTCACCTAAAAGCCCTAGAAAAAAAGAAGCAGACACACCAAACAGGAGTGTGTCTGAAAATAATCAAACTGAGGGCTGAAATCAATAAGTTAGAAATAAATAAAATAATTCAAAGAATCAATGAGATCAAGAGCTGGTACTTTGAGAAAATCAATAAGATAGACAAACCCTTAGCCAAACAAATTAAAAGGCAGAGAGACACTATCCAATTCAACAAAATCAGAAGTGAAAAGGGGGACAAAATGAGACACTGAGGAAATCCAAACAATCATTAGGTTTTACTTACCCCACAAAATTTGATAATCTAAATGAAATGGACAATTTTCTTGATCAATTCCACTAACCAAAGCTGAATCAAGACCAGATAAATCAATTAAATAGTCCTATATCTTCTAAGGAAATAGAAGCTGTCATCAAAAGTCTTGCATCCAAAAAAAGTCCAGGACCAGATGGTTTCAGTGCCCAATTCTACCAAACCTTCAAAGAAGAGCCAACACCAACACTCTTCAAACTATTCCACAAAATAGAAACAGAAGGAACACTACCAAACTCATTCTATGAAGCCACAGTCACCTTGGTACCTAAACCACACAAGACCCAAAAAAGAAGAGCATTTCAGGCCAATTTCCCTTATGCAAAAGTACTCAACAAAATACTTGCAAACCGAATACAAGAACACATAACAGATATCATCCACTATGACCAAGTAGGCTTCATCCAGGTATGCAGGGGTGGTTCAATATACGGAAATCCATCAATGTAATCAAACATATAAACAAACTGAAAGAAAAAAAAAAACCACATGAAAATCTCCTTAGATCTGAAAAGGTATTTGACAAAAATCCAACATCCATTCATGTTTAAAGTCTTGGAGAGATCAGGGAAATAAGGCACTTACATAAACACAGTAAAGACAATGTACAGCAAGCCTATAGCCAACATCAAACTAAATGGAGAGAAACTTAAATCAATCCCACTGAAGTCAGGGACAAAGCAAGGCTTCCCCCTCTCTCCATATCTCTTCAACATAGTTCTGGAAGTCCTTGCTAGAGCAGTAAGACAATTAAAGGAGATCAAGGTGATACAAATAGGAAAGGAAGAAGTCAAAGCATCACTATTTGCAGATGATATGATAGTATACCTGTGTGACCCCAAAAATTCTACCAGGGAACTCCTACAGTTGATTAACACCTTCAGCAAAGTGGCTGGATACAAAATTAACTCAAAAAAAACCAGTAGCCCTCCTGTATACAAAAGACAAAAGGGCTGAGAATGAAATTAGGGAAACAACACCCCTCACAATAGCCACAACGGACATAAAGTACCTTGGTGTGACTCTAACAAAGCAAGTCAAAGACTTGAGTGAAAAAAATTTCCAGTATCTGAAGAAAGAAATACAAGAAGATAACAGAAGATGGAAAGATCTCCCATGTTCATGGCTTGGCAGGATTAGCATAGTAAAAATGGCCATCTTACCAAAAGCAATCTACAGATTCAACACAATTCCCATCAAATTACCAACACAATTCTTTTCAGACCTGGAAAGAAAAATTCTCAACTTCATATGGAACAAGAAACCCACAATCTCTAAAACAATCCTCTACAATAGAAGATTTTCTGGAGGTATCTCCATCCCTGATCTCAAGCTGTACTATAGAGCAACAATAGTAAAAACTGCATGGTACTGGCATATAAACAGAATGGTGGATCAATGGAATTGAATAGAAGACCCTGAAATAAACCCACACACTTACGGACACCTGATTTTTTTAAGATTTATTTCTTTATTTTACATATGTGTGCTCTATTTGCATGTACATTTGCATGACAGAAAAGGGCCCCAGATCTTATTATAGGATGGTTGTGAGCCATCATGTGGTTGCTGGGAATTTAACTCAGGACCTCTGGAAGACCAGACAGTGCTCTTAACCTCTGAGCCATCTCTCCAGCCCTAGAGACCTGATTTTTGACAAAGATGCCAAAACCATACAATGGAGATAAGATAGCATCTAACTGGATGTCTACATGTAGAAAAATGCAAATAGGTCCATATTTATCACCCTGTACAAACCTAAAGTCCAAGTGGATCAAAAACCTCAACATAAAACCAGACACACTAAACCTATTAGAAGAAAAAGTGGGGAAGAGTCTTGACCTCATTGGCACAGGTACAACTTCCTGAACAGAACACCAACAGCACAGGCTCTAAGATGTACAATCAATAAATGGAACCTCATGAAACTGAAAAGCTTCTATAAAGCAAAGAACACTGTTTTCAGAACAAAATGACTGCCTACAGATTGGGAAAGGATCTTCACAAGCCCTATATCTGACAGAGGACTAATATCCAAAATACATAAAGAACTCAAGAAGTTAAATACCAACAAATCAAGTAATCCAATTAAAAAATGGGGTACAGAGCTAAACAGAGAATTCTCAAAAGAGGAATGTCAAAAGCAGAGAAATATTTAATGAAATGCTCAAGATCCTTAGTCATCAGGGAAGTACAAATCAAAACGACCCTGAGATTTCATCTTACACCCATCAGAATGGCTAAGATCAAAAACTCAAGTGACAACACATTATGGAGAGGATGTGGAGAAAGGGGAAACCCTCCTTCAATGCTGGTGGGAATGTAAACTTGTACAACCACTTTGGAAATCAATCTGGTGCTTTCTTAGACAACTAGGAATACTGCTTTCTCAGGATCCAGCTATACTACTCCTAGGAATATAACCAAAACATGTTCAAGTATATAAAAAGGACATTTGCTCAGCCATGTTTTGTAGAAGCTTTATTTGTAATAGCCAGAAGCTGGAAACAACCCCATGTCCCTCAACTGAGGAAAGGATACATTGTGGTACATTTACACAATGGAATACTACCCAGCAATTAAAAACAAAGAAATCATGAAATTTATAGGCAAATAGTGGGATCTAGAAAAGATCATCCTGAGTGAGGTATCCCAGAAACAGAAAGACACACAGGGTATACACTCACTCATAAGTGGCTATTAGACATACAATATAGGATAAACATACTAAAATCTCTACACCTAAAGAAGCTAATCAGGAAGGAGGGTCTGGGTAAGATGCACAATCCTCATTCAGAAAGGCAAAGAGGATAGATATCAGAAGAGGGAGAAAACAGGCAACAGGACAGGAGCCTACCACAGAGGGCCTCAGTAAGGTATTAAAGCAGATACTAAGACTTATAGCCAAACTTTGGGCAGAGTGCAGGGAATCTTATGAAAGAAGGGGGAGATAGAAAGACCTGGAGGGCACAGGGGCTCCACAAGGAGAGCAACAGAACCAAAAAATCTGGGCACAGGAGTCCTTTCTGAGACTGATACTCCAACCAAAGACCATTCATGGAGATAACCTAGAACCCCTGCATGTAGCCCATGGCAGTTCAGTATCTAAGTGGGTTCCCTGGTGATAGGAACAGGGACTGTCTCTGACATGAACTCAGTGGCTGGCTCTTTGATCACATCCTCCTCACGGGGGAGAGGCAGCCTTACCAGGCCACAGAGGAAGTAAGTGCAGCCATTCCTGATGAGACCTGATAGACTGAGATCAGAGGGAAGGGGAGGAAGATCTCTTCTATCAGTGGACTGAAGGAGGAGCATATGTGGAGAAGGAGGGAGGGTGGGATTGGAAGGGGAAAAGGGAGGGGGCTACAGGTGGGATACAAAGTCAATAAACTTGTAATTGGTAAAAATTAAAAAAAAAAACACTTAAAATAGAGAACTGTGAAGCATAGTCTTGTGAACAGAGAGCTAATTTACAGAAAACGTTTACTACGCTTGCATGTACATAATATCCTAAAATACAACACTCCTGGGTTAGCCAGAAACTGTGAGTAGATTATAGAAGGAAATCCTATGAAATTTGGTGAATTTTACTATGTATACTAAAATGTACATATATTGTGTGGTGTGTGTGACTTGCTTAAATCTTACTAAATAAGCTGGACTGACTGACCAGCAAGCCCCAGAATTCTTCTTTTCCCCCCTTCCTAGAACTGGGATTTAAAACACATGTCACCACAACCAGCCTTTTTCTGTGGGTTCTGGGGGTAAAACTCAGGTCTTTGTGCTTACAAGACACTTTATTACCTGAGTGACCTGGCCCCAGTCCCCTAAACATGCATTTTCTTGGGATTGGGAGGAGACGAGGGAGGAGGCCACAGCTAGAATACAATTGAATAAATTGTAATAAATGATTATAAAAAAATTAAAAAGTAATGTTTAAAGGTGTAAGTAATTATGACTCAGCCATTGTATATAAATAAATTTTAAAAAAAAGCTCCCATGAATATGAGCCAGGAAATTTTTCCTGTCATGTGTCATTGGTTTTTAGTTCCTATCTCTAGCACTTAATAAACAAATCAGATTTGTTTATTATTATCACAGAGAAAATATCAAATACTGGTAAGCCTAACTGCATTTTTGCAGTCTTTATTGTGACTTTTTGACACAATTAAAAAAAAAAAAAACTCTCTCCAGCATTACTCACAAACTTCTAGCAAAGGAACTATGTGTGAAAAGGAAGTCACAGATATTTCTTGCAGACAGATCATTCTGTGCTTAACATGGTTAAGAACTTACTGTCAGAAATCAGCTAGCAATGATTTCTTAGAACTGCCTCCCACTGAGTACATAATTATTACATGATAAATCTCAGTCTTGGAAACTTAAACATTCTGAAAAAGAGCAAGTCCTATGTAGCATTGCTTGGTGGAATTATGGAACCATGCCTTGTAATCAAGAAAGCTCAGTTCATCTCTAAGCATTACTTAAAATAGAAAGGAATCTTATATTGATTTTAACAATAGGAGGTCATTATGATGTGTTCCTCCAATTTAGGTTTGTAAACAACCTGTGAGCACTAAATCCCCTCACTCAGAGAAAATCTAAATCAAGATGGGAGGCATTTTCATCTCCCCCTGATGGGGGAGCAGCCTTGCCAGGCCACAGAAAAAGACAATGCAGCCAGTCCTGATGAGACCTGATTGGCTAGGGTCAGATGGAATAGGAGGAGGACCTCCCCTATCAGTGGACTTGGGGAGAGGCATGGGAGGAGATGAGGTTGAGAGGGTGGGATTGGGAGGGGATGAGGGAGAGGGCTACAGCTAAGATACAAAGTGAACAAACTGTAATTTCTTTAAAAAATAATAAATATTTTTTAAAAAAAGAAAGAAAAAAGAAGGGAGGCATTTCATATCAGACAATGAACACTGGTACACATAGATATTAAATGATGACTTTCCAAATAGGAAAATACAAAATAAATTTCAAATATGTCAGGGGAAGACAAATACCCAAAATGAGATAAACCCAATACATTAAAGTACCCAGTCCTATCATGGGACTTGATAATTGCTGGCAATGATATCTGTGGTAAAACTGTGCCTTATGCATACTTCGGTATCTCACATACTTTTTCTATTTCTGTGATTCATTCCATAATCATGCATTTATTATTTTGAGGAGAAAAACTAATTATCAGTAGTTAAAACATGTAGCAATATAAATTTATAATTTGGTCTGATATGATACAAGGGATTATTACAGTCTTCTTGTGTCTGTTGAGGCTTGATTTGTGCCCAATTATGTAGTCATCTTTGGAGAAGATTCCATGGGGTGTTGAAAAGAAGTGTGTGAATACTTTATTACAATTATTTGTATTTGGGTGAAAAGTTCTGTAATCATCTATTAAGTCCATTTAATTTAAGACCTCTGTAAGTGTCATTATTTCTCTATTTAGCTTTTGTCACAATGATCTTTCCCTTGGTAAAAGTGGAGTGTTGAAGTTTATAAATATAAATTTATAATTTGGTCTGATATGATACAAGGGATTATTACAGTCTTCTTGTGTCTGTTGAGGCTTGATTTGTGCCCAATTATGTAGTCATCTTTGGAGAAGATTCCATGGGGTGTTGAAAAGAAGTGTGTGAATACTTTATTACAATTATTTGTATTTGGGTGAAAAGTTCTGTAATCATCTATTAAGTCCATTTAATTTAAGACCTCTGTAAGTGTCATTATTTCTCTATTTAGCTTTTGTCACAATGATCTTTCCCTTGGTAAAAGTGGAGTGTTGAAGTTTCCCACTATTAAGGTGTTGAGATCAATGTGTGATTTAAGCTTTAATAAAGTTTCTTTTACAAATGCAGGAGCCCTTGTGTTTGGGGCATAGATGTTCAGAATTGTGATGTCCTCCTGGTGGATTTTTTCTTTGATAAGAATGACTGTCCCTCGCCATCTCTTTTGATTAATTTTGGTTGAAAGTCGATTTTATTAATTATTAGGATGACTACTCCAGCTTTCATCTTGGGTCCTTTTGCATGGAAAACCTTTTTCCAGCCCTTTACTCTGAGGTAGTATCTATCTTTGTTTCAGAGGTGTGTTTCTTGATTGCAGCAGAATGTTGGATCTTGTTTCTGCAACCATTATTTTTATTGGAGAGTTGAGTCCATTGATGTTGATAAACAATAGTGACCAATGAATGTTAGTTCCTTTTATTGTGGAATTGGTTGTGATGGTATGTTTGTGTGCTTATTTTCTTTAGATTTTTTTGTTGTGATAGTATTTTTATGCTGTGTTTTCCTGGGTGTAATTAATATCTTTGGGTTGGAGTTTTTCCTTCTATTATCTTCTGTAGGGCTGGGTTTCTGTGCATATATTGTTTAAATTTTTTGTCATGAAATATTTTGTTTTCTCCATCTATGTTGATTAAAAGTTTTGATGGGTACAGTAGTCTGTACCCATTTGTGTGGTCTCTTAGTGTCTGCATGATTTCCACCCAGGCCCTTCTGGCTTTCATAGCCTCTGTTGAGAAGTCTGGTGTGATTCTGATAGGTCTTCCTTTTTATGTTTCTTGGCCTTTTTTCCCATGCCACTTTTAATATTTTTTTCTTTGTTCTGTAGACTTCATGTTTTGATTATTATGTGGTATGAGGAATTTCTTTTCTGGTCTAGTCTATTTGGTGTTCTGTATGCCTCTTGTATGTTTAAGGGCATCTCTTTCTTTAGGTTGGGAAATTGTCTTCTATGATTTTCTCAAAAATGTTTTCTGGGCCTTCGAACCTGGAATCTTCTCTTTCATCTATTCCTATTATTCTTAGATTTCTTCTCTTCATGGTGTCCTTGATTTCTTGGATGTTTTGTGTCAGGAACTTTTCTGTTTTTATGTTTTCTTTGAGAGAAGTACTTATTTCTTTAACTGCATCTTCAATGTCTGAGAGTCTCTCCTCATCTCTTCTATTCTATTTATGATGCTTATCTCTATAGTTCCTTCTCTCTTCTCTAAGTTTGCCATCCCCTAGGTTTTCTCTGTTTTATTTATAGATTCTAATTCTACTTTCATGTCTTGAACAATTTTATACATTTCCTTGAACTGTTTGATTGTGGATTCCTTTCTGTCCATAATTGCCTCTATTTGTTTGGATGTATTTTCCTGTATTTCTTTGAGAGATTTGTTTTTTTCCTTTTTATGTGCCACTAATAACTGCATAATTTTAGTTTTAAGATCATTTTTCTGTGTTTCAGCCGAATTAGAATTTCTATTGATTTTTTGGGTTTCCGGTGGTTCCATGATGTCATTTAGCCATCTGGTTGTCCTTAGCCTTGGCTGTTTATTCCTGGAGACTGTACCACAGATTGGGTCCACCTGTTTCTGAAGTCTGGAGTAGTCTTCAGGAAGATGAGAGAGGTCCAAGGGCATAAGAAAGACTGCTGGCAATTTGGATATAGCAGACTTTGTGCTCCTACTACTCATATTTGTCTGGGCTGTACCATCTTTGATCTGGGATCCGTGTGCTTCTATTGTTCACATGGTCTCCACAGAATGACCAGCAGAACCATGGCTTGGATGCTGGGAAGCTGTCCCAGGAATCCTGATACTGTCCTCAGGGGAGCAGAAGGGATCTGATAGTTGGCTGCCAGAGTGGAGAGTCCCTGGACAGGGGCTCCCACACTCGCTGGTGTATGCAGAAAGTGCTGGGGTCCACAGTTTGTGGCTCTCAGATCTGCCGCAGAGGCCTGGATTTGATCAACCCCAAATGTCCCAGGAAACCTGACACTGCCCACAGGGGAGTGGGAGGGATCCAATGTCTGGCTGCTAGAGCACAGGGCCCCTGACCCTGAGGCTCCTCAGGCACTTGCAGGAGTATGCAGAAAGTGCTGGGGGTCCATATTTCCCAACTCTTGGACTCAGGACACAGCCACTGGGGGCTGGATGCAATCGACCCTTCCAGTCCAGGATGTACCAAAGCCGATGCCCTGGGTCCAGAAACCTGTTCACTCGCTGGTTTTGGAATTTCAGATTCTCTTTCCCTAAGATATGGTGCACTAAGGTCGCTGCCCATCTTAGAACCCAACCACAATAACATATTGTGACACTCATATGCTTTATGTGTCACCCAAAATAAAATAAAAATAAAAATAAACCACCTACTTTTGTACTCTGCGTGTAAGTCCTAAATGCTTTGAGGTTATTTTAATAAATTTTTACTTATTGTAAAGTAATATTAAAGTTTAACCTCTTCTCACAGAATTGAAAACAATAATATTTATTCTATCGGCTCACTTTTTTCCTATCCAACATATAAAATAAAGATTTCCATTACTATTAAACTAGGCTTAAAAAAAATAGGTTTGTAAGCAAGAAATGTTTTAGGCAATGAGAAAACACCATGGGAAAGGCTAACATAAAGATGGGAAATTCTCATTTTGAGCACCAATGTATAGGCCTTTACATTTTGAACATGATTTACTGATGCAGTGAATGAATTTTCTAAGGGTGCATGGTGCACCACACTTTACACCAAATGCTAGAAATAAAAGATTGATGTGACGGAGGCTCCAAGATGACGAGAACAAGCATGTACCATATCTGAGGGTCAGAGGATCCGAAACTAGTGAGTGGAGGAGAAGCTGAAGCCAACGTTGAGGCTTGCTGAGCCAGAGGGGACAACCCATGAGACAGAATGCAGACCCAGGCCTCCCTGCTCTGCTGCTGCAGCTGCCACGCCCCAAACACGAGCCCAGCTCTGACTGAGGCAGCGGAAGTGGCAGCTGTACTGAACTCCCAGCTTGGTAACTTAGACAGCAGAGGTGGCCCTGCTCGGCTGCTGCAGCAATTGGCCCAAGCACAAGCCGCCCTGTTTGGGGGTGACTGAGACTGAAGAGGCAGCAGCAACTACTGGCCTCCCTGCAGAGCCGCCAAACAGTGGACGCCACTGACAGACCTCCTACACTTTTTTTGGGGGGGGCCCAAATCTGAGAGTAGAGAACCTAGAGAATGGGGAGAGGGGACCCATGTGCTTTCCGGATAGGCCTGCAAGTGAGAGAGTGCAGAGCACCAGATCCAGGGTCCCTATATACTAGCAGCCAGATATCTGAGCCCTCCAACCCACACCCCCACTGTGGGTAACATAGGGATCCGTGGGACAACGTTCTCAACATTCAAGCCCCTGTTCTATGGATCTCCCAGTGGAATCCAGGAAAACAATTTCTAGAAATAATTCCTGGAGCCAAGATGGCTCAGCTCAGACAGATCTGAGTGCCTGCAGTAGAGTACAACAGGCCAGTGGGCCACTGATGCATTCAGTGGACCTGTACATGCACGCTGCACCTAGGAAGCCTGCTAACACTCACACCTGAACCTACACTCTGTGCTTCCAGGTATCTACATGCAGTAGCACCCAGTCCTCCAAGGCGCACTTCCACCCACACTCCCACAATCGCACACATGCGCCTGCAACTTTCCTCCCTTAGCTACCGCTGAAACACCAACATGCACTCCCGAACCAGTAGACCTCTGTCATCTTCCTGAAGAATACTCCAGACTCCAAAGACAGAAAGATCCAGTCTGAAGTACAGTGAAGGTTATGAATAAGCAGATGGCTAAAAGGTCGGTGTAAGAACGCATCCAACAAATATCAGGACATTATGGCTTCACCAGCAACCCCAAAAATAAACAGATATTTTAATTCATCAGAAATACAAGAAAATGATCTCAAAGCTATGTTGAACCAGTTATTAAAGGCATGTAAAGAGCAAACAAACAAAGTTCCCAAAGAAATACAGGCAAATACAGCCGAACAAATAGAGGCACAAGTACTGGCAAATAGGAAGAAAACTAACAAAAAATAGAGGCCATCATGGAAAGACAGGAATCCACATTAAAACAGATAAAGTAAATAGTGCAAGACATGAAAACAGAATTAGAATCAATAAAGAAAACACAAACAGAAAACCCTGCAGCTGGAGAACTTAGAGAAAAGATTTGGAACCACAAAGATAAGCATCACTAACAGAATACAAGAGATGGAGGACAGAGTCTTAGGTGCTGAAGAAAAAATTGCAGAAATTGATACATCTTGCAAAGAAAAAGTAAAATCAGGAAAGTCCAAAACACAAAACATCCAAGAAATCAAGGACACCATGAAAAGACGAAATATAAGAATAATAGGAATAGACAAAAAAGAAGATTCCAAGCTCCAAGGACCAGAAAATATTTTCAAGAAAATCATAGGAAAAAAAATTCCCAACTTAAAGAAAGAGATGTCCATAAACAGACAAGAAGCATAGAGAACACCAAATAGACTAGACCAGAAAAGAAACTCCTCACATCACATCATAGTCAAAACACTAAATCTACAGAACAAAGAAAAAATATTAAAGGCATCAAGGGAAAAAGGCCAAGTAACTTATAAAGGTAGAACTATCAGAATCACACCAGGCTTCTCATCAGAAACTATGAAAACCAGAAGGTTCTGGGCAGATGTCATATAGACACTAAGAGACCACAGATGCCAGCCCAGACTACAAAAGATACTAGAAGGAAAACTCCAATCCAACGAAAACAACTATACCCAAGAAAACATAGGATACAGATAATTTCCCAACAAAAATTAGAAGAAAACAAGCAATGAATCACAGTAATGCCACCAACTCCACAATAAAAGAAACTAACATTGGTCACTATTATCTATCAACATCAATGGACTCAACTCTCCAATAAAAAGGCAGACTAAAAGAATGGTTGCAGAAACAGGATCCAACATTGTGCTGCATCCAAGAAACACACCTCTACAACAAAGATAAACACTACCTCAGAGTAAAAGGCAGGAAAAATGTTTTTCAAGCAAATGGACCCAGAAAACAAGCTGGGGTACCTAACCTAATATCTAATAAAATAGACTTTCAACCAAAATTAATCAAAAAGAGGAGGAGTGGTACTTCAGTCTCATCAAAGGAAAAATCCACCAGGAGGACATCACAATTCTGGACATCTATGTCCCAAATACAAGACCACCTACATTTGTAAATGAAACATTATTAAAGCTTATATCACACATCAATATCAACACATTAATAGTGGGACACTTCAACACTCAACTCTCACCAAGGGACAGATCATCTAAACAGAAGCTAAATAGGGAAATAATGACACTTACAGAGGTCCTAAATCAAATGGAACTAATAGATATCTACAGAACTTTTCACCCAAACTCAAAAGAGTATACCTTCTTTTTAGCACCTCATGGAACCTTCTCCAAAATTGACTACATACTCAGTCACAAAGCAAGCCTCAAAAGATACAAGAAGATCAGAATAATCCCTTGTATCCTATCAAACAACCATGGCCAAAAACTAGACCTCAATAACAACAGAAATAACAAAAAGCCTACATACACAGGGAAACTAAACAAGTCTCTCCTCAATAACAGCTTGGTCAGGGAAGAAATAAAGAAAGAAATTAGAGACTTCCTAAAATTCAATGAATATGAAGGCACGACTTACCTAAACTTATGGATAGGTTGTGCTAATGAAAGGAGTGCTAAGAGGAAAGTTCATAACACTAACTGCCTCCATAAAGAAGTTGGAGACAAGAAAGAAATTAGGGAAACAACACCCTTCACAATAGCCACTAATAACATAAAGTACCTTGGTGTGACTCTAACCAAGCAAGTGAAAGACCTGTTTGAGAAAAACTTCAAGTCTCTGAAGAAAGAAATCGAAGAAGATATCAGAAGATGGAAAGATCTCCCGTGCTCATGGATTGGTAGGATTAACATTGTGAAAATGGCCATACTGCCAAAAGCAATCTACAGATTCAATGCAATTCCCATCAAAATACCAACTCAATTCTTTACAGACCTTGAAAAAAAGATTCTCAGCTTCATATGGAGAAACAAAAAACCCAGAATCTCCAAAACGATCCTGTACAACAACAGATCATCTGGAGGTATCTCCATCCCTGATCTCAAGCTGTACTACAGGGCAACAGTAATAAAAACTGCATGGTATTGGCATAGAAACAGAAAGGAGGATCAATGGAACCGCATAGAAGACCCAGAAATAAACCCGCACACCTATGAATACTCGATATTTGACAAAGAAGCCAAAACCATTCAATGGAAAAAAGACAGCATCTTCAACAAATGGTGCTGGACCAACTGGATGTCTACATGCAGAAAAATGAAAATAGATCTATATTTCTCACCCTGCACAAAACTAAAGTCAAAGTGGATCAAGGACCTCAACATAAAACCAGATACCCTAAATCAATTGGAAAAAAAGTGGGGAACAGCCTAGAACTCATTGGCACAGGAGACAACTTCCTGAACAGAACACCAACAGCACAGGCTCTAAGAGCAACAATCAATAAATGGGACCTCATGAAACTGAAAAGTCTCTGTAAAGCAAAGGATACTGTCATCAAAACAAAACGACTGCCTACAGATTGGGAAAGAATCTTCACCAACCCTTTATCTGACAGAGGACTAATATCCAGTATATACAAAGAACTAAAGAAGCTGAAAAGCAGCAAACCAAGTAATCCAATTAAAAAATGGGGAACAGAGCCAAACAGAGAATTCTCGACAGAGGAATATCGAATGGCAGAAAAACACTTAAAGAAATGCTCATCCTCATTAGCCATCAGGGAAATGCAAATCAAAACGACCCTGAGATATCACCTTACACCCATCAGAATAGCCAAGATGAAAAACTCAAGTGACAACTCATGCTGGAGAGGATGTGGAGAAAGGGGAACCCTCCTCCACTGCTGGTGGGAATGTAAACTGGTACAACCACTCTGGAAAGCTATCTGGCGCTTTCTAAGACAATTAGGAATAGTGCTTCCTCAAGACCCAGCTATACCACTGCTAGGTATATACCCAAAGTTCGTTCAAGTACACAAAAGGGATACTTGCTCAACCATGTTTATAGCAGCTTTATTTGTAATAGCCAGAACCTGGAAACAACCTAGATGTCCATCAACGGAGGAATGGGTACAGAAATTGTGGTATTTTTACACAATGGAATACTACTCAGCAATCAAAAAGAAGGAAATCATGAAATTTGCAGGCAAATGGTGGGATCTAGAAAAGATCATTCTGAGTGAAATATACCAGAAGGAGAAAGACAAACATGGGATATACTCATTTATATAGACCTATAAGATATGATAAACATAATGAAATCTATACACCTAAAAAAGATAATCAATTGAGCGGACATGGGGTAAGATGATCAATCCTCGTTTAGAAAGACAGATGGGATGTGCATTGAACGTATGACAGGAGTCTACTGAGTGCATCTGAAAGACTCTAACAGTGTTTTCAAAGCAAAGACTCATGACCAAACCTTTGGCAGAGTACAGGGAATCATAAGAAAGAAGGGGAGTTAGTCTGATGGGGAAAGGATAGGAGCTCCACAAGGACCAAATATATCTGGGCACAGGGTCTTTTCTGAGACTGACATTCAACCAAGGACCATGTATGGATATAACCTAGAACCTCCACTCAGATGTAGCCTGCGGTAGCTCAGTAACCAATTGGTTTCCCAAAGTGAGGGGAACAAGGACTATTTCTAACAGGAACTCAATGACTGGCTCTTTGGTCTCCCCACCCCCGAAGGGAGGAGCAGTCCTGTTAGGCCACAGAGGAGGGCTTTGCAGCCAGTCCTGAAGATACCTGATAAAACAGGATCAGATGAATGGGGAGGAGGTCCCCCCTATCAGTGGACTTGGAAAGGGGCACGGTGGAGATGAGGGAGGGAGGGAGGGAGGGACTGGGAGGGAATGAGGGATCGGGACACGGCTGGGATACACAGTTAATAAAATGTAACTGATAAAAAAATAATAATAATAAAATAAAATAAAAAAAGAAGTTGGAGACATCGAATAAAAGCAAAATAATGGCACACCTGAAAGCCCTTAAAAAAAAAAGAAGAAGAAGAAGAAGAAGAAGAAGAAGAAGGAGACAAACCCAAGAGGAGTAAATGATTGGAAGTAACCAAACTCAGAGCTGAAATCAATGAATTAGAAACAAAGAAAACAGTTCAAAGAATCAATGAGACCATGAGCTGGTTGTTTGAGAAAATCAACAAGATAGACAAACCCTTAGCCAAACTAACTAAAAGGCAGAGAGAAACTATCCACATTAGCAAAATCAGAAATGAAAAGGGGGACAAAATGATAGACACTGAGGAAATCCAAACAATCACTAGCTCTTACTACAAAAGCCTATATGCCACAAAATTTGAAAATCTAAATGAAATGGATAATTTTCCATCTACCAAAATTAAATAAATATTGGGTAAAAAGATTGAATAGTCCTATACCCCCAAGGAAATAAAAGCAGTCATCAACTCGCTCCCTTCCAAAAAAAAACCAGGGCTAGAAGATTTCAGCACAGAATTCTACCAAACCTTCAAAGAAGAGCTAACTCCAATTCTCTTCAAAATATTCCACAAAATAGAAACAGAAGGAACATTACCAAGCTCATTCTATGAGGCCATAGTCACCTTGATACCTAAACCACACAAAGACTCAACAAAAAAAGAGAACTTTAAATCTATCTCTCTTATGGACATTGATGCAAGAATACTCAATAAAATACTTGCAAACCAAATACAAGAACACATAACAGATATCATCCTACATAACCAAGTAGACTTCATCCCAGGCATACAGAGGTGGTTCAATATACAGAAATCCATCAATGTATTCCATTATATAAACAAATTGAAGGAAAAAAACAACATGATAATCTCCTTAGATGCCCAAAAAGCATTTGACAAAATCCAACACCCATTCATGTTTAAAGTCTTGGAGAAATCAGGGATACAAGGCACATACCTAAACTAGAAAAAGCAACATACTGCAAGCCTATAGCCAACATCAAACTCAATGGAGAGAAACTTAAATCAATCCCACTGAAATCAGGCACAAGGCAAGGCTCCCCACTCTCTCCATATCTCTTCAACATAGTACTTGAAGTTCTAGCTAGAGCAATTAGAAAACTAAAGGAAATCAAGGGGAAACAAATGGGAAAGGAAGAAGTCAAAGTATCACTATTTTCAGATGATATGATAGTATACATGAGCGAGCCCAAAAATTGAACCAGAGAACTCCTTCAACTGATAAACACCTTCAGCAAAGTGGCTGGATACAAAATCAACTCAAAAAATCAGAAGCCCTCCTGTATACCAAAGACAAAAGGGCCGAAAAAGAAATCTTGGAAACAACACCCTTCACAATAGCCACTAATAACATTAAGTACCTAGGTATGACTCTAACCAAGCAAGAGAAACACCTCTTTGAAAAAAAACTTCAAGTCTCTGAAGAAAGAAATTGAAGAAAATATCAGAAGATAGATCCCAGGCTCATGGATCAGGAGGATTAACAGTGAAAATGGCCATCCTGCCAAAAGTAATCTACAGATTCAATGCAATTCCCATCAAAATACCAACACAATTCTTTACAGAGCTTGAAAGAAAAATTCTCAACTTCTCATGGAAAAACAAAAACCCAGAAAGACCAAAGCGATCCTTTACAACAACAGGTCTTCTGGAAGTATCTCCATCCCTGATCTCAAGCTGTATTACAGAGCAACAGTAATAAAAACTGCATGGTACTGGCATAGAAACAGACTGGAAGATCAATAGAATTGAATAGAAGACCCAGAAATGAACCCACATACCTACGGTAACTTGATTTTTTACTGTACAATGGAAAAAAAAAACAGCATCTTCAAAAAATGGTGCTGGCCTAACTGGATGTCTACATGTAGAAAAATTCACATAGATCCAGATTTATTACCCTGCACAAAACTAAAGTCCGAGTGGATCAAAGACCTCTACATAAAGCCAGACACACTAAATCTGTTGGAAGGAAAAGTGGAAAAAAGCCTTGAACTCATTGGCACAAGAGACAACTTCCTGAACAGAACACCAACAGCGCAGGCTCTAAAAGCAACAATCAATAAATGTGACCTCATGAAACCTAAATGCTTCTGTAAAGCAAAGGACACTGTCCTCAGAACAAAATTACAACCTACAGACTGAAAAAGGTTCTTCACCAACCCTATACATGACAGAGGGCTAATATCTGGAATATGTAAAGAACTCAAAAAGTTAAATCAAGTAACCCAATTAAAAAATGGGGTACAGAGATAAACAGAGAATTGGCAATAGAGGAATATCGAATGGCAGAGAAACACTTAAAGAAATACTCAATCTCATTAACCATCAGGGAAATGCAAATCAAAACAACCCTGGGATTTCATCTTGCACCCATCAGAATGGCCAAGATCAAAAACTCAAGTGACAACACATGCTGGAGCGGTTGTGGAGAAAAGGGAAACCCTCCTCCATTGCTGGTGGGAATGTAAACTTGTACAACCACTCTGGAAATCAATCTGGCACTTTCTCAGACAACTAGGAATAGTGCTTCCTCAAGATCCAGCTATACCACTCCTAGGCATAAATCCAAAAGAGTCTCAAGTACACAATAAGGACATTTGCTCAACCATGTTTGTAGCAGCTTTATTTGTAATAGCCAGAAGCTGGAAACAACCCAGATGCCCCTCAACTGAAGAATGGATACAGAAATTGTGTAGATGTATCTACACAATGGAATATTACTCAGCAATAAAAAAAAAAAAAGGAAATCATGAAATTTGCAGGTAAATGGTGGGAACTGGAAAGGATCATCCTGAGTGAGCTGTCCCAGAAGCAGAAACACACACACTGGTATGTACTCACTCATATAGACATATAATATAGGATAATCCTACTAAAATCTGTATATCTAAAGAAACTAATCAAGAGGGAGGACCCTGACTAAAATGCTCAATCCCCATCCTGAAAGGCAAAGAGGAGGGACATCAGAAGAAGAAGAAAACAGGAAACAACCTATGAACCTGCCACAGAGGGCCTCTGAAAGGCTCTGCCCTGAAGACTATCAAAGCAGATGCTGAGACTTATGGCCAACTGTTGGGCAGAGTGCATGGAATCTTATGAAAGAAGTGAGAAACAGTAAGATCTGGAGAGAACAGGAACTCCATAAGGAGAGCAACAGAACCAGAAAATTTGAACACAGGGGTCTTTCCAGAGACTCATACTCCAACCAAGTACCAGGCATGGAGATAACCTAGAACCCCTGCACAGATGTAGCCCATGGCAGTTCAGTGCCCAAGTGAGTTCTATAGTAACAGGAAGAGGGACTGCCTCTGACATAATCTGATTGGCCTGCTCTTTGATCGCCTCCCCCTGAGGGGAGAGCAGCCTTAGCAGGCCACAGAAGATGACAATGCAGCCACTCCTGATATGAGATCTGATAGACTAAGATCAGAAAGAGGGAGAGGGGGACTTCCCCTATCAGTGGACTTGGGGAAGGGCATTGGTGAAGAAGGGGAAAAGAAGGTGAGATTAGGAAGGGAGGAGGGAGGGGTTTATGGGGGGATACAAAGTGAATAAAGTGTAATTAATAAAAGTTTTAAAAAAATGCTCAGCATACCTAGTCATCAAGGAAATGCAAATCAAAACAACCCTAAGATTTCATCTTACACCCATCAGAATGGCTTAGATGAAAAACTCTACAGTGACAATACATTCTGGAGAAGATGTGTAGAAAGGGGAACCTTCCTCCATTGCTGGTGGGAATGTAAACTTGTACAACCACTTTGGAAATCAATCTGGCACTTTCTCTGACAATTAGAAAAAATGCTTCTTCTAGATCAGCTATAGCACTCCTAGGCATATATCCAAATGATGCTCAAGTATACAACAAGGATATTTGCTCAGCCGTGTTCATAGCAGTTTTGTTATAGCCAGGATCTGGAAACAACCCAGATGTCGCTCAACTGAGGATTGGATACAGAAATTAAGGTACATTTACACAATGGAATACTACTTGGCAATTAAAATAAGGAAGTCATGAAATTTGGAGGCAAATGGTGGAAACTAGAAAAGATCATCCTGAGTGAGCTATCCCTGAAGCAGAAAGACACACGTGGTATATCCTCACTTACAAGTGCGTATTAGTCATGTAATATAAGATAAACATACTAAAATCTGTACACCTAAAGAAGCTAACAAGAAGGAGGAGCCTAAGGAAGTTGCTCAGTCCTCACTTAGAAAGCAAATGGGATAGACATCAGAAGCGAGAGAAAACAAGACAGAAGCCTACCACAGAGGGTCTCTGAAAGAGTCTACCCAACAAGGTATCAAAGCAGATGCTGAGACTCATAGCCAAACTTTAGGCAGAATGCAGGAAATCTTATGAAAGAAGGGGGAGATATAAAGACCTGAGGGTTGGGGGACAGGAGCTCCACAAGGAGAACAACAGAACCAAAAAATGTGGGCCCAGGGGGTTCTGCAGACATGATAGCCCAACCAAGAACCATGCATAGAGAGGACCTAGACCCCCTGCTCATCAAAGCCCATAGGCAGCTCAGTTTCACAACGGGTTCCCTAGTAAGGGGAGCAGGGACTGTCTCTGACATGAACTCAGTGTCTGGCTCTTAGATCACCTTCCCCTAGGAGAGTGCAGCTGTACCAGGCCACAGAGGAAGACCATGCAGCTAGTCTTGATGAGATCTTATAAGATAAGGTCAGATGGAAGGGGAGGAGGACCTCCTCTATCAGTGGACTGAGGAGGGGTATAGGAGGAGAAGAGGGAAGGAGGGTGGGATTGGGAGGGCACAAGGAAGTGGGTTTCAGCTGGGATACAACATGAATAAATTGAAATAATCAAAAAATTTAAAAATCACCAATAAGTAAATAAATAATAAAAATACAAATATTGCTCTGAAAAAAAAAGATTGTTATGACTAGGTCATTTATCTCAAGAACCTAGTGCATTAATAGAGAATTGACATGTAAGCAAGTACCTTTTAACTTTCAAGGACAGTAACATCAAGATGTGCAGGCAGCACAGGGCAAGCAGTCTTTAGTTTAAGTTTGAAGGACAACTGTGTCTAATAACAATGCCTTAAAGCTGTCTGGAAGGTTATGTATTTTTCACAGCTTGGAAACAAGGAAAGTTCTAGAGTCCAGTGAGTTCCACGAAGTCACAAAGCTTAAACAAAGTCCCAAAATCAAATGTAGCCTTGAAACTAGTGCTGTTTTCCAGGTGATCAAGTCTCAACTCAATCTTACTAACCATACCCCCTCAAGTCTTCTTTATTCTTATATTCTAATTTTTATTTCATATATATACACATGTAATCATCCCATTTTTGCCCATTGCTGGATTATATTCCCTGCTCTAATACACTTATACATTGTGCAAGTGCATCTATATCTCCTAAATATTTGCCATTACACCTTTTTGAGCCAGTATAATTTTTCTGGCTTAGAACTTGCTATGTAGACAGACTGGCCTTGAACTCACAAAGCTCATCCTACATCTCTCTCAAGAGCTGGGATTAAAGGCATATGCCATCACATATAGCCATAGCAATATCCTTCGAATTATTTTCATAACCTGTTAAAATGTACAGCACATTACTCTTGTATAGTCACCGTCCCTTCCTTTTTTAATGTTTCAAAGACGTTTATTTTTATGTTATGTATGTAAGGCTTTTTTCCTACATGCATATATGCGAACCACTTGCAGACCTGCTGCCCACAGAGGTCAAAAGCAGGCGTTGGGTCACCTGAGACTGGAGTTATGATGCTTACGACTGCCGTGTGGGTTCTTCAGCCTAAAGCCAGGTCCCCTGTGAAAGAAACAGGTGATCTTAACCACTGAGCCATCATTCCAGACCCATTTCCTTCCATTTCTAAGTTGATACTTAGTATTGTCTAGAGGCTACAATACTATTTTTCTCCTGTGGTTAGTATAAAAGAAGCAATAGAATTATCATGTATAGTGCTGAAATAACATTGTGAACTCACCATCATAGAATGCCTGTTTACCTCCTCTCTGTTTTGTACAAAAAGTTCTTCCTAAGAAACAGGATTGCAGAATATTTTATAACCACTATATGCTTAGTAACACAATCAGTGAAGACATAATTTCTGGATAAATAAATGGTCAAAGGAATACTTTTAACTATTCCTACAGTTTGTGATATGTTGAATTGCATGTATATGCTTTAGCAAGAACCTCTGTATGTAATTCTTGCTGAGTGGATAGCATGGCACACTCTTGTTTATCTGCCTGCTGGATGAGTAGTAGTTCAAATTACAGAGGCAGCTGGCCATAGGCTCCCAAACAGTATTTGTTATTGTAGGGGAGGTTTACACAAAGGCTCAAAACCTCAGGATGATTATCACAAGGAGGCTTCATTTATCAGGGACACAGTGAATCTCACTGAAGGTTGAGGCCATCACCCCTTTCTGTGTTATCTCCCTGCAGTCACATGCTGTATGAACCAGACAGACTTCACCAGGGACATCTCCACACGCAACTTCTTACGTTGGGAACCAGGGCTCTTACTCTCCATTGCTGCCAATGGGACTAGCTAGTTTCCATCGACTCAGCAGGAAGTCTGCTGAGGCAGATAAGATGCAGGTTTCAACTTGATAAAATTACTACCCTCTCCAATGTAAGCATCGCAAATTCAGTGCACCATTAAAGATCAAATCTTTTTATTTAAGCATTATGTTGAAAATACCTTTAAATTGCCATAACTGAAAAATCCTATGAAATGCAAAAAATAAAGCTTTGCCCAGAAAAGACCTTCCTTTTTAATGTATAAAGATTTTTAAAGTGGCAGGCAGTAGACCTAAGCAAAAAATTATTTATGACACATGAAAAAGATACAACTTTTGGGGTAGGGTTGTTTGTTTTGTTTAAAAAAAATTTAAAGATTTTTTTTTTTTTTTTGCAGGCATGACAATAGAGAACCAATACAGGCTGGCTACTACAGTGGGTTTTATGTAAAGGAGAAAAATGGTGGGAACTAGAAAAGATAATTCTGAGTGAGGTAACCCAGAAGTAGAAAGACACAGTATTTACTCACGTATAAGTGGATATTAGCCATACAATATAGGATACACATACTAAAATCTATAGTCCTAAAGAAGATAAACAAGAAGGAGGACCCTACAGAAGAGGGTGAAACCTCACTCACAAGGACAAACAGGATAGACATCAGAAGTAGGAGAAGACAAGGAACAGGACAGGAGCCCTCCACTGGGGACCTTTGAAAGATTCTACCCACCAGGGTTTTGAGGGAGATGCTGAGACTCATAGCCAAACTTTGGGCAGAGTTCCGGAAACCTTATGGAGGAAGAGGAAGATAGAAAGACCTAGAGGGAACAGGAACTCCACAAGGAGAGCAACAGAGCCAGAAAACCTGGGCCCAAGGGGGCCTGCAGAGACTGATGCTCCAAACAAGGTCCATGCCTGGAGAGGACTTGGATCCGCTGCTCAGTAGCCCATGGTAGCTCATTTTCCAGGTGGGTTCCCTAGAAAGGAGTACAGGGGCTGTCTCTGACATGAACTCAGTGGCTGGCTCTTTGATCACCTACCCCTGGGTGTAGCCTTGCCAGGACACAGAGTAAGATGATGCAGCCAGCCTTGATGAGACCTGGTAGACTAGAGTCAGATGGAAGGGGAGGAGGTCCTTCCCTATCAGGGGTCTAGGAAAGAGGTGTAGGAAGAGAAGAGGAAGGGTGGGTTGTACTAGAAGGAGATAAGGGAGGGGGGTACAGCTGGAATGCACAGTGAATACATTGTAATAAATAAATAAACTTATTTTTTTAACTGTATAAAATTACCTATTGATTAAACAATAGACCATTATTTCAATTAGCCAATGATTTGTTCTGTCTTCAAAGTTCATGGTGAAATTATAAATACATCTTAAACGTAGATACTGAATATGAGAAAGCAAGCAGATTTTGCTTAACTTGAAGTATGGTCATCATCACTGTTAACTTGACTAAATTTGGAATCACCCGGGAGACTCATCTCCTGTGTCTGTGTGTAGTCTTCCAAAGAGAATTAGCGATGGAGGGAAAACCCACCCTGAATGGGAATAGACTATCCCATGTGCTTGAATGTCAGATGACACAAAAATAGAAGAATGAGGAAGCCAAAAGATCAATAGGGATCCCTTCCTGTTTCCTGGTAAAGACTGTCCTATCACAGTAGTGCCTTCCCCAACTTGACTGGCCTCACAGCTGAAAAATATGAGCCAAAGTCAACTCCTCCCTAATGTTACTCTTTGTCAGGTATTTGATTTCAATATTGATGACATCCATTCACGTTCCTAGAATTTAAATCTTCTTTAAGGCTAAATGAAACTCCACTGTGTAGAATATCACTTGTTGGTGGACATGCTGGTTCCTATAAATAATCTTGGTTACTGTGAATAATGCAACCATTGTCAAAATGCAAGTGTCTCTGTAGTTTGCTGACTTACAAAGATAGATCTTTTTAATCTTCATATTTAATCCATCATTTTTTTATTCTGTTAGTGTAAACATAGTTAATTAAAATGATATTCTAGCTCTTGCACAAAGCTACATTGCTTGGTTTCAGTTCCCAGACTTGCAAATATATCATCAGTAAAAAATAAAGCATTGTTATTTATTTCTGAATAATTAATTATTAATTATAATTACAAATTTATTGACAACTTTATGAAATAATAGCTCTAAATGATCATTTTATTTTTTGTTTTTTTATTTTTTTAATATTAGTTACAGTTTATTAATTTTGTATCCCAGCTGTATCCCTCTCCTTCATTCCCTCCCAATCCCACCCTCACTTCCTCATCTCCTCCTTGGCCCTTTCCAAGTCCACTGATAAGAGAGGACCTCCTCCCCTTTCATCTGACCCTGGTTTATCAGGTATCTTCAGGACTAGCTGCAAAGTCCTCCTCTGTGGCCTAGCAAGGCTGCTCCTTCCTTGGGAGGTAGGAAGAGATCAAAGAGCCTCCCATTGTGTTCATGTCAGAAATAGTCCCTGTTCCCCTTACTAGGGAAACCCACTTGGATACTGAGCTTCCTTGGGTTACATCTGAGCAGGGGTTCTAGGTTATATCCATACATGGTCCTTGGTTAGAGATACAGTCTCATAAAAGACCCCTGTGCCCAGGTATATTAGGTCCTTGTGGAGTTCCTGTCCTCTCCAGGTCATAGTAACTCCCCCTTCTTTCATATGATTGCCTGCACTCTGCCAAAGGTTTGGTATTTGGTCTCAGTATCTGCTTTGATACAGTGCTAGGTAAAGGCTTTCAGAGGCCCTCTGTGGTAGGCATCTGTCCTGTTACTTGTTTTCTACTATATCCAATGTGCATCCCCTTTGTCTTTCTAAGTGAGGATTGATCATCTTACCCTGGGTCTTCTTTCTTGTTTATCTTCTTTAGGTGTACAGATTTTAGTATGTTTATCCTACCTTATAGGTCTAGTACCCACTTGTAAATGAGTATATACCGTGTGTGTCTTTCTGCTTCTGGGATATCTCACTCAGGATGATCTTTCTAGATCCCATCATTTGCCTGCAAATTTCATGATTTCCTCACTTTTGATTGCTGAGTAGTATTCCATTGTGTAAATATACCACAATTTCTGTATTCATTCCTCCGTTGAGGGATATCTGGGTTGTTTCCAGGTTCTGGCTATTAGAAATAAAGCTGCTACAAACATGGTTGAGCAAATGTCCTTGTTGTGTACTTGAGCATCTTTTGAATATATGCATAGGAGTGGTATGGCTGGATCTTCAGGAAGCGCTATTCCTAATTGTCTGAGAAAGCACCAGATTGATTTCCAAAGTGGTTGTACAAGTTTACAGTCCCACCAGCAATGGAGAAGGGTTCTCCTTTCTCCACAACCTCTCCAGCATGTGTTGTCACTTTAGTATTTTATTTTAGCCATTTTTATGGGCATAAGTACCCACTTGGATAGTGAGCTACTGTGGGCTACATCTGAGCAGGGGTTCTGATGTTCTGATTTGCATCTCTCTGATGGTTAAGCATGTTGAGCATGTCTTTAAGTGTTTCTCTGACATTCTGTATTCCTCTATTGAGAATTCTCTATTTAGCTCTGTACCCCATTTTTTAATTGGATTACTTGGTTTATTGCTTTTTAACTTCTTTAGTTCTTTATATATTCTGGATATCAGCCCTCTGTCAGATATAGGGTTGGTGAAGATCCTTTCTCAGTCTGTAGGCTGTCGTTTTGTTCTGATGACAGTGTCCTTTGCTTTACAGAAGCTTTTCAGTTTCATGAGGTCCCATTTATGGATTGTTGCTCTTAGACCCTGTGCTCTTGGTGTTCTGTTCAGGAAGTTGCCTCCTGTGCCAATGAGTTCTAGGTTCTTCCCCACTTTTTCTTCTAACCGATTTAGTGTGTCTGGTTTTGTGTCGAGGTCTTTGATCCACTTGGAATTTACTTTTGTGCAGGGTAATAAATATGGATCTATTTTCATTTTTCACATATACACATCGAGTTGGACCAGCACCATTTGTTGAAGATGCTGTCTTTTTTCCATTGAATGGTTTTGGCTTTTTTGTAAAAAATCAAGTATTCATAAGTGTGGGGGTTTATTTCTGGGTCTTCTATGCGGTTCCATTGATCCTCCTTTCTGTTTCTATGCCAATACCATGTGGTTTTTATTACTGTTGCCCTGTAGTACAGCTTGAGATCAGGGATGGAGATATCTCTAGACAATCTGTTGTTGTACAGGATCATTTTGGAAATTCTGGGTTTTTTGTTTCTCCATATGAAGCTGAGAATCTTTCTTTCAAGGTCTGTAAAGAATTGTGTTGGTATTTTGATGGGAATTGCATTGAATCTGTAGATTGCTTTTGGTAGGATGGCTATTTTCACAATGTTAATCCTACCAATCCATGAGCACAGGAGATCTTTCCATCTTCTGATATCTTCTTCACTTTCTTTCTTCAGAGACTTGAAGTTGTTTTTTTTTTTTTAAACAGGTGTTTCGCTTGCTTAGTTAGAGTCATCCCAAGGTACTTTATGTTATTAGTGGCTATTGTGAAGGGTGTTGTTTCCAAGATTTCTTTCTCGGCCCTTTTGTCCTGGTATACAGAAGGGCTTCTGATTTTTTTGAGTTGATTTTGTATCCAACCACTTTGCTGAAGGTGTTTATCAGCTGAAGGAGTTCTCTGAATTTTTGGGCTCGCTCATGTATACTATCATATCATCTGTGAATAGTGAAAATTTGACCTCTTCCTTTTCAATTTGTATCACCTTGATCTCCTTTAATTCTCTTATTGCTTTAAAGATATGGAGAGAGTGGGCAGCCTTGTCTTGTCCCTGATTTCAGTGGGATTGATTTAGGTTTCTCTCCATTGAGTTTGATGTTGGCTATAGGCTTGCTGTACATTGCCTTTACTATGTTCATGCATGTGCCTTGTATTATGGCATATAGGCTTTTATGGTATAACCTAATGATTGTTTGGATTTCTTCATTGTCTATAGTTATGGCCCCCTTTTCATTTCTGATTTTGTTGATTTGGATAGTTTCTCTCTACCTTTTAGTTAGTTTGGCTAAAGGTTTGTCTATCTTGTTCATTTTCTCAAGGAACCAGCTCTTGGTTTCATTGATTCTCTGAATAGTTTTATATTATTCAATTTCAGCCCTGAATTAGATTATTTCCAGCTGTCTGCTCCTCTTAGGTATATTTGCTTTTTTTTTTCCCCAGGGCTTTCAGTTGGGCCATTAAGTTGCTTGTATGAGATGTTATAAATTTCTTCTTGAAGGCACTTAGTGCTATGAATTTTCCTCTGAGCACTGCTTTCATTGTGTCCCATAAATTTGGGTATGTTGTGCCTTCATTTTTATTGAATTCTAGGAAGTCTTTAATGTCTTTCTCTATTTCTTCCTTAACCCAACTGTCATTGAGCAGCAAGTTGTTCAGTTTCCATGTGCGTGTACGCTTTTTGCTAATTCCATTGTTGTCCAGGTCCAACTTTAGTCCATGTTGGCCAGATAGAATAAAGGGGATTATTTCAGTCCTCTTGTATCTGTTGAGGCTTGCTTTGTGACCAACTATGTGGTCTATTTTGGAGAAGGTTCCATGAGGTGCTGAAAAGAAGGTATAGTCTTTTGAATTTGGGTGAAAAGTTCAGTAGACATCTATTAAGTCCATTTGAATTAGGGCCTCTGTAAGTGCCTTTATTTCCTGTTTAGATTCTGTCTAGATGATCTGTCCCTTGGTGAGAGTGGGTGTTGAAGTCTCCCACTATTAATGTATTGGGATCAATGTGTGATATGTGTTAATAATGTTTCATTTATGAATGTAAGCACTCTTGTATTTGGGGCATAGATGTTCGGAATTATGATGTCCTCTTGGTGGATATTTCCTTTGATGAGAATGTAATGCCCCTCTTCATCTTTTTTGATTGATTTTGGTTGAAAGTCTATTTTATTAGATATTAGGATAGCTACTCCAGCTTGTTTTCTGGGTCCATTTGCTTGAAAAACATTTTTCCAGCCCTTTACTCTGAGGTAGTATTTATCCTTGTTGCAGAGGTGTGTTTCTTGGATGCAGCAGAATGTTGGATCTTGTTTCTGCACCCTATCTGTTAGTCTGTGTCTCTTTATTGGAGAGTTGAGTCCATTGATGTTGATAGATAGCAGTGACCAATGAATATTAGTTCCTTTTATTGTGGAGTCGGTGGTCTTATGGTGATTCATTGCTTGTTTTCTTTTAATTTTTGTTGGGATATTATCTGTGTGCTATATTTCCTTGGGTATAGTTGTTTTCTTTGGATTGGAGTTTTCCTTCTAGTATCCTCTGTTGGCTGGTTTGCTGTGTAAATATTGCCTAAATTTAGTTTTGTCATGGAATATTTTGTTTTCTCCATCTATGTTGATTGAAAGCTTTGCAGGGTATAGTAGTCTGGGATGGCATCTGTGGTCTGTTAAAGTCTGCATGACACCTGCCCAGGCCCTTCTGGCTTTCACAGTTTCTGATGAGAATTCTAGTGTGATTCTGATAAGTCTACCTTTATATGTTACTTGGCCTTTTTCCCTTGCTGCTTTTAATATCTTTCCTTTGTTGTGTAGATTTAGTGTTTTGACTATGATGTGACATGATGTGTTTCTTTTCTGGTCTAGTCTATTTGGTGTTCTGTAGGCCTCTTCTATATTTATGGACATCTCTTTCTTTAGGTTGGGAAAATTTTCTTCTGTGATTTTCTTGAAAATATTTTCTGGACCTTGGAACCATGGAATCTTCTTTTTCATCAGTTCCTATTATTCCTAGATTTTGTCTTTTCATGGCATCCTTGATTTCTTGGATATTTTGTGTTTGGGGCTTTTCTGATTTTACTTTTTCTTTGAGAGATGTATCAGTTTCTGCAAGTGTATCTTCAGCACCAGAGATTCTCTCTTTCATCTCTTGTATTCTGTTGATGATGCTTACCTTTGTGGTACCCGATCTTTTCTCTAAGTTCTCCTGCTCCAGGATTTTCTCAGTTTGTGTTTTCTTTATTTATTCTAATTCTGTTTTCATGCCTTGCACCATTTCCTTCATCTGTTTGAATGTGGATTCCTGTCTCTCTATGATGGTCTCTATTTTTTTGTTTGTTTCCTCTCTATATGCCACTAATTGTATCACTACTTGTGCCTCTATTTGTTTGCCATATTTGCCTGTGTTTCTTTGAGAATTTTGTTTATTTCCTCTTTCCTTGCCTCCACTTGGTTGGCCTAATCTTTGCGAGATTTGTTCATTTCCTCTTTAACTGTCTGTATTTGTATGGCTATTGCTCTGAGAGATTTGTTTCCTCTTTATATGCCTCAAATAATTGGGTAAGCATAGCTTTAAAGTCATTTTCCTGTGTTTCTGATGAATTGATGTATTCATCAATTTTGGGGGTTGCTGGTGAAGCCATGATGTTCTGATTTATGTTGGATGTGTTCTTTCACCGACCCCTGGCCAATGGCTTATCCATAACCTTCCCTGTTTGTTCCTGGATTCTGCAGTTCAGATTGGTACTGTCTTTCTCGGGTGTCTGGAGAGTTCTTCAGGAAGCTGAGAGAGGTCCTGTGGTTTCAGCATGTGCATTGGTGTTTCTGCTGTACCTGTGGGAGGAAAGTTTGTGGGCACAGCAGGACAAATGCACACAAGCATGTGCATGGAAGTGTGCCTTGAGGGACAGAGTGATAGAGAATGTTGAACCCTTGAGTGTGGGGGAGGGGCTCTGCCTGGCAGGCATCTAAGGGGTTACTTGTGCATGCACTGCATATGTAGCAGGCGCTGGTGATAATCGTGGCGCAATTTCCTTATGCAAATTCCCTGAATACCTCAGTGGCCTACAGGCTACTGATATTCAGCTCTGTCTTAGCTCCCGGCATTGTTTGCCTGAACTCCACTGTTGGACCTGCAGAACAGGGGCCCCAATGTCTCAATAGTCCCTCTGTTTCCCACAATGAGTGTGTGGGTGGGAGGGGTCTGATGTCCTGGATCTGGGGCTCTGCAGGCACTTAAGGGTGCACTCACTCTCAAGCAGGTCACATCAGCAAGGATTGGGGTATCTGGGCTCTCTACTCTCTGGTTTAGGCCTGCTTAGTCATATGCAGAAGGACTGATGAACTCAGCCAGCTCAGTGCTGCTGCAGCCGCCAGGTTAGGAAGTCCAGCTGCAGCTGGAGACTGGGATGCCAGTCCAGATGCCTTCTGGGAAATTCTGGGGGCCCACCCCTGTGGTCTCCAGACCTGGGAGGCCTGGCCCCTGGTGTGCCTAGTTTGTTTGGCGGGTCTGCTGGACTTTGGTGGCTACATAGCTTACTATCTGCCACTGAGGGTTTGGGTGGGCCGTACAATCAGTGGCTGGGAGACCCTGTAGAGTCGGTATGTCTGCTCGCAGACCAACTCTGGTGCTTCAGCTCCTCTGCAACTCAGAAACTGTACGCACTCATCCTAAATGATCTTTTTAAATCAGTTTTGCTCAGTAATCTTTTAACAGTTCAAATACTTTTCTATTATTATTTTCTAGAGTACTTGAACTTGGATCCTTTTTATAAAAAAAAAGATTATAAGGAAAACTTGATGGATGAATCAATTTTCAACTACCAAGTTTTATAAGTTTTAGTTTCCATCTTTATATGTTTTATTTATTGGTTGTTGTAGTCTTTGTGATACAACCAGAATGTAGAGCATTTGGGGAAGTGTCTTAATCTGTTGGTTAGCTTATAAAGAACAAAACTTCAGCTGAGTCTAAGGTTCTTTGTGCAGTGAATGGGATTTTTAGCTTTACACAGCAGGCTGAGCAGCATCTCTTCTCCTTCCTACCATGTGAAGACACAGAATTTACCCTTCCTGGCAAACGTCAAGTCAGCTAGCATTTTAATTATTGACATCCCACCCTCTGGAAATGTGAGTAATAAATTTCTATTGCTTATAAATTACTCATAATCTGTTATGAAAAGCAGCCAGAAAAGATTAAAGCATTTATTCAATGAAAGAAATGAATAGAGAAAATGAAAGCAGAAGGGACAACATAAACTAAAGACAAAGAGAGAGTAGAAGTCCGAAGAACATGACCTGAAGAAAAATTACAGAAGAAAAATAAGAGACATACAGAGAACCCACAGCAATCTCATGCAGCACGCTATTAAGCCAGAAATAAATGACAGAATAATCTATGACAAAATCAAAACAATACAAATAAAATGTCCTTTAGCAAAGCTGAACAGAAAATTCATAATAGAAGTTTGAGGATATAGAGTATGAAGGATCTAACTATACCAAGGTATGAATTTTTGCTTTATGTCATTGGCCAGTGGTTTGTTGCAAAAAGCTCCATGAAGAACTCATTATCCATAGGAAAATGCTTTGTAGAAGTTCAGAAAAGCAATAATATTCTTTCTCTTTGAAAGGACCATAATATATATTACCATATTATCTTTAGAAGTTTCTAGGATAATAAATTCAGTGAGAACTAGTTAAAGCAATATTTGTTTGCCTTAATTAAACACAGACTACTTTTTGAATGTATAAATCCCAGTTTGTATCTTGTACTAAATATCCAGACTGCAATATTCAATAAACCATGCTGTAGGAAGATAAAAATCACAAATTAATACTACAGATAAAGAAAACTATGTATGAGTAAAGACACAAATATATGAGTAAACATAGCATGAGTAAACATATGATAACATGAGTTAACATATGATAATAATCAAGAAGATAAGGTTTTACATTCATATGTACAGTCAGAATAAAAGTATATGTGTATAAACATATATATATATAATTTTAAAAAAACAAAAAAGTATATAGTAAACACACAGGTTGCTACTTTAAATTCTAGCTGAAACATCCCCATTAATAGCCCAAGAATATACTTGGCTGTATTTGTCTGGGTGGGTGGTCATAAAATAAAATACATGGGGTAGGGAATTTATACAAAAGAAATTATGTATCATCAAAGTTTTGAAGGCTAGGAAGATTGAGGTTAAGGAACCAGCTGATTCAGTTCCTAGGGAGAGCTGTTTCTGGATCGTAGCCAATTTCCTCTGTCCTTAAATATCAAAAGAACCAAGCTCCCCAGAATCTTTTGTAAGGGCATAAATGCTATCACAAGACTCCCACCCTCGTGCACTGACTTAAAATCAATTATCTTCTAGATGTACCCTATCCAGATACCATCACATTTGGAGAGGGTGGTTCTTCAGCCTAGATAAAGAGAAATGCTGGTCTCCTAGCCTCCTAAACTTATGTCCCTTTTACATACAAAATAATTAATGTCTTCAAATGGCTTAATTCTTTAACTCATTCCAACATCAACTCTTAAGTTCAATTTTTTTTTCTAAATATTGTCTAAAATACAGTAAGACTTGAGATACATGTCTTTGGGAGACAAAATTCCTTTTAGCTATGAACCTATAAAACCAGGCAAAGTACATATTTACATTGAACTGCTGCTGAACAGACCCTCATGGAGACATTCCCATTCCAAAAGGAAAATTAAGACAGAAGGAAGGTCACAGACAAGCCTAAACCCCAGAGAAACAGACTGCATCAGGTCATAAGGCTCAATTGAAACCCTCATTGCATGACTTCTCTGTGTTTTAGACCTACCAATGTTCCAGTTCTGTATCTGTAACTCAGTGGTATATTAGAGACCACAGCACTTAAGGCAGAAACCATATGGCCTGATGAACCCCAGAAAACATGTGAATAACTGTCAGGGCCTTTCCCTGTTTTCTAAGAATAACATATTCTCTACCTAATAGTGTCATCATCCAGCCCTATAAAATCAAGGGGTCACACTGGCTTACTTTGTTTCTTCTCATTATATCTGCTCCTTTCATTTCAAAATGGTAGTGTTCTGGCTTGCCCCATACTAGCCCTATCTCTGACCTCTGTTGAAATGACTGATTAAGTCCTGGCAAAGCGCTCACTAGCAAATCATCATTCAGCCACACACTCTTGAGAATTAGCTTGCTTGCTTTTACAACTTCATGTCATACACTAAAAGCTTTCCTGATTTCAAATTTCTAAATCTTCTTTGCTTAACTAGTTCTCTTTTCACAATTTACTGTGAATATTCAGGAAAAGCATCCACTTTCTTTGGAAACCTCCTCAAATAAATATTTAACTTTGCCATTAAATTCTACATCTACAAAGCACTACAAAAATAATCAGCCAAATATTCTTTGTTGCTATCCTTCATTCTTTGTTTATAGACAGAATTACTTTTTCACCTGTTCTCAACAGTGTTTCTTCTTCACATCTGGTTCATTAAAACTCACTCAAACTCTACTCATTATTTAGCTGCAAAGTTTCTTTCACAGGTTGGCGATTGTTAGCAACATCTAAATTTTTAGTACCCAATTATGTAGCTATAGACTCTGCAGAAAGGCAAAGCTACAGAAATGTAGAAATAAAACAAGATTTATTATAAAGAACTGGATTAAATAGTTTGGAATATGGACAAGCCCCAAGATTTATAATGCACAAACACCCAAGAAAGCTGATGAGGACTGGAGAGATGGCTCAGAGGTTAAGAGCACTGGCTGTTCTACCAAAGGTCCTGAGTTCAATTCCCAGACACCACATGGTCACTCACAGCCATCTATAATGAGATCCTGTGCCCTTTTCTGGCATGTAGGTGTATGTGCAGGCAGAATAATGTATAAATAATAAATATTTTTTTTAAAAAAAAAGAAAGTTTATGAAATCTAAATCCCAAATATAAGGGAACCAGGACAACAAGTGATATAAATACTAGTCTAACACCAAGCCCCAATGTCTCAGCTCAAAGAAAATAGGGGAAGTTATTACGTTCTATCTTTCTCATCTTTTCATTGTATTTAAGACCCACCCACCAAGATTCAATGAAGACCTTGCAAGTTAGTGACAGCATTTTACTTTCCTCACTAAAGTTGTTCAGAAGTTAATATGATCTAAAAACACTCTCACAGATACAACCAGAATAATACTTAAGCAAATATCTGGGTTCTGTGGCCTAGGTCTAACTACCATATAAAAGTTACCATGACATAGACCCTGCCTGGAAGGAGACTCATTAGGCTCCTGTACTGTCTGTGGAAGCAGTGATTATGAGAAAGCAGAACTCCAACATCAGTATTGGGTAAAACTGGAGACCGGTGAATTCTATCCCTGTTAGACAGAAAACACAACAGGTTTTCTCTGACAGCTCTGCATTGAAATGTTATTTAACAAAAATTCCAGTAAGAGTAAGTTTGATATTTACAGTCTTAATTTGCTTTTGCTTTAGTATGTTTTGGGTTTAATTTTTAATTTTGCTTGCTTGTTTGTTTGTTTGTTTGTTTGTGTAGGTGGGTGATGGTTTGAAAGGAGGCCATTCAATGTTGCCCCTGTGTGAATTCTTTCTAGTACTTCTTCTGAAATCTTCCTGTTCTTGGTACTGATGCTTGCTGGGAGCTATAATATGAGACCCAGGGGCATAAGTCTACTTTTCTAAAACGTAAAATGTAATTCTCCCCTTCATCCCCCTAGATATGATTTTTTTTTCTGGGGTTTTTTAGTGTGTTTGCAATTGAATTTGTAGATTGAGCAACTTTCCATCTTTGTAAGGTAGAACTTCTGCTTTAACAATGTCAAGACAAACTCCACGATTTTGACTCTTACTTACATGATGAAAGTCCAGAAGTTTCTCTTCTTCCAGATCCCTCCTTTCCCTGTGGCCAGACCTAAATGAATGTAGAACCCTCCCAAAACTCTGCACCCTCTCTTATTGCCAACTGTGCTTGCACTGAATGAACATTCCAGTTTTCCTGCTTAAAATGCTTCCCCTCACTTGCTTGAAGCATTTCTAGAAAGCAAAATTATGCATTCCATTCTCCACCACGTGGCACTCCAGAAGTGTGACCAGCGGACCACAGCCAGAAACAGAACACCCCTGGGGATCTGACACACATGGCACCGTCTTCCTCTGCCGCTCCCATGCTGCGCTTCAGTCCCACAGATACACCACCGGCTCTTGCAATGCGTTTTTCTTCCTTCAGACTATCCTGCCCTTTCTACTCATGCTTTATGACTCTGCCAAACAGAATCTCTTCAATGCATACTTGGAGCCTCCTTCCCTGAGACCACCAGAAAACTTAGTTATGGTTCTGTCTGTTAGGCCATTGCTCCAATGACGGACTTCTATTAAACATTTATTGAAATGCATTCTAAATTTTCAAGTGTTGTGTAACACAATAATTTCAGTATCCTCTGAGATTATTAACTATTGTCAAATATCTTGTGTGTGTTCTTGCATGTGTGTGTTTGTATGTCTGCATGTGTATGTCTTTGGGTGTCCATGTGTATATGTATGTGTGCATGTGTCTGTGTGTGTGTGTCTGTGTGTGTGTGTGTGTGTGTGTGTGTGTGCAGCCTACTTTAGAAGGCAGAAAATGAGCTTCCTCATTCTTTACTTAACTGAGTTTCTTTTTCTATTGCTCTGATAAGATAATCTGACAAAAATCAACCTAAGATAGAATTGATTTATTTTATCACACATACCAACATATAACCCATCATGGCAGGAGGGGGGTCAAGATAGAATAATCACATTTCATCCGTATTTGGAAGGAAAAAAAAGCAATGAATACTTTGCTCAGCTCACTTTCTCCTTCTCTATAGTTAGACACAAGCCCAGGGACTGGTGCAGCCCACTTTGTGGCTGGATTTCTCCGCTTTAGCTAACCAGATCATGATCATTCCTCACAGGCATGGCCAGGGTCCTGTCTCCCAGGAAATTCTAGATTCTGTCAAGTTGACAATTGACACTAAACATTGCAAATGGATGGCGATGAAAAGGGGAAAATAGAAAACAGTGAGCAGGCTACAAATCAGAAGTAAAAAGCAAAACTCTTCACAGAACTTGGCATTCACTGAGGCTGTGTCAGGCAGAAAAGGGATTATTAATGGCAGGCTTGGAATTGCTTCTTGTGTTCTTTGATATGGGTTAGGATTGGGTTTGACTTAATTTAGAAAAAACATAGCTGTATGAAAAATTGTTCATTCTCTTTTCTTATTAAAGTTCATGCAAGTAATCCTAAAATTAGGGGATATAATATGATCTGTGTTATTTCTCTGTCATGTGGAACTTTAAGCTCATTGTCTAAACTGAGAATGTGCATTTGAAGAAGTTGGATAGATAAAGAATAAAGAAACACATTACAAAGATAATAGGAGCATCAGCATCCAGGGCTCTCTCCCAAAAGATTCCCCTATAACTGACAGTTGCCTTTTTGTATCCTGGTGCTAAGGTTAATGTGCATGATGGCAGGATGTGTAAGCCTGACTGAGCATCACTGTAATAGCACAGTGAATACAAGCTAAAGTGGAAATGTTATTTTAGCTCCTGGTTCCACTGGATGTAGTCCACACGTGTTGTCTCTGCCAGTTCTGGCCCCATGTGGAAGCAGAATGTTTTGATAATAAGAGACCACTTCCTCATGGTTGACATAAAACAGAGAACTGGGAAGGTCTGGGGACCAAAGATAGATGTCAGTCCTATCCCCAACAACCTTCTTCTTCCAGATATATCTTACCTCTTAAAATTTACACCACCTGCTAAAATAATGTCATCATCTGGATTATCATTCAACACATGGGTCTTTGGAGAACATTTCTTTTTAATTTTTTATTTTCCCTTCTGATACAGGATCCTACTATAAATCTTAGATTGGGTGCTCAAACTCCCATGTAGATCATTCTGGCCTAAACCCACAAAGATACGCCAGCCTAGAGTGGGGATTAAAAGTATGTGCCACAACACCCAGCTTCATATTTAAACCCTGAAACAATCCTAGGACACAGACCTTGAATCCTCCTGTGTGAGGTTTCCAGTTAAAATCCTTGTGCTGTAGAAGTACTGGAGAATGGATATGAACTAAAAAGTTGTCTAGTTTGCCTTCTTATATGTTAGACCAGTCTAAATCATTATATGCAAATATAAATATAAACATACACAATCGGTAAATCTTTTGTGATAACAATATTATTATGAGCAATCACTCTCAGACCAGGTTCTAGATCCTGTGCAGTAGAGGCAAACAGGATGCCTCTGCTCTTTGTATGTTAAAGTATTAAATGTAAGCCTCTACCAGTCCCAAACACGACTGAACTCTGCCCTAACCTTGATAAAGTGATATGACCAACTGCCAGCCTCTCAAGGCACCGGTCTAATTCCATCAGAGAGTTAGAAGACAGACTTAATTAAACATTATTTGGCATTGTATTCCTGTTTCTCACTTCAGAGAAGTAAAACTTTCCTCTCCTAGGAGCTTCGTGATCTTTACTTCTCAAATGATCTGCTGTGCCACCCTACATGAGGGCACAAAAGGTAACATTGCTGAACGCCCATTTTTATAGTTGGGTTCAGAAGAGTTTCATGCTTTTCTGACTTGATAACACTTGAAGGCTCGTCTCCTTTATTCCAAGGAATTCAATTTTTTGACAGTAATCTGTAAGTGGCATGTGAGGCATTTTAAAGAGTAACAGGACATTCCATCTGAAAGACAGGCCCCAGGGCTACCCGCAAAGAAGAACCTCTCTGGTTGCTTATCAGAAAATCATTGCACTCTGTGCTCAGCTCTGATGGCTGACAGCATGGAGCACAGGTTCTAAGAAATGCGCTCTTGTTCTCTGTACCCTTAACTGCGGTGCTCACTGCAGAGCTCACAGCATTCAACATAAGGAGGCAATCCTGGAGCTTTATTAATGAACCTATCAGCTAAATTACAGTCATCATTAAAACTGCCAGTTAGTGTCAAAATGTTTTGACTATCAAATTCAGAAAGATTAATCATTCTTTTAAATATGCTCTGCTGGAAACCTAATTCATTTTTTTGGGTCCAAGATGTCATTTAATATGGTATTTGTTTCTTCCTAGCAATTACATGAAGGACAAGTGGGCAGAACCAACCTTTGGGGAAATTTTTTTGGATGAGTTAATGATCCATCCCTTTGGTGTTAAGAACTGAAGGTGAGCCAGGAAAATGAATGGCATTTATAATCACTGTTTGTGAAGAGCACTGAGTAATCCAGAGCAGCAGAGAGGTGTTTCAGACTGGAACAAATATTTCAGAGGGTGAAAACTTCTGCCAGCAAATCATCTGTGACACTTTGTTCAAAAGAACAAGGAATGTTCAAACGTTATAAAGTGATGCAAGTCAGACATTTGATAAGTTTGAAAACAGAAAATATTGACTGGGAGAGTGGGTTTTGTTATAAAAATTGGCAGGAACTTCGAGATACGTTTGACTCTGATTGAATTGGGTTACACAAAATGACACATCTTGCTCTTTTCTCTTTCCCTTATCAAAACTGAGACTTAGCAAATTGCATCATTTTTATTTGCTTCTGTTTTCCTTTGCACAGTTGCCATAAAAATCTATGATGCTTTCTTCAGTCTCTGAAGCATTACCAGGATTTATTTTAAAATGGATTAAGTGACAGCTCAAGAACTTACTGGAGTAACATGAAATACTGTTTACTTAAGGGAAAATCATTCTCTTTAGCTTACAGCAGGAGAATCTACCCCCATGCAATTAGTACAATTGTTTATTAAAGCCAGGATGATGGTATGCCACAGACTTGTGGTTTCTGTCAAAATCTGTCTCACATCCTAACTGTCAGAGTGTTTCCCAATTGCTTCCTTCTGCCCCTCTCAAATGCGAGAAATGACATAGTTAAACAAGTCTCCATAAAAACAACCCCTTTTAGTCTTCTAAGTTTACAATTGGAGACATTTTAATCAAGTCAATGAACACATGCAATACACACTTGGAATCCAAACCTAAATTGATTACTGTGATTCAGCTACTTTGATTTTAGAAATCAGAAGATTTAGAACGTTTCATATTGGGTAAACAACACTGGAGTTTTGATGCATCATTTAAGGCCTCTTCTAGATGGTATTCGTATATGCCTGTCCTTTCTGTCATCCCAGGTTCTTCCTGGAGGGTCTGGAATACTAGGTTTCATTATCAATTATTGGGCCATATGGACATGTGATGTGGTCAGCACGTTCCTCATGTCCCAGTCCTATTCTTTACTCACCCTCTGATGTTTTCTCTAGGCTGTTTTATAGAAGGCAATCAGGAGATATTAAGGCATCTATCATTTAGCATCCTTCTACTCTCCTTCTTTCTTCAGCTTCCAATTCAAAGCTTGAAAAAGAAAAGAATGTCCACTTGTTAAATGCCTCTTTTAAGCTGATCCTGCTAAGTACTTTACATATTTGATTTCATTGATCCTTTTCACAATGCCTTTATTTCTGCTTCACATATTAGAAAATATAGACCAACAGAAGTCAAGCAAATTTCTCAAAGTCATATAATAAGGAGATAGAGAGACTGGGTTGACCTACTCTTTCCATTCATGAAATTGTGTTACTTGGGCCTGAGCTATGGACTGGAGAAAAGAGAGACTTGGGGGGAGGTGTTAAAGTGTGACTCATTTCTAATTTACCAATTTAATCTAATAGATAAGCAGAAAAACTTCCCTTAAGAGAATTTTAAGAAAACCAATGTTTATAAGAATTCAGATCTATATTTATCATGAAGACATTTTTATGGGTAGTAACTTTTCTACAATATAGATCTGATAAATACACACATAAAAAAATACACACATATATGTATATGTGTAGGTATGTATGTATGTCAGTTGAAAATTTGAAATTCGGTCATAAAGTTTATATTCCATTTTAAATAAATTTGATGTTCATTTTTAAAAGCATTTGCTGAACATATATTTCTATTCTTGAAAAAATTCTTGTCAAGATTCAAGCTAATTTTATAATAAAGTCTTTCATACTAACTTCCATTCTGTTGAATGTTTCACCAAGATTCTGACTTATGCTTTTCCCCCTGGAATTTCCACAAATTAAAGTTACCATTGTAAAATAATAATATTGACACTTAGTGTAATTTTAAACTCTTAGAAAGTATAACAGTGCTGACTTAATTGTACTTGTTTTTTACTCAAAAAGAAACACAGAAGCATATAACTAAACATGAAGTGCTTCTGTTCTCACTCATGAAACCCATACACTAAAGGGTCCTTTATTCAGCAAGTATTTTGTAAATTATTTTGACACTTCTTAAAACCCATTCTAACGAAAGCCATTCCAATTTTGTTATATTTTTATTATATTTTTCTTTTATGTCAAGTGATGTTTTAATTATACTAATTAACTAGTATTCATGTAAAAGAAAATGGCTGTCTTGGTATCCTTTATAATTAAATTTATTACAGGAACATGTTGGGGGAAAAGAAACTTTGGAAGCCATGCCCCAGAATGCTCTGACCACGCCTGCCTATGCCTCAGTCAACCTCCAGGCTTCTGCCAGGATCCACCACAGGTTCATTCTCCACTACATCTAATCACCCTACTGAGTACCCAGACTTCCCGTGTTTTCCTCCTAAGTGTATACTAGAGAGTCTCCTTGACCAACCTATCCACACTTTCTCCCCAACCTACCAGATCAGTCCAAGATCCACATACAGAGTCTTGGCATAATATGGCCTCTCCTGCCTGCACTACAGAGAAGCTCTAGGCTTAAACAAAGACCTATTCCTCAAATCACATTACCCGCCTGTGCCATATTCAGCCTCTCCATTCAGGTAGATCTGTCCCCAAACTCCAGGCTTGGACCAAGAAGTACATCCTGCATACCCAGTCCTCACTATTCACATGACTTTATTCCACCAAGACTGTTTCCAAACTCTAGACTCAACCGATCCACATAGCCTCTCTCCTGCTCCAATCTGTCCTGTCCATAACAGACTCAGAACTAACAAAGAAGTCTACATGTGTAGATAAATTTTAATCCAGAAACATGTTGCTCTGACATATCCAAAGACCTTATAGGTCTATGTGATCCAGCTGTAATACAGACATACCCTTAGTACACTTTCAATCCCTCTGGTTGGAATCCTTTAGTGCATGCTTTAATCCCAAATAATTTAGGAGCAAAATGATGAATCAAAGAAATATTTGCCAACATAGGATATACCCAACTCTCATGAAAACAACACAAGAAAGAGAGGCTATTTAAGAGGCACACAGAGAACTGAGTGGAGAGTTAAATCATTTGAGTGCAGTTTAGGGCAGTTGAGTAAGTTCGGTGCAATTTCGTTGAGTGAGTTCAGTACAGTGGAGTTGAGTTCCTTTGTGAGTTCATGCAGTTCTGTGCATATCAGCAAAGGCAGTTGAAACCACAGAATAGAAAAGAACCAGAAGATAGAACAAATTACCAGAGTTAGTTTGAGGCTAAGCAGAGCAATTCAGTGAGAAGCTGAGAAAAGTCAGATTTTTCAGTCAGGTTGGAGAAGAGTTTTTGGTCAAAACAGCTGAGTTGAACCAGCCAGCCAGGGTTCAGGAAGAACTAGAAAGCATGAGCTTATTCATTAGTAAGTCTCAGAAGCTGAAACATTCTAGGCATAAGTTAGCAGTTGGAGGCTGAAAGACTGTAGAAGCTTCCAGGCCTAGTCCTAGGGAGAGTTGGAACAAAGTCATGTATTCTCACAGCTTGGGTATAGCTCTCATCTCATCCTTTTATCTGGTGAATAAAACTTGCTTTTATATACATGCCCCAATTTTACTGCAAAAATACCAACAATGTAAAAAAAAAAATGTACACATGATCTGATCTCCAAACCCTACAAATACTGTAGAAATGTTTGCCAATGACTTAGATAAAACCCATAACAAATACTTTTAAAAAAATAAAAATAAAAAAAACCCCTCAAGGAATTTATAGAAGACAAAAAGAAAGAGCTCAATGATATTAAGAAAAAAGAACTTAAGGAAAATAAATGCCTGTGTGATGCCCAAGAAAACACAACCACAAACAGAAAGTTGATGGACATGATGAAGACAGTGCAAGACTTGAGAATGGAATTCAATCAGAAGATAAAACATTTAAGAGGACCCAAACTGAAGCAAAGACGGAGTTGAAATACCCAATAACTCAAACAGAAAACTCTAAGGAAAGTCTTACAAGTAGAATGTATCAAGAAAAAGATAGAATATCAAAACTTGAAAGGATCCAGGCCAAATAAGCAAAAATATAGAGAATTTACAAACAACCACACACAGGAAAGAAACACACAGGAAATGTTGGGCACCATGAAAAAAAAAATCTTTAAATTATAGGCATAAATAAAGGAAAACTTCCAAGTCAATGACATAGGTCAGATATTCAAAAAAAATTATAGAAACCCCTCACCTGCAACCCCAGAGACCAGCACCCATCAAGAAGCAGCAGGTGAGAATCTTCCCTCAACTTCCGGCCAGACAGAGCCCACCACCAGCAGCAAGGTCTGCCCAGGGCCCTCCATGTCCGACACCCCAGCTCCCAGGATAGTGCCATTTCCTGGGCCCCATCACCACCTGCAACTCCATAGACCAGGAGCCATCAAGGAGCAACAGAGACCTTCAGCAACAGGGTCTTCCCAGAACTCTCCAAGCCCCACACCTCAGCTCCTAGGCTTGCATTTCCTAGCCCCATTTCTCCTAGGCTCCCATTTCTCAGCCTCCACCTCTGCCTGCAACCCTGGAGACCAGCAACCATCAGGAAACAGCAGAGAATGACAGTGATCAGGGACTATCATAAAGAAGCCACCATCAAAGACTACCAGGCCCCATCTCCACCTGCAATGTCAGAGACTAGCAGCCATCAGAGTTTACCCATTCTCCCTGTATATCCAGAGACCTATTGCCACTCAGGAAAACCGGAGGACTGCTGCCATATAGGACCACCACCACTACCTACAACCTCAAAGACCTACTACCATCAGGGACCACCAGGCCTGCTAATATCAAAGATACCCAGATAACTAAAAGTTAGCTAAAGAACAGAAGTAACAAAACCCAGGGCCATATGACACCATGGAAACCTAGATATCCTACCACAGCAAGCCATGGATATACTATCACACCTGAAGGGCAAGAAAACAAATAAAAATCATAGAAGCCTTTTAAAAATGCCTCAAAGAAATGCAGAAAAATGCAATCAAACAGGTGAAGGAAATGAATAAGCCTGTCCAATATCTAAAAAAGGAAATAAAATAATAAAGAAAACACAATCTGAGGCAATCCTGGAGATGGAAAACCTAGGGAAAAGAACATAAACTACAAATACAAGCATCATTAACAGAATACAAAAGAAAGAAATGAGAATCTCAGGTATAGAAGATACAATTGAAAAATTTGATACATCAGTCAAAGAAAATGCTAAATTTAAAAAGTTCCTGATATAACACATCCAGGAAATATGGGATATTATAGAAAGACCAAACCTAAGAATAATAGGAATAGAAGACTGAAGCTCCAAGGCCCAGAAAATATTTTCAACAAAATCATAAAACTTCCCCAACCTAAAGAAAGAGACTCCTATAAACATACAAGAAGCTTACAGAACACCAAATAGATTGGACCAGAAAAGAAAAGTCTCTTGTCACATAATAATCAAAACACTAAATGTACAGAACAAATAAAGAATATTAAAAACTGCAAGGGAAAAAGGCCAAGTAACATATAAAGACAGATCAATCAGAATTACACATGACTTTCCACCAGAAACTCTGAAGGCCAGAAGGGCCTGGAAAGATATTTTACAGACACTAAGAGACCACAGATATCAGCTCCAATTACTATATCCAGAAAAAAAAAACATCAAAATAAAAGGAATTAACAACTGCTGGTCATTAATATCAATGGCCTCAATAAAAAGATACAGACTAACAGAATGGAAGCAAAATAGGACTCAACATTCTGCTGCATACAAGAAACACACCTCAGCAATAAAGATAGACATTATTTCAGAGTAAAGGGCTGGAGAAAAGTTTTCCAAGCAAACAGACCCAAAAAGCAAGCTGGAGTAGCCATTCTAGTAACTAATAAAATAGACTTTCAACCAAAATTAATCAAAAGAGTTGGGGAAGGAAACTTCACACTCATTAAAAGAAAAATACACCAAGATAACCTCTCAATTCTGAACAACTATTCCCCAAACGCAAGGGCACTCACATTCTTAAAAGAAACATTTCTACAGCTTAAGTCACACTTCGAACCCCACACATTAACAATAGAAGACTTCAACAGCCCACTCTCAACAATGAACAGATCATTGAGACAGAAGGTCAATGGAGAAATAATGAAACTAACAGATAGCATGAATCATATGGACCTAAAAGATATCTACAGAACTTCATGATGTCCTTGTTTTTAATAGCTAAGTAATATTCCATTGTGTAGAAAATGTACCACAGTTTCTTTATCCATTCTTCAGCTGAATGACATCTGGGTTGCTTCCAGTTTTTGGCTATTATGGATAAGGTCACTTTGAACACAGGTCAGCAAATGTCCTTGTGGTATACTAGAACATCTTTTGGGTATATGCTCAGGAATGGTGTAGCTGGGTCTTCAGTATAGCTGTGCCCAATTTTCTTACAAAGAGCCAGATTTGTTTCCAATATAGTTGTACAAGTTTGCACTCCCACCAGCAATAAAGGCATGTTCATCTTTCTCCACATCCTTGTCAGCATATGCTGTCACTTGAGCTTTTGATCTTAGTCATTCTGATAGATATAAGATGGAATCTCAGAGTTGTTGTGATTTGCATTTCCCTGATGACTAATAACATTCAGTATTTCCTTTTTTAATTTAAATTTATTTTTTATACTTTATTCACTCTACATCCCAATTTTAGCCTCCTCCCTCATCTCCTCCCTGTCCCACCCTCCCTCTTCCCCAATATTCCCCTCCCCTATCAAGTTTCTCAGAAACGGGGAGTCTTCCTCCCCTACCATCTGACTCCCCTATCAAGTATCATGAGGACTGCATACATCCTCTTCCTCTGCAGCCTGGCAATGACCCCCTACAATGGGGCAGTGACCAAAGAGTGGGCAACAGATCAATTCTTTAAATGTTTCTCAGCCATTTGATATTCTCTCTTGAGAATTCTCTGTTTAGCTTTTTAACCCATTTTTTAATTGGATTATTTGGGGGGCTTTTTGGTGTTCAATTTCTTGAGTGCTTTATATATTTTGGATATAAAGCCCTCTGTTGATTGTAGGATTGGTGAAAACTTTCCCAGTCTGTAGGCTGTCATTTTGTTTATTCAGTGTCCTTTGCTTTACAGCAACTTTTCAGTTTCATGAGGTCTCATTTATTAGTTGTTGACCTTAGAGCTTGTGCTGTTTGGTGTTCTGTTCAGGAAGTTGTCTCCTGGGCCAATGACTTCAAGACTCTTCCCCACTTTTTCTTCTAATACATTTAGTGTGTCTGGTTTTATGTTAAGGTCTTTGATCCACTTGGTTTTGTGCATGGTTATAAATATGGATCTATTTACATTTTTCTACATGTAGACATAGAGGTAGACCAGCACCATTTTTTGAAGATGCTATATTTTTTCCATTGTATGGTTTTGGCTCCTTTGTCAAAAATCAAGTGTCTTTAGGTGTGTGGGTTTATTTCTGGGTCTTCAATTCAACAGCATGAAATTTGCCTGCAAATGGATGGAACTAGAAAAGATCATCCTACAGAAATTGTGGTACATTTACATATTTTACTACACAGCAATTAAAAACAAGGAAATCATGAAATTTGCAGATAAATGGTGGGATCTAGAAAAGATCATCCTGAGTGAAGTATCCCAGAAGCAGAAATACAAACACTGTAAATACTCACTTATAAGTAGATACTAGACCTAAAAAATAGAATAAACATACTAAAATCTATACACCTAAAGAAGCTAAACAAGAAGAAGGACCTGGGGTAAAATGATCAACCCTCACTTAGAAAGACAAATGGGATGGACATTGGAAGTGGGAGAAAACAAGAAACAGGACAGAAGCCTATCACAGAGGGCCTCTGAAAGACTACCTAGCACTGTATCAAAACAGATGCTGAGACTCATAACCAAACCTTAGACAGAGTGCAGGGAATCATATGAAAGAAGGGGGAGTTAGTAAGACCTGGAGAGGACAAGAGCTCCAAAAGGACCAAATGTATCTGGGCACAGAGGTCTTTTCTGAGACTGAATCTCCAACCAAGGACCATACATGGATATAACCTAGAACCCTTGCTCAGATGTAGCCCATGGCAGCTCAGTATACAAGTGGGTGCCCCAGTAAAGGAAACAGGGACTTTCTCTGACATGACTCAGTGGCTGGCTCTTTGACCTCTCCCCCCCCCAACAAGGGAGGAGCAGCCCTGCTAGGCCACAGAGGAGGACATTTCAGCCAGTCCTGATGAGACCTGATAAGCTAGGGTCAGATGGAAGGGGAGGAGGACCTCCCCTATCAGTGGACTTGGAAAGGGGCAGGGAGGAGATGAGGGAAAGAGGGTAGGTTTGGGAGGGGGCTACAGCTGGGATACAAAGTAAATAAACTGTAATCAATATAAAAAGTAAATAATAAATTAAAAGAAAAGAATCGATGATCCTAAGTGAAGTAACCCAGAAGCAGAAAGACACACATGGGATATACTCATACATGGATATTAGCCACATAATACAGGATAAACCTACTACAATCCACAGACCTAAAGAAGCTAAAAACAAGGAGCACCTAGGGAAATGCTTAATACTCTTTCCGAAGGCAAATAAAATAGACTCCAAAAACAGCTGAAGAGAGGGAACAGAACAGGAGCCTACCATACACATCCTCTGAAAGACACCACCCACCACGGATTGAAGCAGATGATGAGACTCACAACAAAACTTTGGGCAGTGTTCAGGGACTTCTACAGAAGAGTAGAGGATAGAATGATCAGAGGGGGCAAGAGTTACCCAAGAAGACCAACAGGGCCAACAAGTCTGACTCCAGGGGGCTTATGAAGACTTATACACCAATCAAGGACCATACATAGAGAGGGCCTAGGCCTCCTGCTCAGATGTAGCCAACAGGCAGCTCAGACTCCATGTGGGTGGTCTAATGAGGGGAACAGGGGCTGTCTCTGACATGGACTCTTTTTCCTAATCCTTGATCAATTCTGCTTAGATCATTTTCCCCCGGTAGGGTGGTCTTGCCAGGCCACAGAAGAAGAGCATACAGCAAGTCCTGTTGAGACTTGATAGGTTTGGGTCAGTGGATAGGAGACGAAGGTTCCCTTATTAGACCACCCCCATGAAGACTGAGAAGTCCATAGGCTACTTCTAAGCAGGAGGTCTAGGTCCTATCCATGCATAAACCTTGGAATACCTGAGCCCAGATTTTTTTGTCTCTGTTGGTCTCGTTCTGTAGCTCCTGTCCCTCCAGGTCTTTCTACCTCCCCCTTCTTCCATAAGATTCTATATATTCTTCAGGACTATAGATTTTAGTATGTTTATCCTATATTATATGCCCAATATCCACTTATGAATGAATATATACCATGTGTGTCTTTCTGTTTCTGGGTTATCTCACTCAGGATGGTCTTTCCTAAAGTTCTATCTATTTGCCTGCAAATTTCATGATTTCCTTGTCTTTAATTGTGAGTAGTATTCCATTGTGTAAACATACCAAAAATTCTGTATTCATTTATCAGTTGAAAGACATCCAGGATGTTTCCAGACTCTGGCTAATACAAATAAAGCTGCTATGAACATAGTTGCTGAAATGTCCTTGTTGTATGGTTGAGCATCTTTTGGATATATGCCCAGGAGTGGTATAACTGGATGCCGAGGTAGCACTAATCCTAATTTTCTGAGAAAGCGCCAGATTGATTTCCAAAGTGGTTGTACAAGTTTACATTCCCGCCTCCCCAACAATGGAGGAGGGTTCCCCTTTCTCCACATCCTCTCCAGCATGTTTGTCACTTGAGTTTTTGAGCTTAGCCATTCTGATGGGTGTAAGGTGGAATTTCAGGGTCATTTTGATTTACATTTCCCTGATGACTAAGTACATTGAGCATTTATTTAAGTGTCTCTATGGCATTTAATATTCCTCTGTTGAGATTTCTTGTTTAGCTCTGTACCCCTTGGATTACTTAGTTTGTTGATGTTTCACTCCTTGACTTTTTTATATATTCTGGATATTACCCTTTGTCAGGTGTAGGGTTAGTGAAGATCATATTCGAATCTGTAGACTATCATTTTGTTCTGTAGACAGTGCCCTTTCCTTTACAGAACCTTTTCATTTTCAAGAGGTCTCATTTCTTTTTTAATTTTATTTATTTGTTTGTTTGTTTGTTTGTTTATTACAACATATTCACTTTGTAGCCACACTGCAGCCCCCTCCATTGTCTCCTTCCAGGACCATCCACCCTCCCTCATCTCCCCTATGTCCTTTCCCTAGTCCCCTGATAGGGGAGAACCTCCTCCTCTTCTATCTGACCCTAGCCTATAAGGTCTCATCAAGGCTGGTTACATCATCTTCCTCTGTGGCTTAGCAAAGCTGCACCCCCAGGGGGGAGATGATCAAAGAGCTGGCTACTGAGTTCATGTCAGAGACAGCCCCTATACCCCTTACTAGGGAACTCACTTGGAAAATGAGCAGCCTATGGGCTCTGAACAAGGGGTCGAGATACTCTCCATACACGGTTCTTGGTAGGAGTATCAGTCTCTGCAGGCCCCCTTGGGCCCAGGTTTTCTGGCTCTGTTGTTCTCCTTGTGGAGTTCCTGTCCCCTCCAGGTCTTGCTATCTCCCCCTTCTTCCATAAGGTTTCCAGCAGTCTGCCTGAAGTTTAACGATGAGTCTCAGTATCTCCTTCAATACCCTGCTGGGTAGAGTCTTTCAGAGGTCCTCTGTGGAAGGCTCCTGTCCTGTTCCTTGTCTTCTCCTACTTCTGATGTCTACCCTGTTTGCCATTCTGAATGAGGATTAAACCTCTTCCACAGGGTCCACCTTCTTGTTTAACTAATTTAGGAGTATAGATTTCAGTATGCTTATCCTATATTTTATGGCTAATATCCACTTATAAGTGAGTAAATACCATATGTGTCTTTCTACTTCTGGGTTACTTCACTCAGAATGATCTTTTCTAGTTCCCACCATTTGCCTGCAAATTTCATAATTTTCTTGTTTTTGATTGCTGAGTAATATTAAATTGTGTAAATGTACCACAATTTCTGTATCCATTCCTCAGTTGAGGGACTTCTACATTGTTTTCAGATTCTGGCTAATAGAGATTCTGTGAACATGGTTGAGCCAATGTCCTTGTTGTATAGTTAAGCATATTTCAGATATATGCCTAGAAGTGGTTTAACTGGATCTTGAGGTAGCACTATTCCTAATTTTCTGAGAAAGTACCATATTGATTTCCAAAGTGGTTGTTCAAGTTTACATTCCCACCAGCAATGGAGCAGGGTTCCTCTTTCTCCACATCCTCTCCAGCATGTGTTGTCACTTGAGTTTTTGATCTTAGCCATTCTGATGGGTGTGAAGTGGAATCTCAGGGTTGTTTTGATTTGCATTTCCCTGATGACTAAGGACATTGAGCATTTCTTTAAGTGTTTCTCTGCCATTCTATATTCCTCTGTTGAGAATTCTCTATTTAGCTCAGTTACCCTTTTTAAAAAGATTATTTGCTTTATTGGTGTTTAACTTTTTGAGTTCTTTATATATATTCTGGATATTAGCCCTCTGTCAGTTGTAGGGCTGGTAAAGAACCTTTCCCAGTCTGTAGGCTGTTGTTTTGTTCTGATGACAGTGTCTGTAGCTTTGCAGAAGCTTTTCAGTTTCATGAGGTCCCATGTATTGATTGTTGATCTTAGAGCCTGCTCAGGAAGTTGTCTCCTGTGCTGGTGAGTTCAAGGCTCTTCCCCATTTTGTAGTGTGTATGGTTTTATGTTGAGGTCTTTGATCCACTTGAACTGTAGGGATGATAAATATGGATCTATTTATCTATTTGCATTTTTCTACATATTGACATCCAGTTAGACCAACACTATTTGTCGAAGCTGCTATCTTTTTGCCATTATATGGTTTTGGCTTCTTTGTCAAAAATCAGGCATTCTTAGATTTGGGGGTTTATTTCTTAGTCTTCTATTCAATTCCATTCATCCATCATTCTGTTTCTATGCCAGTACCGTGCCATTTTTATTACTCTATTACTATTACTCTATTACTATTTTATTATTTTAATGATTTATAGTACAGCTTGAGATGAGGGATGGAGATACCTCCAGAAGAACTTCCATTATACAGGGTTGTTTTAGATATTCTGGGTTTTTTGTTTTTCCATTTGAAATTGAAAATTATTCTTTCAAGTTCTGTAAAGAATTTTGTTGGTATTTTGATGGGAATTGCATTGACTCTGTAGATTGCTTTTGGTAGGATGGCTGTTTTCACAATGTTAATCCTACCAATCCGATCTTTCTATCTTCTGATACCTTCTTCAATTTCTTTCTTCAGAGGCTTAAAGTTTTTTTTTTCATACAGGTCTTTCACTTGATAAGTTAGAATCATACCAATGTACTTTATGTTACTTGTGACTATTATGAAAAATGTTGTTTTTCTAATTTCTTTCTCAGTCCATTTGTCATTTGTATACAGGAGGGCTTCTGATTTTTATCCAGCCACTTTGCTGAAGGTGTTTTTCAGCTGAAGGAATTCTCTGGTGGAATTTTTGGGGTTACTCGTGTATACTATCATATCATCTGTGACTAGTGAAACTTTTACTTCTTCCTTTCCATTTGTGTCCCCTTGATCTCCGTTAGTTGTCTTATTGCTTATTCTAGGATGTCAAGTACTATGTTGAAGAGATACAGAGAAAGTGGGCAGCCTTGCTTTGTCCCTGATTTCATTGGTATTGATTTAAGTTTCTCTCCTTTTAGTTTGATGTTGGCTACAGGCTTGCTCTGATTGTCCTTACTGTGTTTAGGTCTGCGCCTTGCATCCCTGATCTCTCCAAACCTTCAAAACCTTCAACAGCCTGAACAGGCATTGGATTTTGTCAAATGCTTTTTGCATTTAAGGAGATAATTGCGTAAATTTTTTCCTTCGGTTTCTTTATATTATAAATTACATTCCATCCCTACCTGCCTGGGATGATCATGACCAAACCTGCTTGGTCATGTGTATATCTTTGATGTATTCTTGGATTCAGTTTGTGAGTATTTTATTGAGTATTTTTGCATCAATGCTTATATGCAAGATTGGTCTGAAGTTCTCTTTTTTTGTTGAGTCTTTATGTGGTTTAGGTATCAAGGTGACTGTGACCTCATAGAACAAGTTTGGTAATGTTCCTTCTGTTTCTATTTTGTGGAATAATTTGAAGAGTATTATAGTTAGCTCTTCTTTGAAGGTCTGGTAGAATTCTGAAACCATCTGGCCCTGGGCTTTTTTTGGAGAGGAGATTTTTGATGACTGTTTCTATTTCCTTAGGGTATAAAGGACTATTTAACTTATTTATCTGATTTTGATTCAGCTTTGATAAGTGAAATCTATCAAGAAAATTGTCCATTTCATTTAGATTTTCAAATTTTGTAGGATTTAGATTTTTGAAGTAAGACCTAATGATCCTTTGGATTTTGTCATTGTGTCCTCCTTTTCATTTCTGATTTGGTTGATTTGGATAGTTTCTCTCTGCCTTTTAATTAGCTTGGCTAAAGGTTTGTCTATCTTGTTGATTTTCTCAAGGAACCAGCTCTTGATTTCATTGATTCTTTGAATTGTTTTCTTGATTTCTAACTCATTGAGTTCAGCCCTGAGTTTGATTATTTATAGCCATATACTCATTTTGAGTGTGTCTGCTTCTTTTTTTTTTCCTAGTATTTTCAGATGTGCCATTAAGTTGTTTGGGGTTTTTTCAATAACTTTATTTTTTATTTATATAATTAGTTGTTTGTATGAGATGTCTCAAACTTCTTTCTGAAGGCAACTGGTGCTATGAACTTTCCTCTTAGCACTGCTTTCATTGTGTCCCATAAGATTATGTTAGTTGTGCCTTTCTTTTCATTGAATTCTAGGAAGTCTAATTTCTTTCCTTATTTCTTCCCTGACCCAGATGTTATTGAGTAGAGAGTTGTTTAGTTTCCATGTGTGTGTAAGCTTTTTGTTATTTCTCTTGTTGTTGTTGAGGTCTAGTTTTACACCATGGTGGTCTGATAGGATACAAGGGATTTTTTTTCCATCTTTTTGTTTTCGTTGAGGCTTGCTTTGTGCCTAATTATAAGGTCAGTTTTGGAGAATGTTCCATGAGGTGCTGAGAAGGAAGTGTACTCTTTTGTGTTTGGGTGAAAAGTTCTGTAGACATCTATTAAGCCCTTCACCTGTTTGATTATGGATTCTTGTCTGTCCATGATGGCCTCTATTTTTTGTCCATTTCCTCTTTATGTGCCTTGAATGACTAGATAATTATAGATTTAAGATCATTTTCCTGTGTTTCAGCTGCAGGGATACTTAGTTTGGAGATTCTGGTGAAGCCATGATGTCCTGGCTTTTGTTACTTATATTCTTATGCTGACCTCTAGCCATCTAGTTGTTTGTAGCCTTGACTGTTCCTGGAGCCTGTACCACTGACTGGGTTCACCTGTCTCTGAATTCTGAAGTAGTCTCTTCTTGATTTCCCGTCTCTGCTGGCTCACTCTTTGTGGTCCAGAACATACACAAACTTATGAGACACAATGAACGCTAAGATGAAATTCCATAGCACTAAGTGCCTTTATAAAAAAACTGGAGAGTTCTCATACTAGCAATTTAAAAGTACATATGATAGCTTTAGAATAAAAAGAAGCAAACAGACCCAAGAGAAGTAGACAGCAGTAAATAATCAAACTCAGGTTTAAAATTAATAACTTATAAACAAGGAGAACAATGCAAAATTAAATAAAACCAAGAGCTGGTTCTTTGACTAAATCAACAAGGTAGACAAACAGTGGCCAAACTAGCTGAAAGGCTGAAAGACAGTATCCAGATTAACAAACTCAGAAAAGAAAAAGGAGACCTAAAAACAGGCCCTGAGGAAATCCAAAGAATCATTGCTTCAAAAGGCTATCCCCCCAAAAATTGTAATACCTAAAGGAAATGTACAATTTTCTAAATAGATTTCACTTACCAAAGTTAAATCAGGTAAACAGTTTAAACAGTCTTTTAACCCATAAGAAATTATGCAATTTTCAGGCAAATTGATGGAACTAGGAAAGATCACCCTGAGTGAGGTAATCTAGGCCCAGAAAGACACACATGGTACGTACTCACTTATAACTAGGTACCAACCATATAATATAGGATAACTATAAGACAATCAACATACCCAAAGAAGCTAAGTAACAAGGAGGGTCCAAGGGAGGATATTTGAATCCCATCCAGAAGTGGGAACAGGATGCATATTGAAGGTGTATGAAGAGGGGAAACTGGATTTGAGAAGATGTGGGGAGAGGAACAAGGATGGAGACCAGAGTTTGGGAGAGTGCAGGTGGGAGGCAAGAGGGCTGGAAGAGAGAAGAGAAACTAACTGGAGAGGACATCTCTGAGAAAAGCTAGAGACCTATGACAGAGAAGGCTCTTAGGAGAATAGGGGGTGACTCTAGCTGAGACTCCTAGCTGAAGAGGACATAGAGACTGCATTGGCCACCCTCTAGCCATGTGGAACCTCCAGAGGAGGGAGGGGGACATCAACACACACAACACCTTAGACCCAAAAGTTACCCTGCTACAAGATATGCCGAGATAAAGACAGGATAGAGAATGGCCCAACCTGAGACCCACCCCATAACAGAAAGCCAACCCCTGATGCTATAATATCCTGCTATCCTGCAGACAGGAGCCTAGCATGACTGTCCTTTGAGAGACTCCACCCATAAATGAAACAAAACAGATGCTGAGACACACAGCAGGACATTAGGAAGATCTAGGGAAGTCTTATGGAGGAATGTGAGGAAGGATAGAAGATCCTGGTGGAGACGAGAATCCCTAAAGAAAACCAACAGTGTCAACTCACCTGGACCCATAGGGGCTCACAGAGACTGAGGCACCCATCATACATATGTAACTGATAGACAGCTTGGTCTTCATGTGGGTTCCCCAGCAAGTGGAGCAGGAGTCACATGGACTCTGTTGCCTGCTTTTGGATCACTTTCACCTTGCTGGGCTGCCTTGTCTGGCCTCAGTACAAGAGGATGTACTAAATCCTGATGCAACTCAATGGGCCAGAGTGGGTTTGTAAGGGGGGGTTCCCCTTTTCTGAGAAGAAGGGAGAGAAGAGGGGAAAGTAGACGGGAGAACAGGAGATGAGGGAGGGGGCTATGATCGTGATGCAAAATGAATAGAAGTCAAATGTAAAGGGGAACCCATCATAATATAGTTTCTCAATTGAAAAACTATAATAAAGAGAAGAATGAACATAACAAAGAGACTGTGGCAGAAACTATAATTATTAAAACACAAAATACCACCAATAATGCAAAATCAATACCAAAAGTCACAAATACTTCTACCAAAATTAAGATACACATTTCAGTAATAACTGTATCAATGGTATCAAACCTCTAATCAAAAGACACAAGCTGACTATCAAGAAACAAGATCTTTTAATACGTTCTCTACAAGAAACACATCTTAGTCAAGATAGGCACTGCCTTAGTATAAAAGAATGGACAAAAGTACTCCAATTAAATAGAATTAGAAAGCAAGGAAAACAACACACAGAAAATAATGGAGAAGACAGGAGAAAAAAAGGAATCCCCATTTACTGTGGATAGGATTCCAAACAGGTACAGCCATTATGGAAATCAGTAAGAAGAAATCTTAAAAAGCTAACACTAATCCTACCACATGTTTAGCTATATCACTCCTTAGCATATGCTCAAAGGACTTGACATTCTTCTCTACAGACACTTGCTTAGCCATGTTCATTGCTCTCTTATTCACAATAACTAGAAAATATAAACAGAAATGTCCTTTATCTGATGAATGAATCATGAAAATGTGGTGAGTTTACCATATTTCTTTATCGTATAAAATACTATAAAGAAAAATCTATAAAGAAAAATGAAATTATGAAGTTTTCAAGCAAATAGATGTAATTAGAAAAGATCATGTTGAGTGAGGTAACCCAGACATAGAAAGACAAACACCCACATTGTAGGAAACATAAGCCTTGTGCTCACAGATAAGCACTAGAGGAACCAGAACTGTTAAATGCACAGGGTTGTCCCTTCAGAAGGGGAAATGTATAACCTGTTTTTCACCCAGAAGCCTGGTAATAGACATGGGTAACAGCCTGGTGCCTTTTGCACTATCTACGTAGTTAAGACCACATTGGGTCCTCACTGAGACCCTTATCATAAACTCACCAATCTATAGAACCTATCTTTATGGAAATTGTCACTTATACTTTACAAAGTTTTAATGTAGTCATGTCTTAAGTTTTATTGTGCACATGGGACTGAGTTAATTATCACCAGAAAAAAAATTAACAAATTGTGCTGTGCTTAAATATACCTGAAATAAATTATTTGAGGTCAGACTCCTTTGAAACAGCACTGGCTACTGAGGCAAGAACTACCTTCTTGTTCCTGGCAGATCATTACTCTTCTCACTGTGGTCTCACAAAGACCCCCTACCAACACATGTTCTCTCTTATCGCAGGCTGCTAGCTCTAAATCTTCAAATGTAAATACATAGCTTGGAGTAACTGAAAAGAAAAAAATAACTAAGAAAGTAAATGGTCTTTGGCTCTTGGCGATAGCATTATCAACCCAGGGATCATTATCAGATTCATAGCTTGAGATGCAATGGAAAGGGAAATAGCAGCATACAAATGATCTGATCATGAAAATATTTTTTTTAGGAAGGGAGAGATAGTTAAATACAGAAGAAGGAGGGGGGAAGATAAAAGGGACTAGCAGGACAGAAAAAAGAAAGTGGGTAAATAACAAGGTGGGTAAAATAACAATAAAAATGTCTACAAAAAGCCACAAGAAATCATACTGTTAACTATGTATCAAAAAGAAAAAACACCCATAATATGTATAGTCTCATATATATCTATGTGTGTGTGTCTGTCTGTGTCTGTGTGTTTAATGAACTTTGCTTATCTCCCTCCAAAACCAAAAACCATATAACAAAACCCCAATACCGGACATGAAAAGCCCTGAAAGCAGCTGAAGAAAGCTAGGAATGGAAAAGGTGATCTTTCCCAGAGGAGAATCACCATTCAGTTATCCAATATCAAACAGTCAATTCTGAAAACATACATATAACCTATATGGACTGAATAGGTTATATTTAGGAATATATGTTTACACATATACATATGTTTATGTAATAATTATTACTGAAAAAATATAGGAGGGTTTGATGGGAGGAAATGGAAGGGAGATATGTAACAATATTATAATCTCAAATTTTTAACTCTTTTTCTTCTGTTTGTGTTTTCCTATTCTAGTTTGCTCGTTTTTACTTTATCTAATTTTATTTTATTATTTTTAGATGCCTGTTTGTATTCTAATGAAAGAAAGAAAGAGAAGAAAGGAAGGAAGAAAAGAAGCAAGGAAAGAAGGAAGGAAGAAAGGAAAGAAGGAAAAAGTACTTGGGTCAGGGCAGTTACAGACGATCTGAAAGAAGCTGGAGGAGAGGAACAGTTATCAAAGTGTATTAAAAACATCTATTTTCAGTAAAACAAAACAAAACAAAAATATCTGCCCCATAGACATGCCACAAGCTTAGTCTGATACAGACAGTTCCTCAATTAAGGTTCCCACTTAAAAATATAAATAAATAAAATTTTTAAAAATTAAAAAATAGGATGTGTGTCCCATCTGAGATGGTTGCTGGGGGTGCCGCTCTGGGCCCAAGGCTGTGCACCCCAATCTGGGCTGGCAGCTGTGCACCCAGCTTTGTGCCAGAGGCTATGCACTCCTCTCTGAGCCAGCCACTGAGGTCTCCGCTCTGGTCCGGAGGCTGGGTGCCTCACTCTGGGCCGGAGGCTTGTAAAAATAAAAAAGCAAATTTTTAAAAAAGAAAATTTGGTGGGAAGTAGATTTTATCAACCTAATGATGAAAAAAATGTATTTAGTAAATATGGTTTCAATTTAACCACCCAGGTCACTCATATCCATATCAAACTCCCTAATATACGGCTATATTATGAAACTTTCCTTTGATATATTCTGCTCATAGTCTATCAGCTTTCACATATCCATATACCCTTCCTCATCATAACTTATTATAATGAGCTGAAAAATTTGTTTATATTGTATTTTATTGAATTTCATCATTCTAGGTTAAAAAATGCACATATGCAGAACTCATGGGTCCTACTTTTTCTTTCTTTTTTTTTTTTTCAAGCCCAAAGAGTTTTATTTGGGCTTAAGCTCGGTCTCTCCATCGTCACCAACACAGTGGATCAGAGAGGAGAGCTCTCAGCAGCCGCACAGTAAGGTTTTTATTGGGGTATGAGGAAGGATGGGGAATTTCAAGTTTAACAATAACACAAATACAGAATTAATAGAATGTAACTAATAATAAACAATAAAAAAAAAAAAACAATTACACGATTGGGTGACCAAGAGCAATCTTGTTACAAAGTGATTGTCTAACTAAGGTAACATTGAGCACACCTCAGGAATGTGAGGTCGGTGGGCTGCCCAATACAGATGCCCCACCCTGAGATAAGATACCTTCCATTCTCTCGGTTACCTCCAGGCTATTCTGTGGTAGGGGAATTTTATGGTTTTCTTTTTCCTGGAATTGGTGACCTATGGCCTAGTTCCTGGGACGAATGGAGGAATCTGTAGACAAGCCTTGGGAATGCACTCTGAGGTCTCTGTACATAGTAACAATGACTTTTGGGCGAGAGGGTCAGGCCTGGTCCTTTCATTCTTCCCTCGAACAGGATACAACCTCAAATCTTTGAGATGGGTACAAGAGCAGGTATTGAGACTTTTTTTTTTTTTTTAATGCTAGGCATAATCCTGCAGGGGGCACAAAGCATGAGTAGAAGAGACAGAACTAAGGGGCCAATTTTCTGGCATGCCAACTGACATTACAGAAACTCATTCCTTATGTCAGGGAACCTGTTGGGTAGGATAAAGGCTGATAAATTTCTCTTCTTCTGTAGCTGCTTCAGGCTGACTTTGGGGTGGAGATATTGGAGACCCAGGAAGTCTGAAAGGCTAAGTCCAAAGCTAGGCAATGTGGCACCATCTAGCTGAAGAGACATGGAGCATCACATCGGCTGTACTGGATTACTTCAGCTTTTAGCAAGTTCAGATTTTAGCTTGCAGTCCAAAGCTGATCCCTGAATGGAGTCTGTCATCCAGGTGAAAATCTGCCGAGATAAATTCAGATTAGAGACTGAAGTTAAAATGTGTCTAGCAAATGGGGAAAGTGATGAATCCCAAGACCAAGGCAAAAACCCATCTGGGGTCCATTTGAGCTATGGCAGATCCAGGTCTTCTGACTTTTTTTTTTTTTCTGAAACTCATATGAATTTTAGTTTACAGAAGAAAGTATATTAGTGTCACCATTGTGTTGAGATCCATACTTAAAAAAAAAAAAAAAAAAAAAACAGGTAACAAGTGTCTGCAAGACAGCAGGAGTAGATTCATGCCATTAAGACCTAGCGAAAGCTACAGCTTTTGGATCAGAGATTTATGTATTAAGCAGAGATGGTTTTCGCTTCAAACAAGCAAATAAAATTTTCTGTCAAATGGACCTGAATGTGCTGAACAACAGTTAATCCCTTTTCTAAAGTCTAAGTTAAAAGGCAGATTTAGGATGGAATTATTAGATTTAGCAAATAAAAATATAAAGGGCCCAGTTAAGTTTCAATTTCAGCAAAAGATGGGTTTTTTTTTCTTTACAGCATAGCCTATGTGATATCTAGGATGCACACATGCTTTAAAATTAGTTATCCAAGATTAACTAATTTTTAAGACTTCATTTTAGAAAATTGAAGCATGTTTGTACTAGAATCATCTGTTTTGTGAATTAGTTCATACAACTTGTTTCTCTGTTTCAAGATCCTAAATACACTCCAGGCTCATCAGCTTCCACACACTCTCGCACACACATTTTAACACACTAACAGAAATATCAACCCTACATCCTCTTCCCAGCTCTACCCTGAAAAATGCTTGCTGAAATTTGTTGCTTACCTAAAGTTCAAATTTCCCTGAACCACAAAAGGTCTTCTGAAAAAGCAACAAAATCCTGATAAACTTTCAATTGAGATATAATTTTGCTTAAACAAAGTAGAAACTAGAGGGTTTCTGAAACTTGTGTTTGCCCAGCTGCGATCACAACTACCTGTGTTTAGCATGTAAGCACATTCCCCTTGCACCATTGTTTCGTACTCTTAGACAACCTCTCATACATCAATTTTGGTTGGCATGTAATAAATAGTATAATTGTGTTTTCTTTCTATAAGGAAACATCCTACACTGTTTAAGCCCATGCTGGAAGCAAAACAATGTTGAGAACTTTAGAGAGGCAAGCTATGTGATTGCCATCGCACACGCCACACATAACTCTGCTAGTAAAGTTCTAACTCTCCTGTCTAAGAGGAAGAAATGAATAATTTCCCCTAAAAATGAAAAAGGTATGTGTAATTGGCTAATATTGATTAGATAATTCTTTATGATTACAGGGCAAATCAAGTCAGATGCCTGCACAAAAGGAACGAATGGAGGAGTCTGTAGACAAGCCTTGAGAATGCACCCTGAGATCTCTGTACATAGTAACAATGTGCAGAAAGTGACTACAGAACCACACATAACTCATGAATAATCTGAATAATCGTGACCAGAATTTGCTTGATATGTCCTACACATGCACTGAATCCCAGTGAAAGCTTTAGGAAGTGTGATTTATTCCTGTTTTCATTTATTGTGGTCAATTTGAGATCCTGAAAGATAAGAATTCATAAAGCTACATATTATAAAATGAGGATTCGGACTCATGCAGTTTAGATATAAAACCATCTAATGACAACATATGCTAATCCAGGATTAACCAAACTGAATACTAAACATAACTGAATTTCCAATTACAGAATATAAAAAACAAAGTTATCAGTGTTTGTATTTAACTGATTCCTTCGTAAAGACAGTGGCTGCACCACTGTGTCTCAGTGAGTCACTCCAGCCGCCACCACCCACTCATACACCAGATTCACCCGCATTCAGGTTCATACCCACAAATTCAGGTTCATACCCACAACCAGGCCTGACCAAGACTCCTCTCAGTTCTAACAGTCATACCTGATAATATATTTCCTAAGACATAGGAAGCAGGGCGAACTTCTGGCCTTGGCTTTGTCTTCTCTGCTTTGCTGTCTGTCTCTGGTTTTATGGCACTACTCAGCTAATGGCAAACATCGTCTAGAATGCTGAACTCTAAGTATTCAAAAACAACAAATGCTAAGTTTTCTCCCAGTTTGACAACAATATTAGCTTGTACACTAGATTATTAGGTAAGTTTTGCTCATGAAAATCATTTTAAGGGGATGGTAAGATGATTCAGTGGGCAAGTGTGCTTGGCCAACCTGACAACTGAGTCCAAATCCCTGGAAACATGGTGGAAGGAAAACTGATTCATGAAAGTTGCTTTCTGATCTCCACACACTCGCCATAGCACATACCCTGATCCCCAATACAATTAATAGAAATGTAAAATTTTAATTTAATATGACATAGAAATAAGATATTTAAATCACTGTTGCAAAACAACTATCACTAAAAACATTAAGTATTTGATCCCATTATTTCCACTAACATAGTTAAAATTGTAGATAGTCATTTTCCTTTAACTGCAAGTAGAAAATTAATACCTAGTATTTGTAAGGAGACTTTAAAAATTGTAAAATATTTATAAAATTCACTTTTCTTTTATATTCAGGATATCACACTTAAGCATGCTAAACCATAATACTTTTATTCTCCCATTTGGTGAAATTATAAAATAGTGCTGCTGCCATAGAAAACAGTATGGCAAACTTAAAACTAGAATGAAGAGAGGCAGCAACCCTACTACCGGATACGTATCCAGAGGAGCTAAAGTCAGTAACTCAGAAACCGTTACACCATATCATGTTCATTGCATTCACTATAACCAACATACAGTCCAAGTATCCACCAACAGATGAAGGGATAAAGATGTGATACATTCATACAACAGACTAGAATCCAGACTAAAAAGTGATGAAAGTTATTCATTTACAGCAAATTAAGGCAGTCACAAGACAGCAAATTCCTAATTCCGTTTCATCCCATAAAGTCTGGAAAATACTCAAACACATAAAAGCAGAAGCTAGAATTGTATTTGCTTATGGCTGTGGGAGGGGGAACTGAGCTGTTTGATGAATTTACCGTTTCGATTATGGAAGAAGAGTAGCTCCAAAGATGAGCTGCACAACACAGTGCCCATTGTTGGCAAAGTAGTGTTGGCACTCTTAAAATTTTGAGAAAATAGATCTCATGCTGAGTGCTCTTATAACAGCAACAAAAAAAGAGGCGCAAGGACACACAAGGATGCGACGGACACTCTGATTGCCTTGATTCTGTGGTCTTTTCACAGCTGTTTCATATATTCAAACAATGTGTGCATTTTAAATTATCCTTCAGTTAAGCAAGAGAAAGGAAGGATAGAGAGGAGGGATGGATTGAGGGAAGCTGATGTCAGTTTCAAGAAAGAGAGAGTTCTAGAAGCAAAGGTGTTAACTGAACACTGCCACGAAGCCTCTGTAAGGCAGAAATGAACGGCAGAGCTTCCTGTGAGATGGCATGATGCAGAGTCAAGTTGACACTGATGTCTTTGTTTTTTAAGTTCTGCGGTACGAGTCACCTCATTAACTTGCTGGGTCTTCCTCTCCTCTGTCATTGGAAAGGGACCCCTAACGAGAAGGATGCCAGCAAGCCCATTAGAGGGAAGTAGAAAGAGGAGTGTGTGCAGTGAGTTTTCCTTTGGAAATAAAAGCACAAAGGGAAAAAAGCCACTGTTGCTTTGGAAACACAATGGTTGAGGGACATTAAATTAATGGAGAGGATTCTCCAGAAATTTCTGAGCATCATTTCTATTCTTCATTGTCTGTTTCCCAGCTGTGATCACACAGTAATGAAATGCTCCTCCTGAAAGTATGTGTTTACAAATGTGTATAGAAAACAAAGAAAGCCCAAATATATCAAGTGGTGTTAAAACAGCAACAGCATTAGAGAAGAAAACACTCAGTTCTACAAACCCTGGGGTATGCTGCAAAAAAATTAAAAAGATAAAGAAAAATGGAGCCCCAGGGAAATGATTAATCTAACACATGCCCTAAAAGAGTAGCTAAAAAAAAAGTCCATTCATTGTCCCACAATTCACATTTGGATTCAGAAAGAAAAAGTTTCAGTTGGAGGCAACGGGTAGACACATTCCATTAGAAATCCTTGCGTTTTAGAAATGTCTCTCTTCTTCATTACTTCATGTACTCTGTAATTCTCTCAAAGGCAAACATTGGTCTTTACCTACTGTTTTGTCTTCTTATTCCAAGAACTGTTGTTGACATGAATTACTTTAAAAAGTTAATGAGAAAACATTAAAAAGGTGTTAATTATTTAGAATCTTCTACAAGTTTCAGAAATAGTTTTATAAAAGTAACAAAAATCAATTAATCCATATTATATACTAAAATATATTAGTATCATGGTTCCACTGATATTGGAATTGAGTCTTAATACAATGTGAGAGTGTAAGTGTTGTGATACAAAGTCTTTAAATGTGTGTGGCAGGGTCATGTGAGGCTGGAAAAGTCACTTAGGGCCAAACTGAATGATGTTAAAGTCTAAGTGAAGAACTCTAGAATTTTTTTCACTTTATTTCCTTGGCATTTGTTATTCATTTTGTATGCATATGTGTTGTATGTGTTAGCAGGCACTTGCCGTGCTCATTTGTGGAGATTAAAGGACAATCTGGAGAAGTTGCTTCCTTCCTTTCTCCCTGTGGTCCCAGGATTGAACTCATCAGGCTTGGAAACAAATGTCTTTACCCACAGATCCATCTCAGTGGCCTACTATTGATTTTAAGACATAGATCAAAGTTTGCAAGAAAACAACTGTGATGTGAAAAACAATTAGTCTTTTCGAAAGTTGACTCTGGCACTAGTTTTAATGAAGAATCAAACATCAACTAAAAGAAAGCCCAATTATAAAGATACTGTAATATTCTCAAATAAATAATAATAGATGAGATGCAGTGTGCACCATGCGCAGACACAATTGCTGAGACTTACTGACAAGGATGAGTTATAGAGATTACAAGAGGGAGAAGACTCCAGCTGAGCCCAGGTTTTCTACCTAAGAACAGAGCAAGCTCTCTTTGTAGAGGAGAGGAGAAAAGGGAAGATACCATGAGAAAGTCCAGATAGCAGGAGAGGGCCTGGCAAGTGTAGACTTCCCACCAAGGGTCCTCACGAAAAGGATGCGTAAACAGTGAAACATCCAGATCTATACTTCTGGGAAGGCTAGTGCTGAACATGGACTTGAAGGTTATATCAAAGAATTAGGCAATGAACCAAAAAGATACTCATTCTGTAAGTGCAGACAGAGATGAAAAAAGTAATCTGACTGAATTCTACCCATGCCAGCAATCATGAAGCAAACGTTGAAGAGGAGTTCAAAACATCAGGATGATAGATAAGATCTTCCAGAACCCAGAGGAAGCCAATTTTAGCTATAGTAGTTCCCTGGTAGAATTTTTGGGGTCACTGGTGTATACTATCATATCATCTGCAAGTAGTGATACTTTGGCTTCTTCTTTTCCAAACTGAATCCCCTTGATCTCCTTTAATTGAGAGTTTTGCTGCATATAGTAGTCTGGGCTGACATCTGTGTTCTCTTAGGGTCTGCATGATATCCGTCCAGGCTCTTCTGGCTTTCATAGTCTCTGTGAAGAAGTCTGGTGTGATTCTAATGGGTTTGCCATTATATGCTACTTGGCCTTTTTCCCTTGCAGCTTTTAGTGTTTTTTCTTTGTTCTGTGTACTTACTGTTTTGATTATTAAGTGGCGGGGGGATTTTCTTTTCTGGTCTAATTTATTGAGTGTTCTGTTTGCTTATAGGCCTCTTCTTTAAATTGGGGAAATTTTCTTCCGTGATTTTGTTGAAAATATTTTCTGGGCTTTTGGAGGCAGGAATCTTCTTTTTCCTCTATTCCTATTATTCTTAGGTTTTGTCTTTTCATGTTGTCTTGGATATCTTGGATGGTTTGTGTCAGGAACTTTTTTAGATTTATTATTTTCTTTAACGGATATATCAATTTCTTCCATTGTATCCACACCTGAGATCCTTTCTTCCATCTCTTGTACTTTGTTGGTTATGCTTAGCTCTGTAGTTCCTGTTTTCTTCCCTAAGTTCTTTCTCTCCATGATTTTCTCCATTTGCATTTTCTTTAATTTTACCAATTGTATCTTCAGATCTTGAACCATTTTGTTGATTTCCTTCACCTGTCTGACTGTATTTTTCCTGTTTTCGCTTCACCTGTTTGAACATTTCTCTGTTTCTTTTCTTTCTTTTAGTGACTTAATTATTTCCTCTCTGAAGGCCACAAACTGTTTGGCTGCATCTTCCTATATTTCTTTATGGATGGTCATAATCTGTTTGACCTTATCTTCCTCTAATTCTTTACATATTTTATTTGTTTCCTCCATTACCCTCTTCACAAGCATAGGTGTAAGATCTTTTTGAATTTCACTTACAGGGTGTCCAGGGCTGCTTGCCCTTGGAAACCTGGGTTCTGGAGATGCCATATTGCTTTGCCTTTTCTTGGTTCTGCTTTAACACTGGCCTACTACTACTACCCATCTACTGTCTCAGGTGTTGGTTGTTAGTTTCTGGTGCCTCTTGGAATCCTGGGATGGGGAGGATCCCCTTGGCAGGAAGATGGTTGTTCCTGAAGGAGGCCTCCTCAGCTTTTTGGGTATGGTCGTCAAATGGCTAGTGCTTCTCAGGTATTGCCACAGCTCACCTCAGGCATATGACCTGTGTGGTAACTGTGGTCATTGGTATTCAGGGGGGCTCTCCTCTTCCCAGGAGAAGTCCTGGAGATAGCTGTCCTGCTGCTGGGTTTCTTGTTCTAAATTTAGTGAGCTGCTGCTGCTGCTGCTCTTACACTGTGTTTGCTGGTTGCAGCCCTCTTGAAGAACCAGGGAGCCCCACAGTTTGTCGGTGGGTTGGTGCTCCTCTCCCTCTACCAAGAGTCTTGTCTAGTTAGAGTGCCCTCTACAGTCTCCACAGTCACCCTCCCACATCCTCCCAGGAGCCTACCCTGTTGCCGGTCTCCACCTTGTCTCAGAGACGTCCCTTGTTATCTCTTGTCTCTAATCTCCTCTGGCCTCCCACCCCACTCTGCTCTCCCCCACATCTAATCCCCAACCTCATTTCCCTCCCCACTCCCTCTCCTACTCTGTTCCCTCTCTTTATCCACTTCCACTGTCTATTCATTTTCCCCTTCCAAGTGAAAAATTAGAAATATCAGTGTATTGGTTACCATTGATTATCAAATAGAGCGAAACTACAATTACTATGAAACAAGCCGCTGGGTGTGTCTGTGAGGGGGCACCTTTGCCAATGCTTATAAGGAAAGACCTACCCTAAATGTGGGTAGCACTATCCCATGAGCATGGGTCTTGGAGTGCACAAAGCGGGGCGGGGGGAGCTGAAAAGATGCCTCAGCAGTTATGAGCTCTGACTCCTTTTTCAGAGGTCCTGAGTTCAATTCCCACCAACCCCACGGTGACTCACAACCATCTGTAATGTAATCTGATGCCCTCTTCTGCAGGTGTGCATTGAGACAAAGAACTCACAAAAATCATACTATGGTTTTTAAACCATAATAAATAAATCATAGTAAGTAAATATTTTTTAAATAATAATAAATAAAAAAATGACAACACACACACACACACACACACACACTGAGTGGTCTGAATGAAGCAGTCACCAATTTCTGCTTCCTGACTGTGGACACAATGTGACATCTGCCTCCTGCTCCTCCTCAGGATCCCCTGCAGCAGTGGACTGTACCCTAAAACTGTGGACTAAAACTTTTTCTCGCTTAAGTTGCTTTTGTTAGAGCACTTTATGACAGCAAAAAGAGAACTAATGAAATCAGTGACATGAGGAAACAAGTACATACCTGCTATCTTCAATGAAAAGAACAAAAGGAAGCTCACAGCTCAAAAAGGCACCAGAATCAAAATGCACTTGGCATAAGTTCTCTCTTCTACCCCCTAGTCAGGTACCCAGGAGGGTCAAAACATTTCTTAGATAATAATTCCTTCTCTTTCTCTGTTTTGATCTCACCCCTACTCATAGACTCCTTGTCTCACCTTCCTTTACCTCCCTTTAGAGAACCAGGCAAAAGGGTTAAAAATCAGCAGCATGGGAGGCTAGAAGCCACGTTGCATGTGAGGGTTTGAGGTTAAAGGGGATATAGATTGCTCACTGTTGAAAATAAAAGGTGTTTCCCTATTGTATCTAAATAGCAGGATCCCTGTTTAATACAATAATACCACAATATTTCACAGACCTCTTTACCAAACATGCTCTAAACTAAACGTCTTTCACGCTTCTTGTTTTAGTTGCTGCTGTTATGTGGCCTCTGGAGAGCTGCCTTCACCTCTAACTAGATTTCTTGACCTGTCTTCCTCTTAGGTATGTCCTAAGTGTTTTGAAAATCCCAGGTGACATTGCGTGTTTTTATGGAACGGCAAGTATTGTGTGAGACTTCCCTCTGCTGTCCCATTTCCAAAGTTTATTTTCTTTAAAGGACAAAGTTGATTTACCCCAACAGGCTTCAAATGAACGTCATAGTCATCAACTATATGACATATGGTTTATAAAAATAATAAAAAGTAATATTTTAATATAAACATTCTAGGGGCTGGAGAGATGGCTCAGTGGTTAAGAGCACTGTCTACTCTTCCAAAGGACCCAGGTTCGATTCTCAGCACCCATATGGCAGCTCACAACTGTCTATACCACCAATTCCAAGAGATCTGACAACTTCACACTAATGCACATAAAATAAAATAATTAAATATATATATATATATATTCTACATTTGTTTTCAAATGGTTCAAAATTACTACAAACATCCTCAGTTACTAACATAGAACTGTGTTTTAACATCACTGTACCCTATTTAATATTTTAATAGCACTTGATTTCTTATTTATATAAATCAGTCAATGCCTCTCTCGGTCCAAAGTTATTTTCGGCCAAACCCATGGAGGTGCCATGCCCACCGCAGAAGTTGACAAATGCAAACTGTAGAAAGAGAGGAACCTCTGTCTTCATGGAGGGCTGTGCGACTTAGCCTGCCCACTGGACCTCACAGCCACTGACACACAGCAGGAAGCCTGTATCCTTGCCATTGTTTCAATTTTAGCAAACCACGCATTCATTTATTTGCAAGATGTTTCAAAATCTCAGATGGCCTCAGGAAATGATGTAGACGGCACAGTCAGTAATTCGTCCTTCTGTATCCCCAGTGTTTGTTTCCTTATGATTAAACAGTTTCAATGTGCTTTTCCTAAACAGCTAGCCAAATGAAACACCAGCTTGGCTGCTGTGGGCTCTCATTTCTGGTTGAATAGCGCCATCTGATGGCTATTCTGTTTGTTGTTTTGTTTTTGTTTTTATTAGAGATAGTTTAAAATTCTTAGTTGTTCCTGCTCTTTCAGAGGCCGTAACAGTAAGAGGGACCCCAGATGAGACAGGACTCACTGCCTCCACAGTCAGAAGAGCCTGCCCAGCAGTCCCACCGCACCCTGCCCCCTTGGCTCAATATCCCTGCCCAAACACAAAAGAATATACTTTCTTCTCAATACCTTGCAGAACATTTTCAAAAAAAAAAAAGCTACAAACGCATGAAAACTTAAAAAACTCTCTAGTGAATGACCACTAGATCAAGGAGGACATTAATAAAGAAATTAAAGACTTCCTAGAAATCAATGAAAATTAATATACAACATACTCATACTTATGGGACACGATGAAAGTAGTGCTAATAGGAAATTAGCACTAAATGCCTTTATAAAAAAAAAGTAGACACTCCACCAAGGACCGTGTATGGATATAACCTAGAACCTCTGCTCGGATGAAGCCCGTGGTAGCTCAGTAACCAATTGGTTTCCCATAGTAAGGAGAACAGGGACTATTTCTGACAGGAACTCAATGACTGGCTCTTTGACCTCCCCACCCCCAAGGGAGGAGCAGTCCTGTTAGGCCACAGAGGAGGACTTTGCAGCCAGTCCTGAAGATACCTGATAAAACAGGGTCAGATGAAAGGGGAGGACGTCCTCCCCAATCAGTGGACTTGGAAAGGGGCAGGGAGGAGATGAGGGAGGGAGGGAGGGAGGGAGGGTTTGGGAGGGAATGAGGGAGCGGGATACAGCTGGGATACAAAGTTAATAAAATGTAACTAATAATAAAAAAATAAAAATAAATAAATAAATAAAAATTAAAAATTAGAGCTATCTCATACCAGGAAACTTAACACCACACCTGAAAGTTCTAGAACACAAAGAAACAAACACACCCAAGAGGAGTAGATGGCAGGAAATAATCAAACTCAGGGCTGAAATCAACAAAACAGACACAAAGAAAACAATACAAAGGATCAGTGAACAAAAGAGTTGGATTTTTGAGAATATCAACAAAATAAACACACCCTTATCCAAATTAAAGATAAGACAGATATAGAGAATATATCAATTAACAAAGTCAAAAATGAATACGGCAAAGACATAACAACAGACACCAAAGAAATCCAAAAAATTATTACATCATACTTCAAAAACTTATACTCCACAAAATTGAAAAATCTAAAAAGAAATTGACAGTTTTCCTGATTGATAGCACTTAACCAAAGTTAAATTAAGGTCAGAGAAACAATTTAAGTATATCTATAATCCCTAAATTAGAAGCAATCATTAAAAATCTTCCATCCAAAACTAAAACAAAGCCCAGGACCAGACACTTTCAGTACAAAATTCTACCAGCCTTTCAAAGAGGAACTAACACCAATCTCATATTAGTCCATAAGATACCAACAGAATCAACATTGCCAAATTCATCTTATGAAGCCACAGTCAGCCTGATACCTAACCACACAAAGTCTCAACAAAGAAAAAGAATTACAGACAAATTTCCCTCATGAACATTGATGCAAAAATACTTGCAAACTGAATCCAAGAACACATCAAAAAGATCATCCACCATGATTAATTAAGCTTCATCATAGAGATGCAGGGATGGTTCAACATACAAAAATCTGTCAATATAATCCACCATACAAACAAACTGAAAGAAATATATATATAAATAATATATAATATAAATGTACTATATAATAATATATAATATAAATATATTATATATATATATCACTGGATACTGAAAAGGCCTTTGAAAATCCAACATCTCTTCATGACAAAAGAGAGCTATCACAGATACAAGGCCCATGCCTAAATATATAAAGGCAACATACAGCAAGCCGATAGCCAACATCAAATTAAATGGAAAGAAACTGAAAGTGATTCCACTAATACCAGGAACAAGGCACAGCTGTCCACTCTCTGCATATCTATTTAATATAGTACTTGAAGTTTTAGCTAGAGCAATAAGACAACTAAAGGAAATCAAGGGAATATAAACTGGAAATGAAGAAGTCAAAGTATCACTATTCATAGATCATATGATAGTATACATAAGTGACCCCAAAATTTCTACCAGAGAAGTCCTACAACCTATCAACACCCTCGGCAAAGTGGCTAGATATAAGATTAACTCATCAAAAATATCATCCTGTATGGTCAAGTAGGATTTATCCCAGGCATGCAGGTGCGGTTCTATATACAAAAACCTATCGATGTAATCCACCATATTAACAAACTAAAAGAAAAAATTCTCACATGGTCATCTCATTAAATGCTGCAAAAGCATTTGGCAAATCCAATACCCCCTTCATGTTAAAAGTCTTGGAAAGATCAGGAATATAAGGCACATACTTAAATACAATAAAGGCAATATTCAGCAAACCTATAGCCAATGTCAAATTAAATGGAGAGAAATGTAAAGCAATCCCACTGAAATCAGGTATAAGGCAAAGCTGCCCACTCTTGCCATATCTCTTAATATAGTACTTGAAATCCTAGCCAGATTTCAAGTAGCAACGAAAGGAGATCAAGAGGATATAAACTGGAAAGGAAGATGTCAAAGTATCACTATTTGCAGATAGTATGATAGTATACATAACTGACCCCAAAAATTTCACCAGAAAATTCCTACAGCAGATAAACGCCTTCATCATAGTGGCTGGATAAAAATTAATTTTAAAAATCAGTAGGCCTTTTGTATACACACAACAAATGGGCTGAGTGAGAAATTAAGAAATCTACACCCTTAACAATCGCCACAAATAATATAAAGTATCTTACTGTAACATGAACCAAGCAACTCAAAAACGTGTATGACAAGAAGTTCAAGTCTCTGAAGAAAGAAATTGATGAAGATATCAGAAGATGAAAAGATCTCCCATGTTCATGGATTGGTAAGATTAACATAGTAGAAATGGCCATCCTACCAAAGGTGATCTACAGATTCAATGCAATTCCCATTAAAATACCAACACAATTCTTTACAGACCATGAAAGAACAATTCTAAACTTCATATGAAAAAAAATAGAATAGCAAAAATAATCCTATATAATAAAAGAATTTCTGGAGGTATCTTCATTCCTGACTTCAAGCTATGCTACAGAGCAATAGTAATACAAACTGCATGATACTGGCACAGAAATAGATTAGTTTATCAATGGAATCAAATCAAAGACCATGAAATCAACCCACATGCCTACAGACACTTGATTTCAACAAAGAAGCCAAAACCACACAACGGAAAAATGAAAGCATCATCAACAAATGGTGCTGGTCTACCTGGATGTTCGCATGTTTTAGAAATGCAAATAAAACCATATTTATAAGCCTGCACAAAACTCAAGCCCAACTTGTTCAAAGACCTCAACACACTAAATCTATTAGAAGAAAAAGTAGGGGGTGGGGGCTGAAGAGATGCCTCACAGGTTAAGAGCACTGGCTGTTCTTCCAGAGGTCTTGAGTTTGATTCCCAGCAACCACATGGTGGCTTACAGCCACCTATAAGAAGATCTGGTGCATAATGAGATCTTGTGTATACAAAATAAATAAATAAATAATTTTTAAAAAAGAAGAAGAAAAAGTGGGAAAGAGCCTTGAACTCATTGGCACAGGAGACAACTTCCTCAACAGAACACCAATGTCTCAGGCTCTAAAATCAACAATTAATAAATGGAGCCTCTTGAAACTGAAAAACTTCTGTAAGGCAAAGGACACTGTCAATAGAATGAAATGGCAGTCTACAGATTGGGAAAAGACCTTCGCCTACATCTGACAAAAACTAATATCCAAAACATATAAAGAACTCAAGAAACTGAACACCAACAAACAAAATTCAATTAAAAATGGGGTACAGCGCTAAACAGAATTCACAAAAGAGGAATCTCGAATGGGAGATAAGCACTTAAGAAATGCTCAGAGTCCTTAGTCATCAGGAAACTGCAAATCAAAACTACTCTGAGATTCCATCTTACATTCATAAGAATGACTAAGAACAAAATCTCAAGTGACAGCTCATGCTAGAGAGGATGTGGAGAAATGGGGACCTTCCTCCATTGCTGGTGGAAATGTAAACTTGCACAACCGCTTTGGAAATCAATCTGGAGCTTTCTCAGAAAACTGGGAAGAGCTTTACCTCAAGACCCAGGTATACCACTCCTGGATACATAACCAAAAGACATTCCACCATACATCAAGGACACTTGTTCAACTACGTTCATAGCAGCTTTAATTGTAATAGCCAGAACAACCTAGATGTCCCTCAACAGAGGAATGGATATAGAAATTGTGGAACATCTACACATTCTCAACTATTAAAAACAAGGAAATCATGGAATTTGTAGGCAAATGGATGAAACTAGAAAGGATCATCCTGAGTGAGGTTACCCAGACCCAGAAAGACACACATAGTATGTACTCACTTATAAGAGAATTTCAGCCTTATAGTACAGGATAGACATACTACAATTCACAGACCCAAAGAAGATAAAGAACAATGAGGATAGAAGGAAGGGTGCCTCACCCTCACTAAGAAGGGAAAATAGAATAAACAGCCTTAGTGGATGAAGAAAGGGAACAAGGTAGAAGAGGGAGTGCAGAGAGATTTAAGGATGCAGATCAGACCTGGGGAGACTGTGGGAGGACAGAGTGCTTACAGAAAGAAGAGAAACCACGGTCAGGGGCATCTTTGTGACAACCTGGAGACCTAACACAGAGTAAGCTTCTGGGAGGATATGGGGGTGGCTCTAGCGGAGACTCTAGGTAGCAAGGGTCATGGAGACTGAAGAGGGCACCCTCTAACTAGCACCCTCTAACCCTAGTGGAGGGAGGGGAACACCAACCCACCCACAAGAACTTTGATTCAAAATTTACTCTGCCTACAAGATGTACAGGAATAAAGACAGGACAGGGATTGAGGGAATGTCCAACCAATGCCTGACCCAAACTGAGACCCACCCAACAGGAGAGAGCCTAACGCTATTAACAATGTCCTATGCTTACAGACTGGACCTCGCATAGCTTCCTCTGAAAGTTCCACCCAGGAGTGAAGCAAAGCAGATGCTGAGACTCACCAAACGTTGGGCAAAGTGTAGGAAGTCTTGTGAAAAAGTTGGGGGAGGGATAAAAGAACCTAAAGGGACAGGAGCACCACAAGAAGACCAACAGAGTCAACTAAGCAGGATCCAGAGGGGCTTGTGGAGACTCAAGCACCAGCCACGGACACCATGGACTGGACCTAGACTCCTTACACAGACGTAGCCAATGCTCAGCTTCATGTCCCTAGTAAGGAGAACAGGGCTATCCCTGACATGGACTCCTTTGCCTGCCTTTTCATCACTTCCCCTTGGTGGGGCTGCATTTCCAGGTCACAGGGAAAGAGAACAAGCTCAGTCCTGATGCAACCTGATGAGCTGCAGTGGTTGGTTGGCGTGGAGGGGGTCCCTTTTTCTGAGGAACAGTGGAGAGGGGAAGGAGAAAAGGGAGGGAGGGTGAGAACAGGAGAGGGAGAAGGGTACTACAATCAGGATGTAAAGTAAATTAATTAATTCATTAATTTTTTTAAAAGATTAACTCAAAAAGTCTATAGCCATCCTATCTATAAATGGTAAACACCTGAGAAAGAAATTAGGGAGACAACATACTTCACAATAGCCACAAATAATGTAAAATATCTTGTTGTGACTCTAAACAAGCAAGAGAAAGACCTGTATGACAAAAACTTCAAGTCTTTGAAGAAACTAGAAAAGATGTAAGATGGAAAGATCCCAAATGCTCATAGATCAGTAAGATTAATATAGTTAAAGTGCCCATCTTACCAAAAGTAATCTATAGAATCAATGCAATCCCCATCAAAATTGCAGCACAATTCTTTACAGACTATGGAAGAAAAATATGGAAAAATAGAAAGCCCAGAATAGCTAAAACAACTCTGTACAATAAAAACTCTGAAGTTATCACCATCCCTGATTTCAGGCTCTACTACAGAGAGAGCGTGGGAAGAGGAAAGAAGGTGGGGGGAGAGTGGAGTTGGGAGGTTAGAGGTCTGGGAGAGAGAAGAGAAACTGAAGGAGGGGCCTCCCTGGGAGAGCCTGGGACCTGCGGAGGTTATGGGGGTGACTCTAGCTGGGACTCCTAGAAGCAGGGATATGGAGACTAAAGTAGACACTCCTGTATCCAAGCAGGACTTCCAGTGGAGGGAGGAGAACACCAACCCACCCACCAAATCTTCAACCCAAAATTAAAGATGGAGCAAAGATTGAGGGAAGGGCCAAACAATGACTGGCCTGACTCGAGACACACCCCGTGGGACAGAGCCAACCCCTGACACTATCAAAGATACTTTGCTATGCTTGCAGACAGCAGCCTAGCATAACGTGGTGGAGAGGCTCCACCAAGCCGTGGATAGAAACAGATGCAGAGACCCACAGCCGAACATTAGGTGGAGCTCAGGGAGTCTTGTAGATGAGTTAGGAGAAGAATACAGGGACCCGGAGGAGCCAAGAACTTCACCGGAAGACCAACAGAGTCAACGAACTGAGGACCATGAGAGGTCACAGAGGTTGAACCACCAACCAACAAGCACACATGTGCTGGACCTAAGTACCCTACACATATGTAGCTCATGAGCAGCTTGGTCTTCATGAGGGTCCCCTAGCAATTAGAGCAGGGACTATCTCTGACATGGGTTCTATTGCCTGCTTGTGGATTATTTTCCCCTTGCTGGGCTACCTTGTTGGGCCTCAGTGGAAGAAGATACACCTAGTCCTGATGGGATTTGGTATGCCAGGGCAGGTTTGTTGGAGGGGTTTCCCCTTTTTTGAAGAGAAGGGGAGGAGGGAAATAAGGAAGGAGTGGGGAGGTGAGACCAGAGAAGATGCGGGAGGGGTATTAATAGGGATGTAAGGTGAATAAATAAATTAATAAAAATGCACAGTATTGGTATAAAAATAAACAGGTTGATCAATGAAATTAAATTGAATACCCAGATGTAAATCCACATATCTATGGACACCTGATTTTTTTACAAAGAACCCAAAATTATACAATGAAAAAAGAAAGCACCTGCAACAAATTCTGATAATCTAACTGGGCGTTAGCATGTAGAAGCATGCAAATGGGTCCAGATCTATCACCTAACACAAAACTCATGTCCAAGTGAAACAACGGCATCTACACAAAGCCAAACACACTAAATCTGACAGAAGAGAAAGTGGGGAATACCCTTGAACATATTGGCACAGGAGACAATTTCCTGAACAGCAAATTATAGCAGAGGCAAAATGATGGACAATTAATAGATGGAATCTCATGAAACTGAAAACTTCTGTAAGGCAAAGGACAGCTACTGTGAAAATCAATATGGAGATTCCTCTGAAAATTGGGACTCAATCTACCTCAAGACCCAGCTGCACCACTTCTGGGCATATACCCAAAGGACGCTCCATCCCGCTACAAGGATCCTTGCTTCATAGCAGCTGTATTCGTAATAGCCAGAAACTGGAAACAACTTAGATGTTCCTCAACCAAAGAACAGATAAAGAAAATGTGGTGCTTTTATACAACAGACTACTAGTCATCTATTAAAAACAAGGACATCATGAAATCTACAGGCAAATAGATGGGACTAGAAAAAAGCACCCTGATTGAGGAAACCCAGACCCAAAAAAGACAAATATGGTATGTATTCACTTATAACTGGATATTAGCTGCAATGGGAAGGATAACTATGCTACAATCCACAGATCCAGAAAAGCAAGTAACAAGGGGGGTCAGGGGGGCACACATGAACTTCCCTGGGTTAGGAGAATAGAATAGATGTTGCTGGTGGCTGAGGAGGGGATGAATGAGGTGGGGGAAGAAAAGAGGGCGAGAGCACTGAGAGAGACAACTGGAACTGGGAGGCTTCTTGGGGACAAGCTAGAAACGTAGAATGGAAACGTCCAGGGTAACCAGAGCTAAGACTCCTAGCCACTGGAAGCATGGAGCCCATGCTGCACACCTCCTGTAGCCAGGCAAGCCTTCCAGTGGAGGGACTAAGGAACCAACCAAGCACAAAATTTCCAACCAACAATTTGTCCTGCCAGCATGATGTGCTGAGTAAAAGTGGAGCAGAAATTGTGGGAGTGGCTAACCAATGACTTGTCCAGCTTTAGACTGATGCCCTGAAGGTGAGCCCACCCACACCATCCCCTGTGGGGCAGGCACCAGAGGGTGGAGAGCCCAGAGACCTAGAATAAAACCAAACACAACTAGGGGAGGGAGTCCATGAAATGATTGTTAATGACATCCTACTATACTCATAGACTGGTGTCTAGCCCAGGTGTCATCGGAGACAATTCACCCAGCAAACTAATGGAAATAGATGCCAAGACCACAGTGAAACATTAGGTGGAGCTTGAGGAAGAGGGAGATGAAGGACTGTAGCAGCCAGAGGGGTCAAGGACACCACAAGAAAACACACAGAACCAACTGACCTGAGCTCATAGGGGTTCACAAAGACTGCATGGGTCTGACCTAGGCCCTCTGCACATATGTTACAGTTGTGAAGCTTCTGTCTTCATACAGAACTCCTAATCATGGGAGCAGGAGTTGACTCTGACTCCCTTCTCTGCCTTTAGGACCCTTTTCCACATACTGGGTTTTCCTGTCCAGCCTTAATACGAGTGGTGGTGTCAAGTCTATCAGCAATTTAATATGCCATCTTTGGTTGATATCCATGAAAGGCCTGCCCTTTTCTGAAGAGAAGTAGAGAATGGGCTGTGGGAAGGAGCTGGGAGAAAAGGAGGGAGTGGAAACTACGGTGGTAGGGATGTAATCATGGGAAAAGAATATTTTTAAATTTGATTTATTTAAATTTTTTTTAAAAAATTCTTATTTGTATATCCAGCTTTTGTCATTTGTTTTGTTTTTAAGATTTATTTATTATTTATACAGGATTCTGCAGGGCATAGGGGAAGAGAGGGAAGGAGGGAGGGACCGGGAGGAGTCGAGGGAGGGGGCCACAGCTGGGATACAAATTGAATAAATTGTAATAAATGATGATGATGATAATAATAAATGGGCATAATAAAAAAGTGTTCTTTAAATCTGATCTTTTTCTGGTAAATATATTTAGCTGTTATCTCATCATTTTCCCATTGCATTTCATCTTATTCTCCTTTAAACACTTGCCACATTACTTTTTCCACAGCAGGTACTACATGTATAGTAAATGGATCTTTTCTTTATCTGTGTGAACATTTTAATATTATCTATGATACTTAAATTTTATCTGTGCCATTGTTTTAACATTATCTAGATAATGATACTGTTTAATTAATGTCTGTCATAACACACCCTAGAATTCAGTACCACCCATGTCCCTGTATGTAACTGAGTATTTTGTCATTTCTAAATGCAGGCAGAGACGAAAATTCTGTTTGTTGTGATAAAACCTCCAGCATTATTAGTTTTGAAAATCTGAATTGTCATGGTAAAACTACATCAATTCCAATGTCTCAAATCAATTCCAATTTTTAAGATGACAGCTCTCTGACTCCTTCTCCATATCAGTCCTGTCTTTTCTACCTCTAGTAAATCTTCAGGCCCATCATCACTGAAGTCATGCCTGTGATGATGTGAGACTGCTGGTCCCTAGTTCTTAGGTACCTTCTTCTTCGTATCAAGCCACACATGCTTTTGTCCTTTAATTCCAAAATTATAATTAAAGAACGGAATAAAAATTACCCCTAAAACCAGTGTCGTCATTGTTCATTCTACCAAAGTCCCACATATGTCGAAGGATGTTCACCAGTAAGTGCAGTATTTAAAATAACATAAGACTGGAAAGAAGGAAAATAAATGTCTTAACTTATAGAATTGGATTATTTGCTTTATGCTCATCAATGTAATATTAAATATCAATAAAAATAAAAATAATAATAATAATAATAATAATTGATGATGAATTAATAGTAAATAAAGTGAGAAAACCCAAAACTAATAATTCAATCTCACTTTTTAAAATAAATGAGCAGGCAAGCCAGAAATAAAAATTAAGATAACTGGCCTCTTCTCATGCATGTAAATTCTAGTCTTTTCTGAGGCATGCATATAATTGTTAGTCTCTTCTGACTTGTGCATGTAAATGCTGGTTTCTTCTGCTTACTTACACTGAGAGCAAGGACACTACTAGAAGGATGCTTCAAAGCAGGGTAGGTGTCATGTTCTTAGGGTGGCCACAACAGCCCTTCATCTCTTCATTAGGAGAAACAGCAGCAATAACAATGAAAAGAAATTTGTACAGCTACCATAGCATTGTAACTGGTGTTAGAAGCAGCTACCTTCATTCAGGTTTGAATGGTTTTCAAAATTTTTTATTTGAAACCATAATTTTTTCTAATTTTTAAAATTATCCTAATGATATTTCTGTTCCATGTAATTGGCAAAGTTTTCTATCCAAATTAGTAAAACCTCTAAGTCCTAATTCTCTGTGCAGCCTGAGTGAGTACATTGGTAAGAATGTCAACATGATAGTGAGTGGGGGAAGTTTGGAACATGGAAGGTAGAGTCTCATATCAAGATAGACAGTCCTTCAATAATAATGCACATATAAAAGAAGTGTTTGTGACCACTTATTAACCATTCAATGAGTAATAAATTCATATGTACCAGCACCAAAGCTAAAAGCTGATAATGCAGATATGAAAAGAATAGTATCAGAGTCCTCATAAACTATCTGGACAAGATCAGAGAAATTGAATTGCTTGTTTGTTTTATGGCTGAATCATTTTCTGGGGCTCAAAATGTGGAACAAAATCAGAAGCTGATAGGCTTGTGGTGAGGTGTGTCAAGAGCAGATGTCCCAAAAAAAACTAATTCTAAGCTTCTTTAGAAAAGAGTAAGAATTTTTTTTTAGCCCAGTTAAGATAGTACAACTATTCAAATCTGAAAAGAAAGTCATTAGAAAAACATAGGACAAAGTATGATTGGCTCACAAACACCATGTCACTCCAGATTAGTCGAGGTTATGGTATTTATGGTATCAGACAGATTTCTTGTCACCTTGATAAAATGTGTGAAACAAACCATTTAAAATGAGAAAAGATCCTGACATCCTTTGATGTCCTTTGATTTCAGCACTTGGGAGACAGAGGCAGGTGGATCTCTGGACCAAGGCCAGCCTGGTCTACAAAGTGAGTTCCAGGACAGCCAGGGCTAAGAGAGACTCTGTCTCGAAGTAATAATTACAATAATGAAAATATTTACTTGGCCTATAGTCTCTAACGTTTCAGCTCATGGTACTTGCTGATGCACCTATGGTGAGGCATCTCACGGCATAGCATGTGCCACAGGAAAGCGGCAGAGAGAAAAATTAAAGGGCCAGGGGCAAGATACACCCACCAATGGGACACCCCTTCCGGCCCGTCCTCCAGCCAGGCCCCAGTTTCTAGCACCTTCCAAAACTGTATCTGGGTATTAATCCATCCGACTGCTGGCTTGCTTAGACCAGAGCCCTCACAACCCAAAATTACTCCTCAGTGGACATTTGGGGAGAATGTCACAGCCAAGTCCTAACGAATATATGTTTGCAAAATTATACCAAAAATACTATAGCAGTCAGACCATGTACTAAAGAACTCCTAACTTTGTATTGAGAATGGCAGAGACCTGGTGAAGAATTTAGCACTGGAGGGCACGGTCATGTGGTCCTTTATAAGCTTAAAACCACAACTGTATTTTAAGCAGAAGCAAATGCAATATTTCACATCATTTTAAATAAGATTTTCAGATAAAGTGGTGTGCAGATAAGTTAGAAATATGTTTTAATATTGTAAAAGTAAGTGACAAGACAAAATATATCATACAAAAGGGAAATATTCCACTGCATCAGTAAAGACTGATTTGCAGGTCTAGAATGATGCCTGAACCATTCAAACAAACACATACTTAACTTTAAATTATATGAAGTATGTATTAAAGTATATACTTAAATTGTATTTTCAAAATATTTAAAACTTCATTGTTTCCTTTGTAAAGAGCAAAAAATAGTTTGTCACTTTTATTTTATTGTCAATATGTGCAAAAATTTAATATCGCTGCCCTTGACCAACGTGTCTAAAAATGTTTGTATTCACTGCACACTTGGCGACAAATACAGTGCTGCATTTGAAACTACACCTTCTTCTGCAGGGCTGCTTCACTTCGAAAGACGTGGGAAGTGAGCAGTGCTGACAAGGTCTGGAGAGAGGCAGTTTACTTGGCAGAGCTGAAGATGTGTTCTAGCTAACGCAGGCTTCCTTGCAGATGTCTGTTCTCTGACAAATTGCTTAATTCCCCAGGAAAAATGATGATCCGAGTGATGACCCACAGCTGTGTGGAGGCCGTTGTGGGTGGGTGCAGCAGGAGGCTGCGTGGCCAAATGCTGGCTGAGCAGTAATTAATCACAGGCAGTTTGCCCACGTTTTGGAAATAGGCAAACTCGTTCTTACATAACTGACGGACTTTTCTCCCTAGGTTCAGCATCCTTTAAGCGGAGTTTAGATTATTCTCCCTCGGAGACGTTTCTAGCCCATCAGGATTCAAGCGAGTCCGCTTTTCCGCCTCTCTGTGAGTCTGTGAGAGGCTGCCTGCCTCCCTGCCCTGCCTGGAACCTGGTGACTCATCTGACAGTTTATAAATGTGACTTTTTGGAGTTGTTTGTGGATAGAAAAGGACTGGAGATTTTCGGGCCCGTTCTCAGTGGCGCAGCTGCTCATGCCTTTCTCAGCACGGTGACAGCACAGGGGAGGGGCGGACCGGCTGCAGCTCTGCTGTGCAGACTTCAAACATGCATCACAAGGAAGGGTTTTCTTCTGTATCATCCTCCTGCCTCCAACTCACCAGTTTATCTTCCTTCACGCAGAGACAGTCAAAGCACGCATATCTAAGAGACGTCTGGGCCTCCACCTGAACGCCAGTTTCGGGGTCTCACTGCCCGCGCACTCATTTGTGCTTAATCAGGCTCTGCTCTTACCCTTCCCCATTCTGCACCATTCACCTCCTTTAAATTTTGGTTGTGTGTCCCCTGACCAGTTCCTTCCCTGATTGATTCTGGAAAACAATAACTGGCCATACCTTAGCCCACACACAACACACACACACACACCTAGTGCCCAGCTTTCTCCTGAGTTACGGTTTTATGGAAATTATAACTTCTGATGTATTACTCATTCACTTTATGTCTTTATAAAATGAGTACAAATTGTATCAGATCCTGGATCTGGGTGGATTTGCCCGCTGCTACATGTCTAGCACCTAAAATTACATCACCACATAGTATATACTTTTAAAAGATTCATGGTAAAATATGCTGATTAAAATCCTAGAACATGGGCTGGAGAGATGGCTCAGAGATTAAGAACACTGGCTGCTCTTCTAAAGGTCCTGAGTTCGATTCCCAGCAACTGCATGGTGGCTCATAGCCATCTATAGTGAGATCTGGTGCCCTCTTCTGGTGTGCAGGCAAAATACTATATAAATAATAAATCTTTAATAAATCTTTATAAAGACAGTTGCTTATTAAAGTGAAGCAACTTAGACTTATTTGGAAAAAGTTAATCGTAGATCTACACACAACAGAATCTATTGCTAATATTAAAGAGTCACTAGGCCATCCCTCTGAGCTAATAAAGATGATTCAAAGGAAGAGGAAAGGAAAGTCATGTCAGAAATAAATAGAAAACTTTTCAAGGGGGAAAGTTAGCACCAGCTTAAACATGGGTCAGTAAAAAAATGGATTTTTCAGAAAAAGTTAATCTCAGAATTTCATCATTTAAGAGGGTAGAAACAGGTGGCATTTCCCCTTTCAGTTACAGGCTGGTGGGCCAGTGCCAAGGGTACCACTATTCTAATAAAAGTTTGGGGCAAATGAATATAGATAGGATTTGAGTAAGCCTCTTTAAAGCCTGCAGTGGGGAATCATATGAAAGAAGGGGAGTTAGTATGAATGGAAGAGGACAGGAGCTCCACAAGGACAAAATAGAGCAGGGCACAGGGGTCCTCATGAGACTGTTTCTCCAACCAAGGACCTTGTAAGGATATAACCTAGAACCTTTGCTCGGATGTAGCTCATGGTAGCTCAGTAACCAAGTGGGTTTCCCTAGTAAGGGAAACAGGAACTATTTCTGACATGAACTCAACAACTGGCTCCTTTACCGCCCCGCCCCACTCCCGAGGGAGGAACAGTTTTGCTATACCACAGAGGAGGACATGGCAGCCAGTCCTGATGAGACCTGATAAGCTAGGGTCAGATGGAAGGTGAAGAGGACCTCCCCTATCAGTAGACTTGGAAAGGGGTAGGGAGGAGATGAGGGAGGGAGGGTGGGAGGGTAGGATTGGGAGGGAATGAGGGAGGGAGCTACGGCTGGGATACAAAGTAAATAACCTGTGATTAATATAAAAAAATAAAAATTAATACATAAAATATTAAAAAAATAAAGCCTGCAGTGAATCTAAGGGAAGCAAACTAAGAGAGAGACGAGGGACCAATGGCACTTAAAACTAAACAACTGAAACATTGCCACTAGACTCTGTAAAGCTTAGGGTGCTTGTCATTTCCAACATCAATATATAGAGTTCCTAGGATGGAAAAAAAAACCCTTCTTGCCGGTACTGGGAGAATGAGCACTGAGTAAACACTTCTTGACTTTATCAAGACGCCAACCTCAGTTGTGTAAAAGCTATGCTTATCAGGAAGGACTCCAACAAGTATGGTGGCAAGAAATGGAGGAGGAAGAATTTCTAGACAAGAGCATCTTTCCAGTTCTTATACATTGGTTGACTAAGGCATTCTGTTGTCTATTATGAAGGGTCTTGGGGGACAGATCTTATAAGGCCTGATTTAAGAAGAAGAAGAGTCTTCTCAATTTAGGGGAGAGATCCATCAAGCTTCTGAGAGTAGAATATGTATTTTTTGTGCTTGAATAAAATATTCTGTACATGTCTACTAGGTCTACATGATTTTTTTTGTTACTCAACTCCAGCATTTCTGGTTTGTTTTTGTCTGGGTGACCTGTCTATTGGTGAGACTTGGGTATTGAAGTCACCCAGTATCACTATGTGAGAGTCAACATGTGATCTTAGCTGAATTGGTGTTTCTGTTATGAACTTTGGTGCCCTCGGTTTTGGTGCCCATATATGTTTAGAATTGCAATATCCTTTTAGTGGATTTTCCCTCTAATGAATGTGCTGTCTTTCCCTTTCTCCTCTAATTAGTCTAAAGTCTCTTTTGTCAGATATTAAAATAGCTATACCTGCTTGCTTCATTTTACCCTGAGGTAATGTCTATCCATGATTTGCTCACTACTGCCTATGCTAGATCCTAGGCAAGTACTGAGGATATTGGGTCCCTAGTAGAGTCCTTCTGTGGCTTGGCAGGTGACACAAAGTAAGAAATTTGGGCCAGATCTAAAGAGTCCTTGAGGAACGGAGGTAGGGTTGAAGGAGGGCCTCCTTCAGGCAAGCCGCAGAAGGACTAAGAGTAAGTCTAGAAAGACTGTAATGGAGAACAAGAAGGAAAGTGCAAATCGCCTTACCTGTACCTCAGCCCGAAGTAGCCACTGCAAGGTCCTGGTAGAAAGTGTTTCTACAGGTTGGTGTGGGCACTAAACATGTATTTTGACTAGAAGGAAAGGCTAAAAGGGTTGGCTGAAAGAGTTAGGGGACCTGAGTCCTCATTAATAATTGGAATCCCCAAGGAATGGTTGTAAGATGGGAGGAGGGGCTGTTGAAAGCAGGCTACACTAGCTCTGTCTTTTTATCTATTTGCTCTTAAGATAGGCTCGTTCACTGACTATGACACTTACCACTTTTGCTGGAGTAACTAGCCAACCAGCAGCTGGAACCTGCCTTTCTCTTCTGTGATATGACATCCTAAGCACAGAGATTGCAGTTGTGTGCTACTGTGCCCATTATTTTTTTAACACAGGTCCTGGATTTGGTTGGTCATGTTCTCCTGGTGAATTCCATCCCTTCAGATTTCTACAATCTTTCCTCCGCTTCTCCTGCATGGTTCCCCAATCTTCGAGGGGAGAGACTCAGTGAAGACCTACAACTTAGACCCTCTCTAATCATGTCTGGCTGTGGGTCTCTGAACCCACTCCCGTCTGCTGCTGAAGGAAACCTCTCTGATGACAACTGTGCAAGGCACTGATCCTAGGTCTCTGAGCTACCATGCTCCAGTTCCTGGCCATCCAGGCAGAGTCCAGAATGGGCTCCTTCTCACGACATGGGCCTAGAGCTAAACCAGACATCGGTCGCTACTTTCACAAGTTCTACACAACCATCGCCTCAGCACACCTTGCAGGCAGAACAGATTGGAGGTCGAAGGTTTTGTGGCTGTGCAGGTTTCTCTTTCGGTAGCCTGCAGAGTACCTTCCTGCACTGAAGAGCATTGAGGCCTTATGCAGGCACCAGCTTGACATCTCTGTGTTCAGGGTAATATGTAGAAGTTGTCCGCAGCAATGGGCTCCACTGTCAGTTTTCTGAGAGTGACACTCTGTCCTAGCCGAGGTTGTTGGAGAACCTCCATAGGACACCTGGGGCCAAAAACGTGAACAAGTATAAAACTGGCCCACCACTGAAGGCCTGTCTACAAAAGGCGACCAACTCAGACTCTGTGTCCTCCATTACAAGGAGTGCTCACTAGGGGACTCATAAATTCCAGGAAGATTCCACTGTGATAGGTTTCCACACTGCCCTCAAATGGCCCCCAGTTCTATCCATCTATCCCCATATTCTCTTTATCCATCCTTTTCCCACACCTGATCCATCTTGCTCCAGTCCTCACCCACCTCCAGTCCACCCACAAAATCTGTTCTACTTAAGCTTCCCAGGGAGATTCATGAGCCTCTACCCGCCCCCACAAGAGCATTTTTCTTTACTTAACCTCTATGGATCTGTGGTTTGTAGCTTGATTATCATTTACTGAACAGTTAATATTTAGTTATAAGTGATTATTTAACATATTTGTCTTTCTGGGTCTGGGTTACCTCACTCAGGATGATCTTTTCTAGTTCCCACCATTTGCCTGCAAATTTCATGATTTCTTTGTTTTTAATTGCTGAGTAGTATTCCATTGTGTAAATGTACCACAATTTCTGTATCCATTCCTCAGTGGAGGGACATCTGGGTTGTTTACAGATTCTGGATATTATGAATAAAGCTGCTACGAACGTGGTTGAGCAAATGTCCTTGTATTGTTGAGCATCTTTTGGATATATGCCTAGGAGTGGTAAAGCTGGATCTTGAAGTAGCACTATTTCTAATTTTTTGAGAAAGCACCAGATTGGTTTCGAAAGTGGTTGTACAAGTTTACATTCCCACCAGCAATGGAAGAGAGTTCCCAATTCTCCACAACCTCTCCAGCATGTGTTGTCACTTGAGTTTTTGATCTTAGCCATTCTGAGGGGTGTAAGGTGGAATCTCAAGGTCATTTTGATTTGCAATTCCCTGATGACTAAGGACACAGAGCATTTCTTTAAGTGTTTTTCTGCCATTTGATGTTCCTCTATTGAGAATTCTCTATTTAGCTTTGTACCCCAAGATCAAAAACTCAAAAGAAAGACAGGAGAAAGACTTTTCTTTTTTTTAAAGAACTTGTAGCAATTCTATAGAATATACAGAAATATACTTTCATGTGCTAAAATGTAACTTTGCCAGTCCAAGCGTGGTGTCTGTTTCCCTGGCCTAAAGCCCAGCAAGGCAGGTATAAATTTTGGCTTAGAGTAACTATTTATTGCCTCTGCTCAACTGGAATCCACCGCATTGACCTTGAACTTTAACAATTGTGGGTGTACTTCACCCTAAGTAACTATAGATGGTGCCAATATGACATCCAAGATCCTCCAGGAATAACTTAAACGTCTAACAATTGTTTGTTTGTTTGTTTTCTTCACTAGTCTGAAATTTTAATGGCATAGTCAAGCAAATTCATTTTACTTTTCTACTATGAAGAGGCACTTATTTATTCTGTAAGATCCCATGAGCTTCACACTCTTTCTGTAATAAGAACACAGAAAATGGTTTTTGAATACTTGACAAATAATCCCATAAATTTAGCAAACATGCCACAAAGCACATAATCGCACCTTAACAATTCATTTTATCTTTCTTTTCAAATAAACCAAGATAAAAAATTAATTGCTATTTACATTGAGACCAATAAAGCCGATTGTAAAATACTGAGAAAACTTCAGAGATTGTCATGTCTTCTTGATAAAAACAGTAAATCTCAAAATTATTTCACCCTTCTCATTAAACCTCAGAAGAAACTGGATTAGAACTCACATTCCTAAGTCCAAAGCCACTGTCCAACCCCCTCCCCCGCTCTTCAGACCCAGGCACCCGCCCAGCTCTTTCTGGTTTAAGACTCTGGGAAACATTCCTTCAATGCAAGCATCAATGGTGAGATTTCCTGACTTGGACATTTTTTTGTCTAGACTACAAATGTTTCTCAAGTTTATTAAAACGTGAGGAGCAATCTGTTCCCATACATATATATGTTGGGGCCACAACAGAGCAATAAAGAACCTTACTCTGTTGTTAACCTCGATAAAACTGATATAATGTGGGAATGAAAGTGATCACGGAGCAGCAAAATCTATATTAGGATTTTGCTTAACTGTGCTTGTTCTTCATCAAGCACATAGAATGGTCCTGATCTTATTAAACTCTATTAAGCAACATGACAGACAACAATTTTTCTCTATAATTAATTACAATATTTAAAAATATTATCATCCACAGGCACATTTCCAATATTTTATCTGCTATGACAAAATTTCTCACATAGAGAGTACACATTTGTTTCTTATAGAAATACAACTGTAGAGGCTGTAATATTATTTTTCTCTGTGTAGAATATAGCTTAGAATTCATTTCCCTCTTTGAAATTTGAGTTTCTCCCTTAATTAATTTGATTTTGACCATAGGTTTGCTGTAAATTGCCTTTATTATGTTTAGGTATGTCCCTTGTGTCCCTAATATCTCTAGGACTTTTATCATGACGGATGTTGGATTGTGTCAAAGGCCTTTTCTGCATTTAAAGCAATGATCATGTGCTTTTTTTTTCTTTCAGTTTGTTTATGTAGTGGATTACATTTATTGATTTTTATATATTGAACAATTCTGCATGTTTGGGATGATGCCTACTTGATCATGGTGGATGATGGTTTTGGATGTGTTTTTGGATTTGGTTTGCAAGTAGTTTATTAAGTATTTTTGCATCTATGTTCATGAAGAAAATCGGTCTGTAATTCCTTTCTCTCCCTCTCTCTCTCTCTCTCTCTCTCTCTCTCTCTCTCTCTGTCTCTGCCTTTGTGTGGTTTTGGGTATCAGGGAAAACTGGACCTCATAAAATGAATTGAGCCATGTTTCTTCTGTTTCTATTTTGTGGGATAATTTAAGGAATGTTGGTATTGACTCTTCTTTGATAATCTAGTAGAATTCTGTGCTAAAACCTTCTGGACCTGGGTATTTGGGGGGGGGAGGTTGGAAGACTTAATGACTGCTTCGATTTCACTAGGGCTTATAGGTATATTTATATTGTTCATCTGATTTTTATTTAACTTTGGTAAGCAGTATCTATTGAAAAATTACCCAATTATTTTCAATTGTACAATCTGGTGGAGTATGGGTTTTTAAGGTATGTCCATATGATTCTTTGGAATTTCACAGTTTCTGATTTTGTTAATCTTGTTAATTTGGATATTCTCACTTGGTCATTTACTTAGTTTGGATAAGGGTTTGTCTATCTTGTTGATTTTCTCAGAGCCATCTCTTTGTTTCATTGATATTTTTGTTTCTGTTTTATTGATTTCAACAAAATAGGATTTAATTGCTTCTTGCCATCTACTGCTCTTGGGTACGCTTGCTTCTCTTTGTTCAACAGTTGTGTTGTTAAGTTGCTAGTATGAGATCTCTCTGATTTTTTATGCCAGCATTTAGTGCTATGAACTTGCATGGTATCCCACAAATTTGCATATATTTTGTATTAATTTTATTTAATGCTAAAAAACATCTTTAATTTCTTTTTTATTTATGACTTGGCCCATTTTTTCATTCAGGAGTGAGTTATTCATTTTCTATGAGATCGTAGGCTTTCTGTTATTTCTGTTATATCAGACCATATCAGCCTAGTAAGTTACAAGGAATTATTTCAATTTTCTTGTTTATAATGTCTGTTAGCTCTAGTATTTTTCTGTTTAGTTTCTGTCTGAATTACCTGTAAGAGTTGGGTATTAAAGTCTCCCACTGTGAGTGTGTGAGAGTCATTATGTTGTTTAAGCTGTAAGGTTTCTTTTATATACTTGGGTGCCCTTGTATTTAGGGCGTAGATGTTATTAATTAAAATACCCTTTTGTGGATTTTTCCTTTGAAGAATATGTAGTGTCTTCCCTATCTCTTTTGATTAGTTTTGATTTGAAGTCTGTTTTCCCAGATAGTAAAATGGCTACACCAGCTTGCTTCTTAGACCTATTTACTTGTAATGTCTCTTTCCAACCCTTTAACCCTTTACCTCTGTGGCCTAGCAAGGCTGCTCCTCCCTTCGGTGGGGAGGGAGGGAGGTCAAAGAGCCAGCCATTGAGTTGATGTCAGAAGCAGTCCCTGTTCCCCTTACTAGGGAACCCACTTGGATGCTAAGCTGCCATGGGCTACATCTGAGCAGAGGTCCTACGTTATATCCATGCATGGTCCTTGGTTGGAGAATCAGTCTCAGAAAAGACACCTGTGCCCAGATATATTTGGTCCTAGTGGCGCTCCTGCCCTCTCCAGGTCTTACTAACTCCTTCTTCTTTTATATGATTCCCTGCACTCTGCCCAAGGTTTGGTTATGAGTCTCAGCATCTGCTTTGATATACTGTTAGGTAGAGTTTTTCAGAAGTCCTCCATGGTAGGCTCCTGTCTGGTTTCTTCTTTTCTCCTACTTCCAATGTCCATCCATTTGTCTTTCTAAGTAAGGGTTGACCATCTTATCCTGGGACCTCCTTCTTGTTTAGCTTCTTTAGGTGTACAGATTTTAGTATGTTTATCCTATCTTTTAGCTCTAGTATCTGCTTATAAGTGAGTATATACCATGTGTGTCTTTCTGCTTCTAGGATACCTCACTCAGGATGATTTCTTCTAGATCCCACCACTTGCTTGCAAATTTCATGATTTCCTTGTTTTTAATTGCTGAGTAGTATTCCATTATGTAAATGTACTACAATTTCTGTATCCATTCCTCCGTTGAGGGACATCTGGGTTGTTTCCAGCTTCTGGCCATTACGAATAAAGTTGCTACAAACAAATGTCCTTGTTGTGTACTTGAGCATCTTTTGGGTACATGCCTAAGAGTGTATGTATAGCTGGATCTTGAGGAAGTACTATTCCTAATTGTCTGAGAAAGTCCCAGATTGATTTCCAAAGTGGTTGTACAAGTTTACATTCCCACCAGCAATGGAGGAGGGTTCTCCTTTCTCCACAACCTCTCCAGCATGTGTTGTCACTTGAGATTTTGATCTTAGCCATTCTGATGGGTGTAAGGTGAAAATTCAGGGTTGTTTTGATTTGCATCTCCCTGGTGGCTAAGGACGTTGAGCATTTCTTTAAGTGTTTCTCTGCCATTCTATATTCCTCTACAGAGAATTCTCTGTTTAGCTCCGTACTCCATTTTTTAATTGGATTGCTTGATTTGTTGCTTTTTAACTTCTTGAGTTCTTTATAAATTCTGGATATTAGCCCTGTGTCAGATATAGGGTTGGTAAAGATCCTTTCTCAGTCTGTAGGCTGTCGTTTTGTTCTGATGACAGTGTCCTTTGCTTTACAGAAGCTTTTTTTTTTTTCATGAGGTCCCATTTATTGATTGTTGATCTTAGAGCCTGTGCTGTTGGAGTTCTGTTCAGGAAGTTGTCTCCTGTGCCAATGAGTTCTAGGTTCTTCCCCACTTTTTCTTCTAACCAATTTAGTGTGTCTAGTTTTATATTGAGATCTTTGATCCACTTGGACTTCAGTTTTGTGCAGGATGATAAATATGGATCTATTTGCATTTTTCTACATGTAGATGTCAAGTTGGACCAGCACCATTTGTTGACGATGCTGTCTTTTTTCCATTGTATGGTTTTGGCTTCTTTGTCAAAAATCAAGTATCCATAGGTATGTGGGTTTATTTCTGGGTCTTCTGTTCGGTTCCATTGATCCACCAGTCTGTTTCTATGCCAATACCATGCAATTTTTATTATTATTGCTCTGTAGTACAGCTTGATATCAGGGATGAAGATACCTCCAGATGATCTGTTGTTATACAGGATTGTTTTAGCAATTCTGGGTTTTTTGTTTCTCCATATGAAGCTGAGAATCTTTTTTCAAGGTCTGTAAAGAATTGAGTTGGTATTTTGATGGGAATTGCATTGAATCTGTAGATTGCTTTTGGCAGGATGGTCATTTTTACTATGTTAATCCTACCAATCCATGAGCATGGGAGATCTTTCCATCTTCTGATATCTTCTTCAATTTCTTTCTTCAGAGACTTGAAGTTTTTTCAAACAGGTCTTCTACTTGCTTGGTTAGGGTCACACCAAGGTATTCTATGTTTTTAGTGGCTATCATGAAGGGTATTGTTTCCCTAATTTCTTTCTCAACCTTTTTTTCTTTGGTATATAGGAGGGCTTCTGATTTTTTTTTTTTTTTTTTTTTAGTTAATTTTATATCCAGCCACTTTGCTGAAGGAATTTTTTTTTTCTATGATTTTGTTGAAAATATTTTCTGGGCATTGGAGCTGGAATTCTTCTCTTTACTCGATTTCTGTTAGTCTTAGTTTTGGTCTTTTCATGGCATCCCAGGATTTCCTGAATATTTTGTTTCAGGAGTTTTTTAGATTTAACATTTTCTTTAACAGAAGAATCCATTTCTTCTATTATATCTTCCATGCCTGAGATTCTCTCTTATATCTCTTGTGTTGGGGATGCAGTTTCTGTTACAATTTCTAAATTTTTAATTTCCAAAATTCCCTCCAATTGGTTTTATTTTAGGTTTGGGTTTGGTTTGTTTGTGTTGAAGATTTTTGTTGTTGTTGTTTATTTTATTTCCATTTTTTAGGTCTTGAAGAGTTTTATTTATTTCCTTCAATTGTTTGTTTTCTTGTCTTTCTTTAAGAGATTTATTCATTTCCTTTTTTTATTCATTTCCTCTTTAAGGACCTTTATCATCTTCATGTTGTTGGTTTTGAGGTCTTTTTTCTTGTGCTTCAGCTGTGTTGGAATATTCAGGGCCTGCTGTGGTTGGATAGCTGGACTCTAGTGTTATTGATTGTATTTTTATGCTGGCATCTAGGCTACTGGGTTTGTGATAATTGTAGGAGTAGGTTGGGGTGCTTGTTTCTGGAATTGTTTTTGTTAGGTGGGTGGATGTTTTGTTCCTTGGCTTCTATTTCCTGTCTGGATTTTCAGGAGTGTGATGCCGGCATGTTGCCTGTTTGTCTGGTGTGCTCACCTGTGTGTTCACAGGAAATGCCTGCTGGGATACTGGGATGAGTTGAAGGGAGGAACATTGGAGGAGAAGGTCTTTTTGATCCCTTGGGGATGGGGTCAGAGAGGAAAAGAAGACTGCAGCAAATTTCCTGCTATAAAATGAGGGATTGGATCTCAGTTCCAGTAGGAGAGAGGTGAGTCCACCTTCAACCTACTTGTTTTGGGAGGAGTGGTCCTTAGGTTAGCAGGAGTACTAGCTGGGGTTAGGAGCTGGGCTAAGCAACCAGTGTGGGGGAGGAAAGTTATAAGGGGAAGATCTGTGTGGTCCACAGGAGATGGGAGCAAGGGGACAAGTGTTCTGCTGCAGAGCTGAGGATGAAACTGTGTAACTTTATCAGGGAGAAGAGAAGGTTTGCAGGCATCCTACCTGGCTTTATGGCAGGTATGGTCTGTGAGTTAGCAAAGGATGACTGCTGAAGTTGAGGGCTGAAATAAAACTGTGAGTTGAGGGAGAGTGTTTAGGAGGTGATGAACTGTGGGATACACAGGGTATGTGGACAGTGCGGGGGAAGGCTGCAGCTGTTGCAGACTGAGGTATGAATTTGGATCTTCAGTTAGTGTCCTTAGGGAATAAATTCTGGTGCTGGTAGCTGGGATAATGGGATAAGTTAGGGGAAGGAAGATTGGGGAGAAGATCTTTGTTATCCTTTGGGGATGAAGTTGGAAGGGAAAGGTCTCCTGCCATGGAGGTGGGGATGAGACAGGAGAATTAGATCTCAAGAGTAGGAGGAGGAGTGTGGTTCCACGTTCACCTTACTTGCTGCCCTGGGTTAGCAGGGTTATCTGCTGGAGGCTAGGACAAAGCAATTAGTGGGGCTGGGGGGCTAGAAAGCAAAGTTCTGTGGGATCCACAGGAGCTAGGAGGAGGGCAGGAAAGGCTGCCACAGGTGTTCTGCTGCAGAGCTGGGGAATTGGATCTGGGGAACAGAGGGAAAAGAGAAGAATTCCAATTGTAATATAATCTATTTTAAAAGTTTTTTTTCTTTTACACTTAATATTTTCTAACCTATTTAACCTATATGTCATGATAATAAAAACTGCATCTTTTGTTTTTTTGTTTTTTGTTTTGGCTCTAATCAATGAATCAATCTCTTTCTGTCCCTCTTACACTTTTATCTCAGTGTAAGATAAAACTATCTTGAGTTGACTTTTGGTATAAAATGTGAGGTTGGAGTCAAGAGCCTTTCCTTTTGAGTAAATAACTGTCTATGATCATTATCTGTCAACTTTATAGAATCTATACTCACCTGGAAGATAGGCCTTTTGACCTTCAGGGATAAATTTAACTGAGGTGGCGACAATCACCCACCATACCCTGACACCATACCCTGGCACCGTACCCTGACACCATACTCTGACAACATCCTGACACCATACCCTGGCAACATCCTGACACCAGACCCTGGCACCATACCCTGACACCATACTCTGACAACATCCTGACACCATACTCTGACAACATCCTGACACCATACCCTGGCAATCCTGACACCATACCCTGGCAACATCCTGACACCAGACCCTGGCACCATACCCTGACACCATACTCTGACAACATCCTGACACCATACTCTGACAACATCCTGACACCATACCCTGGCAATCCTGACACCATACCCTGGCAACATCCTGACACCAGACCCTGGCACCATACCCTGACACCATACTCTGACAACATCCTGACACCATACTCTGACAACATCCTGACACCATACCCTGGCAACATCCTGACACCAGACCCTGGCACCATACCCTGACACCATACTCTGACAACATCCTGACACCATACTCTGACAACATCCTGACACCATACCCTGGCAATCCTGACAACATACCCTGATACCATACCCTGACACCATACCCTGGCACTGTACCCTGACACCATACCCTGACCACATCCTGACACCAGACCCTGGCACCATACCCTGTCTGGGATCCTGAACTGCGTAAGACTTAAGCTATAAGTGCAGGAAGGGGCCTAAGCAGCAACCATGTTCCTCACGCTGCTTCCTGAGTGTGATGTGAACATCTGCTCCTGCTGTCACGAGGCCTCTACTATGCTGAACTCTCGCCTTTAGCTGTAAGCCACAATAAACCTTGTCTCTTTTTGGTTGTTTTTTGTCGTGGTGTTTTATCACAGCAACAGAAAATGGAAGCAGGACGCTATGTAAAACAGCTATGTAAAAAATGAAAAGATAGAATATTCTTTCCTGCACACACAGTGACGTTCCTCAGAAATCAGCTGACTGTGTATCCAGTGGTCTGCTCCTGCGTTCTGTGACCTTTGTAGTTCTTCCTACACCAAAATAATAGTGTCATTTGTGTCATCTTACACTGGAAATTTGGCTCTTTTTGCAGCTAAAATGTTAATACATTTAAATGATGAATTGTGTGGTAGAAGTGACTATGCGAAATTATTTCACATTTACATATGTTTTGCTTCTTAATTATGTATTAATTTATTCTTATTTTCTATTTATTTTAACCTATAGGTAAAATATAAAATCTATAAATATTATTGAATTTCTACATAGTGTTTTGTTATACATATACAATTGCCTAATGTTTAAGCCACGTTGAAAATATTTGTGACCTAAAACCTTCATCTTTTCATTATGGCAAACATTTTCACAGTCCTCCAATCTTCCATATCTTTTGAAATGTACAGTATATTATTGTTACATAGCTGTACTAACTGTAATAAACTACAAGAGCACATGATTTTAGTGCGCTCAAATGAAAAAGCATTTAAGAAGACAGTAACTCCTAGATGTAAGCAAATAATTATACTGTCGTAATGTTGAGGCCAGCAGTAACACACACTCCTAACACAATGCTAATATGGTTGACAAGACAACCTCTTGTCTGGCTAGTTGATAAACATTCAGTGATTTTTTTTTTCTTTAGAACAAATCTAGATATAACTCTGTCAAAAAGCAACTGGCCACATAATTAATTATGTCTGAAATCTTGATGAAATAGATTTCTCTTGTAGCAATTTTGGTAATATTGTACCTTATTAATGATCTAATGTTCTACCTAGTGGTGTGTCCATTATAATAATAAAATAAAATAAAATTCATTGAATCTATAATTACTTAAAAGACATCCACCCTGAAAGAGCACTCTTTAACGGGTTAGGAATTAGAAGATTGAATTGATCTTTTTGGACAAGATCAGGCATGCTCAGAGTGGTATGTCCATAAACTGAATCAATACTTTAATAAATCAAAAAAACGAGCTTGTTTAGGCAAAGGGGGGAAGGAATAAAGTGAGTAGTACTGTATTAACTTTTCTGATTGCTTACAATCTTACATTTACTAAAAAATCAATTGCTCAATTTACTTTTGTGAGCTGAGCCAGTTTTAACATGCCATGTATTTTTTAAATGACCATAAAATATTACACATATTTATAGAATGCTACATGATAATTCAGCATACACATATATATGTATGTATGTATGTATAGATATATATGGTAATGAAATCTAGGCACATACATCAATGAGCCATGGTATGACATACCTATAGTCGCAGTATTTGGGAGACTGAGACAGCAGAATTACAGGTTCTTAATGAGTACCGTGTTCTACTTAGTGTTATATCAAGTATATACTTACTTTATTAAACAAGGGAATTGACAGCTCATAGCCAGCTTGGGCTACATAGAAAGACTTTCACCAAAGAAACAAACAAGGGTAAACATATCATTGTCTGTAATTCATAAGGCAAATTAATAGTCTGACACAAGTTCTCTAGAAAACATACTCAGAGAACTAAGTGCAGATGCCTTTTATGAACTTTAGAGCAACACCTCTGTGGAGGGAGAAGCAAAATTAGACAGACGGCACACTTCCTGTAGAGCAGGTCTCAGCATCCCTTAGAAGTACCCTACTTCAGAAATGTCTTGAATTAACAGAAGGGTCTGAACTTCCACATTGATCAGGGGTTAGACATGAACACCCATGAAAGGGGTTCCAACCACAGCTAGGAAAGATCCCTTGGTTTGGGGCAATTGCAATGTGTAAGCTTCTCAGCAAAAACATTTACGTCCCCTGGGGAAACCAATGCGTCACTGCAGTAGATGGACTCTGAGTAGCAAACTAGAGCATCCACTTTACCATTGTGCGTCCACTTCCTTCAAAGGTAAGTTTACTCCAAATTGCAACTCTGCTGGGTTTCCATTTGTCTCATTATCTAAGAAAAATTACAAGAAAAAATGATAGTGGTCTCTATTCACAGATGATATGATAGTATACATGAGCAACCCCAAAAATTCAACCAGAGAAATTTCTTCAGCCTATAAACACCTTCAGCAAAGTGTCTGGATACAAAATTAACTCAAAAAAAAAAATCAGTAGCACTCCTGTATACCAAGACAAAAGGGCCGAGAAAGAAATTAGGGAAACTACACCCTTCACAATAGCCACAAATAACATAAAGTACCTTGGGGTGACTCTAACCAAGCAAGTGGAAGACCTGTTTGAAAACAATTTCAAGTCTCTAAAGAAAGAAAGTGAAGAAGATATCAGAAGATGGAAAGATTCAATGCAATTCCCATCAAAATACCAACACAATTCTTTACAGACCTTGAAAGAAAAATTCTCAACTTCATATGGAAAAACAAAAACCCAGAATTGCTAAAACGATCCTGTACAACAAGAGATCATCTGAAGGTATCTACACCCCTCAAGCTGTACTACAGAGCAATAAAAAACTGCATGGTACTGGCATAGAAACAGAATGGTGGATCAATGGAATAGAAAACCCAGAAATAAACCCACACACCTATGGATACTTGGGTTTTTTACAATGAAGTCAAAACCATACAATGGAAAAAAAAGATAGTGTTTTCAACAAATGATGCTGGTCTAACTGGATGTCTACATGTAGAAAAATGCAAATAGATCCATATTTATCACCCTGCACAAAACTAAGGTCCAAGTGGATCAAAGGCCTCAACATAAAACCAGACACACTAAATTGGTTAGAAGAAAAAGTGGGGAAGAACCTAGAACTCATTGGCACAGGAGACAACTTCTGAACAGAACACCAACAGCACAGGCTCTAAGATCAACAGTCAATAAATGGGACCTCATGAAACTAAAAAGTTCTGTAAAACAAAGGACACTGTCATCAGAACAAAACGACAGCCTACAGACTGAGAAAGGATCTTCACCAACCCTATATCTGACAGAGGGCTGATATCCAGAACATATAAAGAACTTAAGTTAAACGGCAAAAATCAAGTAATCCAACTAAAAAATGGGGTACAGAGCCAAACAAAGAATTTGTAATAGAGGAATATGGAATGGCAGAGAAACACTTAAGGAAATGCTCAACATCCTTAGTCATCATGGAAACGTAAATCAAAATGACCCTGAGTTTTCACCTTACACCCATCAGAATGGCTAAGATCAAAAACTCAAGTGAAGCAGTCCAATATGGCAGTGACCAGAGCACACCATATCTGAGGGGCACAGGATCTGAAACTCTGAAATTGGTGAGTGGAGGGGCAGCTGAAGCCAGAAGATCCACATTGAGGTTTCCTTGGCAAGAGGGAACAACCTGGGAGCTGAGACCATTTGGCTCCAGGTCACCTGCAAACCCCTCCAGGGACTGAAAGTGGTGAATATGCAACATCCCTGCACTTCCCCTCGCCCCAACCATGGGCCTTTCTCCTCGACAGAGCTGGCCCACAGTGCCCACTACTCCAAGCACAGGCCTCCCTGCTCGGCGGAGGCTGCAGCGATCGCCCCAAGCACGAGCCTCTGCACTCGGTAGCTGAGACAGCAGAGGTGGGCCTCCCAGCTCTGCTGCAGCTGTGGACTGCTGGATGGGCCTCCCAGGTCTGCTGCAGCGGTGGACTGCTGGATGGGCCTCGCAGGTCTTCGGGCAGCTGTACAGTGCCTCCGTGCGTGGCACTGTGCCGGCCTCCCAGGTCTGCAGTGGCAGCAGGTTGGCAGCCGGCCCTAACAGGAGCCTCCATGCTCAGTGACTGAGACAACAGTAGTGGATACCCCAAGTGAGGGTCTCCCTGCCTAGCAGACAGTGGACACCACTGACAGATCTCCTACACACTCATTTGCCCCTGCAGATCCAAATCTGAGAGTAGGGAACAGGGGGACCCCTGTGTTTTCCAATTAGGCCAGCTAGAGAGTGGGTGCACCTTCAAGTGAGTGCATGCAGAGTCCCAGATCCAGGGTCCCTCACACTAGCAGCCAGACATCAGATCCCTCCCACCCACAGCCCCACTGTGGGCAGCATAGGGATCCTTGCGACAGCGTTCTCAACATTGAAGCCCCTGTTCTGTGCGTCTACCACTGGAGTCCAGGCAAACAACTCCTGGAGCTCAGACAGGTCTGAATACCAGGAGGACAGCACAACAGGCCACTGAGGCATTAGGGCACTTGCACATGTGCATTGAGCCCATGAACAGCACCAGCACCTGCACCCCCTCCTGTGCTTAAGCTCCACATTCCAGGCATCTACGTGCTCTAGCACCCTGTCCTTCACGGCACGCTTCCACGCACACACCCATGCTTGCTCACCTGCACTGTGCACCTGTGCCTGCGACCTTCCTCCCTAAGCTACAGCTGAACCACCAACATCCATTCTCAAACCAGTGGACCTCTCTCATCTTCCTCAAGAATACTCCAGACACCAGAGAAAGACAGACCCAGTCTGAAGTACAGACCCCAGGAACAAACAGCAGAAGTTACAGATAAGCAGATGGCTAGAGGTCAGTGTAAGAACACATCCAACAAAAATCAGGACATCATGGCTTCACCAGCAACCCCAACCATCAGTGGACATGCTAATTCATAGAAAACACAGGCAAATGATCTCAATTCTAGGCTTATCCAGATATTAGAGGCACATAAAGAGGAAACAAACAAAGCTCTCAAAGAAATACAGGCAAATACAGCCAAACAAATAGAGGCACAAGCAGAGGCACAATTAGTGGCATATAGAGAGGAAATGAACAAAAAAATAGAGGCCATCATGGAAAGACAGGAATCCACATTCAAACACATGAAGGAAATCATGAAAACAATTAAAATCAATAAAGAAAACACAAACAGAGAAAACCCTGGAGCTGGAGAACTTAGAGAAAATATCAGGAACCACAAAGGTAAGCATCACCAATAGAATACAAGAGATAGAAGAGAAAATCTCGGGTGCTGAAGATACACTTGTAGAAATTGATACATCTCTCAAAGAAAAACTAAAATCAGAAAAGTTCCAAACACAAAACATCCAAGAAATCAAGGGCGCCATGAAAAGACAAAATCTAAGAATGGGAATAAATGAAAAAGAAGATTCCAGGCTCTAAGGTCCAGAAAATATTTTCAAGTAAATCATAGAAGAAAATTTTCTCAACTTAAAGAAAGAGATGTCCATAAGCATACAAGAAGCCTCCAGAACACCAAATAGACTAGACCAGAAAAGAAACTCCTCATGTCACATCATAGTCAAAACACTAAATCTACAGAACAAATAAAAAATATTAAAAGCAGCAATAGAAAATGGCCAAGTAACATATAAAGGTAGGCCTATCAGAATCACACCAGACTTCTTAACAGAAACTATGAAAGCTAAAAGGGCCTGGGCAGAGATGAGCAGCCTTAGCAGGCCACAGAGGAAGACTTTGTAGCCAGTCCTAATGAGACCTGATAGGCTAGGGTCAAAGGGAAGAGGAGGAGGACCTCCCCTATCGGTGGACTTGGGGAAGGGCATGGGAGGAGATGACAGAGGGAGAGTGGGGTTGAGAGAGGATGAGGGAGGGGGCTACAGAGGGGATACAAAGTGAATAAACTGTAATTTATTTAAAATCAATAAATTTAAAAGAAAATGAAAAATGACAGTGGAACAAACTACATCCTCTTCAAGTTCAGCTGTGTTAGGGTTGACTAGGACTCACCATTTCCCTCCTGCACTATCCACGCCATGGAAACAGCAGGTTCCTCTGCTGACACAGATAGCCTACCCAGCAAAATGGACAAGACTCTTTATCCTTGAAAGAACTTGATTCCTGGAGATCATATTTTCAGGACATTATTTCTTATTATGCCTACCTATTGGTAAAATTGGCAAGGGCTAATCAGATAGGTTCCACTCATTTCTTCACTGACCACATTGTGTAAAAAGCATCCTATCTCTTCCTGTTTATCAAGAGAGTTTGGTACACCAGTCGAGTGAAAGAAGACACTAACATTACTGGAAACAACATTAACTAAAAGTTTAAGGACATAATGTCTTCCCTGGCAAAAGCAATCCCATCCAAGGACCAAAACCTTTCATGTTTGTGCACAACCCATGGCTCATTGGCCTCATGTGGTTACATGTGGCTGATGTACAAATTCATAAACTTACTTAAAACATTTCAAGATGTTTCGGGTGACTTATTTTTGTAATTCAATCATGCAGTTATTTAACATAAATTTGTCAAAAGGTCATGTCACACTACAGTAAAATTGGATAATGCACACTGGAGATATGTTGTCAAAAATAGTAGGGACAGGAGCAAACATTTCCTGAATCAACTACTGACATAATAGTAAAAATTTTGCATTAGTCAGTTTTTCATTAATTTAACCAGACACCTGAGGCTAGATCAAGAAAAAAGTTTGAAGAAAAGAATTTTGAAGAAGAGAGTTTAATTAGCTCATTGTTCTGGGGTGATCAAGGGCATCATCTTGTATTTGGTAAGGACTTTGTTGGCAAAAACACATGTGGGAAGAAGAAAAGAGGGCCGGGTCAGCTCTTTCTGTTTAACCTGTACCCCTAGCAGCTAATGATATGAATGCAAGAACCCTCTCATGAGCCCTTGAAGGCCATGCAAGAACTGTGAATCCATTCTAATTGTGATGTTCCAAGGATCCTAACCTCCCCTAGACTCAGTGTCTTAACAATTATACCACTTCTAACATCTCTACATCCCCAGTGAAAGAAACCACAAACAACAGCAAGAGCCCGCTCTAATTCCACCAGTTGGTTCCAAGATCAATGTATTCTAACTTATGGGAATATATGCCATTTCTTCAAAAAAAAATAACATCTTATCATTGAAAAGTATCATCTATAATCTGATACATCATCTATCCCTTTGCGAAATATTTCCAGAGGTGTAAATGCATAGTGCATTTCTTTTTTGATAAATTGTGGAGAGCTGCTTGTTTGTCAGGATGCTTTATTATTGAGCTCTCAGTGAAAAACATGTTTTCACCCTTGCCTTCACCTGTAGACAGGAATAGACAGGAGGTGTTGCCAAGTTCACTTCCTTTTGTTTGTGTGAGGATCACACAGACAGATGGTCGAGGTAAACAAGTTGGACTTTTCAGTGAACTTCATTGTATCAAAGTGCTTTGTTCTGACTGTAAAAAGGGATTGTGGAATAAACCGAGTGCCTAGTTTTCTACTAGAAGCTCTCTCAAACAAATCCCATGTGTAGTGTCTTGGGTTTTTTTTAATTGTTATTTTCTTTCAATCCTCATTCCCCACTCAGTAACTGTTTAACTCTGCTGAAAGCCTCCAGCAATAGATATAAATGTTCTTGATTATATTGCAGTCATGATTACACATTCTCTAAATATATTTTAAAATATTTTGATTTATGTTTAAAATGAAGTAAATTATTAATTATAGCCCTAACCCCAACGCTAGCCCTAATCCTAACCCTAACCCTAAACCTAAACCTAACCATAACCATAAGCCTCAACCTAGCCCTAACAACAACCCTAACCATAACCATAACCCTAACCCTAAGCTAACCCTAACCCTAAGCCTAACCCTAACCCTATACCTAGCCCTAGTCCTAACCTTAACCCTAGTCTAACCATAACCATAGCCCTACCCCTGTCCCTAAAACTAACCCTAACCCTAACCCTAAGCTAACCCTAGCCCTAGACATAACCCTAACCATAACCCTAACCCAAAGCTAACCCTGACCCTAACCATAACCTTATCCTAACCCTCAACCTAACCATAGCCCTACCCTAACCTTAGCACTAACCCTAACCATATTAATAACCTTAACCCTAACCATAACCATAACCCTAAGCAAACCATAACCATAACCCTAAACCTAACACTAGCCAGAGCCATAATAGCCCTAGCCCTAGAACTAACCCTAACCCAAACCCTAAGCTAACTCTAACTGTTAAGCTAACCTTAACCCTAACCCTAGACCTAGCCCTAACCCTGGCCCTAACCCTAGACCTAACCTTAGACCTAACCCTAGACCTAGACCTAGACCTAGCCCTAACCCAAACCCTAACCCTAACAGTAAACTCACCATAACTCTAACCCTAACCCTAACACTAACACTAACCATAACCATAACCCTAATCCTAACCCTACCCTAGTCCTAGCCTTAGCCCTAGCCATAACCCTAACTCTAGCCTTGGTCCTAACCCTAACCCTAGCCATAGCCATAGCCCTAGAACTAACCCTAACCCTAACCCTAACCCTAACCATAGCCCTAGCAGATGCCATACTAGGGACTTGCCATTGGTCTCCATTGTTGGCAGAAGAATATTCAGCAACAGCTAAATCAGTTTTAGTCATTGGGAAGGCATGTTGTTGAACACATACATAACACATCCAAGAAGTTCTTGTCATAATGTTCATTAACTACCTTGTGCTAGTAGCTTACTGACCAATGAAGAACCTATGTGATTCATCTACTTAACTTCTTGGACCATCATTCATGTGATGAATTCAAGCACTTGTTACAAAAATCTTTCCAATTTATACTAACAGTCCCTTATGCCCATTGAAATGTTTCCAGTTCAAAGTCATCTGATCTCTCTTCCTCAGTGCTGCTATAAAGACAGCCAAATAAATCACCTCTGCCTATGATTTCAGGTTTTTAGCCCAATCTAGTTTTGTGCATCAGAATGGCTTTCCATTTGTCACAATTGTTGAGAGCAATTTCCACAAGTGTTTGTCATGCAACAGCAAGTGCTGATATGAACATCACATCGGAAGCCAACCAAGCTATGAATCAAGCCTCATCTTCCCTCTGTCATGAGTCACAGCCTCTTAATGTCCTACTATAGCCACAATCATGAACTGATAAAACAGTGTCAGAATAACAGTGATCAATTTCACAGAAATTGAGACCATCTATTCATCACCTTTCTCGTGGTCCACAGCCTTATCATTATAAGTTAGATCCATCTGCTTTTGTTTTTTGTTTTGTTTTGTTTTGTTTTGTTTTTTCTAATGAACTAATTGAATTTAGTCAATCAGAGAAAAATCAGCTCATAATGAGACATTCTAGATACAGGATCACCTAGTACCCTATTGTCAGTGTGGTCGATCTCTCTACTAGGATTCATTAATGTAACCAAAGTAGCTTTATTTCAGTACATCCCACAAATCCCTCAAAGTGGGTGCTTTAAACAATGTGGATTTGTTTTTCACACTTTTTTGAGGTTAGCACAAAATCAAGGGGTTAGCAGGTATGTTTTATACCCTTGCTATGATGTATGACACCTCAGGAAAACACAAGGGTTGCCTCCTGATGCTTGGAATGGCCTCTTGTGTTTGCTTAGAGGATGCTAATGTTTCTTTCCCTTCCTCTTCTCTATAACAGGGTCTATAGGGGGCAGGCTGCCTGTGCAGCCCAGAGCCTCCTCAGCGCCGGGACCACAGTGTGGGCTTCCACACATAGCTCTTTCTCATATCTACATGCTGCTCAAGCCACACCTTGTACAGCAGCCTCCCTTCTGTGAGGGAAGCAAGTCCCCTGCCAAAGGCCTCTCTAACTGTTCCCACCTCTGCACCAACAGTCTCCCCTGGTGCCCAGAGTTCTCACTTCCCCAAGTAAGTTTATAGACCACTGGTGTCTACTGATGATGACAGATCTCCTCTCACCCTATCCCTCATCCCCATGCACTCATTGTCCCATGTTCCTCCTGAGGAATTTGTCCCCTCTGGACCACCAGTTGCCTGAAATCTCCCCCTTTTCTCTGAGACTGTCTTAGGGCTATTATTGCTGTGATGAAACACCATGACCAAAAGCATGGGGAGAGAAGGTTCTATTTCACTCACAGTGCCCTATAACAGTTCATCATCAGAAACAGTGACAGCAGGAACTCAAACAGGACAGAAACCTGGCAGCAGGAGCTGATGCAGAGACCATCGAGGGGGCTGCTTACTGGCTTGCTCCCCATGGCTTGCTCAACCTGCTTTCTTATTGAACTCAGGCCTACCAGCCCAGGATGGCAACACCCATAACGGACTGGACCCTTCCCCATCAATCACTGATTAAGAAAAAAAGTGCCAAACAGGCTTGCCTACAGCCCAGGCTTTTTGTTGTTGCTGTTGTTGTTGTTGTTTTATTTTATGTACACTGGTGTTCTGCCTGTTTGTACATGGGAAGGGGGTTGTCAGATCCCCTGGAACTAGAGTTACAGACAGTTGTGAGCTGCCATGTGGTTGCTGGGAATTGAACCCAGGTCTTTTGGAAGAGCACCTGGTGCTTTTAACTGCTGAGCCATTGTTCCAGCCTCGTTTGTTGTTTTTTGACAGTGTTTCTCAGTGTAGCCTTGGCTGTCCTGGACTCTCTTTGTAGACCAGGCTGTCCTCAAACTCACAGACATCCGCCTGCCTCTGCCTCCCAGAGTGCTGGGATTAAAGGGGTGTGCCATCACTGCCTGGCATTTTTTTTAATATTTATTTTTATTTTATGTGCATTATGTTTTGCCTGTTTGTCTTTAAGAGGGCGTTGGATCCCCTGTACGGACAGTTGTGAGTTGCCCTCTGTGCTAGTAATTGGACTAGGGTCCTCTCAAAAAGCAGCCAGTGCTCTTAACCCCTGAGCCGCCTCTTCAGCCCGTCTAGCTCTCAGCCTAACAGGCCATGATGTTGCTCAGCCTATGTAATAACACCATAAACCTTCCTCCCTGATCTCCAGCAGAGGGGTGTTGGCCTTGATGCGCTGCTGAGCCCCAGTCTTCACTGCATGTTTGTAGACATGGGCACCCCATGGGTCTCTCTGGCGGCCTTAGCATGGTTAGAAAGTCCACGCCTCATCTCAGCCTTTTTCCTTGGGTTTGACAGAGCGGATCTGAGCAGTGGGGTGCAAAGCTGTTGCCTAAGTACAGCAGCTTCCTGGTGTGGGCGAGCGTTGGACCCTGCGTTCACGGTCTGCTTCTACCCATGGCAGGAAGGCGGGAAAGGCCTACTTGCCCATCCTGCCACAGGCTGAGCACTTCCTGAGAGCTAAAGAACAGAGACCAGGACAGCCCCTGGAAAATCCCTATCTAAGCAGCTAGCTGTCCTATCTGGTTGAAGAAAATCGCCTGCTTGCCTTTTACACCACCTGGCCTACGGATGAAGCTGCAGGCTGCAGCAGTTGGGCAGGGAGTGCAGGGGAGGGTGCAAAGATTATGGTTGAGCAAGGATTTGGAAACAGGATCTGGCATAAGGACGCCCTCCCTGCCAGAAATGAGAAAAAAAGGACCAAGTCCTAATCTGGGTCTATAAGAAATGGTAATAAATACAGAAGGAGGCAGTGAGGCCAGGCCAGTCGTAAGTGAGGCCTAGCTGGATCAGACCTTGCTGTATGGACAACAACTTTCAAACTGCTTCCTTAGGCTGTGGCCTGAAGAGCGCCTAGGGCACAGATGAGACGATGTCTCTTCCCTTCCTTATAAAGTCCCAGTTACAATCCAAAGTTCCATCTCACCAAAGTTAACCCTGGGGGCCAATGCATTATTTATTAGGGTTACTTACAGAGCATGGGTGACCCTAAAGCAGTGTGCCCTGGTTTATAACTCTCTAGACCTTCCCTGAAACCCTCAGGCCTTGCACAGTTAGGGCAGAATTGCCTTTAATTGGCTGGATGCTCAGATGAGAGTCCCCAAGAGCTTCTCTGTCCCTCCTGGGAGGAAGGTAGGTGACCAGCAAGGCCAGCTATGGCAATCTTTGGTAAGCTGGAACAGCAGCATCCTGGCTCCGAGAACAGTCCAGCACAACCTCTCAACCATCAACTTTCAGCTTCTGTTCCTTTTAAGTTGGTCCTAAGAAATGAGAACGTGGGGGTGGGTGGTGGCAAGACGACTCAACAGGTGAAAGTACTTGCCATCAAGCCTGGAGACCCAAATTTAACTTCCAGAACCCAAAGGGGAATGAGAGTGAGACTTATGAATGCTGTCCTCTGACCTGCACACACATCTGACCTTCATGTGTGCTCTGGCATGTGAGTGCCCGCTCACACATTCACACACATTGTAACACACTAACACTATTAACTATAAATAAAATTAAAATTAAAAAAGAAATGAAAGTGACACGCAGTTGCTCAACGTGTCCTCACTCCACATCACTAGACGTCTGCTCCACTTCCACATTGTTATAGGAACCCCCAAATTTCTGTGCAGTCAGTCCATCCAGTGAGGAATGAGACAGCTCTGGGAGGTGTAGACCCAACCCAGTTCCCTGTCCTGTGAACAGGGGAGATGGCTGTTTCTCTACAAATACTCGCCCACTCACAATGATTGCTCAGTCTTTGGCCTCAAGAGACACCGGCATGTACTCCATGTCCCTCCATGTACTCAGTCCATCTCCAGGTCACGAAAGGAGCCATGGAAACCCAGAACCAACCCAGAACTAGTAAGTTCTGGGCCAGCCAGAGCTGTGAGTTCAGCTTGAGCCTCTTTAAGAGCCCCAGAACAGTGATTCCAACACAGAAGCAGCTTTTTATTATCTTATCTGTTTAAGAATTAACATAAGTAGGCTGTGATGGTGCCTCAGTGGTCAACTGCTTGTCTAGTTTCCTGAGGCCCTGGATTCAACCCCAGCACTACAAAAACAAATGTGCTGGCACAGGTCTATAATCTTAGAAGGCTGAAGTAGCAGTCCCTTAAGTTTGAGGGTAGCCTGGGCTACATATCAAGGGCAGTGGCTACATAGCAAGACTGTTGCAAAATATCAGAACAAATCTGGACATGGCGCACCCCTTTAATCTTGGCACTTGGATGGAAAGGCAGGTGGATCTCTGAGTTCCAGGCCAGCCAGGAACCTGTCTCAAAAACAAAACAAAACAGCCCTCCCCCCCTTAATATCACAAAATAAATGACAATGAACATGATCAAGGTGCAGTGTTCATTTGGGGAATTAGAAAACATGAAGTAGGTTAAGAGGGAAATTTCAGCACCCACCACACATTAAAAACTGCCTTTGCACCCTAGGATCAAGGGAAGAAAATGTACCAATTGTAAAATACTGCCAGCATCTAGCTACATGCAGTGCGCCATCTCTGTGTGCAGACCTACTAAAGGGTTATGAGAAAGAACAGGTGATGCCTGTGACACCTTGTCTATCAAAAATAAGCCTGAAAGTAGTTTAGTAGAAGACCCATGAAAATAAGTTTCAAAAGGACTGCAAGCCGGACGACATATACTTGATCTTCATTGGGAATCGTGGTGTTCTTAAATTCTGGGCTTTTCATCAGCTTCTTGCCTACTTCATCTAAACGTTCCCAAGACTCAATGGTGTACTTCTGGTTGACTTTGACTGCAGAAGCCTTGAACTCTCCTACCAGGGCAGTGGAAGGGAGCTTCTCAGCAGACTCAGCCAGCAGCTCTGCCATAGAGGTACCTTCCTCAGGCAGGGCAACTGAGCACCTGACCTTCATTTCCCCGTGCGCCTCAGCCGGGCGGCCAATGTCTTCCAGGACCACTCTCAGCACGAAGAGGGATACTGGGATAGGGGAGCTAAGGAGGGCACCATGCATGAGGGGTCCTGACAGGTGCCAGGGGCCAGCGGGGGGATCTGGCTGGAGACCATGGTTGATGTAGGTTTCTGTGACAGAGGCTGACAGGGCAGGGCACCATTCTGCGTATTCCTTGGAAAGGCAGTCACAGAGGATATTAAGACACAGCTCAGGAACAATATGGCCTGTTGGGAAGGAGCAGCGCTCAGTGAGGGCTGGGAAAACGCTCAGCATGAACCGGTGCCAAGAACAGAACTTGAAAGTCCTCGTCTTTAGACTTCCAATTCCCCTGAACATGTTTTTAAGGGTAAAACATGTTAGAGACTGTTTGTCACCTTACCTGCCTAAAAGACAGCAGCCAGAGGAATGAGGTGGCCCTCTGCCTCAGCAGGTCCCTAGGTGGAGCAGCTGCCTTCCAGATCTCAGCTTCTTGTAGGTAATGACTCTGAAAACATTTACCACCTCTTTCTGAGGTGGACTTTGTCTGACCAGCTATTGTCCCATCCAGACATACATGGCTTCCTCCTTTGTGACTCTGCTTTCCCTAGACCATAGTCCAGTCATTTTAGACCTAAACCAGACCAGGCAAAGCTCCTCTGTATCTTCTAGACAATGGAAAGCTTGTTTTCTCTCTTTTGAGGCAGGGTCTTCTGCAGCCCTGGCTGGCATAGAATTCAACTAGAAAAGGATAACCCTGGACTTCTGACCCTTCTGCCATCACCTCCCCAGTACTGGAGTTTCCAGTATCTGCCACCGTGTGTGATTTGCGGTACTGGGAAGCAAATCCAAGGATTCATGCAGGCTAAGCAAGCACATCACCACCTGCCCGTACTTTAAAGACTTACCAATCAAATGTTGTAAAAAACAGAAACTACCAGCAAATCAAACCGAATCAGAGAGGCTTTCAAGTTTTACTTTTGTTTTTGTTTGGTTTGATTGTTTTTTCAAGACAGGGTTTCACTGTCTAGCTCTGGCTCTCCCGGAACTCACTATGTAGACCAGAGATCCTCTTGCCTCTGCCTCCGAGTGCTAGGATTATGGGCGTGAGCCATACATTAAATCTGTTTTGTTTAAAGACAGTCTCAGACACGTGGGGAAAAGGCATTTGCTGAACAAGCCTAACAAGCTGAGTTCAGTCACCAGAACCCAGGTACTAGATACAGAGTTTGAAAATTTCATGTATATTTCCAAAACCAAATAAATTAAAAAATTATGTGTATGGGTATTTTCCTACACGTATATATGTGTACCACATGCATGCAGTGCCCACCAAAACCAGAGGGCATCAGATTCCCTGGAATGGAGTTACAGATGGCTGCGAGCCATCATGTAGGTGCTAAAAATCTAACCCAGGTCCTCTGAGCTACATTACTGAGCCATCTCTTTAGCCCCCATAAATAGATTTTAGGAAGAGGTCTAGAATTTGAAGACAGAGCAGCTATATTAATATAGCCTAGAAGGATAATAGACCCTATTTGTTGACACAGGGCTTACCTCACCTTCTCTGTCAAAACTGGCCGTGGATTCCTGATCATTCTGCCTCCCTATCCCAAATGCTAGGGTTATAGGTGTAAGCCACCATCCATAGCTGAAGAGTAGACTAAAGAAAAAGACTAGTGCAGTGAAAGACTAGTGTAGTGATGTCATGGGACTAGGAAAGGGACTGGCATATTATTAAGTAGGTATATGGTTTTAAAAACGGTGGAGATGAGGGAGGGAGGGAGGGACTGGGAGGGAATGAGGGATCGGGACACGGCTGGGATACAGAGTTAATAAAATGTAACTGATAAAAAAATAATAATAATAAAAAATAACGAGCACTAATGGCTAAGGGTAAAGGGCAGAATATTGACGTGAATCTGATGAAGATGCTGCCTTTGGGGAGATTTCAGAGGCCAAACTGGCAGTATCTATTGCAGTAAATGATGGACACACTCTATCACACATTTGCAGATTGCAATGATGTCTATGACATGCCTATCACATTGCAAACAATCTAATGGTCCACTGATAGGGAGGAATTTATATCAATTGAGGATAAAGCCATACTGTTGAGGAACTCTGTCCTGTGGCCATGGGATGGCCAAAATCAGAGCAGCTGCACAAAATTGGGCCCAATAACATTCCGTCTTGAAGAAAAGAGAGTGCTCATGAGGCAGCATATAAGGTTATAAAGGAGGCTAAGCAATTATTTTTTTTTTTTGTGTGTGTGTGTGTGTGTGTGTATATGTGTGTGTGTAATGAGGCTCTTTGCTGGTGGTATAGTTGCCTGCAGGTTGCCCTTGCTCCTGTAACTCTGATTAAACCCATGGGTTTATAACAAGTTAGGCTTGGGTGAAATTGTTTCTTTTTAAAATTTCTTTGATCAGAAGGAAGGAAAAGAAGACCTTCCCTACCAGTGGACTTGGGGAGGGGCATGCGTGGAGAAGGGGGAGGAAAGGAGGGGCTGGGAGGGGGAGGGAGGGAACTACAGGGGGATACAAAGTAAATAGAGTGTAATTGATTAAAAAATTATTAAAAATTTAAAAAAAAAAACGTTTTTTAAGTCTTTATAATTTGTGGTGTGAGGTGTGCTAGGCTGACTGATGCTGGTTGCCAGGGCAACCAACCACACAAGGGAGACAGCTCTCAGTACTACTTCCACCCTTGCAAGGGAGTACGAGGCCAACTTTGATAAAACAGTGGTCAATGATCTTAACCAATCATGCTTAAGTAATGAATTCCATAATTCCCCCTGAAGGTCTGAGTTTGGGGGGCAATGATCAAAAGGCAACACAGCCACGATGAGACAGGATAACCCTTCTAGGAAAAATAAACAAAAGTTAGAAATGGAGAAAAGCTCAGGACAAGGCATCCAGACTGGTCAGAGCAAGAAGGTACTGAAGTCCTTGCAAACTTCAATTACTTTTCTTGTTTTGGTCTGGTTATTTGAAGCAAGGTTTCTAGTTTCTCTGTTGCCCTGGTGGTCCTGGAACTCATTCTGTATACCAGTCTGGCCTTGAACTCAAGAGCTCCACCTGCTTCTGCCTTCTGAGCACTGATTAACGGCGTGTACCACCACCATCTGGCTGAGCCCTTGGATCTTTTTTTGTTGTTTTGTGTTGAGACAGGGTCTCTGTGTAGCCTTGGCTGTCCTGGGCTCACTTTGTAGACCAGGCTGGCCTCAAACTCAGAGAGATCCACCTTTAGTCCTGAGTGTTGGGACTAAAGGCATGTACCACCATGCCTGGCAGAGCCCTTGGATCTTAATGACCATTTTCTGTCTGTAGTTTGGCTCCACTGAAAGTCAGGGCAGAAAGATAGCTGCCATGCATGCTGTTTGTTCAAACAGTTCACTTACTCTTCCATCATCACCCAGGACTTTCCTGCCATCTTTCATGGCTTAAACTCTGCTTCTTCCTGGAGCACACGCTAAGATCCATCCTACACACTGGAGGCTGCTGAGGGGTAAGAGTGCTTGTGGCTTTCCCAGAGGACCTGTGTTCATTTCCCAGCATCCACATCCAGTTGTTCACAACTGCCAACAAATGCAGCTCCAGAGGATCCAGATCTTCCCACACAGGGCATACACTTACAAACACATTAAAAAAAAAAAAAAAAAAATCTTTTTTTTTTAATTAAAAGCTTTATTCTCGTTTTTTTTTTTTTTCAAGACAGGGTTTCTCTGTGTAGCCTTGGCTGTCGTAGACTCATTTTGTAGACCAGGCTGCCCTCAAATCTAGATAATCTGCCTGCCTCTCCCTCCCCAAATGCTGGGATTAAAGGTGTGTACCACCACACCCAGCTTGGTTGTTTTGTTTTTTTGGTTTTTTCTTGTTTTTTTGAGACAGGGTTTCTCTGTGTAGCCCTGGCTGTCCTAGACTCACTTTGTAGACCAGGCTGGCCTAGAACTGAGATCCCCCTGAGTGCTACAGGCATGCACCACCACACCCAGCTGTTTGTTTTGTTGTTGTTGTTGTTGTTTTTAAGGTAGAGTTTCACTAGCATGTCTGATGGCCTCATGAGGAGCTGAATCAACAGGCATGCGCCATGTGGCCATCAGAATGAAGCATCTTGAGGTGACACTGCTTTTTTGTGTACTGCAGAAAAACAAGAAAAGAGAAGTCTGTCTTGCCTCTGCCTCCCAAGTGCTGGGATTAGAAGCAGCCCATGCTACCATGCTTAGCTTATCAAGTGTCTTTTAACTCTAACTCTTAAAGTTCTTCCAAAACACAACAGATGGCTGGCTGGCAAACTGAGTGACAAGTCACATTGAGATCAGCAACTTTTAATTTTACATGTTTAATGAGAAATACAAATCAAGGGCGTTTGTCAGCATGAGAGTAATGCACCCCAACTCTACCTCAACTGCAGGAACGGGCTCAACCCTGTGTCCTGGGATCAACCACTAGAAGAAAATGAGGGGAACCCAGGGCCTTCTAGAGAAGGTATGACCCCTCCATGTATTATGTTATAAAGCTCCCTGCCTCATGCTGGGACACACCTCCTGCAGGAAGACAAAGACACAGTCCAAATAGAGCAGTCCAGCTGCCTGTGTATCATTTATTCCTCGTTTGCTAAGAAATGGTTCCCAGAAGAGGATCACATTCCGATGCCAGCTGTGCACACTGATGAACCTGGGGAAGTGAAGGACTGCAAAGAGTCCATCCAACATTGTTGCCTGAAATTCCTGGGCCTTCAATGTAGGGAAGATCGCTTTCAGCAGAACCCAAGTAGCTTCTGTGCCGTCCAACTCCCATCCATCTGTGGCATGAGACATCTGTCTTTTCAGTCATCCTCGTCGTCATCCTCAATTTGAAACCGTTTCTTTTTGTGGCTAACTGGCGTTCCCAGCGCTGATGCTATGAGAATAACAGGGGAGAGTGAGAAATAGGAAACAGGACAAGGCAAATGGCAGAGCAGAAGAAAAAGCTGGCCCCAATCAGAGTCGCACCTTGCCTCCTCTCCTCATCCTCTTCATCGCTGTCCAGCAGTTGCCGCTTCCTGGGGACTTTTTCCCATTCTTTCTCCGCAGTGTCCTCCTCCTGTGAAGTAACTGTAAGACACAAAATTAGAGAGCTGAGTCTGTGTCATCACCGGCCATCACATCCACACGAGCAGCACAAAGTCATCCACCAAGAGGTGAGCGGTGACACCTGACCTTCTGGCGACACCAGGCTTGCTTTCTTCTTACAGGCTGAGGAGAGGACTCTCAGGGCTTTGGCTCGGTGCTCCTCAGTGGGACTCTGCTCTCCAGGGACTCCTGAAGGCAACTCTGGCTCCTCTTCTTTTTCCTCCTCCTTTTCCCACTGATTCAAAGAGGCTGACAGTCTCCGAAGCTGGGTGGAGCTCAGTTTGGCTGGAATTCGCCAGAAGGTTTCCTACAGGGGAACAGCGGGTGAAATTGCTGCATGGGGAAGCCCAGCCTCTCTGATCACTAGATTTTATTCTATTATTCATTGAATAAATATAACCCTTTATCGGGAAGGATTGATAGGAGTTGTGAACTTGACTATTATTCATAACATACACCCAATGTCTAGCTCAGTGCTACATCAATTAGCACTCAGATAATAAGTACAGTTGATAACAAGAAATACAAGAAAAAAATCCAGGTCGCGGAAAAGTGAATGGGTATGATCCGTGCCCAGTATCAAATGGAGAAAAAGGAACATGCTATAATGCTACTGGGCTGGGCACCAAAGTAATTCTTTCAGTTCATGAGTTAGACAGGCAATAGGACTGCTTCTGAGGAAGTGATGTTGGGCTGACCCTTCAGGGCTGGTTGAAGTTCAACAGAAGAAGGCATGTGGGGACACACACGTCTGTGTGTATGTATCTCCTTGTATGTGTGGTTGGAGCATACCAATAGAACTGGGAAGATCAACGGGCTATGCATGAACAAGCCCACCATTTGCAGGGTGGAAAGTAGTCCCGGATAACTGTGACAAGAGGCAGGTGTGAGGGTGGAATGGCCATGGAAAGACAGGCACACCACCTGGAGGCTCTGAACACGCAGAACCACCAAGCATTACACACAGAAGGGACTGAATAGAACTGAGGGCAGTGTGGAACACAGACTTAGGGAAGGGGAGGCTGGAGAGGATGGGGGAGATGCACAAGAGGCCTGATGCAGGAAGCTTGTGGAGCAAAGACAAGGCAGCAGGGATGATCAGGGCGACAACAAGCCGTGCTCTGAATAGGAACAGACATCCCAGCTGACACCACCCCTCTGACACTCACCTGCCCCGAGGCGGGGGACTGCATCCCTAGCTTGCGTAGCAGATGCTGAAACTGTTCGTTCTCCATAGCGTCCTCATTTTCTTCTGTCAGAGGCACCAGAGGGATAGCCTGGGAGCAGCCTGGAACAGAGCCAGCAGCACATGGTAAAATGTGAGGAAGGGTGGACCTGGGTCACGTCAGGCCCAAGCAGTCCCTGTGTCCCACTGCGTTTACCGTCCACTTCCCGGTCATCTGCTGCGCGAATCAGGCAGTTCTGGAGCCACAGGAGGGGAGCAGAGAGGCCTGAGGAAAGAGGGGAAACTTGTACTTGGAGGTGCTCATCCCTTCCGAACCCTCCTCCTCTGACATGTCTCCCACCTTCCTGACGCAGGCTTTGACCAAGGTTTTCAGCAGAGAGAAATGAGATGCCCTCAACTTGTTCTGCTTGCAAGCCTTCCTCTCGCTCGTCATCTTCTTCACTCTCTTCCTCTGACAAATGTTCTTCCTCTTCCGGATCTTCCTGCCAAGAATCTTTCAGGGACTTGTCTCCATTCACCTGAAATTCGTTGGATACAGAGGAATAAAGAACAGGCCTCAGGGACCTTAGTGGGCTTCTGGCTCTGTGCCCACTGAGGGAGCTGCTCTGAAAGCCTTGTGGCAGGGGTCCTAGAGTGCCTTGTGGAGCAAGGCCCAGGCTGGAAGAACCAGGATAAAATGGTTACCACGCAGGAGGGTGCCAGCTTCTTTCTCCGTTTCTTGTACAGTTGCCGTCGCTCAGACACGAACCCCATGGCCAGCAGTTTATCCACTATTCGAGCCCGCGACCGTTTGGCTGTGATATTCTTCATGATATTACCAAGAACATCTGCAGAGGGGGAGAGAGGTGGAGAGGAGGGGAGAGAGAGAGTTTGGATGTTCTAGAGCAACTGGAAAGGAGTACTGGAAGTCAGAGGCTAGCTCGGCTCACCCCAGGTGACTCAAGGTAGCAGGTAAACAGAAGGGGTAGGACAGTTTCCTTAGGAATGAGAGGCAGCAGGCCTCTCTCAGGCCTCACTCACCATCAGAGTCCTGGAACTCCTCAAAGAGCCGCTGCAACTCCAGCTCCTGATCCTCCGTCCACAAGACAATCTGGGTCCCTTTCCTATTCAGGTAGGGGTCAGTCAAGGGGAGGCCTCAGCAAAACAGGTTTCCTTATCCCAGTTCTGGAGGCCCAGAGCAAGTGCCTTTACCTCTTGAAGTCCTTGACACTGTCGGCCAGGCCCATCCGTACCAGGTGGTGGATGACCTGCTTGCGTGTTCGAGGAGCACTTTTCAGGTGTGCCAAGATGGTTTCCACTACATCCTGACCTGTGGTGGAATGGGGCAGTGAGGAGTCTGTGGGCCCAGTCTCACAGTCTCATGAGGTCTCAGTGAAGAGTCTGTGGGCCCTCCTCACAGTCTCATGAGGTCTGAAAGCCTCTTACCTTCCATGTCCTTATGGGTGAGGTACAGTTCTTGGAGCTGGGCCTCTTCCTCAGGGCTCCACACAGAGGCTCTGTGGCTAGAAGACCTGAACAGTGAAAGAGAAAAAAGAGCAGAGAGGTCATGGTTTAAAGACCAGCCCAAAGCTCTCTCTGGTTATTTCAGAGTGAAGGATGAAGCAGGTAACTCAGGTGGGCAAGAAGCAGAGTCCTAAAATATGTTTCCTTCCTTTCTTCTCCAACTTAAGAACCCAACAATCCAAATCAGGAGATTTTTTTTTTTATCTTGGCCTTACAGAACCTGACACTAAGGGCAAAATTGGAGGAAAAAAAAAAGCATTGTGAAAGAGAGGGGGCAAGAGACACAGGACACGAGGATAGGGATTAAGTGAAGCCTATCTTTTTCAGACCAAGTTTCATGTAACCCAGGGTGGCCTTGGACCTTTAACTCTGCTCTTAGTGCCCATCCCCTACGTGTGGGACCACAGGCTAGGGCACCACGCCCAGCTTGACTCCCACATTTTGAGAAAGCACAAAGGAGCTCTTTGCAGACCACCCCACTGTCATCAGTGGCCACCTCTATGAAGGCTAGTGACAGAGAAGAAAACTTAAGGTGGCAGAAGACAGGGTAACCCCAGGAGGACCATCTCACCTCAGGGACCCACTCCCCTCTGAAAGGAAACACTGGAGCAGAGGATCTGCAGATGACCCTGTGACTGGCCGCCTGCCTCAGCTACCCTTCCTCCTCAAGGCCTGCACTCACCCACTGTCGGAGCTGTATCCCTGAGTCATCTCTCGAACCACTGCAGAGTTTTTCCAGAACAGCAGCTCCACAAAGGCTTTCTGATTGACTGCCGCCAATGCGAAGAACTTGCCAAGGATGTATCTGGCAAACGTCACTAGCTCCTGTACACAACAAAAGCAACCATGGCACTTCAGCACCACTGAGCCCACAGGCCTGGGCCCTACGATCCTCTCCCGGCTCCCAGCTTGCCTCCACACCACTCACTGCCTGTCTTCCGCCCTCCAGGCAGCTCCCTCAGCCTGACTTCACTATGTCCTCATCTCTCTGACCATAACTAGAGCATCACCCACAACCCACTGTGCCCCAGTCCTCGGCGGCCCCTCACTTTGTAGGCTCCAGCAGCCGGGTCACTGAGCAGACGATCGAACAGGTAGAACAGGGAGAGTTGGAAGAGCAGACCCTCCATGCCCAGGTCGTGGGCCAGCCGGTGCAGCATCTTGGCCATGCAGTGATTGGTGTGTGCACTATTCTGCCGGTAGCTCCGCAGAAGAAGCGTGTAGGCTCGCACGATGGTTGGGCATGCAAACCTGCACCAGAACACAGAGGGAAGCTACTCAGCATCTGATGGCCAGCGCTTGTCCTCACAGGGGCCCAGCTGATCCCCTCAGCCGCACCGTTTCAGGTAGTCCAAAAAGTTAAACTCCTTCTCTGACACCTGAACCACTTGTAACTCTTCTTCCTCCTCTTCTTCCTCTTCCTGCTCTGCATCTCCTTCTACCGGCTCCTGCTGCCCTGTACAAAGAACAAAAACTGGGTTTTCACTATGCTGATGTAGAGTACAGCTGGAAAGAGAGATGTGGAAAAATGAGGACTCACGGGGAAGGGGTGTGGAAAAGATCTGTTTCAGCAACTCCATTTCTTCCCCTGGGGAAATGTCCGGAGAACCAAATACATTCCCTTCAGGCCACACTTCCCTGGGGATGGACAGAAAAGGCTTTAATCACAGGAAACTGGAGTTGAAATTAGGACTGGGAAGAAACATTAGTTCCTCTGTCAACTGAAAAGAGAATGTAAACTTCTACCTCAGAGATGAAACAGGCTAGAAATTTTTTTTCTCAAGAGCATACTTCTCTTACAGAAGATCTGGGCTCAATTCCCAGCACCCACATAGCAGTGCACACCTGCCTAGAACCCCAGTTACAAAGAATCTGGAATCTTCTGGCCTCCACAAGCATCTGGCCTCCACAGGAAGGCATGTGGCTCAAGTACATATATTCCGACAAAATGTTCATACACATAAAATACATCAAATATACATATAGAGAGAAGCCAAAATAATACTCAGGTGAGAAATGCAACTTCATGTCTGTAGGTATACATACATATACCTGTCTACACAGAATAGACACTGAAAGGTCACACATCAACAAATTCACCATGGTTAACCTTGGCTGGTAGAACTGTATTTCTTCCTTCCATAGTTAACTGTGCTTTCTGAAAATTCTCAACAAAATCCTCCAACTAGCGATCAAAACTTATGTAGAGTTACCGTTGAGAACAGAGACCCACAGCTGAGAGCTTTCTGAACACTGAGAACCCCGGACCCCAGCGAAGGCCTCTCCAATCCCTCACAGCCCATGAGGGTGAACAGGCAGGACTCTTACCGGGCAGACCGCAGGAGGGCCAGGGCTTGGAGGGCCTGGCCAGCCAGAAGGCAGTCTTGGATCCTCAGCATGGCTTCTACCCGCTGCTCTTCCACCGGCACCTCCGAGGCCGCATCAAAGGGGATGATGGAATCTACGCTCAGCTCAGGATCCTACAGATGAACGTGCCATGGGAATGGAGCAGGAGGAAACCCAGACTGTCCAGCGGCACTGCTCTCAAGAAGGACGGGACTTCTACAAGCACCTACCTGGGCGCACTGCAGCAGCTGCTCTGCGAGGGCTGGCCACGTGGCCTCCAGCTCCTCAGGGCTATGACACACATCTCCAGAAGCAACACCCTGCTTCTGAGCCCTCTTCTTCCTCTTTTTTCTTTTGTTCTAGGGAGAAAGCACTGTACAGTAGAGGCAGCAGAGGCGCAGTGTCTGTCCAGCGGCATTAGTGGGGTGGAGTGTGGACAGAGGACGAGGGCAGCAGTGGGCACTGTATTTCCTTGCCCTCTAGGAGAAACAGGAAGTCAAGAGAAAGTGCCATTCCCATGGGAAGAGATATGGTGAGGAAGAGCATAAAATGGCTATTTCTTGGAGTAAGAGATCACCTTCGACATGTTTGATTATAACGTCTTTGAGTAATGCACAATCCTCAGGATTCCCCATTTGTCCATCCTCTGTGACTTTTTTGAGGTGACGGAGTCTCACCACATAGCCTTTATCCTAGAACTCACTTTGTAGACCAGGCTGGCTCAAATTCACAGAGATCCGCCTGCCTCTGCCTCTCAAGTGCTGGGATTAAAGGCTTGCACCACTATGCCGGCAAGCACAAGTGCTCTAACCACTGAGGTGTCTCCAGCTCAATGATGACATAATTGTAAACTATAGCAACTTCAATTACAGGAAGGTCCCGGTACAAGAAAAAACCTTTTAGCTGTTTTTTATTGTGTGTTTTTGTGTGTCTACAGTGTGTGAGGCTGTATGTATGAATACATGGCCGAGGTTGGTGGTTGGTGTATCCTGAGACAGATTAAATATGAACGGGCAACTCCACACTGGCAATGCCACAAGCCTCTGTCCTTCACCCTCCCCTATAGCTCTTCCCACACCCCGGGGCTGCCCTGTACCTGCACCATCAGGTTCCCCCGGCTCCGACAAAACCGCTCCAACATTTTGAGGAAGAGGTGTGTGGTCTCCACCAGGTCACGAAGGAATGAACGTGGATGGTATCTCTCATCGAACTTTCGAAACAGTGCCAGGAACAGTTCTCGGTACTCCATCATATAGAAAATGTTGTCTAGGAGTGGGAACAAGGAAAGAAAGAGCTTGGAAAAGGAGAGACGAAGTTGGGACTTGGAAGAACGAGATTCTAATCAAGAAATGGCAAAGGCCGGGATCAGAGTCCAGGCCTGGCCCTCACTTTTGATGATGCGGCTGCTCTCCCGCACGACCTCATCTGGGCTCATGTCCATCTCATTCACTGTGGCCAGCAGCTCCTGGTAGGCCTTCAGGGCCAGGTGCATCCTGCCAAGGTGGAGGTTAAGGCTCTGGCAAATGTAAATGCCAACACCCTCCCAACAGTACCTCCAAAATGACAAGAACATCGCCAGTCCCAGTACCCACTTCACTTGAATAGGAAAAAAAATTCTTACTCAAGATCCTGGTGTTGAGACTTGGCTAAGGCACCTACTGTGATCGCCACCAGCCTTCCCACTTACCGGCGGGCCCAGGAGGCGGCCTCCTTGCGGTCCGTCAGCATCATCTCATAGTAGTTGGTAAGGTTCTGCTCCACAAAGTGGAAGGTACGAACACTGAGGGTCTCGGAAACGAAGCCAGGGCGGAAGGAGACAGCTCGATTGAAGGCCATAAAGAAAGCCATAGCCCACATGTAGTAGGTTTCATCATGCTGCTGAGCTCTCTCCCGAAGCAAGTGATCCTAAAAACAATTACGTCAGGACCCCAGGACTTCCAACTCCCTTCCAGGTATGAGGGTTGAACCCTTGCACACTAATATAGTTAAAGTGTTTCCCGGATCCCCAATTTCCAGTTTCCTCTAGTTCTCCTCAGATCTGTTCCTATTTCCCGTTTTCTCTGGGGTTATTGCTCCAGAGCCCTTATTTTTCTTCTTTCTAAAGAAGTTTCACTTTACTTTTAATTAATAGTATGTATCTGTACATGGATCTGTACACATGACTGTCATGTCCCTGGAGACCAGAAGAGGAATCTCAGATCTGAAAGCACTGCGGCTTTGAACCTGGGGTGCTGGAATCAAGCTCTCTCCAAGAGCAAGAAGTGTTTTTAACTACTGAGCTTCCTCTCCAGCCCCACCCAGAACCTTTTGCAATCATGTTAATAACCCAGTCCTTAGAATCTTCATTCTGTCAGGGCCCCACTCCCTGTGTGGTCCTAACTCAGCTCCTCTGGGCTCGCCTGCAGGCTATCC